>NC_087481.1:32749886-33367553 GCF_036417665.1 Passer domesticus
TTATACTGTAGCTGCTTCTTTTTAAGCTCTTAAAATTACACTGGCTTCCTGAACTATCATGTTCAGAGCTGTCTGAAAAAATCCAAACCAAAACACAAACATTTGTTATCTTTTTATGAAGTGAATTATTTGCATAATGCATTTAGACTGGGAACAAAAAAAATATTTAGAGTAAAAGACATTTCTTCCCGCAGAATTGAACTCATTGGAGTGTCTAACCAAGGAAAGAAATGCATTTCTGCTGCTGCTTAATGGACATTACCAACAGGCGGTACAGATACCATGGGTCCCTAAATAATGGAGAATTTTAAAATGAGTCACCTTCATAAAGTTATGTTCAGGAAAGATTATTTGAGAAAAAAATATTCTTTTATTTTCCTGAGGGAGATTTTCATGTAGTCTTATTAACAGGAGAAGAAAATAAAAAATATTCTGTTTCCATAATTCATCTACTCATGTTGCAGTCCAGCCAAGCAGCGCTGTGGAACTCAGAAGAGAAATAGCTGAGCCTGTTGGAATATCCTCCATAGGGCCTACATCACTACATTTTAAGAATATAGGAAGCATGCTATTTACTGGAGATCCCAAAGCACACATTATGTTCATACAGCATAAAGAATTAGAGACTCTACATCATAGCTCATCCAGGTTAGGATATTTTGAGTAATTCCCCCTTACCTTGTGTCGAGAGATGCATCTGATACAGTAAGTGGCCCATGAAACCACTGTCATCCTTTTAACCACTCATACATATTCGCAGCAATTTTTCCCAGCTGTACTCCCTTCCCAGATTTCTCTGGAATGGCTGAAGTGTTCAAACTGTAATTAACTGTATTCATTTTGAACTCTGTAGCTCCTCTGCTCATAGAATAATCCTTCATAGAGCAAGGAAATACCTAACAAGGAGAGAGACTGCTGAGGACAGCTCTTGGACAGTTACCATCCTAGACTAGAGGAGCAGGAATTTGGTCAAAGATTTCTCATTCCCTTGTCATCCAGTGATGCAGAAAGGAAGAAACCCCACTGGAGTCACTGAAATTTGGCTAAACTTCAAACTTCTAGATATTATCATCACATTTCTGGTAGGGGGGAAGAAGGTGAAAGCATAATAATGAATATACAGAGTACAGGTATCAGGGCTGATAACTCCTTCTCCACATAGCACAGAATGCATTGCTGTCCTCTTCAACAGCTTGCTCAGCAAAGAGCTTCTACTATTTTTTTTGTTTGTTTGCTTTTATAAGAATTCAAAGGAAGCAGTAGATACATTATTCCTTTTATATCATGCTATTGAACTCCATGGGCATTTATTGTTGACTGTTTCAGAGTGAGCTATCTGCCCTGTGAAAGCACTGAAACAAACCCAAAATACAGCTGAACAGTAGCAGAGATGCAAGGACACCACAGCTTGAATTGACTAGAGGTAAATGAATAAAAAAGGCTGTATTTCAAAGCCAGTGCAGTTTACTGATTGGTCTTAAAATCTCAAAGCTCTCTCAGAATCTCTGTGGAGTTATTTCAACAAGCTCAGTGCTCTTTTCCAAGTAAGGTATTCAAATCACAAAAAAAGGCTAAGAACAGCTATCACAGCAGGCATTGACATCTTGTCAAGAGCTCTGACCAGTCAGAACAGGAAGAGAGAATGAATTGCTTTCTCACCCCTGCAGACAGATTGTGGCAGGGTGAGGGGAGACTGGCCTAGAAAGGCATATCTTCTATGAGTGCTTTGAGGGTCACTAGGACAGATGGCATTAGCACACAATATGAAAACAGAGGAAAGCAACCACAACGCATTTTCTCACCTCAAAAAAAACCCCAAACCCAAAAAGCAACCTGACCAAAACAAAAACACAACCAAAAAAAACCCAATCAAATAAAAAAAATCCCACCCCAGAATGAGCAAACCCCAAACAAATAAATGTCAGCTTCCTGGCTTTCCTGTATCTTGATACACAGAAGCCAAAGTATATTTCTGCTGGGTGAGGTATGGGGGGCAGTGTGGTAGGGCTACACACCACTTGCTGTGTAAGTTGCTGTATTTTTAACAGGGCTTCCTCCAGGAATTCAGCAGAAGTCATTACCTCACACAACTGTGGTAGCACCTTTGGCATCATGACAAAAACAAAGCAACAAACCTTCTCCATGAGCATCCATGCTCACTGTCAATTCCTGCTGATCACTGAGCTGCCTGCCCTCCCTTCCCTCTACCCTCCTCCCCAGCTGGATTATGTGGCAGCAAATGTGGAATTTAATTTCCTGTATTTTCATACATTGTGAAATCCTGAGGATGGAATATTCTGTTAGCCTTAAAAATTCTATTATTTGTTATTCATTATTTAAATGATCCCTTTTTTTTTTTTTTTTTTTTTTTTTTAAATAATCAAGCAGCAAGTATTGGGCCAGCCCCAGGAACATCACAGGCTCACATCCTGATCCCACTGTATTTAAAAGCAGGAAAGGTATCCCTAGATTTCACAAAGCAAGGAGATAACATGATTCAGTTTATAGGACAAACATTCATGACATAGAAGATTTTAGCCAGTCCAAGCACAGCACTGCTCAGCTTTTTTTTTTTTAATCACATTTTCACAATTTTCGTGATTTAGTAGCCCAGTTTCTAAATCTCACTGACACTTATGGAGGCTTATGAAATATTAACAACTTACAAACAAAACTAAAACACTAGATGCTAGATAAAGCAGCTACCTACAGTCTTTTAATTGTCAAAACCATTATTAATTAACACACTCCCGTTAAGGCTTCCAAGATCATTAATAGTAAGCTCCTACTCATTTCCAGATTCTGAACTTAAATTCTTGGGATTTTAGTCTACATTTTCACTTGTCGTTGAAGCACACGCTATCAGAGTTATATCACACACTTGCGGACTCTGAAACACCTTTTAGTGCTGTTCTGCTTTGCATGTTTGCTATGCAATAACAGAGACAGGGATTACTGCTTTAGCGAGTCTTATGCTTCAAGTGGTTGAGATTCACAGAATCACACCATCAATTATGTTGGAAAAGACCTCTAATATCACCATGGCACTGAGTGCCACAGCCAGTTCTTCTTTTAAACACCTCAGAAATGGTGACTCCACCACCTTCCTGGGCAGCCCATTCCCATATCTTATCACCCTTTCTGTGAAGAATGTTCTACCTGAGTGCTGAAAGCTGACTGATTTCTACTGAGCTCTTGATTTTTAGATGTATCCTCTTTGAATTTTTAAAATTTGGTGTGAAAGGATTTTATAAAATACTTGCTTAATAGCATCAAATGTAACTAAATAAAGAAATCAAATACAAAATAATTTCCTTTGCTATTTTGAGAAATAGACTGAAGTTTTATGCAAAATCACTACAATAAATATGCCATTGAAAAAAATTCATGTGCTAACTTTAATTTTCGTTATGTCTGTAAGGCTTATGTTTGCAGGGTACTGAGGTTTTTTAGTTTGGTAACCTTGTTGCTTCTCATTCAAGCCATGATCCTAATACATGTTTAATGCCCAAGCCCAATCCATCAGCCCAGCAAACATCATTACTGCCTGAGATTAGGTTCAAGTTACCGTATAATCAGGCTTGTGTGCAGCTCAGAAACAGCAACACAGCAGAAAACAGCAGGAACAACTTCAAATGCCTTTCAGCTGGTGTGACAGCAAGTGCTTCTCAGGTATGCCAGGGCAAAGACAAATAGTGGCAGCCAAACCAAGTGGTGGAAAAGCTGGGAAAGTCTGTATAAAGGATGCTGAACACCAAAGCAAAAGCTTTGCTGGGAGATGGAAGAGTAAATCTCCCTGAATGCAGGAGGCTTACAGAGGAATACAGAGGCAGGCTGTGGATGGGAAGTGTCTGGCTACACTAGCAACAAATGCTGGGTGGTGTACCACACAAGAGCCTTTTAAATGGCAGCCTGTCCTCCTCTTCATCAGGCTACAGCTTGCATAACTAGGATAAGTGCTGACCTTCTTTCTAGTTTTGCTTTGGAGTCAGGATGGACAAATCCCTCTCTTGCAAATGGTGCGAAAATGGCAATTGCAAAGTACAACTGACCGTGCTGAAAAACAACACATCAATCAGAGGCCTTTAGTAAGAGGATAGGAATCACCTCCCAGCAAGAGGTCTGAATAAATTTCTAACTGATTATTATTGCATCTTAGTTACCTGCCCTTAGAGAAAACCACAGAAAATGTTTCCATTCTTCTTCTGCACCAGCGGAAGTTTTATAAGCCTTGAAATGCTTCAGAAGAAAAAGTTTCTCCTTCATTGGTACCTGACTCTCCAAATAAATCCACAGGACTCACAGCCAGCTGCTGTGAGTGGACTGTCCAAGGCTGGATTTATGCAACCTGTTAGGGCTGAAAGTACTGCCAGGCACAGTTAGCTGTAGCCAATACCCAGAAGAAAATGATGCCTACTTCAGCCTGGAGAAATCCTGGAAATAGGAGGATATCCAAATGGTAGATATGATGGTTTGTAATCTAAGCAAATTTAAATCAAATGTACTTAAGGATAAAACCAAAAGCTGAAAATTCAGTGCTCAGATATGTCATTTACCAGGGAGTTCAGACATCAATTAAAAAAGGTCAAGTTAAAAACCTCTCCTGGCTGGGTTTTGCTGTGGAGGTGCCAGCTGACCATTTAAGCAAGGGAGGACACAGAAAGTTCACGCTGTGAGGTGCTCTCTAATGAAGAGGGACAGCAACACCCTTGCTGGCAACAGGGAAGCATGAAGACTAGATGCTGCACGATGTAAAGTAACACAAAACACCTCAATCAGAAATGTCCATCTTTGTTTGCAAAAAGCTTTCTCCTATGAAAAGCTGTCTCATAACATGCTCTCTTGTTGAGGGTATTGTGTTACTGTCATGCAAGAGAACAGACAAGTAAGCATAAACACTGTGGGTTGTGTTAACCACATTGTCTATGGTCTTGGTTGTTTTTTTTAAATAAATAGCCTCCAACTACAATGGTGAGCTCCTGTTTTTGGTTGTTGAGACTTTTTTCTACCTTTTTAGACCTAAAAATCATCTTTAATTAGGCCTAGAAATCTTTTTTTCATTTTACAAAGCGGAAAGCTACTGAATTCCCCTCCACTAAATTAGAAGCCCTTCTCACAGCTGAGAGCTGAGAAGCATTTAACACTCGGTCCTGCAGGGTACTGTACATTCACCTCAATATTGCCCCACAGACAAAAAATACTGAAATCTGTGTGTTTGCATCAGGTGATGGCAGTGACAGCTGTGGGGCATCATTCGGGAGCATGGTGCAAGTCACCACTCCAGGAAGGAATGTAATCATGGAGCAGCAACACAAACCTCACTCACACTCCACCTGTTCCAACAAGATCTTGATTGTTTAGCTTGGACAAGACCTCTAAGACTGCTGAATGCAAAATCTTCAGTTTTTCCATGCTAAAGTAGAGCCCCACAGCTCAGGGATTCAGATGTCTACAAATCCATCACTGCAGTTGTGACTGCTAGTTGCTGACACCAGAAGGAAACCTCTTCTACAGTTCAAAGAGAGTTAGAAGGCACATAAATAAGATAAAAACAATGAAGTCACTATGAATCTTGTGATTTCTGTGATACTCTACTTGCATAATTAAGTACAGATGTCTGTGGAGTCTTTCTATTTAAGAACTGCTTTTAACTCTGCACAAAAATATCAGCACTAGGTTAAAAAATTACAAGACAAACTTCACACCTTTATGCTTCTTTTGAAAACCACATGTATGTAGTTAAGAAAAAAAACACATAGAAAACATGAGGCTTTGAATACAAGATATTTAAACACCCTAGATTCATATAGTATATGTTTGGATAATAATGAAAAATTGATGATGTTTAAAATATCAGCATTAAAAAAATTACCTATGCAGTGAAAGAAATTATTTCCATATATTACACAGATGCTTATGAAGAAAGAAAGCACCTGAGAGATTAGTCAGAAATATTTTAAAGAAGCATTTCAAAAAACTTCCCTGCATGAGACTAGGAATGCTCCTAGGAAATAGAGATGGAGATGTGGCAGATGGGCCCAAGTTCACTCTAAATTTAGAGAAATGGCTGCTAAGAATGAGATGTCCCTTAACTCTGATGACATTGACCAGTGCTGTGGAAGTCCCCAGCTAGAACAAGTAATTTGCATCAAATTATTTTTCTATTTGTAGTTGGCCTTAAGCAGTTTAAAATATTCTAATACATCATAATTTAATTATTTGAAGATCCACTGCTACAATAATCTTCCATTATGGGGTTATTGATGAGCCCTTCATCTTGAGTACATAAAGCAAAAATCAAGCATTGCCATTTAACTTGGATTTTTTTCTGCATTGTACTTTTTATATACTTATAAGCATAATCATTAAAATTTGTGTCTTCTGATTAAAGACATCTGTATAAATTCATAATGTGATTTTGGAAAATATTCTTCATGTATATAAATCTAATGCTCTGTATAGATATTTTTATACACTAAAATATTCATAGAAATCAAACAAAAGAATGGTCTGAACTAAATATTGAGCTTTTTTCTTTAATACTTTATTCCAGTGACTACAAGTGAAGCTTTTTGAGGTATTTTATTTAATACCTCAATAATTTTGAGGTATTATATTTATATTTTGCTAGCAAAAGCCAACGCCCCATTATGACAGGACGGGATAGTGCAGCATATTCTCTAAAGCCCATCCTCCCAGGTTATGGGTGCAGCCAAATTCTTCCACCTGGGACATTCTATGAAGTTTTGCTGTGATCACTGCAGGTCATAACTGCACAAGAAAGGGTCAAAACCTTATTCCAAAGACATGGTGAAACAGGGTTTGGTCCTAATAAGAACTCAGGCCAGGCTGCATGTGATCCCTTGCAGAGGACTAATGTTCTGAGTACTAGCAAGAGGTGATTGTACCTTTAAATATTTTCACTGTGCAAACAAGCAGATCTAATTCTCTTTTTTTTTCTCTGCAGGGACAAACAAAATAGGCATCTGTAAATACCCTTTTAAAATGTCCAGACTAGTACTATACCTAGGCAAAAAAATTACATAACTAAATATTGTCCCCTACATTACATGAAACTTAGTTGACTTTTCCCTGAAATTGTCCTTATCACAAGAGCTGAATCTACTGAGCATTCTCCCTAACATCATGTGCAAAGAGACTGTCAGCTTCCCATCACTGTGGATATAGATATGTGGATAGAAAGGCTATAATCCTCCACAATGAAAAATGCATTTGATTTTTACCATGAATCTAGGAGAATATTTGTGCCAATGCTGTGAATGAAAGCTATGCCAGTGAAAGCCTGACAGTCCCACCACGAATTAATTATATCTCCTTCTTATCCCAGTCAAAACAATTAGCCTAGAAACATCTCAGGTCATATCCTTATGAAGACAAGAAAACATTGCAAATATAGCTAAGCAGAATTTGCCCTCCAGGCTGTTATTGTGCTCATCAGGCAGATGCTCTCACTGCACAGAATTTGAGGAAGGTGGGCTACACTGTTACATCATATTTTGGGCCAGCAAAGGGATCCTCTGAACCTCTGCTCTTACACCTGTCCCCCCTGCAGGTTTCGCTTCCCTGCTGCAGCTATTCCACTCTGTGTCTCACTCAAGTTGGTACTCAGTCACCACAGATAGAAGGATATGCTTTCATGTAAATCAGGATGTCAGGTAAACACCCACAGGCAAATAGTGCTCTAGGAAATCAGCAATGGTTTAAGATGATGCTGCGAGACAAATGAAAATCTAGACAGTTTAAAAAAGAAAAAAAAAACCTGCCCCTTGCACCTTAGATTTTAGGTGATATTTCTTCCTTGCACACTGCTAAGCCCATCTGCTGATATATGCAATCTTTTTTAAGTCCCCTGTTTAAGAGATCTTCTGCAATCATTTCCATGGCAACTAATTTTCATGTCACAAATAGAAAGCAATGCAGGTTCAAGAGGTGAAAAATCAGCAGCATATTGAGATAAACTTTTAACAAGCTAGAATTGTGCGCCAGCAAAATCACGTAAAAAATAATTATGTCAGTTTAAATCAACCACTTGCTATATTATTAAGTTTGCTGTGACATAGGACTGCTTTCTGCCAGCTAAACTGTGCAATCCGTGGTGTGACTCTAGTGTGAAGTGTAAAGATGGAAATGCCTGAATGTGAACCATGTGGGCACAGACCTGGCAGCCAGGAGGGCGACTCTCCTGCAGGGTTCCAAAGGGGATGTGGCCCCAGGGAGCACCGAGCCTCAGGCTCTGCCCTGTCCCACTGTGCTCACTGCACATGGTGGTGACAACGCTTCTCACAGCACCTCAGCAAACATTCACTCTTTTCTCTGAGCCCAAAAAGGAATCCAGGTGTAACAGCTTCTCCACTGCTGAACCCTGGATGCCCAGCAGTGTAACAACACTGTAGTAACATCAGCTTAATTTCTAAGGAAAAAATAATTTCCTTATGGTTTACTCATGAGCAGACTTGGTACAGAGAATGATTATGGAGCTCTCACACTGCAGGTTTAGTTTATCAGAGAAATTCTCTCCCAAAACCCCAACAATGCTGAATAACCTACCCTAAAATCCCTGGAGGTAGTCAAAACTTCACTCGGCAAGGGCCCTGAGCATCAGGAACTGGACACATGCTGAGCAGGAGGCTGGATTTCATCTCTCTTGGCTTCTCTCCTAAGAGTGAAGTTTTTGCAGTTCTATCAATTTCAGTGTGTTGGTGTCTCATTGAGCACAAATCTGATTTGCACACTGAGATGCAGGACCAAAACCAAAGAAACAGACCTTAAACTCATTCCTACAGTGCTACATCAGTGCAGCAATTATAAAAATGTCTTAGAAATGATAACATATGCTTCTGTTATGTGATTTATATTGGTATTTCCCTACCTTAAGTGAATCACATTATCTCACTTTGGGTCTATATCAGACCAAGGCAACTTTATTAACTTTATTATATTAACTTTATTATCTATTAGATATTTGCTTCACTTTTTTTTTTTTCCCTAGACAGAAGGCCAGAAAGTTGCATGTGACCACATATCCAGGGCAATACCATATTTGTAGAAAATGCATCATATTCACATATCTGTGTCCTCTGTTAAATAAAAGGAGAATAAATTTACAGAAACAGATTTACAGAAACAGATCAGGAAACCTTAAACTGCTAACTAGGACAAATTGACATGTTGCTGACCTCAGGAACTGCTGATGTAGGCAAGCAGGAATATGTTTGACAGAAGAACCAAGAGAAATAACAATCATAAAGAACTGGAGTGGTCTGAAGGAATGATTTCTTTGCACTCCTTTCATGTACAGTAGGCAGCTCAAATGACTTCCTGGTGGCTTAATATGTTTAAGTCACACCTACTGCTTTAAGCTGACATATTTCATTATCAATGGAATGCTCTTCTCACATGTGGACTAATTAGGCACTTGTGGGCCTCTTACCACAAGATTATTATTTTAAATCGCAGAATCAGCTGGGAAAAAGCTTAGAGAGATAAGAAATTATGACTGACCAAAGTCTATGTGAGAGGGAACGAAATCCTGAATTAGTCACATAACCTAATTCCTAAGATTCAACACTTCCTAAATTTATTATGAGATCAGTATTACCAGAAACTAGAAGAGTAAAATCTTAGAAAAATATTAGAGATGCAAGGGAAAGCAAGTTGTAAAACACAAGCTACTGCAACAGTCTTTCTTCTCATTGCTGACTGCCCACAGAAAGCAGAGAAAGATTGTCATGTGGAAGTAAACAAGAAAAATCCCAAACCCACAGAACCCCCCAAAACCCAACAAACTCAGATAAGGCAATTTTCTGCAAATGTAAATATCAGAAGCCAGCATAATGATCCATATCAGAAGCCAGCATAATGATCCACATCAGAATCCAGTATTTAATTTCTTGAGAAGTCAAGGTAGATCTCATAGTAAGAGCTGTGCCTTGGCCATTGAGTCACAGGAACTATAAGACTGCAATGTGCCCCAAGGCAGAAGCATTTCTCAGCTGTCACTACCGTGTACTTCCTCCACAACCCATCCCACAAGCAAGCTGCTAATCTAAAATGACATTAAGGCACAACATTTGTTTAAACACATCACCTAAATGAATCAATTTAAATCCAAGTTTAGCACCTCTCAAATGCACAAAGCCAAATCTAATAAAGGCCTGGAGAGAGGTTTTGGCAACTCAAATTTCAAAAACGCATAGAGGAAGGTATTTACTTTTGATTTTATCTCAAATGAAAGAGCCTAATTCCATCATGGCACACAGAAGAGGACAAAACAAAGCAGTGTAAACTTATAGACACATCAAATCTATTTAAAACATAACTACATGGAAACTTGGGAGTGAGGTTGAAGTGGCACTATAGGAAATGCAGTCATTGCCCACCTTTAGATATGGTACCAATTAAAGTCTAGAAACAAAAGAAAAAAAAAATCTAGCAGCAAACTAATTCACTCAGTACTGAGAAACTGCATGAGAAGTCTTTAATCTCCAAATAGCTGTGACCAAAACTCATTAGGAGATGACAATCCTTAGTAAAGAACAGAAAAATCTTAAGTCTCGACTTTGTTAGAGAAAGTGTCAGATCACAGAAAGGATCAAACCAGCATCTTAAAATGGTTCACTCCCAAAGTCTGAGCAGAAATAAATTGGATAAGCATTTAGAAGAACTACTTTTTGAATTTATTTTGATATCAGGATCATTGAACCCAAGCATTTTCTTTAAAGTAATTAAAAGCAAAATTAATAGCACATTAAAAAAACATTTAAACTTGAGTTGCTGAAATATTGTTGAATATTTTTGAATCATATTCAGGAAAACAAATGGCTAAAATCTGCTGCAAATGATAAAAATGAAACCAAGAAAAGAGGTTATTTTGCAGATCCGGCATTTCTGAAAATCTAGTTGTTGGGTTACTTGTTTTCCAAATAAATTAGGTAGGCTTTGAGTTTTCTGTTGCATTTTCTGTTTGTTGGGGGTTGGTTTGCTTTGGGTTGGTTTTTTGGTTTTGTTTTTATTTTCATTGAGGGAAAGTCAGAGAAGGCAGAAAATCTGTTTGCCTTCAAGTACCAGACCTGGTAATGGGCAATTATTTTGTATCTTCTGCAAAGGCCTATGCTGTTAAACCACCGTGGTTTTATGGTGGGGAAAACTCAGAGCAGAGTCTGCTTTACTGATGATTGTCTTGTCATCATTGAAAACCTCATCCTGGACTATACTGTTTAACTCAATAATTGAATGATTAAGAATTCAAACCCGTCTGTTATAGAAAATAACCAGTACAATTAAATTCCAATCATTACACAAATGTTAATTCAGCACTGAGTTTCAGGAGACCAAAAAATTTTAGCTATTAAAATAGATTTCTCCAACACCTTTAATGTGAGCTTTTGCTACTGATTCCATCTCAAGAAAAGTTCAAAGTCCTGTTTTGACTGCTTGACTGACTACACTGTGATTCATTGGCTCCATACACTCCAGAAGATGTCAAAAGCTGATGCCAAATGTAAAATTCTGGGCACAGTCTTGCTTTACTTTTCTCTTTCTGCATCCTTCTTTGCTTAGCAAGAAAAGGTTGAAGTGTCTTCCCATGACAGGAGTGAGGGAATGGTTATGGAAAAGTCAGCATAAAAGCATGGACAAAAAATGTTTCCAACAGTGTCCTGGAAGCAATAATAATTAATTTGGCTACTTGTACCTTGGCATCCTCTGCTCAACATATGCCAGCTTGAAGAAATGCTTGCCAAGCCTATATTCCATTTTACCCACTGCTCAAAAAAAAAAAAAAAGTTTAATATGTAGCAAGTCTTCTCCCATAAGAAAAAGTGTCATGAATATCTAAAAAATTATGTCAATTTTTAAAAGAATATCAAAACCAAATCCATTGATTTAAAAAACAGTTTGTGTGTTACAACATCTAAATGTAATTTAGATTATTTCTTGCTAGCTGACAAAAAAGAAAAATTAGAATGGTTTAAAAAGCCACATTCAATTATTATTTCCTTAACCATGAAACTCAAAATACCACTTTTTTTATCAGTCACCAGAGTCCAGAAAAGATTCAAATATTGCTTTGTGGGTTTGGGGGTTTTTAGGCTATATTAAAGTCTCTAATTATTTTCAGTTTGAGACAATGTGATTTTTATGAGGCTGTCTCCCAGTAACAGATACAGTCCCTGCCCACCAGCTCATGACATGGCATAACTGGGAAAAAATCTGATGGAAAAAATAGTGACCAAAGAAGAATTCTCTATCCCCTTTACAGGGCATGTGTTCATGACCCACCCTGTCAACTTAGATTGTGCTGGTATCTTTCCAGTTCACAGTACTCTCTACAGGGTTCAGTTCCAATTCGGGGTACCTGCTCTGAGCAATTCTCCTTGTTTTTGAGACCAAGGAAACAATGCTGACCTTCTATCTACATCCATTTCTCATTTTAATTAGTACATTTTTATATGAGACATCTATGGCAATCATATTTCTCCATATTTTGTTCCTCAGTTCACAGTATATGTTCTGTGCACTGAACTTGAGCACTACAGGTGGGAAAATAAGACACACTGAGCTATTCAGAGTGCAGACAGACATGCAGACCTCATTATTACTGCTCTTAATCCTCTGTTTTCATTCTAATGATTGTGACATTTAACAGGACATAGGAAATAATTTGGTTGGTGCACAGCCTCTAACTGCACATCGATATTCTGCTGGTTGGGAGACCTTGGTTTAACTTTGTTCACCCTCTTTGGGTCATTATAACCCATACACTGAACCAAATGTACAACAGCCCCAGAGTCATAACCATGCTCTGCTTTTTCTTCTTGTTGTGCCCATGACCCCAACAGCAGTGAGAATAACCTCTGCTACAAACATCTATTATGTGTACTCTGCATGCTTAAAATAGCATCTTGACCAGTCAATAAATCATACTTGACACAGAGGAGAAATAAAAAGTAGAAGGAATTTACAGAAACGTCACATCTTCCTCTTTAGAGGTAGACAATGAGTGGGATTCAGTTTGATGCTTCCATACAGGGCAATTAATAGTAAAACCAGATTGGCTGAGCCAAGCAAAAGGTCAAGTGTCCTTGCAAAAAAGATGATGGTGAAAGAGGATGAGAAAAAAAGGAAGCCAGGTGCAAGACCTCAAAATGCCCCTGTAAAGCAGAGTGCAAGGAGAAGTATAACCCTGATGGTCCCACAATGCCACCTAGCACACAATGTAAGGGGAAATCCTGGCACCTCCTGTGGTAAATTTCAGCACAGCAAAAATATGTTTGCTTACAGATCTATCCTGTGAGGGACATAAAACCAGTTTAAAAGCACCCCAGTGGCCTTGAGCTGCTGCAGTCTCATACAGTATGTTAGCACAGCAATGCAATCTCACACCCTGTCCTTTGATGAGACTGTTGTATGCTCCCTTGTGAATGAGAGAAACAACTGAGGTATTAAAATAAACAAAGTCCTTAAATGAAGGCCTTAATTGCATCTCAGAATAAACTATGTTAGAAGTCAGTGGACATTCTAATGAACCTTATGAGAGCTTAAAATGGTCTGTCTGGAAAGCTACTTTTGTGACAGATCATTTGTTGGCAGTTCCTTTGAAAAGGCTGTCACTGTCCCAAACAGGCAGGTTTATCAACTCCATAGCTTGGTACACACCCACCTGCTGCCCTGGAGTCCTGAGAGCTTTCACAGCTTGGATGGACACTGATACTGGCACTGGAGGAAAGGTGGCACCTCCTAGAAGATCACTCTTGTGATATGAGATGGAAAAATAGAAACAGGAAAGCCCCATGCTATTAGGCTATAAGACATGAAAAGATTACCATAAAAACAGTGGGACAAGCTAAAACAGGCCAAAGCAGAATAAATTGTCTTCTCAGAAGGTATTAAAGCAAGGCTTTTCAGAAGAATGAGGCACGATGTGTGAATGAAGATTTGTCAATTGGAAGGAAAAAGAAAGGGGCAAAAAAAACTCATGTGGAAAACAGCTACTAACCAAACTGACTTTGTACACCATGTATGATACTGATTTCATTCTTAATGGAAACTGAGTTTATAAGAAAACCAAGGTATCTTCCACTCCAAATCAGATGAAAATCCAGTAAATAGATATGCACACGGTGTTTATAATTCCATGTATCCTTGCAATGCAGCAAGACAAAAAAAATTCTGTTCAGGTAAAACAGTAGTTACATTCTATATGAATAAGTATAAAAATAAATCCAGATTCAAGAACATGAATCACTGTCAACCCAGACAGGAAAAAAATACCCTGAAATATGAAAAATACATAAGCAACTTTAGATATTTCCATGTATTTATTTTTCTGGGTTTATATTTCATTTATTTATATATCTTTTAGCATACTGGATGCCCTACAATGCAGTAATTTATATCTGCTCCTATATTCGGTATCTGAATAGATATCTGCTCCAATATTCAGTTACCTAAACAGCTGTAGTTAAGATACTTTATCTTCCTTTAATGTAAAACAAATGCCTTTGATCTAAATACAAATTTTACTACATATAGCTAGTCTGTAGAATATAAACATTAAACACATCTTCATTATTGAAGACTAGCAAGAGGGGATTTTTCTATTAATATCTTCTATGCCCTGTTAGTTCTTTTTATGCTGTGAGCCTAAATATTATCCCAATAACTACTTTCTTACAGAAGAAGCTTGACTATTGCTATAGAAGACATCAAATCCTTTGCAGAATTTTTAAGTCAATGTCTAGATCTTGCAATGGGGAAATTAGATTTGCTTTGTCTCTATGCATTCTTTAGCATGCAGTCAGTGTGGACACTTGCTTTTGTTGGGTTTTGATTAGTTGTTTTTCATTTTTTTCAGGGTTTTTTGGTTTGTTTTAGGGGGTTTTGGGTTGGATTTGTTGTTGTTGGGGTGTTTGTGTCTGAGGTTTTTTTCTGTTTGAGTTTTTGGCTTATATCAAGATATCTCCATGAGCCTGCTGCCACACAATTCAATATAACACAATTTAGGCTGGAATTAGATTTCAAGTACCGTAATTTATGCTAAGGGGATGTTTCTTTCCTGACAAACAGGGACGTCTGCAGAGGCACAGCATTTGCCATCAACTGGGTAGCTCCATGTTGCCCTTGGTGCATCTGGGAGAGGAGCAGGTCTTTTGCCCACCAAACAGATGAGGAGAGTTTCATGCTGTTCTGCTGCTCTTGATATTTGAGCTCAGTAGCCTGACTCCTGCACCTTGTTAGAGATGAAAGCAAGATACAATAAGACCTTGGATGTGAATCATGAATCTCTTGAGCCTTAGCTTATTTGAGTGATATCAGTTCTTGCTTGGCATCTGATGCCATTTTGCTGCTGCTATCTGTCAGCAGGTTTTTGAGTGGTGAAGGAGCAGACTGGTTTATCACCCTGTATGGACACTGGCAATTAGTCATAAAGTGAGCTAAAGTATCCACCAAAGTCCAGCTTCCACAATGGATTAAACAGCATAACAGAGAGGATTTACAAGCTACAGAAGACACACTTTTAGGCACCATACTGAACCTTGTCTAGGCTGCTGCAGTAATATTTTATGCCAATTTTATTTATTAAACACTGTTTTTCAATGCCCTTAAATTAAGGAGGCATCTTCCTGCTTCTTATTGGCATAACTCAGCCAGACAAGTGTCAGAGTTAGGTACAATCCCAGCAATAAGCACTGGCCACTCAGAACAGCAAACCCTGTAGAGGTAGCATTTGTCTCCTGTCCATCTGCTCCTGCACCAGTGCAGGACCAGATCTCTTTGATTTTTATTCAAGAATGTTTGCAGCTTTAAAGGTGAAATTTCACAATACATGCTCCAAGAGCAACAGCCACCAGCAATTTTGACAGAATCCATTATTAGTTGCAAAATTCTAACTGAAAAAATACCTGTCCTATTCTCTAATTTTCCAGATGTGTAAAACTTGCTGTGTGTTTCCTCTTCACCATTCAAATTCCCTAAGAAAGCTATTCCCAGTAGAAGCTCCTAGTAAAAAGCTATTTTACATTTGCTTTAAAAAACAGGGAATGTGACACACGTTTTCCTTGTAGGGCTGCATCCACCAGGTGTTCCCAAGGCCACTGGAAGGAGAGAGGCAGCAGCCCAGCCATTTTAACCTACATTTCTTTCTTGCTCCACAGCATCCAGGTAGTGGGGACAGTTTGCAACATTGTCTGCTGTTACCCACATGTCAAAAGAGCTCCTCCTGTTCCTCCCGAGGTCCTAAACAAGATAACCATACCCAACACTTCACAAAATAATTGAAATATAAGAATACAGAGACATCTCAAGGACACCTGACACAGGATCATACAAAAAAATGAAACCATTCCTTAGCTGCAGGTACAAATGAGCCTTTCACAGAAGAGACAAGCAACACAGAGATTATTTATCAACTAGATAGGTAGGGAACAAGGAGAACTAGGGGAGAAAAGGACATGTGATGTCAAGTAGCATTGCCGCTCTGAAGTTCCTTCTCCTTTCTGACTTTTCTGTCTATTTCTAAATATATATTTTTATTAGGTACTAAGGTCATGGTGCAGCTCACATAAAACTTGTAGAACTTGCAAACAAAGACACAGTGCCTGCTGCTCCATATAAACTGAAGGTTAATTGGGACTGAGGTGAAGCAATGCTACAGTGCTAATAAAGAGGTGTGTGGTTTTTTCTACATTTTACTCTTAAGTGCATGTGCAACAAGACCCAAAAAGCACCAAAATTATGGTTATGGTTCTGCAAGTATGAATGTTTTTATACAGAATGTCAGGATAACCTGTATTTTCTTAAACCAGCTAGCTTAGGAGTGCTGAAACTTTAGTAAGGCATATCACATTTTATGGAAAATAGGAAAAATAGAACCATAGGAAAAAAGGGGAGTGTGACCAGAGCCTAGCCAAAAGGAGAAAATTTCACTTTTTAAAAACACTCATTAATTCTGAGAATTTCATTTCTGCAATAAATAAATATAATAAATAAATAATTTCTATGCTTCTCTAGTAAAGAAATCCAAACATTTTAAGTTTCTAATTGAGGTTACTGGAGTTGCACAATCACAGAAGGCCTATTCTCCATCTCAGAAAATTTCATGCTGACAGAGCTGCCTCTGTCCCTGATTTGCACATGAAACAAGCATTGTTATTTTCTTTTGTCATCTTATTTAAAGGGTTGACAATTGTTGGCTAAGAGGATTTATCACTGTGTTCTGAAAAATCTGCCTTTTAATTACGTTTTCCAACAAGTCTCACTTACAGTGTATTTTGCCCCCTTTGTCCTTGAGCCCAATGCAGTTAATGGTGTGTTCCTCACATCTGTAGCTACATTACTGAATGAACTCAGTAAGTGACAGCACCTGTTGGATAGTCACACCGTACCCTCAGCATAACACATGGAATTGTGGAAAAAAACAGTGCAATTTTGGGGATGCAACTGACTGCTGAAACAATGGCAGCTGGCCAAGATGAAAACCACCACATGAACAGCCTCACAATTTCAACATCAAGTAGTATTTTGTCATTTAGCTCCTCTGCTTCCTATTCTTTACATTATATTAGCAGCTGAGTTCTTGGAAAGGGCCTGCTGAGTGACTTCCAAGGAAGAATTGCAAAGCAGAAACAACAAAACAAGGATGGCAATAATCACTATTGACTTCTCCCTCCCACCCCTATGATTTTGCCAGGATCAATACCTTGATAACAGGGGCTGATTTCACAGAAAATATACAATCAGAAGGCTAGGAAACAATCATATTTAATGGCCTGCATTCCTAATTCTGAAAGAAAAGTATTTGGATATAATTCAGTAGTCAAAATAACAAAGGCATATGCCATAATAAAGTAAGAGGGAAAACAAAGCATTTGAAGAAAAGTGCTGTGTTGTACATCTATTTCACTTTCACTCTTTCTTTCCTTCTCATCTGCCCACTGACAAATGTTTGATACACATAGCAAAATGTGTTTCACTAAAAACCCTTTTTTTCTGGCTTTTCCATTAGTTCTATCTATGAGTCATGTCTAGTTCAGATTTTCAGTAATACTGAGGAAGACCCAGGGGAAAATCTTATCCATTATATTAATTAATCAGGTCAAAGTACTAATACAATTTTTCCAAGGTGCTTCAGGGAGACTGCTGGTGAAAAAAGCACTTTTGCCATTAGACTGCTATTAACAGTGCTGAACTAGTCACACCTTCATATTTCTGATTTCCTGCTGTTGCAGAAGCCATCCTCAAAACTAAATCAGTAGTTTGTGTACTGTTGAGGAAGCAACAATGCAATGCAGTTTTACAATTAACGTGTTTCCCCAGGAATCCAGATTGGAATTCAGTGATTCTGTACTCCTGCCACCTTGGCTACCTTGACTCAGTGTAGCGTAATAACAACATATGCATTTAAAGTGTTATCTGTCAACTCGCATCCCTCAGAAGCAGAAGGACTTGGTTTGCTGCAGCCTCACCTCAAATCAAGGATACAATGTCCTTCTAGGGGACAGAGGACAGTCATTATATAACTTCAGCTTGAAGGCTTTCTCATCCCTAATCCTTTCACTGTAAAACAGGGTAAATGAAAACTCAAGAGCTGAGCTATAAATGTTTGCAAGGTCCTATAGTACACGGAAGCAGATAAGAGTGTTTCACCTCACAAATACAATGTCAGTGATGAAGGAAACTTCTAATGCAGAAATGCTGAAGGTTTGCAGCCTACTGTAGCAGCACTGCAAATGTAGCAAGACAGGGAAAGAGTCTTCATTCTAGAGGCCTTACAATCTAAAATGCAAATGGTGAAATTACTAGCCATAGGACACACAGGCAGCTGAAATTCAGATTGAAATTCAGTGCTCTTGGTGCCCACTTTAATCTATTGCTTTGTCAGAAAGACACACGAGACCGCTCCACTCAAATCTGTGCAATGGGACTGATTCAACACAGAAGCCTTTGCTTTGAGGATAATTGCAGAATTGCTTTGTTTTGTCTTCCTATGTAAATCTGCCATATGGGCCTCAAGCTACTGTAATGAGAGAAAAAAGTTGAGGAGTTTGATAATTCTTGGTTTTAGAAAGAGATTAAGGTCTGGCAGCTGGCACGTATGAAGCAGAAAAATTCAATCTAGCATGCCCAGCTGCACTGTGGAAGTAAGATGAGCCAAAATAGACTCTCTGCAGACAGGGGAAGCTTGCTCAAGAATTGCCAAAAGTGCTCAGGTACAGAATGTCACATAAAATTAAGAAAAGGGAGCAGCAAAATCAAAGAGCCTTTCAAAAAGGTGGAAGCAGGTTGAGACATGAAAAGCACAATAATGGCTCCTGTAACCAAAATGTGGGAACATAAAAGAAGATTATCTTAGTAAGGAAATTATCTCTTTTGAATGACTGTGGATAGTCATGAGGAATTCATTAGACAGTGAAAGAGAATACACTCCACAGCTTTGCTGTCTAAGCAGTCTTCACAATTGCACACACTGTACAGTGCTCACAGTGTAACTCCTTTTGAGTAGTGGTATCTAAGAAATTCAGCCAGGTAGAGGTCCAGAAAGGAAGCAATACCTTTTGATCCTCAAAAATACCACATTTTACAAGAGAAGACACAACAAACCAGCTAAAACAAGAAGCCTAATTCAAGAATATAAAATCAAGATGGGAAGACATAAAAGACGTGGGATGACAACAATGTTGAAATTATACTTTTACATAGTGAAAATATACATATTTAGACATACCTTATATATTATGTAAACGTGAACGTTTACATATACACATGCATACATGCACATAGCAAACTAAACTTGGTTTACTTGATTCTAGTCCCACATGGCTGTAATGGCCATGATGCCTATGCAGCCAACTCTGCATTGCAATACAGTGAAAACAGTAAAATTGTATTCTCATATTCTCATTCTGTAACTCTTATGCCAAGCTCTGAACTCAAATTAAGCCAGAGAACACAAATGGAGATCAAACACAAAGTGTTGCAAACAATGGCATCTTGATCAATTACCAAAGCATTCAGTAATAGAAAACAAGAGTTCTTGACTCATTGCCCACCCAATTGTTAATTTACAATTAAAAAAGGGTTTTACCACATGTAGAACATGGTGCAGAGCAAGAATCAATTTTCATATAAAATAAGGTAATTAGCTTTGTGGCAAAAGGTTTTTCTCAATATATTACAAATATGTTTGGGGCTTTTCTAAAAAAATTTGCTTCTTCATTTCTTAGCTGTTAACTAAGATTCTGTGTTCTATTCTATATTTTTATTTCAGGGAGTAAGACACCATTCAGTGTC
Organism: Passer domesticus; assembly: GCF_036417665.1. Classification (NCBI taxonomy): domain Eukaryota; kingdom Metazoa; phylum Chordata; class Aves; order Passeriformes; family Passeridae; genus Passer; species Passer domesticus. The sequence goes on from NC_087481.1 coordinate 32,770,197, forward strand.
ACACATTGTTTGGGCAGAAGGTACTACTATGCTTTCAGAGTTCTAGACAGACAAAATGAAAAACATAACCAGAACTCGAGCTATTAGAAAACCTTTTGGTTTGTTGTGAGAGTTGTGAGTGCTGCTTTAAATAAAGCTACTTAAAATTAATTTCAGTTCCTAATGAAATGATTGTTGCAACAGAAAGCAATGAAGTACAAAGGTTGCTATGACAATATTTATGCTCACACTCAGGGAAGATCCATCTTTAAATTCACAAGTTAATTTTGCCACGTAAAAATGGTTTGATGAAAACTTGTAATTTTAGTGAAAAAGAAGCTAATTCTTCAACTGGTATGAAGCCTCTACATTAAAGTCTGATCTAATAGTGTAAGGCTCCTAATAGGTTTTATTTGCATTTATTTATGGCATCACTGATGTGATGCAACCGCACACATTCCACCTGAAAATATCACTACAACTGTTTAAGTATTGGTGTCTCCCTATAAATTATGACCATTAAGTAGAATATGTTTTCCCTATGAAGTCAGTTCCTGGTTTCAGTTTTATGGGTTTTCACAGTAAATACTTTCATAACTTGAAAGAGAATAGTGTGCATACAGATATATGTATATAAACTTGCTAACAGTCAAACACATACAGATATATACAAAGGCAAAGCACATACACACACACACTACTGGCAACAGGAATTGGGAAGATGTAGAAAAGATCCCTTTCCACTGATTGTTTTTTCAATTTGAGTGTTGCCTTTTAAAAGGCACTGCAATATTCACTGATGCGTTTGAACTAATTGCTCCTGACAGAATTTGATCCTTTTCTTTTTTCGTATAAGTCATTCCTGGAACATTATTTCCACTCACGTACTTTGCTGACTTTCTCACTTTGAAGAGTTATTAGCAACAGCTATTCACCTATAATCCAAATTGCTGCTTGCTCAGATGAAAAATGGAATTGTAGACTATAGAAAATTTAGGAAAGAATGCATTCTGGCCTCAAGGAACCATGAAGACATATGAAAAATCCATTGCATAGGCTGGAAAAATCAGTCCCTGACTGCATTGCAGATTCAGAGCCCAGGAACTCTGGTGTTTTTGCACAACTAATAAAGCTCGGCAAAAAGTAATTGCTTCTTTTTTGGGTCATCCCAAACAAAACAAAAAAAAGCAGTAGGTCATTCAAGGTTTCAGTAAATTGCTGATCTCTTAAAGGAATAGGCAATTTGGTTGAAATAAAGAAATTTTCCATCCTGCTGCTCCTTTGTAAATGGTAAGGCTGACTATTTTTCCCCTCTTAACATAGGGTTAGAGAATAAACCTTGCCCTAAAATGAACACAGTGCTCTTCCACACATCTCATACATATGAAGGTAGATACATAAAGCAAAGCCTTTTAAAGAGAGCTGTAAAATTAAACGTGGCTCAACTTTACAGACAACTCGATAAATGCACAAAAAGAGCTTTGAAAATGTTCTTTGATGAAATTTTCAGTAATTGCTGTCTCTGCTGCTCTTTGTGGACGAGTTTCATTCTGTTCTAGAGTAATCCATTAAAGTTAGAGGAGGAAAGTGCTGGTTCATTAAACAGCTAAGGAGGTGACAGTACTAAGTTGGAGCTTCCAAATCACATCTGTGTGCCTGTTAAATTGAAAATTCTGTTACCAAAGCAAACTAGCAATTGTTATAGAGGAGAACAACAAACAGGAAAACATTCTAAAGCTTCAAACCACCTTACAGAAATGCAAGTAACTCTTTTTCTCCTGAAAACTGTCCTGGGAAGGATCTCTACCCGGACTTAACATTGTATTTCAATTGCCTTGCTTGTAAATACAGCCTTGACAGAAGCAAAAACATTAAGCACTGAAGACACTGAAGTTTACAGATTGATTTGCTCTAATGGATCTCTTCTTTTCAAGAAACAGTAGAGATGGGAAAAGCCATAGTTTGCAAACTTTTTTAAACTTTTTTTTTTGAACTGGTGTAAAGGAATTTCTCAAGTGTGTTTGCTCAATTAAGTCTCTGAGGACTAAGCTTTCTCATTTTATTGCTTTGTGGGAAGCATCCAGGTGCATGTAGAAAGAATGCAGGATCAGTTCTGATGGCACACCTGAAATGCAAGTATCTGATTATGTTACAGCACTCCAACTCTACAGACACGCTATATTCTCTACTGTTTCCTGGTTGGAATAGTGTTAGTGAGAGGAATCACATTACTTAAAGGGTCTTTTCCAATAGAAAAGTTTATGAAACTTCCATAGCTTTTTAAAAATCATTAATAGCCATTTCTCTGCAGGTTTATTTTGTTCCTTCTCCTTCTGTGTGTTCCTTTCACATCAGAAAATTCCATGGCAAGGGAATAGCTTGCTAAAATTTGGAATTCAGTCAACCAGCTCTTTTCTGTTCTGCTCATTGTTGGACTAGAGCAACAATAAAAGAGAAATGTGACATTCCTTCAGTCTGCTCTGTGGCAGCAGCCTGCTGGGCTCCCTGGTGCTATTCCCACGTGTGTGCCAGGCTGCAGCACACATGAAGCAAACAGCGAATGTTTCCCAAGGAGTAAATGCTCAGTGCTGCCCTGGCAAACCGTGGGTTTCTCAAAGATAACGTAGCACATGCTGCATAACTTCTTTGTAGGCACAGATTACAACACAGACTCAGCAAGTGGGTTTTAGGATAGGACTATTTCTTATACCCTCACAGCACTTTGCTCAGTTCAGTCATGAAAGGAGTTTTTAAAGTGCGTGTAATTTACAGCAGTTTACTCCCCTCCTCAACTTTCACTGATGCTCCTTGTCGTGCTTTAAGCCCTGTTGGCAGCTAAGCCCCACAGAGCTGCTCATGCATTCCCCCCGCAGGGATGGGGGAGGAATGGGAAGAGCAGCAGAGAAAACTGTGGGTGGAGATAAAGACAGCTTAATAGCGAAAGCAAAAGCTGTGCACCCAAACAAAGCAAAATAAGGAATTCATTCACCACTTCCCATGGGCAGGCAGGTGTTCAGCCACCCCCGCGAAAGCAGGGCTCCATCATGTGGGAACTTGGGAAGAGGAACAGCACCACACTGAACATCACCCCTCTTCCTTCCTCCCTCCCTTCCTCTTCCCCAGGTGTATATGCTCAGCATGGCACCACGTGTTATGGGATATCCCTTTGGTCAGCCAGGGTCTGCTGTCCTGGCTGTGTCCCCCCCAACTCCCTGTGCACCCCCAGCCTGCTCCTCACTGGTGGGGTGAGGAGCTGAAAAGGCCTTGGCTCTGTGTAAGCCCTGATCAGCAATAGCAAAATCATCTCTGGATTATCAACACCAAACCCCAAACCGAGCTCCATACCAGCTACTGTGAAGAAATTAACTCTATCCTAGCCAAACACAGCAAACACTTCCTTCGACAAATGTTGACAAGATTATGCCTTTTTGTGTCTGTATAAAGCTTGCACGAATCTAGTGACTTCATTCAGAGGAGTTGCCAAACACCTGTATTTCCTCTAGAAAACAGTGGGAGCTGCAGAAAAGGAGTTTGTCTTCTGAAAAAATATTCCCCTCTGCACAACGCAATAGCTGCTTCAGTAATGCCAATTGACACTAAACCTCAATGATTTAGGTGCTTAGAGAATCTTTTCTATGCAGGTGGATCAGCGGGAGGCAAAGAAGCCCTCCTACAGTTTTTGTTTTATCCCTTCTCCCCATTAGTTACAGCTACTGACAAATTTCAGTTTCCAGATCTATAAATAATATTCAAGCCCAACATGTAAATGAAAAGGTTGTTGAGGTGCCTTTCCACAAAGAGGAAATTAAAAATTCTTAATTATAAAAAAAATACAAAGCTTCTAATCCTCACCACTAACCTAAGGTTAGTAGAAATGCTTAGTTAAACACATGCAGTAATTTTCTTAATCAGCCAGCACTTCAGAAAGACAGATGCTTCTGTTTATGTTGGTCTATTATCAAATCCTTTGGTGTCTGAATAATTCTTACGCCTATCCTGAAATTTCATTTACATAAATTTCTTGTGTATTATTCTGCCTTTTGTGACAGATAGTACAAGTATTTTTATTTGGTTGGTTGGCTTGTCCTTATTGGCCTTGAGAATCACAGTATTTTGTGCATTTCCTGTATCTTTTATCCAACTGTAGTGATCAAAAATTAGGAATAATTACACCATGTGTATGAAAATCAAAAGCTGTATAAGAACTAATTCTAGTTTTGAAACTTGTGCAGGAAACCCACTGCTGTATCTGTTTTTTATTTACCAAATGTCATCTGTTAGCGTTTTCTAGAGAGGCTTATGCAAACAATGTAAATCACAGGCTGGCTGAGGCTGTCAGGGACCTCTGGAGATCATCTGTTCCAGCATTCCACTCAGCAGGGCCAACTAAAGCTGGCTGTGCAGGACCATGTCCAAAATGCTTCTGAATATTGCCCAGCTTGAAACCTCCACACCCTCCCTGGACAGCCTGGGCCAGTGCTCAGTCACCCTCACAGCAAAGCGTTTCCTGATGTTCAGACAAAAATCTCCTGGCTCAGTCTGCACCCTCGGCCTCTGGTCCTGTCACTGACACCCCTGAAAACCTCTCACTCGTCCTTGCACCTTCTCTCAGGTATTTCTATGCACTGAGACTTGTCTCTTCTTCAGGCTGAGCAATCCCAGATGTCTCAGCCTTTCCCCATGGGACAGATGCTGCAGTCCCTAAAGAACCTTTGTGGCCCTTGGTTGTGCTCTCTCCAGTACGTTCAAGCCCTTCTGCTGAGAAGTCCAGAACTGGACACAGCACTGGAGGTGGGAGATCACCAGTGCAGAGTAGAGAGGATGGAACAACTCAATGCTGTCACTTGTCACACATATCTAAGTTGTACAGTACCAGAACAGCTAGGGAAGAAACATGGAAGCCCCAACTTGGACATTATGGATCTGATTGCATCAACATTGCCTAACAACAAAATCCTTAAGGAAAAAAAAAGAGTGAAACAAGACAGATTTTGTTTCATAATATGTAGATTCCATAGGTAAGAGTATTTCATATTTATATTTTTGTGTCATAATTAAAATAATTACCCCAAATCTCTGTTATTGGTTGAAAGAAAGACTGAGGCCTCAATTCCTATCCTTAAGTGTATTTCACACAAAGCATCATTGTGACAGTCTGAAACTAAACAAGATTTTTGAAACTTTTATGGCAATAGCAATGATTTATTTTTTGACTATACTCTCTTGAGCCACAGGATGCCAAATGCCATCCTTTTCATCTTTTTTAGAGAGGTTTTTCTACCATATTCTAGTGAAAGTGTGAAAAAATGCAAAAGTTTTATTAAGAACTTAATATTTTTTTTCAGTTCTCCATATCCCATTCTTTTATTTCCCTTACTAAAATACAACCCACAGCCACTCTTAAGTAAAGCAGTAAATCAGGAGAGCTGTGCAGAATTTAGCTGAGTCTAGATTTAGACAAACTACTCAAGCCTACTTCCAGATTGAACTACCATGACCCTTTTAGTATAATATCAGCTCATTGTGTATCTGTTTTAGCAAAAATCTCAGTTGGCATCCAGCATGCAAGCAATTTCCAACCCCTTCCACTGAGTGGCTATTTAAGAAACACAAATAACAATAGAACTCCAATCCATTTCTGCCTATTCTTTGCATCATGAGTAAAGTGAAATAAATCTACAGTAGAGTGACTAGGCTGCACAAGCAAGATTACACAATGCAAGAGTGGTATCAGTGTTCCTTGGCCAGCATTTCTCAAGTGCTCCAAAACAATTAATCTTAAAGAACAGGTTTCCAATCTCCCTGAAATCAAGAACTGTCTTCAACTAATAGATTATCAAACCCCAAAATATGGGCTGTAGCTCATCAAATTACCCACTAGGACTATTAATCTAGTAAAGAGCTTGCAAGTCTTGTTGCAGTGACAGGCTTATGCTACAATTAACAGACAAAACAAGAACTACTTATTACAGCTATTATTCTCAGGAGCAAGGGGGTATTTTGTGACCAAAAATTAAGTTTCCCATTTTTCCTTTCATCTTTCAGAGAGCTTTGGATGCAGCCATCACTAGCCCACTGCACAATCCTCACTATAAACAGTGGTATTCCACCACATAATCAAGGATTCTTGGAATATCTGAGCTTAAGGACTCATAAACCTCCAACATTGTTGAATGTATTAGTTGATTCTCTTATAGAAGCTAACGCAAACTTATGTGTCTCTATCAAGAACCATAATAGCATCACAACTCTTAACACACATTTCCATATTCAAATCTAGAATCTTCTTGTTTAAAAGGTGCTGTAAACATGTAAGACATTGCTACATGGCTCACCAGCCTTCATATTCTACCAGTGCTTAATACTGCCTCTCTTTATCTCTACATACGGTACAGAAAATATAAAATAAACAAATTCCATTGAGCCTTCAGCTTTAAAAGCTAATTCACATTAAAATATGACACTGACTTATAGCAGAACAAGCCAGGTGAAACAAACTGCTCTAGCCAGGCTTTGACAGACAGCTTCAATCAGCTTACTTATCCTCCATGTGGAAGGTGCAAGCCAGGCTGCTGCCAGCTGCTTCCCTAAAAGGCTTTTCCTCATTCTGTAAATCAGTATTGCTACAGCAACAACTCATTCTGCAGAAGTCCACTGTGAAACATGTGCAAGACAGATAAGGACATGGGAATGTGCTTCTTGCCTGTATTTGTGCCATTCTGCTCCTTCTCACAGTCCTGGTAGCACAGAGTAGTCTGTGCTAGTCTGCTGTAGACTGAAACTCAGGCAGAGGCTGCAGAGTTGACTTTGGATCAACAGCAAAAATTCTACCCCAGCTTGCAACAGCTGGAGATGGCACAGATCCACTCTGGGAGCACAGCACCATGCTGGGTAAGGGTCTGGCCACGCAGGAGCCTGTACTTGCCAAAATAGGCAAGGCATCGCCTCCTGATCAAAAGGAAGCTGTCACCAATCCCATAAGGGCTCTAAAAAACATGTAAGCCTTTGCATGTATTGTGGTTTTGTTTTTTTAAAATTGTATCACAACCTTTTCTGCTCAGATCTTTCCTTTAAAGGAAGAAAACCAAGCAAGTCTCCACAAAATGAACAAAAAAAAAAAGCCCCCAAACCAACCAAACAAAACAAAAACCAAATAAAACAAAACACCAATCCAAAGCAAAAACAAAACCCCAAAACCCCCAACAAAACCAAAATATCCTGGACAACCAGAAAACCAAACCAACCAAAAAAACCTGCCACAAAAGTAGCTCCCAGCATATAAAAGGTATACTGTATAAACTACTGTGGTTATAAATGTATTCTACAGCACAACAGAGATAGAAGGTTGGTGCAAGGAAGTCCAGCAGAGCCTGCCTAGAGCTCATGTCAGCACTCAGAATTACTCAAAGAATGCCTGGACACTCCATACTGACACCTCCCATTTTCACAATAGTACTTTATATATCTTTACTCTCCCTACAGCTATTCTCTGGCATGTTGTCTGCATCTGTCTTCTCCTAAACACATGTAAGCATGGCACACATATGGAGTTGTTAGGGATGTGAGCAGCAGTGTGGGATGACATCCTATCAGGGCTCATCACTGTGGCATCCCGGGGACATCCAGCTCCCTGACTTCCTGCACTGTGGGTACCATGGCAGAGCCCCTCACTGCAGAATCCCTCTGTGGATAATGAGGCTTTTATTGGTGATTCATTAAGGATTTGAGGATGGTTAAATTACAGACCCTAAAATCACCCATTTCTTTCCTCTCAGTGTACAAATGGCAAACTTCCCAGGACAGACAGTATCATCTTTGCACCATGCTAGGCACAAAAGGGCTTTTTGACATGCTGGTAGCAAATAATAGAGATGGAGAATGTCAGCTAGAGTAACAAGGAAGCAAACAAGCCATACTGACAACCTGGATAAAAATACCACTAAATCAGAAGACCACTTCCTTGTGGCAATGAGTCAAAACTAACTGGGCGTTCCCTGCTGAACTTTCATGGAGATCAAACTGTGCTGAAAGACACCATGTGAGTCAGCCAATAATTCCTCCAAATATACTTCTTTAACCTCCTCACTAACAATTTCTCTCATCTTATTCCCTCAATCATAATAATTTTCCTCTCAAAAAAAAATTTACGTATTCACCTTTTTTTCCACAAGTAACTTCTGATTGTATGAAATTTTATTTTGCTTCAGAATTTTCTTTCCTTAGAGACAAAGAAACCTTAAAAATACAGCTTTACTGACTTTATAGTATTTTATTTTGCATTTTAATAGTTCTTTTTTGAAGTATTTTTTTTTTCTGGTTTTAGCAAAAAAATATCTCTTCCAAAGATTTTTCCCCAACTGTGCAATTTCACCAGTACTTGCAAATAAGCTGAAGCATTTAAAGAATTGAGAGGGTTTTTAAAAAGAAATGTAATAATTTATCCTGATAGCAATTATCATCTTCCATTAATGAAATATTTAAGGGTTCTAATATACAGCTTCAGATGCAATAATCTGTAAAATCCTTAGATGGTATAAATTTGCTTAATGCCGCTGAAATAAATGAACCTGCACAATTTTCCACCAGTAAAATCTTGGGAGTTAAATTTTTTATAGTGAAGCTTGCTGGTCAACAGCAACCATTGTTGGAATTAAAGATTCTCTGCATCAGTTCTTCATGGTGTCAGGATATAATCAGCAACTCTAAAGCAATGTAAAAAGCAGAATCTAAAATAACTGTCAGGGTATTACCTTTTTGCATTATTCATACCAATATCAGAGGTTAGTTTCTAACAAAAAAATACCACCTAAAGATTAGTACTGTAAAACTGTGTCTCATGTATCTTCTTTCAGCTCTTTCCCATTTTTCATGAACAGAATATCACAATCTTTTGAAATATATTCAGGGAAATCATAATATAGCTGACTCATTCTGAGATACACATTTATTGGTTGTAGCTTGTCATAATCTGAAAGACTATAAATGATTGGTCTTCAAAAAAACTCCTTCCTCTGACAAATTCTTAGCATTAACAAACCAGTGGGTTTCTTTTTCTAGATAATTTCTGAACTTTATTCTTGTTCCTTTCAATATTCTTGAAAACAAAAGGCAACATTGTTTTGGTGGGACTTTGGTGTTTTCTGTGTTAGAGAGGGATGCATTGGTACAAAATCAAATTTCCCAGGAAGGTAAATCTCCATTCTAAAGGATCTCTATGTTGTAAGGCAGTCATTAAACACATGATGCATAGACAGGGCTTTTTTGCTTTGTTTGGGCAGGGGTGGTGGGAGGGCATGACAGGGGTGTGTGTGGGTGTGTAGTTTTCCTGCCATCTGGTATGTCAACTGGTTCTCTTTTTTGTCCTATTTCATGTCCATAGAGCTTTGCTGTGTTCCACCTGTGGAAACACACACTGTCTAGGCTTCCACTGGTGTTCTCTCTTCCTCTTTTCCTCCCTTGTCTGGTTTTCACCAGTTTCCTAAATGTACCACAGCCTCTGGAACTGAAGCTCTCTCTGCCCTCTTCATTTTACACCAGGCTTATCACCAGCAGCTTTCTGTTTTTCTTCCTCTTTGTTCCAAGATTTGTTACTAATCACAGCCAAGACATTCTGTTGTCATGTCACTGGATTCCCTCCTAGCTCTTAAATTTCTCACCTGGACTGAGCACACACAAGAGACTCACTGTGTTGAGCAAACATCAGATGTTTTTCCTGACTTCATATTATTGTCTGAGTGATCTAAAAAAATTTTTGCCTTCCATTGTGTTCTGAGAACTCTAACAAATGTACACAATGTCACACAAGAACTTCCAAAAGAGATATTTGGGTCAGGCTTGCAATGCTGAAAGGATAAGCACACTGTTAAAAAGAACAGAAGACTCAAACCTTTCTTACTGCATTAGGAAAAAATCCTTTACTGTGTGGGTGGTAAAGCACTGGAGCAGGCTTCCTTGAGATCTTCTGGATGCCTCATCCCTGGGAGTGTTCCAAGGCCATGCTGGACAGGGCTTTGAGGAACCTGATCAAGTGAAAGGTGTCCCTGCCCACGGCAGGGGAAGGGAGGGGTAGCACTAGATGACCTTTAAGGTCCCTTCTAACCCAAACCTGGTACAAAAGTATCACAATCATGAGCCTATGATTGTGGCAGCTCTACCTGCTTGGCTCCTAGGATTTCCAGGTGGCCTTTCAGTAAAGAAATACTACTTGAGCCTGCTTTGTGTATGGGTGCAGAGGTCTGAGTAATGAATAAAATCAAATCTCAAGCTGTATCTGGCACATTCATAGCCTGTGAGTGAAAGCAGTGGTGGGAACTCCTGCAGTGATCCATTACACCTATCAAAGTCTACTGTAACCTGTATTCTGCATTCCATTAGATGTTCAGTTACAAACTATTCCCCTGGACTTTTTACCAAGTGAGGGGATTTAAAAAAATGTAATCACAGAATGACCTGAACATGCTGCACATACTGGGTCCCACTCACTCACCTCCTTTCTGATCTGATAAGGACCTAGAATTCTTTGAAGTTCTGATGAATTTTAAACCCACTAAAGCTTTCTGCTAAGCTTTAAGCCTGACCAACACATGCCCTGGGCACCAGTTGAGACAGGACATTTTGCACACTTTATTTTCCTTTCAGAAATGTGACTTAACATACAGAAAAACCTGGGCAGTGCCTGTCTGGCTGGGACTTGATTATTCATCACTATAAATAGGAAAATTGTAAACTTCAAGGTTCCTTTAAAATTATTCAGGCTCCCCTAAGGAAACTCGGAAAAGTGTCACTACTTTCAAGGACTAGAAATTTCAGGATATCCTAGTGCTGAGATAAAGCCTGGAGTGGTTTCCTAGAGGCACACAGAAAAGATGCTCCCAATTCTGTGTAGCTTCCCCAAGCTACAAGAGGTGGCTCTGAACCACCAGATAAAGCAGCACTCCAAGGCTGTGACATCTTTCACATTCAGAGGCACTGACAAGCAGGTGCAGCAGAAGACCCAAAGCAGAACCCACTGTGTAACCCACCAAGCTCTGCAGAATCTGAGTCCAGTCAAACTCTCAGCAAAACAGTATCTAATCCTAGGTCACAAAGTATCAATGAATTTTAAATGCTAATATTTTGCCAGCATGGAGCTGATGAAACAGGCATATTTTAATGAAATGGATGCTGCAATGTTCACACATATGAGGACTTGCTACTCCTATTGCTCAGAGTTTTGCATACAAAGAATGTTAATACATATGCATAATGTCCTCCATATTCAACTTCTAGCCAAAATATACTTTAAAAAATTCAATACATATATTTTATTCAAGTGATCTACTCCAGTTAATAGAACTGAGGCCAGCAACAGTCTAATTTTGAGTTGAAAAGTGTTATTAGTATTTCTGAACTACCTCAGATAATACATCAAGCTACATTATAAACAAAAATTCAGTTGTAATGTTTTATCTTAAATATGTGTACAACTTAGTTTTGGATGAAAAATGCTTTAAGGGAAGCAAAGAATTTTCTCCATAGGAAGCTGTTGCATGGTGCAGCTGTGAGCAGTGAGTGCCAGTACAACAGCATCTCTCCCTTTGCTGTGAAGGACAGTGAGAAATAACAGTGCTGACTTTGAGTAAGTCCATGGTCCTGTCCCCTCACACTGTTTAGCAGGATTACAGGACAGATCTGACAAAATTTCTTGAACTGTCATACACAATATTCAAACTGGCAGAAGACTGTTATAGGACCTGAACGTGGGTAAAACATCGGTGAATAATCACCAATTTTCTTACCACTTCAGTGCTGTGCTAGGGATATGAGTCAAAAGTCAAAACCAGTTTTATCATGGTTTTTTCCTAACTTACAAGAAAAATTACTAACCACCACACAACTTGCTTTGATACTGTAAAGCTGTGCACATTTGGGTTCCCTTTCACTTTGCAAAGCTTCTTTGAACTAAAGGCAGCGTAGTCCTTGAACACAGATGAGAAGCAGACAGCACTTGGTAAGACAGAGAAAACTATGTTAAGAGTTTGCATTTTTTGTTTCTAGATTTTCAGCCAGAAATAAATGCATTAGCTAGAAAATAATGAGGTGTTATTTCTTCACTTCAAATTCAATCTCGATATTAGTTTAATCAATTTTTTCAGCAGTAAAGGCAGAATACATCATCTCCAGAGACCCCCTTGCAATGTTAACAACTCCACAAGTCTAATTCACTGCTTTTTAATAAATATTGATATTTTTCACCAGGTCACTATATTCAACTGAAATTGTTAGATTACAGATTTTTATCCTGAAGAGACAGATAAAAACCAAAAAGAAAGCAATATTTCCCACCTCGTCTTTCTGCAATCCAGGCAATTTTCTCCTTAATACTTGGCAATTATTTTCTACTCTTTATCATGCCAGTTTTTCCCTGCCCAATACTGCTGTGGTTTTGATCACCCTACCACATTTCTTTAATGCTGCTATTAAAACTGAGATTTTTAAAGATATGTGCCCATATTGCTAAAAAAAGGACAAATTTGTTAACTTTAAGCATCAAACTTAAATACCCAAGTTGCTAAAAGAGTTGTTGGAGCTTCCAAAACCAAATTAGTCATTCTAAATTAATGACATAAAGCATCAGCAAGTAAGCCAGGGCTAGAAAAAGCAACAGGAAGACCTATCCTATCTCCACAAGAGCCTTAGCAATCAGACCCCTTTGAATTTCTCAGAATAATTTTTCTTCTCTTTTATCTAAGTTGTGGTTCCTGGGAGTTCAAATGCAAGAGGTTATGTTAAGACAGGGGACTGAAATGGCACTACCTCAAAGCCATCCACAGCTTGGTTGTGATTCTTAGACTGAAAGCTCTAGTGCTTACTGTGTGGATAAATACAAAATGAGCATAACATCCTCTACATCAATTTTCTAACATATTTTTATATTAAACCCTTTTTAGAAAGATACGAGTAAAAATAATTTTCTATATCTCAAGTCAACTAAATGCTCAAATAACCTTGCTTATTTTTCAGATATTTAAGAGGAAGATAGCTGTATATCATTCTTACTGATGTCTACTCTCCTTGCAGTTAAAAAAAAATAAATCCCTGAGCATCATGAATAGCAAAGTTTTCCTGTGAAAAGACTTTAAAGGAACCCAAAATTTTGCTTCTTCTGATGGACACAGTTACTCAGGCAAGGCTCAGAACCTTAAACACCACATGAAGTTACAGAACAGACATCTTACAAACATTCTCATTTTTGATTTCACAGATGACCTTTGCAGGTGACATAAGTGACCAGTGGTAGGTCAAAACATACTTAGTATGTTGAAACATAATTATGTTTCCATGCTGAAGTGCAACACACCCTTTTTCTGCACAGGCTGAGCACAATGTATGGATCACAGCATGCTCCCCTGAAAACAATCTGGTATAGCTTTACATTACTTAAAGTCTTATTTTTTTAATGCAATTTAAAAAATCAAATCTCTCCAAGGTGCCTCATTCAGTAGCTTATTACTACTACTACTTATTAAGTTACAGATTCAATCTCTTTTTAGATCACCACATTCACAGGATATAAGAAAGGAGGCTGAGAATTTAGTTTCAAAGGCTGAAACAGCCTATATTAAGTTTTCTTTTGGTGAGAATTCTCTAGAGTAACTGGCTACCTTGTGAGGGCAAAGAAGAGAAAGGCAGGTAATGGAAGATTGCAAATAATTCACAAAGAAAATTTAAAAAGCTTAATGTCCTTTTTAGTTCTCCCTGAAAATGCTAAATGATGCTGCTGATATTCAGCACTGGGCTTCTGATACCCAAAGTGAAGTTCCAGACAGCCACATTTTCTGCCAAAGACAGCCCTGGGATACAAAACCTGGGCAAAAGCAAGAGATGTTACCACACTGCCTCTGATGGTGCTACAGTCAGAACTTGTGCGGAGCTATCTGGAGCAAGTCACCTCGCCAGCAGATTGGTGTTAGTGTTTCATTAGTGTTTAACCAGGTACACCAAACAGGCTCAGAAAATGACACTCCTTCCTTGAGCTAAACAGCACATACATGGGTGAGACTAGAATAAAGAGCTTGTGAGATGCACTTCTACTTTTAGCAGGTTTCTCTTCTTTTAAAAACTCCATTCACTTTCACTAAGTTCCACAGAAGATTTTGCCATTCCCCAGTGCCTTTTATACTGCCAAAGCACTGCACATGGAACTAATTGCTTTGCAACCAGAAAGGTCACCTAAGGACTGGGCTCCCAAAAGCAAGTTCATTTTATTTCTTTAAAAGGTAATTAATATGATTGGAAATTTTCTTTTGTAAATTTCATCTTAACAGACTTCTTATAGCATATTCATCATGAATTAATATTAACCATTTCTCTGAGCTGCTCCAGACATCAGACAAGCTGTTTTCCTTCTGTTCTGAGTCTAACAGATTAGGGAAAGTGGTGATTTACAGGGTTCAACTGCACTTAAACCATTAGTCTGAAGAATTTATCCATCTACACTCTTTCTGCTAATATTCTTTTGTGCTGCAAAAGTAACAAATTCTATCCTTGGTGTGAGCCTCTTTGCCGCTATCTTCTGTCCCTCTCAACTCTCAAAACTACTGTCCTCAAACTTGCTTTTCAGAGCTGCTTTCATTTTTTACCTCAGTAAACTTGTTGAATATAGCAGCACCAGTATAGAAAAAAACCTAATAGGAGCTCCCATACAAGCTACTAACAACTGCAGTAAAGAAAAGAAGTCCAGATACACAGCAACATTTTGGTGTTAGCTTCTGTACAAACATAAGCAAGGGAAAGCATAAATTCCACAGCAACTGAAGAATTTAATTATCCCCAGGCTACATGACAGTGAAGGTTATTCAGATATCAAATGAAAGCTTCCCTGAAAACATGAACTGCAAGTTCTCATCCCATTTTCTGTTGTAAGAAAAGTATTCAGCAAAGTTGGGAGCCGGTGAAGGCTGAAGACTAATGTAAAGAAGTTTATTGATCTTAGTGTGAAGATTCATTCATACCCTCCTTATATGATATTGGTGTTTTAAAACAAATGGCTGAATGGCAGTTTACTTTAGAGATACAGAATTGCACTAAAACTACATGACTGAATTTGCCAAGGTTTTCCATGATTTTGCCATTTTGTCAGCCACATCCTTTTGGTATCTACATCTTCAAGTGCTCACGAAAATAACTTGCCACATGAACTCTCCCCCTTTGCTTGCAGTGTGTATGGGTGGAGGGAAAGGAAATATATGAAATATATGAAAGGAAAGAAAATCCCTCAGAGCAGCATCATGGTTTTGTTTCACTCCAGGAGTAACACCCATTTTGCCATACTGCTTCCTCATAAGACACACAAACATATCAGAAACTTTAAAAGTTATTTCAGTCATGAACAGCTTTCACAGTACAGTCATGCTTACAAATTTTATAGAACTGCTGTGCTCTGACTGCAGAATACATTTTTGATTAATCAGACCCAAGGTTTTAATAATGAAACAGCAGGTGGGGTAACTACAAAATTAAAACTCTTAACAGCCTCACAGTAATACAGTCATAAATATAAAAGAGTTGAAAACAGCTCATTTGCATTTTTGAAAAACATTCTTAGCAGCTCTGCATTTCTGCTCCAGGAGAGGGCGATGTTTCTGCCAGCTGTGAGGTTCCTGGGGAAGGCACATCCCGCCTCACATGGCAGAGGGTTGGTTTCCTCTCCCTTAGGAAACAGCCCTTTTCTAGAAGCAGTTTCTGGAACTGTAGGGTCTTGTTCAGAGGCTGCACACACGCTTTGATCAGCTGCCAAACATCGGGCATTTCCCGTTTGAGGACAGAATCAGTAAGAAAATGGTAAAAGAGGCTTGTCATAACCTTGCCATTTGAACAGTCACCTTTTGTTCCCAGGAACATCTCTGAGCCAGTTCTGTCCTTTCAATTAGCAGCAGTTCAACATTTGGGATATACAGTTGTCCTTTTTTTTTTCTTTTTTCTTTTTTTTTTTCTTTCTAAGGCAATCTCCTCCATGTATTTTAAGGATTTGGTAAAAAAAAAAAAATTAAAATTAAGTCTGCAAATCCATCCTCACTGTAATTTATACTGCTCAGGCTTAAACTGCCACCAGATTGACATTGTGTAACAGTAACTGACACCAATTAAACTGGGAGCTAAAAAGCTGTGCTAATGAGAACAGAATCAGTCTAGGTATTGCAACAAAGTTTAAGATGTTTTCAAAACAGTGACTTTTTATTTTCCTAGCTGAAGGAAAACTTCTGCTTCGAACAGTGATTGCAGAAACATTTCCAGGTCTAAACTGCTGCATCATAAATGAAGGCAGTGTGATTTATTTCTACAATTTGTTCTCTTCTACCTTTTTCTCATTATATAAAATGCCAACCCTGAGAAAAACGCAAACAGAGTCAGAAAGGACTCTGTTTAATACTTTCCACTTTATATAAGAATACCTACTACATATATATAGACAATACATATAAATACTTTCTTCTGAGGTCTCCTCATGAACTAATCAACTTTTAGTGGAAATTATTATTCAAAACCAAAATACCCTATTCTACGGGCAGACTGTTGTATCCATAGCAGGGTTGAATTTTATATGCATCAACTCTTTGCTTTCAGCTGCAGGGTTTCAGGAGAATAAACAAAAGCTTTTGACAGCAAATTGTTTACAACACTGACTTATATAAAAGTTAAAAAACTAGAACATTAAACAGATAAGTTTCTTATTAAAAAAAAAAAAACAGAATAAAAGAATTTATTTGCTAAAGAAAGCTAAGTACTAAGAGCAAAATGTACTGAAGCAGAGACAATAAAAGGATATTGGAAAAGTTAGGCAGGGTGAAGTAACACCCTGAAGAGTGATGAGATTAGAGACAGGAAAGACTTGCCACTGCTCTTTGTAAGTATTCAGAATTGGAACAGAGGCAGCATGGACCACCTGATTCCATGTAATAGAGCAGCACAAGGCAAGATCAATTCTTTAGGATAACTCAAGTGCTCCTTCCATAATCCAATAAAAAAACTCCAAAAAACATCCAAAATGAAAATAACACCAAAATGAACTGAAGCAAAATAGAAAACAGAAGGAGCTTCAAACCAAAGGACCACAAAACCCATGAGCAATAGAACCAACCTAGGCACTTTCAGGAATTAAAAGCTAATGATTTAATGTGTTTGCATGGCTTGCTGTAATCCCATAAAACTGATGATCAATGATTGACAGTTTGTCAAGGGCCTAGACATCCCCTCTTCTGAGCAATGGAAAAGCATGGGAGCAGTTGTCATGCCCGAATATTCCTTTTATGCTATAAGAAGGTTTATGTAACTGGTGGACTGTGAGTTCCCAAGCATTTTCTCTTAGAAGGGAAGAGGTTGAATTCTGTGCAGACTTATCCTAAAATATTCTTCAGAATTCGAGGGATTGTATGTATGATCGACTAGACCAGCAAATAAAAACAGGCTGTCTCTTCTTTCAAGAGACAGAGCCACTGGTTTGAGCCTAAGATCCTGCTGGAGGTACTCAATAACTCTACACAGAGCACATGTGTCCCATCAGAAGCCTGGTTTGTCTGCCCTCTGCCATCTCATCCCATGACTACTAATTTAGTGAGATCAAACAGATTACTTCCACCTGCATTGTAGCAGTGCACTGACCAATTGCAATGGCCCTGCCAAAGCAGATCCAGCTGTACACAATCCAGAATCTCCCATATAAAAGAAAACACTTGCAAATTCTGTTAGTGAGAGGAGCCAAATAATCAGGAAAGGCAGGGATAGTTAATAAGGTTTTGACTACTTTTCTTTAATCACAACACTCCCACACAGGATAACTGATCCAAGAATCTCTCTAAATAAGTCTGTAGGTAGTTAACATCTGTAATTAGCACAGGTGTAGGTAGCTAACACCTGTAAATACCAGTAGGTGCCATGGAAGAGTATGGTTAACTGCATTAAAGAGCAATATATTGTGGATATATTGCACAGGTGTTTACTCAGCTGTTTCATATACTGGGATCATGAAAGTGGCTTTAAACTAAGGTAAAATCAGGTTCAGGTAGCAAATATCTTCAGGTGGGACTGAGCCCTGTGAAGGAGCAGCTTGTGGTTTGTAATGTGTGCAGCCATGCAAAAGACTCTGCTAACAGGGGTGGAAAACAGAAATGCACCCAATTTTCCCATTTCATGCATTTTTAAACAACTGAGAAGTTACATTTGAAGGATGTAAAAGGTCCTGCATAAAGAGGACCAAATGGATCCAAATCACTGTCTAAGTAGGAAAGTTCACTTCATTTTGAAGAATTCTGTTTAGTTCTAATGAGTTCTGGATGTGGAGATGGGAGAAGTGACTGCCAGATGAAATTTATTTCACACTGTCTGAACTCTTTTCCCCCAGAGAGCCACAGGATTCTGACTACAAGGGGAAAGAATATTAAGAAATGGAAGGGGTGTCATCTGTATATACTCATTCAGTGTAACTATTCTTTTTTACTTTGAACCTGGAACAGAATTCTGAAGATGTTTTTGTTAAAAAATATTATAAAAATAAAAAAGTAAATGTGTATGTTCATTCATAGAGTAACCAAGAGAGATGGCTTTTGAAGGTACAAACCAACCAAAGTCTGACATGGAATAGAAATGCCCATGTAATCCATTGTTAAGCCTTTATCATTTCACCCTCATTCATTCAATATTGTTATGTTCTTCAGAGACTTGAGAGACTTCATGTTGTATTTTTGTATTCTCTTCAGAGACTGAATAACCACAATTAATTATTGATTAAAAGAATAAGGTAACTCCGAGATGAGGAAATAGGATGTAAACACAAGCTCATTTCATACAGATTATCCATGTGCTGGAAGATGCCAATAGATTCTGGTTATGCAAGAGTCACTGAGAACAAATCTAAAGATCCCCTTGGATTTGCATTGCTGATGAGTCCCTGAGAAGTTCACCTTTGGTAGAAAAAAAATCAGTCAGCTTTAGTGTTTCCTATCCTTTCTAAAGTAACAATCAACCTAATTTGGGAAGCTTCTGACCAGACCTGTCAGAGGGTACAAAAAGATACAGAGCAGCAGTGCCACAGGGGCTTCTGATTTATAGTAGTGAGGAGATGCCAGAGGAGGCTGTATAAAATTGCAAGCAGCATTGCAAAATTGTTGCCTCTTAGCAGGAAGAGAGCACTCCGGCATTGAATAACAAAATATTTTTTCAATATAACATAGAGAATCTATTATAGATCTGGAAATTAAATTCAGACCTCCTCAGGCCCTGAATTTAAACCTCTGTTGCTTCACATGTCTGGTATCTTTCAGAACTGCACATTTCCAGTGCCTCCAGTGTCCATCTTAAAACAGGGATGTCACTTAGAATAAAATTTTGAGTTCCTTACATTCTATCAAAGGCCATTGTCAACAGAGTTCCTTTATGTCCAGATGGATACATCCCCATGAAATACACAGAACATGTTCATGTCACTTCACTACGTTTCTCAAAGACAAGCTGTCCTTCTGGCTTCTCCAGAACATGAAAGGTATTTGTCAAAATTAAACTTAAAACACAAAACACACACACAGTGTGTGGTAACTACTGGCAGGTCTACACATCCAAATGTTACCCTGGCAGCTGTAGCTGGGCCACAGGCCCAGAGGAAACAGCTATGGCATTCAAAAATACAGCACTGGACGTACTGGGAATGATGTTCCACTTGTTCAGAGAGGGGAAAGATAAAGGGAGTTGTATTTACTTCCCTATAAGTAACTATTGCATTAAGTGTTCCAAGTGCAACATGAGTGTAAAGATCAAAAACAGTAACTGACTCAAGACTAACAGCATTTCAATACTGGGCATTGCCAAGGCAACACCACAGCCTTCCAGTCAGGTTCACACTTCACCCTTTGGCTCAAATGGATTTGGCACCACCACTTGCACAAAGTACATTAAAAAAAAGGTGCCCATGACCCTCAAGACCAATAGGTGGCATTTTAAAAGCAGAAAGGCTTCTGTGCATATCACATTACAGATGCTGTAAAAGTCCACTATACCCTGCAGCTGAATAGGCAAGCCTAATCACATATTTGACCTTTACAGATATACAAACAGGATGGCAGGAGAGATTATTTTAATCAGATCTGAATGCATATGAGAGGCCAACATGCAAATTATACGGATTATGCAATTATGCTTCTACCTAACATTTCAGCAGAAAGCAATAGAGATTCCTGTTGCATTTGCCACAAATCACAATAGCAGTCAGATTATAATTTAAAACACAGTTTATGAAACACTCATAGACTTCCATTGGCTAAAAAATAATTATCGCAGATTGATTTTCATAGATGTGACAGCACAGGTCCTACTGCTGTGTGTCAAACAGAATTTCACAGGCTCACTGATCTTTGCTGCACAGGGAGGATACATTTGCAATTATTTTTGTTGCAAGATTTCTCCCCATATCTGGACAAGGTGGGGAGCAGGAGCTCCAAAAAATGGTGTAGAAAAAAACCCACACATTCTCATTACACTTGAGTGAGACAAAGAAAACTTAGAAGAAGTGTTTGTTGAGCTAGCTCTACCATCACAAACCATGATCTCAGCCCTCAAGAAAGCTTCCACACACATCAGGAGCCAGAAGAGATGACTATTGGATATGTTCAGGGGTGACCTTTGTGCATGAAGGAAAAAGCTGAAAAAAGGAAACTAAATGAAGAGGAAGATGGCAAATGAAGAAACAACCAAGGAAATAAATAAATTAACCAGACAATCATTCTGTTGATTCTATGGCCTCCAAGAGAATTATAACAAATGGTGGAAAGTAGTTTCCCCAGGAATGGACATAATTATGAATACTACTGGGCAGTAATGAATCGAAGAACAACAGAGGACAGGACTAGATTCTAGTCTTCAGGCTAGAAGACTTGGCTGTGGTGGAAAAGGCTGAAACCCCTGGTGCGACAAAGCTGGAAAGGCTTTGTCCCACCATGACATTTCTCTATGGGCTGGCAGGTCAGGCAAGACAAGTAAACTTATAATTACATTGAGTTAAACTACAATAGGCTTTTACTTTCTTACTTTAACCAGGGCCCTCCATGCCTACCTAAATCCTCCCCCCATGTTCCTGAAGATACACCTTCTAGATTTTTCCTGTGGTTACCGTAATGTGTAATATTTCCATGGGATCTCCGAAATTAGCATAAAACACACATTAGCTGTTGTTCCAGACCACATATGCTGATTTTACTGCTTTGCTTCTGCTTTTGATCAAGCTAAACCTAAGTTCACTTTTGACCCTTGCCTCATTTCCAATCCATTTTAATGATCCAATAGCACAAGTAATTTATTTTTTTTCAGTCACACAGAAATTGTTTTCTGTAGCAACACTGTGTAAGTGTTACTAATATTCTGGGAGGCACAAATTGGCAATTAAATAGATTTTTATAAAACCACCATTTTGTTAGATGAAAAGATGGCTAAAAGAATAAGGAGAACATAATTTCAACTGCAGGTTAAGGGAAATGTAACTTAAACACCTCTTTGTTTTGTTTGTTTTTATTTACACTTCCTATATTGAAATACTGACTTATTCCAATAGTGGAAGAGGATATGTATTAACTCTTCACTGTAGATACCACATGCATAATATCTGAAATAAAATAAAAGGGGTTTAAAAGGATAAAAAGGAAACATACATCTCAGAGAAAAAGTCATTGATGGATAACTGTTATTGAACCAGAAAGAAATAATGAGGCCATGGCTAGCAAGTGAAAAAGATGGGTTTAAGAGTGAACATTTAAAAGACAGTGACACATTGCATCAGGATCCTTCTGTTCTTTCTCTGAGAATGCAAAAGACATAATAAACAAGAAAGGAGGAATTCAAGTATGTGAATCTAAGAAGAAACATGAAGTAAATTGCAGCCTGTGAGATGTGGTCTAATCAGGAAGCTGACAGAACTGCTTAGCTTCCAGAATAAAGTGTATGGAAAGGATGGATTCCTATAGACAGAAATGGGTGCAGAGATACATTGCAGAAGGAGGAGCAGCACATGGCAGAAGAAAGGGAAGATATGCATGCTGCCTGCAGGAGCACTGCCAATTTGTACTGAATTGAAAGATACATGGTTGGAATATTATAGGAAATTGCTGTAGAGCTCCAGGGCAAGATAAGAAGCCAGACATGGCAATTTAAAGTAGGGGAAAGGCAAGAGTAGCTAGAACAGGGATCAAGAAGGGTTTGGATGATGTACATCCCAGAGAGGATAAAGATTGCAGAATGATATTGAAAGAAAACTTTTTTCTGTGATTCTGAGAACATGTTCATAGCCACTTCCTGCTTGATATTAAATATGAGCAGAAATCACGTGCTTAGCAAAGAGCAGGTAGCTGATCAAAATGTGATGAAAGCTAACAGTTTGAAGACATACTTACAAGATGGCACTGCAAATTTATTTCATTCTCTTAAAGCAAATATTTCGGGCATATATAAAATTGTCAGATCTTCCTGAATCAAATCCCTTTTAGAAAAAAAAAAATGCTCAGAATACATTTACATTTCAATTGAATCAGCACTCAGGAATGAAAAAAAATAGAGAAGCCAAGGGCAACCACAGGAAAGAGGAGAAGAGTTGCAAGAGTTTCTAGCTCTGGAAAAAAATATCCACATTCTCTATGTTCTGTCAGCATTGGGAGCTGGGACCTCAGACACTGGAAGCATCAATGGCAAAGACAGAGGAGACAACAGAACAATGCTATTTGTAGGACTGGGGAGCACAGTGGTGCTGGTAGGGGTTGGACTTTCAAGTATGAGATGCATTCTTTCTCAAGAGGATCAAACCTGAACTCACTCTGATACCAGAAAGGTCAGCCTTCAGTCCTTATTAGCAGGGCCCAATTAATATTTTGACACTTCTAGATTGATCTATAACCTGACAAGTTATTTGCCTCAGTTTTATTTCAGAAGTTGGACTAACAGTTCTTTACTGTGTAGTTTGTCAGGCCTTCATTTGTTTTTTTCCCTTCAACATATTCGGCCAAAATAGGGCAGCCTGGTAATAAGAACTATCAGACAGGGCAAGCACCAGAGAACAAAGCTCCTCCATTTCATTTGATCTACTCCATATATAAATCTCCCAGTTCATATGTGGTAACAAGATTTAGGATGTCTGTTATTTAGTTACTGACAAAAACATACAGCAGCCCATTTACACAGTCTTATTGTGGTAATATATTGCAATTTTAAGTTTGGACTTTGCTATTGAGGAGCAACAACGTCAAAAAATATTTTAATTTAATAAAATAGCATATATTTACTTTCTTATCAAGCCAATAAAGGTTTTCCCTTCACATGTTAGCAAAACATTTGACTTAGTTTTTTTCCTGCCTATCATTCTGCAAAGCTATTTAAAAAACTGTCATCTGTGATCAGCATTGATGCTAGTTATATTCTTATGCCACAGTTTAAAAAGAAAAGCAAGTCCTCAGTCTGGAGCAGTCCACCTACCAAGTTGCCTTGGAATCAGGAATTTAAAAAGCCTGCAAGTTTCACCTTCCAAGGAGCAATGAGAACAAGTGCCAGAACCCCCTAGTTTGTCATGTGCTGCCGCTTGTCAACCTGCCAGGCAGCTTGCCAAAGGCTGAGGCAGGAGAGCCTGCTACAAATCCAGCAGGGTCTGTCAGAGCCACACCTCAGCTTTGCTGAAATGAAAAGGTCTGTGCAAGCCACTCTGATTTCAGCAAGCCAGCAAGTTCTGCTGCACAGAGATTGGTCACTTTGAAAGAATGGACTATGACTGAGGTTATCCGTCTCTATAGTCCTATGAAGAAAGTACTCATGACAATTTTCCTGGCCAGCCTTACTCAGTTGAGTCACAGACAAATCATCTTCCCCAGGTCACATTTGGATATGGAAACCTGCATTGTGTACACTGGTTTGTCTCCTGTCTAAGCCAGGCATCCTTTTCCTCCATTGAATTTCCATAGAAGAGGCTCTGAACACTACCCACTTTGAGATGACTAAAACTGCAGGATTTGGTTCTGAATGAGCACCAGGAGTTATCTCCTGATAATGAGCAAGCTGGAGTTATCTCGGTGCAAGGAGGGCTTGGTGTAACCTTTGGTTTTAGGGGCATTGCTGCACCAGTGGGACACTGGTTGTATAAAAGCCTTTCTGAGATAAGTCTCTTTTCACATCCACAAGAAATTTAATGAAATTAAATGAGACCACCATAGAGCAAGCAGAAGTTTAGTTGATTTCCATGTCTAGCAAATAGCACAAAGCCTTGTATTTGAGAAAAAAAGGATGTGAAGTTTATGAACTAAAACACACTTTATTTTACAAAGAGGCTGTAATGGTGTAAAAATTTATTCCAGAGCTTCTGAGCTGGTACTAAGCATGTTAAATCTCTCAGCTATTTGATCAAATTTACAGTTTCAGTACTCCTGAATAGAGCCTCTGTTTTTCCATTATACTAAGTAGCATATACCCAAAATGCCAGCATCAGCATTCACCAAAAAAGGATTTCTTAAAAAAATTGAAAACCACAAATTTTTAAGAAGATGAAAACCTATATAGAGATAAATGTTCATAGCAATTCCAAAGATATGTGACAGCATGAAGTGGAGTGGGTTGATGAAGAAACATGGCAATTATAAAACCCTGTAATCTGGAACAGGGATAGCTGATTCCTGTGATGGTGTAATTCTGCTGGTTTTAACATTACATTATGTAGCTATGGTATCTGATTAGGTAATTTACATGGAGTGATTTGACAGGAATTTTAAAATATCCTTACCGCTTTATATATCTATTAGAAAGGAACATTTCTATTTTACTGTCTAAGCAATGAGGCAAGGAATCTTACATCTTTGAGAATATGAATCCAGCAGACAAGAATTTAATTACAAAGTACTTGCTACAGAGTATAAACTCAGGTGAGATTTTTCTTCAAAATCCTCCAAATAAATAATTTATATATTGGAGAAATTCACTCATTTTAATGCCTACATTTTATTAAACCAGTCCTCAAACTACTCAAGATTTTCTGTTTGTTTAAAATTCTGATCTCCAATTTCCATTTACCTTGGCCTTCCTTTAACACCACTATAATTCCCTATTTTGTTTTTCCATCGTTGATTCTCCCTCACAATCTGCCAGCACTTTACTTTTCATTTTTTTCATTAGAGGCTCCTTCTCCAACACTCCACAGCTGTGCTCCTTACTTTATCTTTGTGCTTTTCTCTAACCAATCTTACACACAAAATTTTGACAAATACTTCAAAACCTGCATCTCACAATTCTATTATCTATTTCTGACTTTCTTCTTCAAACTAATATTTAGCCTTCCTGTACAGGTATCTCCTCCAAGGTAGCACAATTACTTTTTAAGGGTTGATTTCATCTACTTGTGCACAGCTCTGCCTCATGCACTGCTCATATATTCAGTGGGAAATTCAAGCAGAGAAGTTAGGATAGGAAGAATTCTTTTGTCATTTGTCTTATCAGCTGTTGCTCAACACCTTGGAGGAGATTCCTAGATTTAAAATCAACCCTATCAAAACCTACATTTATGCTACCAAATTAAGTAGTGCCAGGAAGGAGACCACCAGTGTTGAGAGGCATTGAAACTTGTTTTGCGTCTCAAATGTTTTTTGCATGTAGCAAATCACGCCCCACTAAACAATTCCGTGGAGACAGTAGATAACAAGGATGATTCCCAGAAAAAACATGTCAGCATGAATTTTGCCCACCTGTTCCTTATGCTGGAGGGTAAAACTGTTCCACAATACAGACACGTTTTTTTTCCATGCCAGCTGCCCTCAGTGTCTGAAAATGGTCCAAAGCCCATCTAATTTAACTGTACAGATGTAACCAGTAAGGGCACTAGTATTCACTATCAGTCCTGCCATTTTAAATGAGTGTGGAGTTTACTCAGGGGCAGGAGAGTGAGAAATACAAGAGTAATTTAGAATAACATAGCTAAGTGGGTCTTGAATTATTGAATTCTCAAGCAATGTCATCTGGGATCAATCAATGAGGGAGTTTGCACTGAACATCACATTAACTTCTCCAAGAGCTTTATCTCCAGTGTTAATTTCTTTTATACAGTTTAACCATTGAAAGTTTATTTTTAAATGTTTACATATGGAACCAGGAGACCGCTACAAAAAGAGAAAACATAACTGATGCATGTGGAGCTTCCTACCTGGACTTTGCATGGGAATTTCGCATTCATGAGACAGCTGCAGTACATCTTTATTGCTGCTGGCACACTGATAGCACAGTGCCATTTCACACTATTTCACACAGCACTTCAGCAATCCAGGATTCAGAGAGGTTGCATGGATTCAGGTCAGGACTGTAAATCCTATCTCCCAGGAGTTTCATGCTGAGCAGCTGACATTTCAGCAACTCCCCCCTTCAGCAACAGAGAGTTTAAATAATAAGCTCAGCAAACAAACCTTGCAAAACAACAGCTCTGTCATTCGCTTACTTCATAAGAACTCCATGAAATACGTAGATCTGATGAACACACACAGCCTTACAGGCAAACTGAAAGTGCATACAGCAAGAGTTTGACACTCTTGTTCTAAACCAGTAATATGCAGGCGTGAAAAGACCTCAGAGGAAAAATATATTCCATGCTGGTTCTGCACAGCAGTTCCACAAGGGTTCAACACTAGACCTAGAAGGTTCCAACCCAGTTATTTACAAACCACTTTGCAATGTTTCAGAAAGCTAAGGTTTTCTACAGGTTTTGAGTTTTCAGAAGCATTTAAGGCTTCCAAAACAGTTTTCCAGTATTTAGTTATATCAATAGCTGTATTGCCAGCTGTGAAAAGTGACCCATACCCCATAATCTTGCAGTGTGCAAGACCTGAACTAGGCTGAGAGGAACCCTGGACTCATTTCAGGGCCCTTACTATGATCCTTCTGCTGAATCACATTCAGTCAGTGCAGTATCACCATTTTTAAATTTTGTCAGTAAATAGAGGTAAATTTTTCCTTTCCCAAATCTAGCATCTCAAAAGGTATGGTCCCAGCTGCAAAAGAATCACATGCTTGCATTTTATGTTTACGCAGTGTACATACCACACTACTGAAAAGCAAACCTTATGACAAGGAAGAGGGATATCTCTGCTCCATTCTCATCACAATTAAAACAGTTTCATCTTTTGCACTTACAAAAGTTCTCATATCATTCTTATTTCCATAACACAAAATAGTTCTCAAGTAATAAAAGAGATGCAACTACTGTCTGTTTACACATGGCATTTAGCCTCACCTTCCCCCAAAATGAAAATCATGAATTCTGACTGCAGAAGAAAAAAGAAACAGCTGTTTTTCCCTTAAACGTCTTTGGCCAATGTCCAAAACCCACTGGCAGATTCTTCCACCTCTAGCTGTACCCAAAACCCACTTTCTTATTAATTCAAGAGGCACATTGTGAGAGATTCCTTCAGGAAAGACTATGAGGAGGAGGGTAACCCTGTCTGTTTAGATCCTTCCTTATCGGAACCTTCATGTCAGGTTGAAGTAGTGCACTTTTTAACTACTTTGGCAACTGAGACTGAAAAATGAGTAGCTAAGGCAAGGTGAAACAGGTATGGACAAGAAACTCCCCATTTTGTACAATTTTATACCAGTGTAGAGCAGCCCTTCCATAAAATCATCTCTCAGCATTGTGTAGTGCCTCACAGGGGTAGTCACACAAAACAGAGACAGAGCTGTACGCAGTGGCTCAGGTGAGAATGAGTTGGGACTGCTACCAAAGGTCACAGCAACTCTGGTTCAGACTTGATAGAACCACAGAAGAAAACATCACCAGCCTCCCTGGCTGATGTCCTTTCCATGACAGAGCCCAGCTACTTATGGAGCAAAGCTCCCAATTAGCCCCTTGGAGACTCAAGACACACTCTCAAATGAAGTTTTGAACAACACACTCAGATCCCCATCTTTCAGAAACCTAATACTCTAGATCTTGTCAATGAAACCCATAGGGAAATACCAAGCATAATACTAATTAAAACAGGAAAGACCCAAAGGAACTAGCCTAGAAAAAACTGTGAAAAAAATTATTCTTTTTTTTTTCAAATTGAAAAGAGATTTGCCAAATTCAAATGAATATCAAAGTAATTCCATGCAAAGCTTTAACTAGCTTTTGAATTTTTATCATTGCTAACTGATAATCACTTAGTAGAGCAATAAAAGTTACATCTACTGCTACCTCTGTCTGAGAAACCCAGATAATTAAAAATGGAGTGAACATATAATTTCAAAGAAGAACAATGGAAAAAGAATTCTAAAATAATGAACAAGCCTGAGCCTTGGAAAATTGATATTGTTAAGAGTCACCTGAAAGCTGAGGTAACTATACATTATTTACATTAATCAATGTAAATGCTCAAGGAAACCTGCAGAAGGGGTGGTTTGTGAGAAAAAGCACCAACAACCTGTTCCTGTTTATCTAAGTGATTCACTCCGACTTTCCACACACCGTGAAATATGGCCCTTTTGGATGGCAGAACCATGAATGACACCAACACTGTTCCAACAGCGTCAGGTCGTATAAAAACCTGGTATTGACATAACTACCTAGGATGTTTAAGAGTGTGAATCTACTAGCTATTAACAGTTTCCATCAGCAGCTACATAATTAAGATTAAAATAGCCCTCTGAGGGGTCTCTACAACTTTATAGCATAAATAGCTAAAAGAATTTTATGTTTAATCATACGTTAAAAGCAGGAAGAATTATAATCTGAATGCCTGATCTTCAGTACAGTTATAAAAATGTGGATCTGCTTTAAAGTCCAGCAAGACTTTAAAGAAGAAGTAGCATTCCAGAGATACGAGACTGTATCAGCAGCTGGAACTAACCAGGAACAGAAGCATACAGGATAAATCAGCATGTCCTCAGGCTGCTGATTTTTCAGTGAATTAGAGAGAAACTTTCTATTCGTACATTTTGGGCTTTGGGCAGTTTGCCATTAAAAACAAAACCAGTGAATCAGTAAAATTTACATCCCACAATCTGCATGATAGTCATGCTAAATCTGTCCTCTCATCATGCCAGCTCCTCTAACACTGCTGCAGGTGTCAACTTTGTCCATGACTGGCACAACTGAAGACAAACTGGCATTTTTTTCTATCTGTTTTCAACACAGGATCCATTGATAGACAACAAGAAAAGCATTCAAACAGTAATTAAGTTCTGATTGCTTGACTTGTATAGAAAATACAAGAAACCATAAAAGCTCAACTTAGAATTTCATATTCCTTTTCTAACCAAATCTTTTACAGTGCCCCCATTATTGAACTCTTTTCAGCCTAAACTAGCATGAGGGAAAAATTCCCTTTTGGTCAAAAACCCTCCAAGCTGAAACTAGTGCCTCACCCTGTACCCACTTTCTCCACAATTTATGTTATTTATGAAGGCTCTTCAGCTACTCATTTACTCACACTGCACTTGCAACCTTGAGCTTGGGTTTTCTTGGTCTTTTAAACCCATGTAATGCTGACTTCATCATATGCAACTAATTAATTATGCATTACCACAATCACCTCTCTGTAGAAAACAATGTGTCACTTTCAACTCTTGGGATTTTTGGAAGGCCTGTGGTAGATGGACTTCCTCCATGCTCCTTTTTGTCTCTTCTACAATTCAGTTTGAAGGAGCAGAACAAAAAGTAGCAATGTTCTACTTGAGTATTGTTATTCATCCTCTACTGGCTGGAACTCTGCCCACCAACCAACACATCAACAAGTGTCCCCATCGTTACATGGGCAGTTATACCACTGCTTACATTAGTAGAGCATAAGACACCAGATTATATTTATTTATAGAAAACTTGCCACAGTAAGATGCCATTTCTTGTTTGGGACTTCTACAAGCTGCTGTAGGAAATCTTTTAACTTTTATTCCAATAACAAAGCATTTTTCATTCTTTTCTAAACAACTCGCTGTAGAATCAAAAGATTAAAGATTATTTTTTCTTTGAAGCTAGCATGTAGCAATGAATAAAGACACAAACAACTGTAGAAAGGAAATGTGCAGAAAGTGTAAGAGTAGAGGTCTTTGCCAAGAATGTCAGTGTGAAATAAGACTACAAACATCTTCCAAGTCATATTTTCCTTCCAAAACTTATTACTAAGTATAGTAAGTAGTAAGCAATGAAAATGCTGAGAAATGTCAAAGCTGGATAATACATTTCTGTCCCCCTGTGGGCTTTTTTTTTAAAATTGATATCCATTACAACACTAGAGTCCTAGAAAATAAGGTCAAAAAACCAACGGAAGAACTGCTCTCTTAGCCCATTAAATTAATTTCAAAACCTGCTTTAAGCCTGACACCTTAGCAAATCAGAACCAGAAGTTTAGAAGTTGGGAGGCTTTTGTCAGAATTTCAGCATCTGCCTCCTTCATATGCAATGACTGCAAACAATTTAACCTAGGACTGCTATTTAAAGTGGCTCTCAACTCTACTGGCTTTACAATACACTTACTGTAACAAGAATAATTGCAAGCATCCTCCCACAGTTAGCATTATAAAATGGAAAATAGCCATTCTCATCAATATTTGCACTATATGAAGAGGGAATTTTTGCATCACTGCCCTTTGAGCTATGCCTATATTCCAAATGTTATTGTCAGACAGAGAGAAAACAAGCCCATGAGAGCTCACTAAAGCCAAGGATTGCTTTAGTATATTATACAAGTTGAATCTAGAAATGCAGCCCATTCCATAAAGCTTGACACCCTAATTCCATCAATACTTGACACCAGAAGACAGAAAAAGTAAATCAAACCCCACGTCTAAAGCTAAATATTGAAGAGCACGTCAAATAAAAAAAAAAAAAGCTGATTGTAATTGCTTCCATTAAAAAAAGAATTTTGCAAATGAGCACAGAAAAGTGACTTGTTTTATAATGATCTAGATGAAAATCAGCCAAAACAGCTTGACTATATTAATCAAATTCATGTAAATGTTACATTGAATCATTTAGGTTGGAAGAAACCAGCAACCTTAGCAAGTCCAGCTGTTAACCTGACACCACTAAACCACGTCCCTAAGTGCCACACCTAAACCTTTTAATGCCTGAAGGGTTTGGGGCCCAACTACTTCCTTGGGCAGTCTGTTCCAAGGACTGACAACCTTTTCTGTGAAAAAATTTGTCCTCAAATCCAATCTGAACCTCCTCTGTTCCAGACTGGGGCAGTTTCCTCTCGTCCTGTCACTGTTACCTGGGAGAACAGACCCATCCCCACCTGCCTATAGCCTCCTTTCAGGGAGTTGTAGGGAGTTATAAGGTCCCTCCTGAGCCTCCTTTTCCCATCAACAACCCAGTTCCCTCAGCTGCTCCTCTTCACTCCATGCCAGCTTCATTGCCCTTCTCCATCTAATCTTAGATGTGCACGATGAATGGACAGAATTACAATTTGAAGAAAAACTAGCAGGCATCAAGTGATTAAATATAATAATGTTCATGTTAAATGAGCTTCTTTATTAAACTTCATGAATCAAAATGAATTAGCTAACATAAAAACCTACCAAAAGACCTAATTATTGCATTAGGTTAGCGTGATCACTTAAGAGATCAATCCAGAATTAGTGCAGTAAATCAATGTTTAACAATATTTATTACTTCACTAAGCCCACAGAAAAGTTCAGATGTAGGAATTCAAATCTAACAAATTTGTGATCCTTGTGTCCCTTCCAACTTCTGATATTCTGTGATTCTATGAAATTTACCAAGAAAATTATTATCATGATCATTGCTGACTTAGAGATACTCCGTAACATGGGACAGTATTTCACAATCCTTTTCTAAAGCCACAACTCATCACACACATTAAGCTCTTTTAAGATTGCTTCTTAATAGCAACCTTTTGTTGCAGGTTCCTCTGCAATATAGTGGAAAGGGTTAAAAATTTTCCTCTCAGTATGCTCTCAATTATAAGAATTATAAGGTGGCTTTGTATGCAAATAACAAGGCTTAATAAAGCAGCTTCCCAAATTCTCCATCTTGTGGAGTTAGGATTTTATTACACCTCCCCCAAAACCCCACAGATATGAATTTAACAAATTCTCTTTAGAAGCTATTGTGTTGGGTGTAAGATACTCCTGTGCTTTATTTGCTGGCTATACTTATTTCTTAACTGCAGCACTACTGAAACTGAAGGAACTGTTAATTCATGGTCTCAGATGAAATTGCAGTGCTTTACATTCCTAAATAATCACCCAGCCTAGAGCAGATAATTTTACCTGTTCAATTCCAATACTGCAATATTGAGACAGTGTGTGCACAGAACTCCTTAGGATTTATCTCAGAAATTCTCTTACAGTATCCACATTCATCATTTCATGCCCAGCCTGGATACTAAACTCCTAACAATTTGAACAGCAGAGCTTTTCCTGTTCTCACACAATGCCTTGCCTTGTTTACACTCATACATACAGTTGCCAAGATACTTATTTTTAATAAACTCCCTTAATTTAAAACACATACATTGGGCATTTTGCTTGCACAAAAAACACTGCACCACTCAGCATCATTTACCTACAGAGTCACAAAAGACAGCTCAAGATGCTGCCAGTGATCAACAATCTCCTGTCTAGAGATGTGCAGGACCCTATTTAATTTCTTTTTATGCTAAATCTGCCTGTCTGGCAGTAGTTACAGTTATCACTCCCTTAACAGGGTAAATGCTTAAGTGTGTATTCATTTTACCATTAGGTTACGTGATGAAAGGGATTCTTTAAAAGTAGTAGCAATTCCCACAGCTGCTTCTTCACCCCATTATATCAGGTTTATGACTGTAGCATTATTGACATCTAAATGGACAATCAAGACACTACCTTCTTCATCTACCAACAGTTGCTTTAATTAGAACTCGGTATATTAATAATAATTACCTGGTAATAATATTCATCACCTATATGCCTTAATTTTCAAAGCAGTGCATACATACTACATTAAGCAATTAATTCTCAGAACAACTTTATGTGACAAGCAAATTCTATCTCCATTTAAACGACAGGAGAGCTGCAGCTAAATGATACTCCCATGAAACATCATTCAGAAGATTAGACCATGAATATGACAGTATACTCATGCTTTCATCTTCTGCCAATACAACACAGCTTTCAAGGTAAGATTTTAATATAACTGTACTAAAAGAGGTATAATTTGCAAGAAAAAGAAAACAGAAAATTAACATATAATGTAGCTCAGTATATTATACTTTCAAATAATGTTGGAAACCTTGGGCTAAGTTTCAGCCTTTTACACAGCAGAAACAAACCACCACCATGATTTCCCAAGTATTCATTACAACGTTCTTTCCCAAAATGACAAGTTCCATGGAAACCACCACACTGAATTTAGTTTTCATTTTCACTCCTTAGTCATTCTAGTATTAGAGACCTAATTTCTAAGCATATAAGGATTTTTAAGAGATCTGAAAAAACCACCAAAATAACTTCACTACTAGAAATTATTAACTTATTCTGTGAATCTGTATTACCTGTGGGACACTTTGAAGCTTTTTGGCTGGTTTAAAGGGAAGAGTGAAGCTAAGATAACTTAGTTACCATAGCAATACCCTTCCAGGAACAAGACTTTGTTTGAAGTTGTTTCAGGTTCTGCTCTTTTTTACCAGATGCTCCTCCAGCAGTGCCAGACTGAACAAATTTTGGTTTCATAAGTGTCAAATATTTGACAGAGGCTTCAGTATTTCCGCCCTAGAATTGATGGCCCAGTTTAATCTCATCTTCTGCCTCTGTGTACAGGAGGCAAGCAGCTGGGGTTAGCTCTGTCATGTTTGTACCATGCAGAAGTAATTGACTTGCAGTAGTTTCTTGGTTCAGGATTGCTGGTTTCCCACCTGCTTCATTTACACATGCAGCTTTGCCACTGTCAGGCAAACCAAGACAAGGGTTTACAATTTGGTTTTGTTTGTTGCCTTTTTTTCACCCCTCTGATCCCAATATTATAAAACATGCTTTAAAGTTGAGCTTTATTATTTGTGCATCTCAAGTCACCACAAAGGAGTCCAGTGACTCTGAGCTTGAATCTCTTGTCACATATTCAGGCTTCCATAACCACTAACTGCAGCAATTTTCATTACCAGCTGTGACCACATCTACTTTGTTTTCTTCTGTACTATTCCCATAACCTTAAAATATTAAGGAAAATGCTTCTGGCTAGTGCTACTCACTATGGAAAATATAAAGAAAAGGAAGCAGGAAACAGGACACAAATTTCTTCCAAACACCTCTTAGCAATGCCAGGCATTTCTTGACATAACTCCTCTTGAAACAAGCTGTAGTGTTTGGTTGGTTTTTGGAGAAGAAAGCAGCCACCAGCTCTGACCTTTCAGATCAATTTACCTTTTACTACTTTACCTGGCAGATTATTAAAAAGCACCAGTGCCAACTAAATTATCAAAGCATGATATAAGCCTTGTTTTTCATGCAGGTACAAACACTGCTGGACAGGCTTTTAACTGCTCTTGTCCATGTGTTGAGACACTTCTAACCCAGATGTGCAGAGCAAGGTGACTCCAGGATGGGAACTGTACTGAAGACAGGTAACTCTCTTCAAATGCCTGTTGAGCTTAGGCATAAAGTTATAGCCACAGCTCTTGTATTCCTTGTTTGGAGTCTGGCTGAAATAGCTCATCTCTTGCAGGAGAGGCTGACAAAAATGCTCAAACCTTTGGGAGGCCTTTTGCACTACAACCTTTGCAGTTGTGTCCTTTCTTGACTGAGGTAAACTGTGCTCTAACAAGACTTCAGTCATATGATCTACAGCCAAGTACTGCATGACTGGGGCAAGTGCAGTACTAATGATCACATTAATGAATGACATACAATGAAGAGATGCTACAGAAAAATCACAATTCATTTGAAAAGACATGTTTTTAATACAAACCCTAATTTATAAATATAAATGTGGCCCATCCCATAAGATGAGAAACAAGGCAATGCTAGGCAGGCAGCCAGTAAGGAGAAACAGTAACCTGATGGACCCACATCTACAGGATCATCCCCAAGTTCTCCAACAGCTGCTGTCATCACATTTCCTTCTCCGAATCTTGCTAGAGCAATACTGCAGTGCCACAACACATCAGAAAACCAATTGTTCAGTAAGTCTGATTTCTGGCAATACCATCACCTTTCTCACCTCTTATTTTACCAACCTTATCCAGAGCATTCAAAATGCAAATTATTGAAAATGCAGGAGGAAGGGGGAAATTGGTTATGTGAAAACAACCAAACCCTTTTTCTTTAGAATAGACAAAGGAAACATTTCACTTACACACAGATGGAAGCTTTACAGGGAAGGAAGTTTTGGGTGTAGGTTTGTTTTTTCCCTGTCAGGTAATTTGCACAACAGTTATAGACACTGTGATAAAACAAAATAGTTATCCAGTGTAAAAAAAAAATCTTCCATAATGCTTTATTCATAATTTTCTTTCTTACATTGAACCAAGTTTATCATGGTGATTCACAACAGTTGGAAATAGACTTCATTATTTGAGTCAACAGGCAAGCAATTCAACAAAAAGCAGAAACTTACAAGAAACTCAATAAGAGTAGCAATAGTAGCAACAATTGTAGCAACAACTCAATTGTAGCAACAACTCAAACCACAAAGAGGAATACAAATTAAATCCCAGAAGAAAAGCCAACAGGAAATGCTGGTACAATTATTCAGTCGGTGGGCCTCAAAAGAGCCCTCTTGCAAGTCAAATGCACACCCCAATAAAACACTAGAGATACTCCTACCGCTTCTAGGTCAGCACATCCTTTCCATGCCACTTTAGCTTGGAGCAGTCTCAGTATGTGTGATGAGCTGAGTGTCAGCTTAGTAGGAGTCCACACCTGATAGAATCTGCACCACAGATTGTAGAAGACCTAAAAAGACATTTTATTTATAGCCTAGAGACTTTAAAATACAATAAGTAGAAGAAACTGCAAGTTGAAGATTAGTTAATGCTATTAAAATGGACAGTCACCCTAAGGGATAGTTTTGTACTGAAGTGTTTAGCAAGTTTGTTTCTTTTTCAGCTGAAGCAAGAGCTAGCAAATGCCTGACATTAGGATAATTGGGATGTAGGAAACTTTCATTAGAATGACAATCCAAGAGCGCTTTGTTAAAATACAAAACTCTATTTGCATTTGCTGCTCATAACAGCATTGAGCATAACCCAGATGTTACTTTCATATTCAAAATTTGGAGACTTTGTTTCAAGTAGCCACACATTAGGATAAAAGTTCACAAAACAAACCAAGAAACACAAAGAAAAATCCCCTCCAGCACCTGACAAAACAAAACCCGCTCCTATTTGGAATTCATGCCAGACAACACCCGCAATGAAATTACGCGGTGCGGAGGACTTTTGTCAGCAAAGAGGGTCTCACTACCCAAAACTACTGCTTGTACAGCAGAGAGAACCGAAGCGAGGGAACCAGGGTGCGCAAATTGCTGCCGTTCCTTCAGCGCCCTCGGCACGGGTGGCTGGGCAGGGTCAGACAGACACTCCTGGCGCAGCAGCGCTGCCCCAAACCCACCGAGCCCGGCCGGGACCGAGGGGCAGCGCTGCCCCAAACCCACCGAGCCCGGGACCGAGGGGGCAGCGCTGCCCCAAACCCACCGAGCCCGGCCGGGACCGAGGGGCAGCGCTGCCCCAAACCCACCGAGCCCGGCCGGACCGAGGGGCAGCGCTGCCCCAAACCCACCGAGCCCGGCCGGGACCGAGGGGCAGCGCTGCCCCAAACCCACCGAGCCCGGCCGGACCGAGGGGCAGCGCTGCCCCAAACCCACCGAGCCCGGCCGGACCGAGGGGCAGCGCCAGTGCCCGCGGCTGCTCCGCGCCCCCGCAAAACAACAACAACCACCCAAGGAATCTTAAGCTGCCCAGCCAAGACATCCCACGGAGAAAAGAGCAAACAAACAAAACCCACAGCAGCAAATTGGTTTTAATTCTCCACCAGCAACACCTCCCGTAACAGTCCTGGGCAACACGTCCAACACTCCCGAGGCGCTGCGGACTCGCAGCTATTACCAAGCCTCAAGCACCCGTACTGCAGAGCCCGCACTGCTGCCACTGATTGACGCCGCTGCTCGGCCGACAGCGCACGATGCCAGCAGAGCACCGCCCTGTGCCACCGCCCGAGCACGCAGCCGGCAGGCATGGCACGGACCGGCGCCGCTGTGCCCGGCTCCAACCCCGTGCCCGGCTCCAACCCTGTGCCCCAGCCCCGCGCAGGCCTTACCTTCAGATCCCACGGCCTGCGCCCGTCCCGGCCCGAAGGGGTGAAAAGCGAATCCTGTCCCTGGCGGCGTTTAAATAGCCCGCCGGCGTCACGTGACCGCGCCGCCATTGCCCCCGTGCTGCCCGGGCACAGGTGCTGAGGGTTGCCTTGTCTCCTTCGTGACAGGAGACGCTGAGCCATTTAAACTACCAAGCCTTTGGTGTTTATTGTGCTCGCTAATCCAGCTCTCTGGCCCTCAGCCTTCCAGCACGTGCTGGCAGCAGAGCTCTGGTTTCACAGCGCTAGGCGTGAAGCAGCGTTGCGTGAGGAGATGATGGCGCGTTCTCCGTAGCAGGATGAGCTACCTGGTGTTCTGTCATGGAAAAGCCAAGCCAGCCCGTTTGTCAAAAGATAAAACGTGTGCAAGAAGGGTAACAAAACTACTCCGTGTGAAAGAGAGGAACCAGATCCACTCTGAAACTGAAAGCAGAGGGTCTCACTGCCAGGCCTCACCCAGAGATTAAGTAGAGCCTGAAAACAGTTTAAGTTGTTATGAATAACCATCTGACCATGGAAGCTGATAGCATTCACCCATTAAACAGTCCTGTAAAATAGGAAATAACAAAAGTACAGAAGTCAATTTTTCCAGCCCTCCCAGCACGGTGCTGGCCGGGCTGCTCTGGCTTCACCAGCTGCGCTCAGGACTGCACCAACACAGCGGTGTTTCCTTGGCACTTACATTTTTGATCTTCTGTCACCATTTCCCTTAATGTAGAAGTCCTTTACTGTGAAAGTATGTGGCACTTTTTAGGTATTAAAGGGACAAGATTTACGGCCATGTGCAAGAGGCCTTCCCTTTTACAGCCTTTTCCCAATATTGAGGCATCACTCAGTCACAAACCCTTTTATCTAACCTTGTTGGTACTTAAGTTTCCATGCATAAAATGGCACAGGCTCCACGTTTGGCTGCACTGCCGGTACTCAGCCACCCGTGTGTACCAGCACAGGTCTGCCTGGTGTCGGGTTATGCTCACAATCCCTGCCAGTGCTCACAGAGGCTTTTGCTGCCCATTCTGTTTGCTGGGCAGATTCCGTGGCACACAGACTGCAGTGGCTTAGGAGCACAGTCAGAAGGGGCTTCCTGACCCGCAGGGTCCTGGCTCCAAAGCTTCTAGTTAAAAATGCCAGAAATGTCTCCTGTAGACAAGTCCAAGCGCCATCGCACAGTGGGGGAGACACAGTGCCTTGTGCCCAAACGTGCTGTGTTTCACACAAATGAAGCAGTAATAATAGAGTCCTGGGGCTAATAAAATCCCTATAAAAGCAGTGGCTTTCCTAAATAAAGCTCCCAGGCGAGCCTTATGTAATATCATGTCTCAGTCTGTAGAAAAGGGTAGAAAACAAACCTTAATACCTGCTCATGATCTGATGTGGAGACAATTCCCATTTGGCTGCATATCTGTGCTTGGCTTTATGCTAAGTGGATTAGCAAAACACCAACCAAACACATCTGAATTTCATGCTCTTTGGTTTTCCTGTCAGCTTACTAACACACGTTCTCCACAGAATTCAGATTTTCCTCTTGTGTGAAAAACATAATACATCAAGTGCAGATTACTCTGTATACCTTGCCAAAATCCTACCTGAAACTAAAGCCAAGTGCTGCAGAGGTTAGTAGAAATACTATTGCAAAGCCAAACAGAATATCAAATTAAATAAATAAAAAGTCTTCCTGATCTCCCATGGGTACCTTAGAAGAAACATGGAGGCCTGAGATAAATAAAGAGTACAAATAAAGCTCATGATTTTGAGCCTTCTACTATAGTTCTGCAGATATGCAAGTACAGCAGGATAAACATTAATAGGACAGACTAAGGGAACAAAGATTTTCTTGAAAAGGGCATTGTTTATGAAAAAAACCTAGTAGCCCCTTCTCCTATGCTTCCTTTCCACAGCTTTATATTTTAAATTAATTTGCTTTAATTATATGCATCTGCTGGATTTGAATGCCATTATTTATGCATAGTCCATCTCTCTAAATACAAACCATCTGGCCCATCTTTGTGACAACACTTTCTCCAGAAGTTTCGGGGATGGTCCAGCCTGCCTAGCAGCACAGTCAGACCTTTCCCTTGGAGGGAAGAGTGGCCCTCCAGTCTCCTCCTACCCTCTTACAATGAAAGGATGGATAAGGAGGCAGTCAC
Source organism: Passer domesticus (assembly GCF_036417665.1). Taxonomy (NCBI): domain Eukaryota; kingdom Metazoa; phylum Chordata; class Aves; order Passeriformes; family Passeridae; genus Passer; species Passer domesticus. The sequence continues at coordinate 32,809,619 of NC_087481.1, forward strand.
CTCTACTTGAATTTGCCACCTGTTGCTCACCCAACAGAACATACATGCCGGGAGCAGGTGATGGATGAGCCAGCACTCTGCAGATCAGATGTCCCAGTCTCATGTCCCAGCACTTGGATGCCTTACAGAAGCACCAGTCTTAGAAACTTCTGGACACTGAGTGCTTCTAACCAAAACCTGTTTTGCTGGTTTGTTCAACCACAGGAAAGCACCAAGGGAATTTCATTTGAATGCCTGGGTTGACAACCTTTTCCACAGCAGACTTAACATTTGGCATACATTTCTCAGATAGAAAAGGTGCTGCTCTTTCTATAGAGGGGTTTTTAAAAGTATTCCTAAACAATTTATAGGTAGTTTATTTGTATTTGCACTGGGAGTTATTAAATCTTTGTGTAGAAATAGTATTTTCTTCCAGCAGGTTTGTGTTTAAACTACAGTGTACTGGGCTTAGGTTTGGTCACCATATTCAGAGAAAAGACATTCTGCTGCTACAGATTTACTAAAAAGGATTGACCACTGGGCTGACATCTGAATGAATCAGTGAAATTGTTTTACAAACATTAGTCAGAGATTACTTTCTGGTAATTCCCTGGTATTCCTAGAGGATGATTATGTCCAGTTCATCTCACTTAAACTTGTGTTTTCCTTGCTCTCCTCTGTTTGAGGGACTACGTGTGATGTACCACAACAAAATCTGCTAATAGCTGACTTTGGACCTATAGACTTATTTTAATAGAATTACAAAAGCAAACTAAGTGACATAACTTGAAAGAAACTCTCTGTGGCATCTTTTAAAAATTTTGAAGTATGCTTCTTTTGGATAACATGCTATCTTTAGAAGACCACATTTTTGGAGAGGAAGAAGAGAGAGCAGTTGTCAGACTTCAAAGTGTTTCTAATATTTGGGATGAGGAATTGCATTAGGAAGCCTGATGATCATTAAATGCTTCATGAATATTGTTTCCTCTTTTCTTGTAATCCATGCTTGTTTCTTTCAAAAAGCTTTCCCTTCAGCTGTTTACAATAACATAGTGGCACAGAAAAAAAAGCTCAATTAGAGGTTGCCTATTCCTGAGTTGTTTTTATGTGTTTGTATTCAACATGGGCATCACTAAGCACCTTTTTCCTCCCTTGCCTTGTTATTGTTATCTCTTCATTCTTGCTTCTGTTCTGTTTCTTACTAATTAGACACCTTTCACCTCCCAAGTTACAGAACTAAAGTGTTGTTTAACAGCATCTCATAATTCACTCAGGATGTGTTATATCCATGGCCATTCCATACATTTTGTGGAGTACCTGGGACAAGGTGAGTGGGGCTCCCAAGCTCAGAAAGTACGTGTGAATCATGGACCATGCTCCTTTGCTCAGAAGGGCAGAATCAAGGAGTACAACACTGGCAGCATGCAGAGGCCAGGAACTGTCCTGTGTGCCAGAAAGGGGATTAAAAAGCCTCCCAATAGTGTTCTTACTCTAGTCTTGTCAGGATTCAACTTTAGATCCTGCCAACTGTTTTAGGATAAGTGGGAGAACTCAGTCACAGTTGCTTCCCAGGCATTAGAGGAATTAATACAATCTTTAATAATCAATGCAAAAATAAGGCTCCAAGGTTTTATCCAGCACACATGGTTAGCACTGAATCTGGATCAGGAATCATGTTTCAGAACTGTACATTAATCTGCTCTTCTGTATGGTCATCATTTTAATAATTAATGGGGATTTGCTGCTCATTTAAAGAATTAACCTTTCTGATTGCTGTCTTCTTCTCCATTGCTTCTCTAATGCTGTGTTGTACCTCAGCCTTTGGTTCAGGTAGCCTGGGAGCTGAGTTTTTGAATGACAGCTGCACACTGGTTTTCTTTAAGGGTAGCTCTGCAACCCTTAATTGTGTCTGAAAGACCGAATTTGTTCCTCTGTGCTTTTTTAAGGTATCATACAGATTAAGAGTGGCTCTCATTTTTCATTCACTGGCTTCCCATTGGGAGAGGCTGCACAAATATTTTTTATTCATTGATGCTGAGATCATGTCTGTGAGGAAAATACGTGCTTCATGCACAATTCATACTAATTTCAACTGACAGAGCTGCCTCTCCGGGCATTTCACAAACTGCAGCCTCGTGCAGTTTAGGAGACACTTTTCCAAAGCAAGACAAAGAATCACGCACACATAAACATGAATTTGTGGAAACTTTGAAGGATTTTGTAGAAACTAATAAAAGCCAAAAATTAATTTATTTTTACAGACTCATTTGACAGATGATCAAACCAAATACACAGAATGAAAATGATATCACAAAACACATTGTACTGACACGGTGTTACTAAGAACAGAATTCTAATTTCTTAACCTGCTCTTTTAATGGAGAAATCAAGAAATCCCAGGGTTAGATGTGGATGAAACATTTTACATATAGAAGCCTTTTGAATTAAGTCTTCCTTAATTTACATCAAAAAGTTCAACTTTGAATTGCTACCCTTAGGGATATAGATTTAGGTTTGGAAGCATCTGCTTTCATTAGTTCAAGTGAGTGCTGGCTGCAAAGCAACATGAAAATCCCAGAGGAAAAAACATCATCCACTGATTAGTCCCAACTGTAGTTTAGTGTAGGTGTGGGAACTCGTGTGCACTTGTGGGCTTCAAAGCCAGCATTTTCCTTCAATTCAGACTTCACCAGTTCACAGTCTCTCTGTGATCACTCCTTTAGAATGGACAAAAAGGGAAGTGCCATCAGACACAGCCCAATTTGGAGAACAGTATCACATGAGAATTAAGCTATGTAAACCACTCATGAGCTTCCTCCTTTCTTTCCCATTAAAATTAAACCTACCTACTCACTCTGAATTCCTGTCTTAAATCATTTCCTCATCATTTTCTGCACCATTTTCACTTTGCAGTTCTTATGGCATTGACTTATTTTGCTGCCCATCATGCCCAGGTGCAAGAGCTGCTCTGTTGTACTGATGAAATGCCACTGGTGGTAGCCTGCCAGTGAAACAGAATAGAGTGGGCCTTTAAAATAATTCCTGGGACTCTTCCAGGAATGAAATGGTATTTTTTGGCTCTTTTTCCTGATACTACCTACAAGCCTATAGATTGTCATGATTTTTCAGTGAAACCATTCAGGACTGGAAAATAAACTGAGACCCCAATTGCTCATCCCCCTAGGAAAATGAATGGTCCTGCTGGCTGAGTTGACTTCACTGGAGATCAGCCAGACAGAGAGAGATAAAAGACTTTTATCCCTCTGTGAGTAGTTCTGTCCACTTCTACCTTCATACTGCTTGAAGAAGCAGAGAACTGCCTCTCACAGCAGTATATTAGAGCTAATGAAACAAATGGATAAAAAATAAAAATGTTAAGCAAGCAACAACTGAAAAATATAATTGTATTGATAATGAAAATAATTATGTTAGTAATTGTACCTTGCATTGCTTTTTTACATTTTGTATTATCAACTTTACCTACACTTTAATCGGATTAATGTTGTCATCTACATATTTTAAATGCCAAAAAGACTTTAATAAAATAGTCCCAGATGAGCTAATTGGTGGGAAAAAAAAACATCCACAGTTCTTAGAACTACCAGAATACACTAAAGGCACAAATGGAAATATACACTCAAGAGAGAAGCAAGGCAAATGAGTTAAGAAAACCAATTCCTTTTACAGAGGGAAATACATTTTTTAATGAAGTGCAAATCTAAGTATTTCTAATCTTCTACAGCCTTTGTTGTCAAAGAGATCAGGTTCTGAAATCATGTCTGCTTTGCATTACAAATGCAAGCAGTGCTTTCCAATAGAGCTAGTGCCAGACAGCACAGCCTCTCCCGTAGTCCTTGAGGATTGTCACTGAGGTGCCCGTGAGCGGAGCCGGGGTCACACATCCCTGGCATGGCTTGGGCTGGGACTGCAGTGCTGCTTCCCTGCAGCTCAGCCCAGGCCAGGCACTTCTCCCTCAGCTGCAGCAGGCTTAGGCTCAGTAACTGAAGAGGCATTTTCTTGCAGATAAAAACAAATCTGAATTACACAAGCAGTATTTTAGAGGAAGCAACAAATGAAAGAGTAGTCCAAAGTGTCCAGGGCTTGTGGTGAGGGAGGAGGAGATGTTCTGTGCATAGTAAACACTGGATTTATTGAAATTAATCCCAATCACTTGTGTGGGGAAATGAGTTTTAAATTGTGTTTCCATATCTGTTCCCCAAAGGTTTCAAATGGCTTTTTCAAAGGAAATGGCTTGACTTTGAATTTTCTTCCTAAAATAATTTGGTGTCAGATTTAGCTACTCATTACATATGAAATTCAAGATAAGGAGGGCAGCTTCTGGCGGATGCCTCTCTGCAGCAGCAAGTGGGGTTCCTGAAAAGAGATAGAGTTTTATTAGAAAGATGGTGCTAGGAAATTTAGCTTTTTCTGATGGAAACAGAAAAATATAAAGGATGTACTTTGAAACAAAGACATTCAAAAGCTCCTTTTGCCTTTGTCATTAAAAACATCATGCCAGATTCATAAAAATCCATTTTAGTTTATACTTCCTACATTACTAAAAGGAAATAGTAGTTCTAAGCTTTATCCTGTAGGAGCTTGCATAAAAGAGAAATTTGACTTTGCCAGAGTAGCATCTTCTGTCTTCTCTGCATAATGCATTCAGTTCAGCTGCACACTGCTCTTTCTCCTGGCAGTCAGCATATGCAACAGTGTGTTTATGCAAGTTTGACCTTCCTGTTCTTCTCTGTCTCATTTCTGTTTGCATGAGCACTGCAAGCTGATAAAGTGAAGTACATTCTTAAGGTCTTTCCATTTTGAAAAGCCTTGAAAAGAAGACATCATTTTCTCTGACACAAAGCTGGTAAAAATAGACCAGACGTATTCCTTCCTAGCACAATCATAAACCAACAGTTAAAGCCCTTTGTTTGTTGTTCACGTGGGTGAATAGAGTCCAGTACCCTTGTGCTGTGCCCAGCAAAGCCTCTGTGAAACACAAAGTAAGTTAATAATCCTGCCCCCACTGCCAGCTGGACAAGTAGTGGCTCTGTATGGACCTTGAATGTTTTAAGGGCAACAGTTACCATAAACCCCTACAAAATTATCCTTCCTAATTTTCCTATTTTCTTTAAAAGAAGAAAATAGCTGCTTGTGGCCACAACTCTCTTCATGGAGAGCAGCAGGCACAACCTTCCCAAGATTTCTCCTGGGGAAGACAGCGAGAAAGCTCAGAGAAAAAAGAGAAAACCATTCTTATCTCCACTTGCTGCCCCTGTTGTTTGGCACAGGTGGAATGTGTTATGGAGATTGTTTACCAAAAGTGATTTGTTAATTGGACTCTGGTGATGGTTGTTTTGATTCATTGACCAATTGGATTCACCTGTGTATTGGACTGCCTGGAGAGAGTGAAGGGTTTTTTCATATAGTGTATAGTATAGTATAGTTTTAGGATAATATAGTATAATAAAGCTTAATAAAGCAATTTATAGCTTAATAAGGCAATTGTTCAGCCTTCTGAAATCATTGGAGTCACTGCACTTTATTCCCTTGCTACAACAGTTGCTCTAAACAGAGCTGATGCTATTCTCCCACATGTTTAGCCACCCTAAGGCTCATTTGATTTTAATCTCATTTCATTTTATCAGGGTTTCAATTTTTTTTTTCTTTAATCTACACTTCAATGTCCCTTTCCCCTAATAAAGTTACTCCCATTAATTAACATAAAAATTAGAATTAATTAGTTTCCACCAACTAACATTATTGTAATATTGGCTTCACAGTTGTCTTTTCAAAAGCATGTTCAGTGCAACTCAATTAAATTAGCTAAACAAATAATGGGGATTTTTTTTCTGACGTTTGAGCCAAAAATCAGCTGGTAATCAGTTATGAAAGGAAAAGCCCAGCTGTAGCTTTTCTAAAAATCAACATGAAATAATGAGAAAGGTTTAATTTCCATGTTCACATAAATATAGTTAAATGTTAATGTTTCCTAAAGACAAAAATATATTGAAAAAAGATCACTTTCCCTGCAGAGTGACTCATAGGAATATAAGGACTTGGCCATTTGATCAAATCAGCTGGTTTTCAAATTGTGTAATTTCTTTGAAATATATTTCGAAGATGGATGGAATAGTCAATACTACAAAAAAACCCAGGACATTACAAATGCCAAGGCCAGTTTTTCCTAACTGGAGATTATTGATTTAATTGAACCTCCAATCCCAGAAGTGCTAGTTTCTTAACACTTATGGGAACCTGTTAGCAGTAGCTTATGGCTTTGCCACATTGTAGCATCGTATTTTGCATAAGTTTTATGAATACCAAGAAAAACTCTTCTGTCAGTTATCAGGAAGATTCTGGGGAGAAAGCTCACAGGTTAATCTGTAATACAAGTAATTTAAACCTGCTTAATTGGGAAATGTAATATCCCTGTAGTTTGACAAGTGAACTTGAAATATTGCGACCTAAAAAGAGAAAAACAGCAAATAAAAAACCCAACCAACTACTAATAAATGACTTTGAGGGCATTAGTAAGTTTTTCATCCACAGAGAATCAGAGTGGTGCAGCAAATAAGGCACTGAGGTCACACAATGTATGAGAAAGATGTAAAAAAATGTATTAAATAGGGTGAGTGTAGGTCATGAGAAGAAAGGTCAAGGGCAGGAAATGAGGCAGGAATCTGGTGGAAGAATAAAGCAAATTGATTTAAATGCTGAGTTTAATGGATGCAGTGATAATTTTGGTACTCCCTAAACTCTTAGTAAATTCATTTTGCATTATTTTCTTTGCCCTCTCATAATAATGTCAGCAGTGCTATTTTCTGTTCAAACAGATTTGCTTTGTACAAGAAACACATTACATTCAGGCAGTTTTTAACAAATAGGTCAAAGAAAGTATAATAACAAAGTTATAATCAACAGATGCTGTAATTATATTGTACTTCATGGATAATAAATCACTCTTAGAAACGCTTCAGCATATATATTTTATTTTTTCGACTCATGCATTTACTGTTCTTGCAGCACTCTGCTCACCAGGTTTTCTTTGTTAATGGAGAGTGTGAATAGGAAAAAAAAGGTAAAAAAGCATAGCTGAATTATTCATGCTAATGATTTCACACCTAAATATTATGTGAAAAATACTAACTATGTTGTTAAAATAAAAGGTAGCTTGACTTACTAAATGATTCTAAGAATGTTTCACCTGTGAAAAGGTTTTCTGTACATATTACTTGATGCAATATAATTGAATATTGCTAAAGTTTAATTCCAAGGTCGTGGGTATTGGAAGGCATTGGCAGGCAGTGGGTTTGCATTTATATTCCCCTAGGGGATATGGACAGCCATGCAGAGATCCTTAAAGAGAAGGCAGCCTATGCTGGGTAATCTGAGTCTCCCCTGGAGAATTTTGGGAAAGTTACAAATCCAGGAAAAGAACTGGAAAGTTCTTTTCCTGGATTTGTAACTTTCCCAAAATTCTTTCTTCCTACTTGCCTGGAAGACCTGGCATGAGGTAGCAATTTAAAGGACCTGCACTTAAAATCCAGTCTGGGGCCCAGCCTCATAAGCGCATGACCCACCTGAAACTGCATAAAACAAAACATGTGGATTTTAGCACCAAAATGGCAGTTTCATGTGGATGATCTTAATGACATCTGTGAAAAAGTTCTGTCTATTTCTCATTGCTGCTGGAAGCTTAAAAGATGAATGGGCTTAGAGCATAAAATCACCTCCAGAGAGGATGTGTATATACAACAGAAAGCATTTTGTGGGATTTTTATGTTGTCCAGACCTCTGTTTCTTTTAACACAGCTCTTTTTACAAAAAAAGACATCCCTGTTCTATTAGTGGTGGTGATCAAAAAGTCCTGCAAGTGCAGTTTTGCTCCCTGCCCCCATTCTTAAGGTAGGGTGTGTTCCATAGTATGAAGCTGAAACTACTGAGGGGGTGCCTCCAGGTGGGGCTTTGGTGTCTGTGTAGCACCACAGCTCCTCAGCAGCTCTTTCACACCACGCTGTCAGGAGGCTGAAGCGCTGTCACTGTCCTGATGGCATCTGGAACCAAGGCAAAACCACAGACTCAGGGATGAAATGGATGCAGTGCTGGTTCCATGGTCTCCTCTGTTTTATCTTCTTTGCTGAATCCTGGAAAACAGATCATGTGGTGTGCTTTGGCTTTTGGCAAAATGTTGTAGCTGAACTATTTTCAGCCTCAAAAAAATTTATGTTTTCAATGACAAATTTCAACTAATTGCTGGTTTTGCTGTTGCTTCAGAGTCTTGTTTTTTGTTTGATCAGTTCAAATATTTATTTGTGAGTGCCACTCAGGAAGCAATTTAGCCCATCATCTCTTCTACAGCTGAGTGCCACAAATGTGGTTTTAAGCCAGAGGTTATCACCACAGAGTAAGTAACAAGCACAAGTGGTGATTTGGCACAGGCTGAGCTCTTCCTGGGATGTTGGCTCTTGCTCAAGGAGCAATAATTTGGCATCCCATGTAAAGGGCAGCCTTATCTTACAACTACAGGACAGAGACACTTACTTAGAACTCTACTTCTGTTTCAGGCCTGGAGACTGACTAACCTCCAGGTACAAGTACAGAACTTAGATGATTACAGACTTCTCATTTCTGCAGATAAAACTGAGTTTGAAAACTCAGGTGGAATGGGAGAAAAATTGAATAAGGACTGGAAGAAAAGAAAATTAATATTTAAAACAAAGCTTTGGTTAAAGGATGAATTATAAAGGTGAGCGACTGATTCTTCTGGTGCCTTAACATTTGATTCATCCTCTGTTGCAGATCGTCACAGACCCCTCTGGGAACATTGCTGGACAAGTGTGTGGGCCTCGTGTTTGTGTGAGGTTTGGATCCATGCTCGAGAGCAAACCTTCAGCTTTTTAAGCAATTAGATGCTTATGTTCCTGTATGCTAAAACATGAAGGCTGTTTTCCTTTTGTTGGTACTCAAACAGGCTGCCTCTCCTAGCACTGAGAACTTGCCTTAGTGGGAAACATCTGAGAGAAAATAAACTTGGTACTTAGCTCACACGTGGGGCTGAAGGACAGCAGGAGACCAACAGATAGCCATCTCACTGGAAAAATAAAGTAACACCATTTGAACAATAACAATCTCTGTAGGCTCCCCTAATTTATGGGAGATACATATATATGTGCCATTTGAGTTTGGAAAAAAATTCCTTCAGTCTGAAGTAGGAGGAATTTAGCTCTTGCAGTGAAAAATACCATCAATTTTGTTGTGATTGAAAATGAAAGAACATTTCCTCTTTATGTTTCATTTTGATCTTCTTTGTTGTATTGTTTTTTAATAGAAGGTTCAACATGCATGAAAGTGAAAAGAAAAGAAACAAGACCTGAATTTTAGTCCTTTTTTCCTGCTAGGTTTAAAAGTGAAAAAAAATTAAATTTCCTCAGACAGACTCCAGTCCTTTTTTTCTTTGCCTCATTGTGTATAGCGTGTTTTTGTGAATAGGAAAAAGAAATCCTATCTGAGACATCTCAACTGAAAATTTGGCCATGTAATTGGAAAGCCATGATTTATTTTTATTTTTTTTTTATTTCAACACCACAAAACAACATGCACACATATTATTGTATCTGACATGAGAGAGACTAAAATGAGGCAGGCCTCACTGGGGCTTCTCATTCAACAATCTAGGAGAGGAAACAAAGGTGACTTCTGAGCTGCAGGCAATGTCACGCTGCAGGAGAGCAGTTCCATGGCAGCAGCTTTCCTGCACCTGTGATAAAATGCAGAGCACAGGGTTGTTTTGCTAGAGAAGGGATCAATAATTCGGACTTTGATTACTTAAAAATAGTACAGGAAGGAAAAGAATATAAAGGGGAAAAAAAGGTGAAAACAGTAACTGAAATTTGGAGAATTTTCTATGGCAGGACAGGAATGAATTTTGCCCAGCAACAGAGGCAGTGACTATAGCATCCTGCAGCAGGAGGGTGAGGCCCATGTAATCATCACAATCCAGATTTATCTTTCCAGAACCATCTATAACATGCCAAATATATAGGTAGATATAGGCAGTATCACCAGGAGTGCCTGAGGTGCTTCTGCTGCAGCCTCAGTTCTGAGGAGGCATCCCAGGGCCTGGGAAAGCTGTGCTGCAGTAGCTGCAGAGCAGACAATAGACACATCAGAGATACTCAGTAAATATGTACTGAAGTAGCAGATCAGATCATCTAGTTGTAGATCAGAAGCCTGAAAGCCTTTTGAACTCCAAAAGGAGAAAAATAAGAGATGCTCTGTGATGTTTGCCACTCCTGCTTTTCCGAAGAAACACAGATCTCAACACACACTGAGCCAGTGCAATCTCCTGTTATAAAGGATCTCCTCGTGCAGGGCTCTGAGTGCAAGTCCAGATTTGGGAAAGACAGAAAGTAAGGCCTTGGTTATTCATAAAACTCCAGGGAAGCTTTACAGACAGGACTGCCTGCAGGCCCAGGGCTTGGTATTCTCTGAGCACATCTGTTCAATCCCCCTGGAGCTGGGACTCAGCTCCATTTGGGGTGAATGGAAGGCAATTAGTATTTTCATATCATCTTAAGTCAGGTGCTCAGAATTGATGGATGCTTGTCTGGGGACTCATATTCCTTGATAGAAGTTATTTTAACCAGGAAGAAAAGACAAAAATTTGGTGAGGCTTAATTTGCCAGATAATTTGTTTACTTTCAGATGTGTGTGATAACCTTTGCAGTAGGTGCATATGAGAACATGACATTTTAGATGAAGAGGAGCATCATTGGGTTTAGCTGAAATGCCTCTTGGCAGGCAGTGAAATGAGTGGCTGCATATTTACATGCAAAATGTCATTTATATAAATCAAACCTTGAACACAAATACCTGGAGATATTGTTTTCCTGTTTGCAAAAGTTCATCATGATATTTTGTGTGTTCTTGAGTGTAAGGCATGAATTAATCATTTGAAACAGCATTCAGGAATCATAGACAGTCACTGCTCCTATCTTGGGCAGCAGGTAGAGAAATGGCAAAGGCTGTTCCCCAAATCAAGGATTTTAAGATTTTATGTCAGAATGTCTACTGTGTGAGAATGTCTTGCAGAGCAGAATCCTGTGCACGTAGGGACTCTAAGCTGGAAATAAGCTAGTTAATACCTTTAAAAATAGCTGATCACTCTTGAGAAAAGAAAAAGAAAAGGAATATGTTAAGTGAAAGAAAGCGATATTAAAAATAATTAAGTACAATGCTACTTAAATTCCTCATCGGAGATTAGACCCTCTGCTATGATCTGTTCTGTACAAATCTCTTAGATGTAACACAGAGAGAAAGAGAGAGGAGAGTTGAATCAGAGAAGGAATAAATAGGATATTTTTTAAAGGTATCTAGATGCTTGAAGATGAATCTGGTAGCCTGGTGTTTACAAATTGTGAATTTTTAGTGGAGTGGACTCCACTGACTCTGGACCATTGACTTGATGCCTGCTAACTCTGAAAGGGTAAGTGTTGGTATTTGAGGAATATTCCATATGGATTCCACACCTATGGCAGCAGTTTAGCAGGCCGTCCTCAGTTTAGCAGACCTGAAATTGAGCAGAATCTTCTTCATGGGAACATTTCAGGTTTTGTTTCTCCGTGGGGCATTCATTGAAAATGGACTCCACCAAACTGCTGTACACTACTGAGCACAGCAAGGTAGAGAACAGGATCTCTTTTGTCTTATGTCTGTAAGTTGGAAAGTCACCTGCAGGTTTCAGAGGCAAACCACTGTTGAAATTTATGGTTGTCCTTAATATAAATATCAGCCCTTTCAGATGGCCATTGTAACACTTCTCTATCCTGAATAGTATGAAAGGGAGGAAAACAATCCTTTGGAATTCATCCTAAATGGAATTGACTACCAAAGTGTTATCAGGAAAAAGAAAAATTGGCTTTCCCCTTCCATGGAGGCTCCTCTTAACTGCCCAAATATAAGATGGAATAAAATATTTTTGTGTCAAAGTCCTTAGAAGTGACTGCAGTGGTTACAGTAAAAGTGGCTTGCTCTGTGGAACTCTGTCCTTCTTTCAGTCTGAAATGTCACGGGTGCTCAGGTGATGTTAGCCCAAGTTAAAGACATTGTCCTCCTAAAATTGCTTCCTGTGAAATACTCAACAATTCCAAACTGGATCCAAAAGTAAGAGGAGATGTTTAATCCTTCCTGTCTCCTTATTGAGGAAGAATGGAGAACTGGGGTGCATTTGAACAGGTGGAGAAGGGTTACTCCAATCTTAATTTCCATTCTCTGAGAAAGCCCACAGGCTTGATACGAGTGAGTTTCAATTGAATTTCCACAGTGGAGTTGGTTGTTATTTTATCCATCTGACATACGGAGAGATTGTCTTGTCACAGTCATTTCAGTCACGGACATTCAGTCCTCACTCTGCTCTGTGTGCTTTCACAAAGCGTTTAGTTTCTGCAGGAAGGCTGGCTTTGCTTTTATTTCTTGAGCTGAATTTCCTCTTGCTGCCTTAAGCAATTTTACTTGGAGAAGATGGGCAAACAGGGATAAGGGATACCTCACTTTGCAGGATGCCTTCTTCATACAAAAGGTTCAAATCTGAGACTAGGTGATTTTTGTGACATTTTTACATCCTTTTTGTGTGTTTGTTCTGTTAGCTACAATATGATTTCATCAGCAGATTGGGAATCTCCCTGTTCTGTGTTTTATGGGGAAAAGTAATAGCTTTCATTGACCCATCTGATACAGCTGGGAAAAGGAAAAGTGTTTCCTTGGGCCCATCACCTCTTTTCAAATCTGAAAAATAATTTGCATGCTTTCAGGAAGAGTCCTAGCTATGCAGCTGTCTCTTATCACACACTGTTCCCAGCCTCAGATTGTAGGAACAAATGTATTTGGAATGATGAATAATAAATAATCTTTATCTCAACACACTCTTTAGTCTGCAAAGTCTCGAGACACTTCACAAAAAGTAATAAACTTCCTATAACGAATAAGGCCCAATGTGCTGCCACCTCCACAAGGGGAAGTGGCAAATCAAATATACACAGGCACTCCACAGAGGACACACTCTCACGCAGAGCACTTGTGCATTGAAGCATGCATAAAAGATAGGAAGAGTTTTCAGGGTTTTTCCTCATATCCACAAGCACTTGTCTGTTGATGAAAAGAAAACAGGAAATGAAAGATAACAAGACAAAGGTTGCATTATCATGATTTCTAAATTGAAGTCTTAATTAAATTTTAAAAATACAGTAACCCATATTTTAGGTGAACTTTAAAAATAGAGTGGAACTGACCAGCTTGGAATTTGCCAGAACATCAATTTTGAGACACTTGCCCATTAGGAAACCACTCAGTCCCTGTCAAACATCTCCATTTCTTGACATTAAGAAGCACAGGAGCTGCAGGAGGGCTATGCCCTCTCAGACCAGATTCTGGGCATTTGCTAAATGCCAGCTCAGTAGCTTACAAAAGGAATTTCCTGAAAATGTTACTGCACTACAGCACGTTGTACTTGTCTTACCCATGTTCCTTTGTGCTTTATTCTGCAGCTCCTTATGTCATTGGGGCAGCTGGTGTGAGTTGGGTTGAAGTACAGCCCTTTGTGCCCTGTGGCTGAGGACTTTGGCACCCCAGCCTGGTTTTACACAGCCCGATTGCCACCGTGGCAGAGTTTTAGAGAAAAATGCTGTTAAGGTGTGAAAAAACCTATGAGCCAAAGCCACACAGGCTAAGAAAAGCAAAACAATAGGCTCAACAGTATTTGCTGAGATGGGGTTACTTAAAGCTCAGGGATTCAAGAGGAAAACACTGAAAACATGAAAAGCTGTAAAATCCTAGGGGAAGAAAAGCAAAGAATAGGAAGACAGCAAATCTGCAACATCAAAGATCAGCCTACACTAAGGAGCAGTCAGACCCTTCCCTCACTTGACTTATGACTGCCTGTTCAGCAGAGACTCACCCAGAATCAAAAGAATATTTGTGTGGCCACATAGGACAGTAGTCCCAGTTACCCACTGCATGTATTCACCAATAAATAAACATTGTGGACTCTGAAGTTGTTTTTCTTGCTTGCAGACTCAAGATACCCAAGCAAAAGCAGCTCAGAGGTGAAAGGCTAAGGAAGAAATGAGCCTTTGCAAGAGGGAAATCTATTTCCATCCCTCTTCCTCTCATTAATTCCCTAGTGGCCATTTTCTTTGGGAATCCCAGACTATCAACAAACTCTGCGTTCATGGCAGCTGAAGAGAAGACAGGAGATTGAAGCTTTTTCTCTCACCTTCCTCTTGGCTAAGGGAGCAGGAAAATAGAACAGACATAGGTAAGGAATCCAGCAAGATGAGCTAGTTCAGAGTAGAAGGAAAAATTAGTATTACTGCCTTTGGTATGATGATTGTGGAGGCTCAGAGTGTGCTTGTACTGATCCAGATAGACCAGAGCCATATTTACATTTCTGTAAGGAAAAGCGGGAAACGGTCTAAAACTAGGTGTTCCCTGGAGAAGGAAAGCAAATGCTTTTGTCCCCTTCTAGATGTTCTTCCCGCCAGAAATTCAATAGCACCGTATGATTTCCATCTAACCCAAGCAGTAGGAACTCAGGCATTTGTTCCCATCACCTAAAGGCTTCCAGTAGCCCAAACAGGAAGGAGCTGCATAAGCAGGGCTGTGGAGAAAGGCTGTGCTTTAGAGAGCTGCCACCACTGCCTTCTGCAGTGCAGGCCTGTTCTGATCCACGTTAGCTGTGAAACCTGGCTGACAGCCCACACTGGTAATCCTTCAAGCAATGCAGATTTTCTGGTTCAAAGTAAGTGTTCCTTTTTTCCCATTTTCATGCTTTAAAAGCCTCCCTTTTTAAATCAGGGTTAAATCACAAACAAACAAATGCTAATAGAAAAGTTCACATGCATAACCCCTGCAGTGTATTTACCTATGTAAATAACATGTAATTTTCACTATTTAATTACTGTTTCATGTCCCATTTCCTGCTATAGTCTATATTTAAATTGCATATTTACCTCTATCTACTTTCTCATAATGTGTCTTGATATGAATATTCATGCCACCATTGAGTGGTTGATTACTTCTGTGCTAACCTTGAAAATACTTCCCTTGCAACACAGCAAACAGCCGGGTGCTGTGGTTGTATAACAGCAAAGAAAAGAAAATACAATAAATAATGCTCAGGCTGTTTGTGATCAGACCATATTCTCCTTTGTTTTTTTCCTCAGCAGGTATTTTTTTCTCTTCTTATAAATTAAACCAAGTTACTCCTGACTATAGTTGCCTGAATTATAACTCTGGAGACCAGATTTCCATAGAAAAGGAGTGGTGCAAGTAATAGGCAGTGCAGAGCTCCTGCCCATGGTACAGCCTTTTCAGATGGGAGAGAAAAACAGTTTCTCTTGCAGCTGGATGCACATTTCTTTTTAATTATGTGAAATTTGAAAGAGCGTTCCTATTGTTCTAAATCAGAAAACAGTCTGGAGGAGTTGTCTGAGGACAAAAGAATGGAGAAAGACCAACAGAATTAAGTCTGATGAAGTAACATGGAACCAGTCTGAATTTGAACTTACATTATTACTGGTTTCTATCATGAAACTTTGATGTTGAACTTATATTTCAAAACAAAGGCTCTTTTTCTCTTTTTAGGTGAACAGAATAATTTGATTTGGAAAATGAATGAAGAGACATTTCTTCAACATTTCTCTGTTTCATAATTCAAGATATAGGGAGAGAAACAGGCTAATTTTCCCTGATTTCTTTTGTACTTTAATGACTGGGGTGGAATGGGCCATGGCCTGGCAAAGCTTTTTTCCCCCACACTGATTATGGAGAAAGTCTAGAGTCACTGTGAGCCTGTCAAACACAGCCAGGTGTTTCCTGGCCTTGGTGACTCTCCATATGCAGGACTATTACCTGTGACAGAAAGACAGACAGGTTTGCAGGTGGTGGGAAAGGGAATTATCTTATGACAGTGTCATCTTGACATATCAGCTACATATAAAACAGTCTGTCACTCTTCTAGCCCTCCTTTACCTCCTCTTGAGCAACCGGTGTTGCTCAGTTTCCCCATCCTGCTCAGTTCATCTCCTTAAGGTTGGCTTAAAGATGCCTGCAAGCAGCTGCTGCTCACCCTTGCAGCACTGAGCTCACAGCCAGGTAACCTGTCCTGCTTTTTTGTTTTAGAAGAACACATCACTTTAGTCTGCACTGCTTATACCTTCACCTCCAGGGGAGTCTTCTATGTATCTTCACACCTAAGGCATCACTCCCTGACAACTTTGCAGTTATGACTCAGTGGCTTCAGAGATTTCCAGCCTCCAGAAGAGTGAGAACAGGTCTGAGGTATGAATTTACTTCTGTGAGAAGCCAGGGGGTGTCTCCTACTGAGACACGATTTTATTTCACGGCCTCGGCTGGTTTGTCACGCGCTCTGGAGTGGATAAGGAGGTGAGTTATAGCTGCTGAGATCATGCAAAAAGTTTAGGTGATCTGGATCTCCACCTAACTAATGTCCAGGGACTGAGAGTTTTCTGAGCTCTGTTGTCTCTCTGCTGTCTCCATGCTGCCTGTAGAAGGCTCTTTGGATCTGCCCAGTGATGCAGCCCCACAGAGGCCAAATGTATTCATTCACATTAAGAACACAAATGGACAGTCAGCATGGCAAGATTTTGATATGGCAGCCTTTCCCTGGGTCCTTATCATCACATTTGTTACAGCACTGGCTAAGGACCAGGCCAAAATGCATCCCCCTGCTATTCTACACTTGGGGGTTTGTGGAAGGAAGGAACAAATGTGCCCTCACCATCAGTGCCCATTGTTGAAAATCAGATCTTAATAACACCATTTTATGGACAGGTGAGAGCATTCTTTGCTGAGGACCACTTCTTTCCTACACAATACTTTTTAAAGAGTTCTGCTGGGACAAAGAACATGTAAAAACACAATTACCCAAGTTACTAAATTAGATCATTGTTACATAACATGCTGGCTTTTTTTTTTAATCTATGCAGGCTGCATCTTGCTCTTGTACATAGTTCAAAGTTGAGGTGGACAAACTTTAAGTAACTCTATAAGGAACAGCAAGGAAACTATAAGATCCCATAACTGTTCTGAGCTTTAAATAAGTTTCATCTTTAATGATTCTGTTCTGCCTCCAAATAAACTGAAAAATGACTAGAATCTAAAGCTTATTTAGGAAGTTGCCATAGTAACAATTAACTACCTCTAAGCCCTTCAGCATTATTTTATCTTTTTTCACTGAGGTGCCCTAAATTACTTGAATCCTGAATTGCTACAGTAATATATCCATGTCTTTGAACTAAATGACATGGTTTTGCTAGAACCCTCATTATGTGAATATTGATTGAATTTCTAATTGGGACTAGACATCATCTTGCTGACAGCACCACTGCAAGAAGCCATGTAAGACCAAGGAAGATTAACAGCAAAAAAATAAAAAAATAGGAATGTTGTTTCTCCAGGGAAGCAGCTGGGAAGATCAAACCGGGGAAGCAGTGAATGAAGTAGAATTAACTTTAATGATTGATTTTATATGGACAACAAACCTCCTCGAGATGCAGTGCTGCTTGTTTCAGCTATTATCCTCTTACACTCTACTAAATAGAAAAATATCAGAAGAACCCAAAGAGACTGACTTTGACCTGTGAATTAAATAATTATTCATTACAATGCAAAGGGCCTATTAACCCTAATTATTCCAACTTAGGTGCATTTCCCACTCAAATTTGTCCTGACATGGGCAGTCCTGGTATTATAAATTGTTTCATGAAATGTTGTGCCCTATATTTTTCGTTAATATTTTGTCTGCTGTCATTTGACTTTATCCACAAATAAAAAAGCATTTACCCCCTGTTTCTTAGATGAGACTCAGGTCTATAGCATTAACACACTGCTATCCTCATATCTGTTCTGCAGTCACATATTTCAAATTGCTCCTGCTTGTTTTCTGCACAGCCCTTATTTATTTATTGTTCCGGAAAAGGAGTTCATTTTCATCTCATGGGATTTTTTTACCATGTTTCCCAAGTGAAAGTGGGAAAACAACACTTATCCATGGCATTTTTCAAAAAGGAAGTAGTCTTCTTTACATCAGATAACTACAAGAGTAAATGATAAAAATTGAACTTTAAAGGAAGTAGAGGAAAATAGTTCCCAATTTCACTTGGTATGCCTTTACTAATGTCAGTCCTAAGGCAACAAGGAAAAAGCAGATGACTTCACTATTGCTTTGAAGAAAACAATATTCATCTGGATTACCCTTAAACCTGTCCTGGGGTTTAATAATCACTTTAACTGCAGATAGCTTAAAAGGAATAGCTCAGTTCTGGTTCCATATTATTTTCTCCATGTCTGAAAAGAATCTCTGTGAGCCTGCTGAACGCCTTTTTGATAATAAAAGAACAATATCCTAAAGCAAAGATGTTAGCTTCATTCCTATATCTGACAGGAAGAAACACAATAATGCAATGCAAATAAAGTATGGAACAAAAGGGTAAGATATGGTCATTTCTGAACCAGAGAAAATGATTCAACAGCCATAGATCTTTTTGTCTGCACTGCAGTTCTCAGAATTTTCATAATTTACATAACTAAGAGATGTTTGGCAGCTCAACCTTGTAATTCACAAGGAAATAGCATCTGGCTATTTAGACTGTTATATTGACCTTGGAGAGCTTCCTGTACATATTTTTCTCCTGCAAAAGTGCCTATTGCTATAAAATAGCAGTGACACCAGTCTTCAGAACATGACATAGCATGAAGCAGATGCAGTTCCTGGGCCATGCACTGTTCACACTCAGCATAGGACAGGACAGTCGCATGGCCTGGCTGAGTGAGGGGAGTTTTCAGCCACAGCTGCGCTGTATCTTGAAAGGTGCTAATTTGAGCACTACAAAAAGGTATCTATCACCCTCACACATCGCAGCTAAGCCACCCTTCTCTCTTATTAGTCAGCTACTGGTTTCTATCTCCTCTTCCTGTTTTGCTAAAATTGTTCCAACAGACTGTGCCTGCTAGGACAGGGTAGCCGGAGGTGGCTGACTGTGACACGTCTGACTTGAATTACAGTACAGTGGGTGAGTGGATGAGGGAGAGCCACTGGGGCTGGGGACAGTGTCATTGTCCCTGTGGCATGGCACTGGCTGTGGGCATTACTCACTGACGAGCAGTGGGCTGCCTTATTGACAAGGGGTTGAGCAGGGCTAGAGAGTACAAGCACTGTGTCCTCAGCGGGTGCTCAAGCAAATGTGGGGCTGGAAGTGGCTCTGAACAAGCTGACCCCATGTCACCAGCAGGTGAATGAGTGCCCACCTCCTCTCAGCAGCACTGGGACAAACGTTGCTGCTACAGGCAGCTTCTGTGAGGGCAAATCAAAGGGGAACAGCTGATGGGCAGCTGTAATACACACTAATCGGCAGCAATTTTCAGAAATGGTTTCTGATAGTACCTCCCCTTCTCCCTGTTTTCCTTCCCAGGATGGACATGCCATATTTTCTGAAGACATCTCCCCTTGGAAGAACTTCTTACTATGGGCAAGCAGACACCACATCTTTAGGTCTTTCTGCCCTGGTTCCTGATGCTCTGTTCTCCTTCTCCTCTGCTCTTGTGGCTCGATGGGAGGGCTGTTACCAGTCCTTTCCTCTGAGACCTGTGTGGCAGCAGAACAGACAAGCATCACAGCCCCAGAGACTGCCCACACCTTTCTTTCTGGGACAACTTGCATGAAGTGTCTGTCTCCCTGACTCTTCTCTGTCTGCTCTGCCTTTCCTGGATGAGCTGCATGTGGCCTCCACCACACGTGATGCTCAACTCCGAGCCTGAATGTACAAACACAACACATGCTTATTTTATACACACCCTTCATTCCGTCAGCCTGTTTGATTCACACACATTGATTCATGCATTTACTTGCCTTGGAGATATTAATACCAGCTCATACATAGAGAATGAGAGAAGAAGCAGCAATAGCATGGAAATTGGCCTGTAAAAGATATTAGAGAAGATAGTTGTGATGTTTGCCTGGCATATGTCTTTGTTTCTTGGGTGATGTGAGTGGTAGAGAAATAGAGAAGAAAGAGAGAGAAGGATTGTAAACCTGAGGTGTATGTCTGGAAATGAAACAATTTTGTACATTCATTGCTTCTGTCTGGAGAGGAGCCATCTTAAAACTATGAATTACACTGTAAACCTGAGGAGAAAAAGCTATACCTTTGATTTCTTGCAGAAACGTGTTGAGGTTTTTTACAGTGAGCAGAAAGCAGAATGTGCTTTCAAAAGTAACTGGCCTCAGTTACAAATGGAACCAACTGCTAGAGTCTACCTGGAGCCTGGTGCTGAAAGGGAAAATGCTCAGTGAAAACCTAGCTTGTATATTCAATAAAAATAATGAATTTTAGACAAATGCACAGATATTTTCCTTTTCTATTTGTGAACAGACATTTGCATATTACTAAGGAAAGCATTTATACTTACTAGACATGAGAGATGCAGTAAATGAATGACTGGTGGGCAAAAATCAAAAGTGATGGTTGGGGGTCACTGAAGTATGGATTTTTTTCTCTTTTTTTCCTTACCCCTTGCTGCCATTACTTCTGCAGTTGTCAAATCCCAACATAATGGGATAACACCATTAACAGGTGCCTGGTATCTACACTGCAAAGACATTTTTGCTCTGTAAGTTTAATTATGAATGGCCAATATATATGTGAGCCTTGCGAGCAAGTTTCTCTTCAATGTGATTTTGCAGCCTATTTTAAAAATGAGGTATTAAAGTGGGAATAGACATATTCATGAAAACTTTGGGCACATATTCAGTAGAACACTTCCTAGATTTGGGCTATATGCCCCTCCCTGTTCAAAGTGCATCCATTCAGATGTATGTTTCAGGAGCATAAAATTTCAAAAGTAATTGAAAATCTGCCAAAATACTTTCCTAAGAAGGCATTCCTTAGGAGTATTGTGCTGAGGACTCTCAAAATAAAAACACCTGGCTGTCACTTATTGTGGTATTTGCAGTTTCACATCCCTCAAAACAATCTACAAGTGTCTCACTAAGGTCCATAGCTTGTGGAGCCAAACTCTAGTAAACAAGTGTTTAAGAGCATTATTAACATTAAATCTCACAGAAATCAAAGGCATCCCAAATATTAAAAACTGATAACAGGATATAGGCATCAATTGGTGCTTTAGAGCTTTGCTGTGTCCAAGTATGAGTGTGAGGAATTGTGTTACTAATAGGGCAAAGGAAGTTTGTTTTCATAGTATTTTGCTTGGAAATGGTCTTTTTAAATAGAGTTCCCAGCCTGAATCAGTAAATACTTCAAGAGGGTACTTATTCTGCTTTTAAGACCCAGGAATTTCAGTATTTGAACAGCCATTCTGCAAACTGCAGCCCATTGCTTTAGCTCAGAGTGTGCAGCTTAGTACGCTGACACGGAGATAACGTGCCACTCACATGAATATCTCCATCACTTACCTGCATTTCCAAAGGCATCCCCAGCTGAAGCACATCATCATGCTGTGCTCATGAGTTAATGATCAGAGCTAGATTTGAAGGAGTTGCTCCCACTTAGGCACAGCCTGGAGCGTTTCTTCAAAAATTCATTATAAGGATCTGCATGCCATTTTCCTTCTGCTTTGAATCAAGGCTTGCACACATCTGAGCTCATCCCAGATCACGGTCAAATAATCTTGAGATGCTGACAGTGTATCCCTGTGCACACTGCACAAGTAGCTTAGTAATTTCTTGTTCATATTTTCACATATATAGATTTCCATTCACATCCCTAGCGACTGTGTATATATTGGGCTAGATAGATTATCAGACTCACCTGGGAGGACTTGATTTATGTTGGTGTGTGTCTCAGGACATGCCACAGTCCAGACAGCCCCAATACACAGAGTGTCACCATAAAATTTCAGAAGGCTTCAGCCGGTACACAGTAACACCATACCACACCAGAAGGCTTCAGGTGTCTGCCCATACAGAGTAACACCATTCCACTCCAGAAGGGGCTGCAAGCATTGCCCTTCTTGTTCCTCAGCCCAGCCTTTTATCCCCTGATGCACTGCCCCTGTGTGCCCTCTGCTCCCTTTGGGGGTTGGTCAGTGCCCCTGGGTACTCCCTGGCTCATTGCTGTCAGTGCTGCTCACAGCTGTGCCCACTGGGGATGAGGCTCAGCCCCACCCCAATCACCACGAACTGTGTTCCTACAGGTATGAATTGCCTTCCTCCAAGGCAACTGTAGTTCCCAAGACATTACACGTATTAATCTCAAAAAGATGCTGCTCCTCTCCCCGGGGAATGCTGTTTTCCATACGGCTTTGCATGGTAAACCCCACTGTCTGTTACAAGCAGGAAAGAACCTCAAGGAAGAGAGTGAAAACTGATCTGTGATGGGCTTGCTGGATTATTTTCTTTTTTTTTTTTTATGGCTTGTCTCCTCAGTGGATATTACCAACTTCAATTTAATTCAGTATTCCAATTTTCTCTTAGTTACACATATATGGTAAATAAATGCTTCCCAGTGATTCAATTGAGTGCATTGGGACTTGAACCTTTGTTAAATATAAATAAATACCTTTGTTAAATATAAATAAATAGTAAGTCAAAACTGATATCAGCCGGTAGAAAAGATATAGCGGCAAGATAACTACATAACATACCAGATCCTAAATCACATTGTATCTTTAGTTGTCTTGGACTGCATTAAGGGAAGAGTTTGGAGACAGAAAGTTTCTCTCTTTTCCTGTTCTACCTCCCACAATTCTCTATATTGGTGAATGACCCTTCATAACTTGGAACTTATAGTAACAGCTGTGTGGCAGATAATCACTTGAAGAGGAAATGGAGGCTGGCAAATTTTCTAGAACAGCAAAGGTAAAAAGATTTCCAGGTCAGCACACTCATGAAATCCTTATATTGTAACTGGGAATTTTGGAAAAGATAAAACAAAATTCAAAGCAGTCTTGCTGCGGTTTCTGCTGGAAGACAATTAATTTTAAAAAATAATGTAGCATTTACATTTAACATTGCTTAGCTAAGAACCCTTTTACAGACACTCTTTTTGGGTGTTACCTTGCAAGGATATTATGGTTGCTATTGGAAGAAGTCAGGTAAAATTCTGCTGTTCAGTGTATTGCTGTTGATAATTGCTCCTATATGATAAAGAATAATTATCTTAGTGTGCAAATATATTCATCATGGAGCTCTCTCACCCCTCCTATTCATTCTCCTTAGTGTCAAATACAGCTTTCTAACCCTCCCTGTTACAGAGCACTCCAGTTTCCTCTTTTTAAATTTGATTTTGGCAAGGTGACTGTACTTAAAACTCATGTTCCTTTTGATGTTGTACACTCTACAAAATGGACCATTCGATAACGTTTGAGTTTAGAAGGTTTCACAGTTTGCACAAAGTAATCCAGACAGAACAAAGTAACTATCCAGAATTCTGATGACACACTCCTGAGTGGATTATCCCCTGTGGGGAGGTTCATATTTCATACAAATTCAGAGGTTCCAGTAGTATTTGAGATATCAGCAAATCAGAACTATGCCAAAAATCAATCCATTTCACTGTGAGTAACAACAGAACTGGAAGCAACTCCCATAAGGCAGAGAAATTGAAGGAAAAACCAGGGGAGTGAGATAATGTTAATTGGATCCTTGACATGTTCCCATTTCCTGCTGAGCCAAGTTTCAGATAAGACATTTGAATGTGGATAGAGTGTGATAAGCTAGTTTTGGATGAGTTATACAGAAATTGCGTTCCCTCATCTATCTACATATCATTACACTTTAGCATTAAAAACACTTGGTCTAGATGTATCTACAATTTAAATATTTGAGAGCTTACTACAGATTGAAGTGTTACATAGCCTCAGATTTCTCACCTCTACCACGAGCTTCTTGAGGAGCCTGAAGAAGGAGCTGTTAAAAGCTACAGTGAGTTGTGTCAATGTGTGAAGACATCTATGTACAATATTAAATACATCTCTGAAGTTCATCTCCTACCTAGAGAAATTCAGTGGTGAGAGGGAGGGGAACCTCATGAGAAATCATTCAGAGGATCTGATGCTGGATGAGAATCAAAGGAATCATCTCTAGATCAGTGCAGTCATTTGTAAAAGATAACCACTTTCTGTGAAAACTTATAACTTTGGAGAAACACTACATGCATTATAGATCAATGAGAATTTCTTTTCTGAACAGTAATGACGATGAAGGTCAGGGTGAGATTGCTTTATAATTCACCTTAGCCTGTAAACAACTGGCCTGGTGGGCTCTTATGCTCAAACTCTTTGGAAATGAGTCTGTGGATTTGTTGGGGCATGGATCCTAACTGAAGTAGGATTTTTGTTCTTAGCGTATGAAAGCATGAATATTCAGGGAATGTTACTTACACATTACACTGCCTACTGGTTTTAATACAGCAGACTAAAAAAAAAATATATTTTGAAGGCATCAAGGGCACCTATTTTATATTATGGAATATCATCATGTATTAAATCACAGCCTCCTTAAATCTCTTGAAACAAAACTCAAACTGTTTTTTTTGACAAAACCTCTATCTTTTCCCCCTTAACTTTATTATCCCCATTCTCCTCAGATGGCCCCATGGCAGGATGAAATAAAATATGATACAATGACTACAAGATTGATCCAGACAAGTGAAAAAATCAAATACAAAGCACTGCTTTTTAAATTATGAGAGATTTTAAACATTTTCTGCAAGAACATGCAAAAGAGATTACTTGGTTCTTGGGTTTTCAGCCATGACCAAGCTGAATATCATCCTCAAAACTTTGCTCCAAGTCAGCCTCAATTCATAAACTTGTTCAGGGCACTGACAGGTGAAACCCTCTGGCCTCTCTTATGTAGTAAATACAGTTTGATACCATATAGTTTTGTTTTGGTCTTAAAAACTATTAATATGTTTTCAACCATGTCAAAGGCAATAACGCTTCATACAAAATGGAATCTCTGCTGCCTTTATTCTCTTGGCAATGGGTACTGTTAGCTACAATTTAGTTTGGTAAATGAAGAATCTAGAAGAGTGACATATCAGTCCTTTTTAGACTGCTCTGTGTTAATTCCACGAGACTGCCCTCTTGCCAGCCCTTGCATTTCGTTTGCTACATCTTGCATATAAATATTTTACTGTGCTCCAGTATAAAAGTTTGATAGAATTTGAATAAAGAAGCATGGATGAGACAAGGATATTCAAGCTTATCTTTATAAAATAAAAATGGTTTTTATCTTGGCTCTCTTATTCAAGCATATGGGAAGAAAGTGTATTTGGTGCTCTGAGTTTTGCAGGGAGAGAGATTTTATGTTCTCATATTAATCATGAAACACATGCTTGGATATTAAGGGAGATTGTTAAACTGTTCTGAGCCATAACTTTAGAAAGTCATACCTTCAGAGCATCATTTTACTAAGACTGAAGTGTTTAGAGGGCAGGCTTTTATATAAAATGATACTAATTTACTAAATGTCTCTGTGATAAGATTTCTCTCATTTCATAGTGAGCAGAACAGTGGAAGGAGATAGAAAAAATGTTTAGAAGTAAATTAGTTATGAAATTCTGGGTATTTTGTTGATAGAAAGGAAACAAATTATGAGCTCGTAGGTAGATAAATATACTCCAAGCTTGAAAGTATGGATTACTGAACTGAAAAATTGTGTCTTCTTGACTATAATTGCATACCCCTAAAAATAGCAAAAAGTGTATTTGGAGTGTGGCGTTCCAAGAGTTTGAAAATTAATGATGAAGAAGTGATGTAATTTGGGACCAATATGTTTCAAGATATCAAAATGTGAAACATGTCAGGATTTTTCTATATAGAAACTGAAAAATTCTGCCCTCCTTGCAGTTACCATCTCCAAAACAGCCAATGCTATAAATAGTAATGCAAGTTTATGTGCTGTCTCTCCCTTTTAGTAGAAGTTTTAATGCATTGGCCTTGACACCATACCCATACTTCTGTCACTTATCTTTGTTTTTCCCATTTCCAGAAACAAGATGTCTCTACTGCAAAATTTGCCCATAATAATCCCTTAAAACGTGGTTTATTTTTATCCTAAGAAAGAACTTTAAAAATTCAAGTCACTATACTTCCCAAACTGCTCAATGCTGTTAACATTCTCCTTTTAGCTTTGCATCATATACAATAAGCATTTCATTTGCCTAATGAAAAACATATTTAAACTAATGAGTACACAGTGGTTTTATTTACATATGTAATTAAAATTTACCACTATTAATAGCTGACAGAGGGGAAGAGAAAGTGTGATTTATTCCAGTAACTGCACACTCATTCAAGAGGACAGCACTACACAGGCAGTTTTAAAATTGTCATCAGTGCAGAAATAACCAGAAATTTGGGGGTGTCCTTGTTGGAATCCAAAATGTAGAGAATTCTCAGATCTTTGGGCCTGTAAGCCAAAGCTTAGAATTAAATACAGGATTTGACCCGAGACCTTGGAAAAGGCTTCCAAACTTAGGTGCTAGAAGTGAGAATGTGGATTTATAGTTTAGAGACACGTTGTGGATTTATAGTTTAGAGACACGTTAAGTAGAAGGAAGTTTGGTGTTTTAGAACACAGTGCTGTAGGTTTGTATGTCATAACATGATTGACTAAGAAAGCTTACACTGGAGTATGAGTCCATAAGACAAAATATTTAAGGATTAGGTTAAAAATATTAATATCCATGTTGGTAGTATTTTATTGGTCAATAAATCCTTAAAAGGTCTTGTATCTAGGGGTCTTGTGACCTTCTGAGCCATGTGGTAAAGATGTGAGCTGAACTCACCCTTCCTGCCTAAGTAGAAGATAAGAAAAATAAACCCCATTATCTAAAAACTCAGAGGTCTTGTCTTTAACTCATTCAAAATTCCTTAAAAGATCCCCATATATCCTAGTCCCTGTGGTCCATTTCTGAAGATGAAGCCATCAGCTCTTTCCCCCTTCTGAGGTGCACCAGAGTTAACCAGCCCCAGCTCACATTTCTCCCCATTCCTGTGGGCTCCTGGAGGAGCGTGGATGGGTTTTCCCATGGTTTGTTCTGTGAGAGCAGAGCTGAGGGCACCGGGCACTCCCCAGAGCCTGGCAGGAGCTCAGCTAGTGCTGCTGCTCTGTGGATCTGCAGGAGAGGAAAAGCACACCAAAAGTAGCCAGAGAGAGGCAGAGGAAGCAGGGTCACTCGCTGCAAATTGCACAGGAGTGAGAAAGCTGGAGAGGGGGCTGCCTGCAGCAGGCAGTGGCCATCTGACATTGACACAGAGATGGGCACAGTGAAATGAGATTAATCAAAAGGAGTCAGAGATACAGAGATCTTTAGCCCACCCCATTCTTCTTAGAAACAGAGTTCAAAGACAAGCATCAGACATCAGCTATCACAGCATGGACAAACATGACAAAGGGTGCTAAATCTTCCACCTTTCTGCCTTTATCTCTCACAGATGTTACAGAGCATGCCAGGGGAAAGCAGATTTCTGCTCCAAGCTGCACCATGTGCAAATATGCTCTTGCTGAACAGTGATGTTACTACAGCACACTCTGTTCTGGCAAGTGAGAATTTTATCAGCAGCACTATAAAAGCACTCAGATTCAATCCATCCTTATTGATATGCACTAATATGCATTTTTCTAAACATTTTGTGAATGGTGTAATCAGAGCTAGGACATCAAAAATATTAGTAATATACTAATATACTTAAAATAATCTTACTGCAATTTTACAAGCAGCAATAATTTCACTTGGATTTGAAACTTTGGTTACCCATTTTTTAATTTAAAGGAGGACATATGAAGAGACAGCAGAGAAAAAAGATGAAGCTTTAATAACAATACATGTACTGAACAGCAGGATTTTTTTTTTTAAACTGCCATTCTTGATCAAAACCTTTTCAAGTGAAAAGAGAAACCACAGCTGAAAAATCCTGACTACAAAAGCATTACCTGCTTATTGCAGCTGAATGTTGGCTCCCTTGCAGATGGCTGGCTGCAGTCACTCCATATTTATGGGATGTGCTCCTGTGTGCAGTGGGGAAAGGGCTGGCAGTGCTGGTACCAGGGCTGATCCAAGTGATCATTACCACTTTGCTTACTCAGACAGACACTCACATGCTGCAATGCAAAAACGGGTTGCAAGGCTGAAAGGATGTGGAAACCCCAAGTGGTAATGTCTAAAGATGGGCTGTTACTGCAGTGACATTCCCAGGGGGATAGCTTTGGGAAGAGGCTAATACACTGAGAGATGC
The DNA here is from genome assembly GCF_036417665.1 of Passer domesticus. Lineage (NCBI taxonomy): Eukaryota > Metazoa > Chordata > Aves > Passeriformes > Passeridae > Passer > Passer domesticus. The sequence continues at coordinate 32,837,876 of NC_087481.1, forward strand.
ACCTGCAGATCTGAAGCAGAGGTGATTAATGACACTGGGGATAGTTTTGCACTCCCAGTCTGGGTGCAAATAGTTGGGCATGAGCCTGGCTAACCACTCCAGCCATAGCTGGGTCCCAGGGCACACCCTCTGTGCCCAATCACACCCTTGGGTGCAGCTCAGAGCCTGTGACACTGCTGTGGCTCCAGATGGGGCTCTCACCAATGGAGCCATACACTGTGTGGAAATGCAGGGTTTTGTGCAGAAACTTGTCATTTGTGAAGTTCTTTTTAAGAGCTGAATCAGTTATTTACTGCCTGTGTTGTGCTGACACTCAGCTCGGAGGTGCTGTTGCTGTTTGCAGCATACAAGGAAACAATGGGAGAATCCAGTACCAAAGGGAGATTCACTTCTGAGTTCCACAGGCTGGAAGGAAACAGGTGAGTGATAGAGAATAGGCAAGCAAATCTGTAAACACAGACCAAGTACTGTGTGCATTATAAAATCAATGCTCTCCTTCACAATGCCAGAAGACAGAGTCAGGAGCCTACACTTAGGTAACAACATCTCACTTTCTTCCTCTTCTCTCTTTTTATTCATGGCCACGTGTTGGGGGGAGAATAATCAAGAGGATGGCTGTGTAAAAATACTGTACTGTGTATAATGTGCTGTAAATCTCTGATTTGTCTCTTTCCAGTTATGCAGTACCATGAAGCATGAGCAGGGTTGTCAGCACAATAGAGTCAATATTGCTGTGAAAGACTCAATTGTATTCTTTTCCACATTCTGCTACATTAACAAAATTGCTTGCTAAGTTTTGATTCTAGGACATTTGTCATTTTGCAGTAGCTGATGGGGATGCATGAAGCAGAAAGAATATGTTGATTTTTAAAGGAGATTCGGTTATTAGAGTAGGAATATTTTGAAATTATTGTTTCCAAACTCAGGATTCATAGTGGAGTGCCCTAACTATATTAATTAAGGAATTCCAAGATGTTATTTTAAGAGAGTTAATTTTCTAACCAATCACTGCACCTGCAGATCTGAGGTGTGGCTATTAGATAGTTCTAGAATCTCTTGCCTTCTTCCCCAGCAATTAATTAGTATTTCAAAATTAAATAAATTGTAATGTTATGGTTAAATGACTCAGGATCTAGATGGCTGTAGGTGATACAGCTGCAGTGCCTTAAGTTCTTCTGACAGTCTGGGATCTCAGGAGAAACATTAAAGAGCAGCTTGGTACATGATTTATGCCTAATGATCACTGAGTTCCATTAAAACATGTGTGTGCTGGTTTGAAGAAACACATCTTATGAATTAGTATACAATGGCTTTCAAAGAGAAAAGAGCTACTCAGTACACAAGTTACAGCCCTGCCCGTCCTGTTCTTTAATCTTACGGATTCTTGTTAGGGTTTCCCCCTCCTCCCCCCAGAAATTCATTGATGGATTTGCCTTTAAAATTGAGCATAGTTTCACAAGACTCTTTTCCAGAACAACATGTAAAATGTATTGCTGAAACGGAAGGATATTGCACACAAAAATAAACTGGCCAAATAATGTAGCTGCTCTGAATTATTCACAGCTATCTAGCAAGCATTGTTTGCAGTAGAGCAACTAAGTAAACAGGATGGAAAATGAGTTTTGGCATGATTCTGGGAATTAGCATTCTCCATTTCTATGGTAACATTGATAAAAAGTTGTTGCTAATAATAATGAAATACATGCAGAATAAAAATAAGTAAGCTAAATAGAAGGCATCTATTGTAAGCTTAAGTGTTTTTCCCTTTTTACTGGGAAACACATGTACAAGCTTGCACACATCTCAACTTTGGTACAGCTCAGACTATTGCATACATTATTAGCTCAGTTTGCCAGCAACTAAAGACAGATGCTTGATGAATACGTATGTGACCTAGGGTAGCTGTAGGAAGACTATTAACACAGAAAAACCTATGAAGAGATTGTGTTTGTTTCACAGGCATTTTGTAGAATCACAGATTTGTTAGCAACTACTAATGAATCCAGGGTACATTAAAATTTTTGGCAGTTTTTCTCTGACAAGCATGCCCAATTTTCCCAGCTTAGAAGACACTTTCTAAGCTGGGAAAATTTGCCTAACACATTTATAGTCTCAGGTAGAAAATAATTTGCTTTACCTCCAGCTACTAATAATGTATTATATAATTCTTATCAGTACACACATACGTATTTATATTTTTTATTGTTTTATAGATCTGTATCTAGAAAAAAAAAATCATTTTGCCTTACCAGGGTTTCTCAAATTTCAGTTGCAGTGGAGGGAAGATAACAAAAAAAACCCCCATAATGCAAATCTTACTATCCTTTCCCTTAGCAGAAAACTTGCAAAGGTTCCTGATGATACAGAGGAAAGAAGTCTGATCCCATCATCAAATAAATCAAAATCCTTTACAGGGAAACAAGGAAGAGCAGGAGAGATGAAGAATTGTAAAACCTCATCTGCATGTTAAGCTTTGCCTCAAATACAACAATCTGAATGTGCAGCAAAGCTCTACCAGCATTACATAAGCAGGGCTTCTCATTTATTTTCACAGGATTCTGTATTTTTAAGTTCCACAGAGGAGGGAAAAAACACTGAAAGTTTTTTTTGACACTGTCAAATATTTTCAGCTTCTGGGTGGAACTGAATGCCTGATCTGAAAGACACATATAGCAAGTTTTCAGGGGCACACTGAAAAAATACAAACAATTTAGAGACACTGTGTGGGAGATGAAGCATCTACATGAACCAGCAGCACTGAGAGCAGCTGAGGAAAGTATTGTCTAAATCATCTGGAGAAAAGAATAACAAAACACATACTGCACATATGCTAAGAGAGGTACAAACAGCTTTCTGCCAAAGTAAAATGCATTTGGATCAAAGATACAGTGTGAAACGTGACAAAAGCTGCTGAAAGCAGCTCCAGCCAGTGCTGCTAGTGAGTGAATGAGTGAGTGTGCCAGCCTGTGCTCCTGAGGTGCCCACTGCACCTCCTTGTGCTGCCCTGGGCTTTTGCTCCTGCTCCTTTGGGGCCAGACCCTGGCTGTCCCCTTAGATGTCGTCATGTCTGTACCAGGGTTCACATTTGCACTCTGGATAATGGAGTTTGAAAACTCTGCCCACAGTAATTTTTGGCTTGATAGACTTAATCAGAACAAGAAACAGGAGGCTCCTTTGAGAGTTCCAGCCAGGAGAGTGGCTGGACTGCCACTGTAGCTCCCTGTGGGAAGCACCCTGCTTGCCTTGCACACCAGACACACCGCACAGCTCCTCAGTTCAAGACAGAAAGTGAAACACTGCACAACGTGCACCATTTGGCATAGTTGTATAAAAGTCATGAGGTTATTTAATCCTGCTGGCTATTCAGATTGGTAGCTATTAGCAGGGATTTCATGACCAGCATCTGATGGTCATCCAGGTCATGCCAGGATGAACCTGCACCACCTGTCTGGACAGCCTGGAAGAGTCAGGGCCTGTGGAAAGAGGTTGTGAGCCCTTGGACCAGACTGGTTTTCTCTAAAAAATGATGTATACACACCAGTGATGGCACAGCTTGGGGAGGAGCAAAGACCCCCAGCTTGCTCCTTGCCTTTCTCATCAAAGGAGCCTTGAGCCCAGCAGTTTTGGCCTTGGAGATTAAGAAACATCAAAGACCGAAGCCATTGGAGCCCAAAGAACAGCGCTGGAACCTTGATATTGTCACTTGACTAACCTGTTTGATAAATGCTTGCTTTTTCAGTCGTTATCATCTAGATTGTCATGAACTACTTGACAAACAAGTGCCTGCTTGGACTTTGGAGGTTTGCCTGGTTTCTCACTCCAGCAGAGCATCTCAGCTGTCACGGCTGTCCCCCAGTTCCTGTAGCACAGCAGCTGTGACAGTAAAACATTGGAGAAGCTTTGCTTCCTCCTGACCCCTCTCATTGACAAAACAGAGTTAACACAGGGGATAAGAAAGGGCTGGCAGCTCTGGGCAGCCTTGAGCTGGCTGTCCTGGCCCAGGCATGTCAGTGGGTGTCAAGGAGAAAACTTGCAGCAATTACAACTAATTAAACATGCTTAGTCAGGGCATCAGTCTCTGTCACTTCCCACCACACATCAGTGCTAGGTATTTCATTTCTCACAGTTTCCCTGTGAAAGGAAACCTTTTCACTTGTTTTCCTGAGAATGCCATCTCCTAAGGAAGATGTTAGGAAAGGCTGAGGGCTGGGGAAGCCATGGCAATTAATATCTGAACTGTTTGCAACCAGTAGCACTACCAGGTTAAACTAATTTGGGCAATGAAACACAAAACTGAAATTACAGTCCTTAATTCATTCAGGGAAATGAATTTCAGAAGACCATCCAAAATGCTCTTTGGTGAAGGATATGGAACATCATTTAGATGCCATGTATGTCACACCAATTATTTTGGAAATTCAAGCTGTAATTTTTTCTAGTCATAGCTGTACACAAATCAAGATAATTAAAAAATTATAATGCATAAGATATGGGGCTTTCAGGAATGAATAAAATGAATTTGAGGGGTAATTTTCATAAAAATTAAATAAAGAACAGATTAGAAGATGTGCAATCCATGAAATATTAAAAAGTTTCATTTAGGTACTTGCTATAGGACTTAAACTTCAAAAAACAATAAAAAAGATAATTTCAAAGATTGACTGGCCTCACAGGGTGAGAGACACAAACATTTGGATTATTAGTTCTGGCAGATTTTTCATCTTGTTGTTTCTGCTTCATCCTTTTTCAAAATACTAAAAATATATTTCTTTACCGAATCTTTTAACTTGTTCTTAGAATTCCTTATGAGGAGAGGTTTGTATTGAGTTCATTTCCACCCTAAACATGAACAGACAGAATCCCCTCCTTTCTAGTACCACACTGTAAAAAATACAAACTGAATTTACACAACAAGCCCTCACTGATGTCTTAACTGGTCAATATCCTTTGTGAATCTGACTAAGTAACAAAAACCAAAGCCATATCGTAGCCTCACCACTACTTTTGTAAAGTACAGAAAAAACCCCAGATGAACAGGATTGACACAAAAGGCAAGGCAGAATCTGTCTTGCCTTTTGTCTAAACACTTATCACTTCTGTGTTTTTTTCTCCAGGACTTCTGAAGTTGTTCCTTTGTACAAGGTGACTGCTTTTGTCCTTGTTTACATGTCTGTCTCTATACGTACTTCTCTAGAAGAAATGTTTCTATTTCTATAGATAATAGTCACACTTTAATATTTTATTGTACAATAATTTTTCTCCAGAGTAGCCCTGTTTATTCCAATTATTTACCCACCCCTAAGCACACCATTTTCAGATCCTTCTTACGAAATGCAGTTTTTTTCATCACTTTTCAACTGTGCTTCTCTTGACATATGAACTCCTAAACATCATGCATTAAAAAGCTCTATTATTCTATTATTATCAGTACTTTATTTATAAACACACATTGAAATTGTGAATTTACCTTTTACAGAATTACCTTTTCTCTTCCTGTAACCAGTGCAGCCAAGTCTAGGTTAACACTGGGACTTCAGCACAGAAAAGCAGCCACAAATCCTAACATACTAAGTATTTTCTCTTTTTAATCAATTTTGCCTTTAGCCAAAATGGAGGTAATGTAGAAATAAACCTGTCAGATGTAATTTCACTTCTCCAGTCGCTCAGCTGGAGAGCACAGAGCCATGCTGTTCATCAGCGTGGGTATAACTGCTGCGAAGCCTCTAGCCACAGTCTCTTTTTCAGTGTCTCTCCCCTTGCATGTTTTAATTTAAAAAGAGAGTATTAAACTAATCATTTAGATGTGGAACTCTTCCTCATATTCAGAGGGAAAGCAAAGATTTCATTGCTTAGCTCTTGCAGCATCCTCTGGTCATCCCATGAAACACAGATCCCAGAACAGGACATTTTTAAGCATGCATTGATTCACTTTACCAGAACAATTCTTTGCCACGATTGCTTCCCCGACATCATTTATCTCTTTAACTAAAAATGAGAGTTATTCACCAGCTGAGATTTATTGAGCCTCGCCTCTGCTGGAGCCAGCACGGGCAGAATTACAGAGAGCCCTTCAGTAGTTAGAGGCCACTGTGTTGGGTGGAAAGCCAGAGAAGCGGAATGGTGTGCCAAAGAGTGAGAGGAAACTGCTGGAGTGATTTATGAATAAAACCTGGGATTCAAGGAGGGCATCAGTTCAAACTCTTATCAGGCTGCTCCCATGAGGAAAAAAAGTCTGCTCTTCCAGGCGTATGAGTGGCTCAATCTGACAGAGTTGTTTGCAGTCCTGCCTTTATGTGAGAGCTACCATCCAGGAGTGTGTCATTGTCATTGTCACAGCGAGCGCTGCTGGCCGAGCCTCCCACCCTGGCTCTCCTGGGCATCACTGGTGCTCCTCACAGAGACTGCCCTTCATCTACAGTGCAGCAGAGGGGGAACGGGCAAAAAACACACAAAAACATTTTAAACTGGTTTTCCTGTAAGTGTACACCTGGCAAGGATCTGTAAAAATGCTGCAGAGGCTGATACCTCAGCACAGTCTCATGCTGCACCTTGCACCTTGGCAAGTACTTCCTGCTCTTTGCCAACAGCCCTCTCACACAGCTTAATCCCTATTCTGGCAAATGTTAACATGTGGATTTACAGGACAGACATGTAGGATTTCTCAGTTAGGGCCATGCCATATATATATTTTTTTTTTTCCAGGAGTCCCTTTGAGTTTCCTTTATGGGCACACTGCAAAGCAAAGATGCAGTGGTAACAACCACATGGTGCAGTTAATTCACCCTTAAAGAAAAACAAGAAGCTTCAGAATACACTGAATGACTCCAATAAAATGTTTGTTTACTGGACTAAAGCCTGGAGATCCTTCCTTGGTGCAGATAATAGAAGCAGTTTTGTGGTGTGCCAGCCAAGAAAAACATCCATTGCTCAGCATGACATCCAGCTAAACTAATCTTTGTTTTCCACGGGAGATGTTTTTTCAATAATTTCTACGAGCTAAAGGACTTCATTAAGAATCATGCAAGCATTGATCCAGATGTTAAACCTCTCTGTACAATGGGAAGCCCTCTTAGAAAGCAGTAAAGAATAATTGGTCCATTGTTATCTGGTCTTGAGAAAAGAGAATAATATTGCCTATTTACTAAATGTTACTAAATGGAGGAATTTATTTTATTGTGTGCATGCAATTAATTACAATGGTTTTGTTTAATCAAAGTATAGGTAAACATTTAATTTCAACCTATTGTAGCACTGAATTTCATTATTGTTTCTAAATCTTATCCAAAGAAAAGCTTAACACATGAGAAGTGAGAAGATCTCCTTTTTAAATAACCAAAGCTAAGCAAAAGTAATATTTCTCAGTTGTTCCTTGTGGACTTTTCTTTAGTTCTTATTTTCATATTACTTTTCTATCAGCTTTAACCTTGAAAAGTGATAATATTTTAAAAGTAACTCTTAGGCTGAAAAACACAAGCACACAATGTTCAGCAGGGCTCCAGCAGAGACTCAAGGCAGTGTGAGGCCATGATTCTTGCACACTGGATTGTGATGTGTCTGACAGCCACCCACCACCAGTGGGATCCTTCTCTTAAACAGAGAAGGTGGTCCACCAAACTCTTTAAGGGTCCCGGATCCCTTGCTGAAAGTTACCTTTTCAGAAAGTGGGGAGTCCTTTCAGTGTGAGGGTCTGGACATGTTCACTCCTTGGAACACAAGATTTTGTCTGAAGATGTGGTTAAAACCCATAAGGGTCAGTGTGGCCAGAGCCCAACATCTAGATTTGATACTAGATGTATCAAATCTAGATCTAGAATCTGAATTTGATACTAGATGTATTAAATCTAGATCTAGAATTTAATTTAGATGTAGAATTTAATACTAGATGTATTAAATTTAGATAATCTAGATTTGTACTAGATGTACTCACTTTCATCTTCACTGCTTCTGTATTAAAAAAGCAGTAGGATAATATATTTAAATGTAATGAATGAGAAGATTAGGGGTCTGAACAAATGCAAAAGAAAGCAAAACTTTTTGTAATTTGTAAAACTTGCCAGACTCTTACTCTAACAGGCACTTTAGAAATGCTTATTAGCACAGGCAGAGAGAGACAGGAGGGAAAATGGTATAGATCTAGAAAGGCTATAGATGTAATTATGGGTGTCCTCAGAGCCTGACATATTAGGCAATTTTGGAACTAATTCCTAATCGAAATCCTTTTAATGAAACATATTAATGAAATCCACATTGATATTATTGTTGGGGTATAAGCACAAATTCACTTAAAAGAATTACTTCCATGCAAACTGTTTTTCCAATTTAATTTGGAGCTGCCTGAATTTACTGAAAAGTACAAAATTGATTGATTTCTAAAGATCACATCTTGTAGAAAATGGCATTGTTCTGTCTGGGGAAGGAATTTGCCATCATTTCTCTCAAGTTTTTTCAGGGGTTGGATCAATGCAGCTTCAAGCAAGAGCCTTGACTCTGGCCCTTTTCCTGGAGAGGTCTCTGGAGCCTGGGCTGGGCCTGGTCAGGGCAGTGCTCTCTCTCTATCTGTGGAACACAGCTGAGGCTGCAAGCAGGACCATGCTATTCCTTCACAGCCACAGACAACAGAAGCACATTTAAAAATTCTGTAGTTAATCTGACCTTTTAGATTACTTTTGAAAGTGTTTTTTTAGGTGAAGGCAAAGCAAACACAGAAGAAGCCTTAAAAATTCTGTTAGGTTTTGGGTTTGGGGAAAGATAATTTATTTGTGGTCAGACTATCATCACTGTTAAATTTGAATTCTAAGCCACTTCTAACTCATGCAAAATAATGGTAACTGCTGATAACTATCAAAATCTAAAGGAAACCCATTAACACTTGTCCCATGTCATGTCTAACAGGAAGAAATAGTATTGGGAATGCCTTCATACATCAGCAGTGCCTCAGTAGATACAGGGAGCTCTATCACTCAAAAACCAGCTCATGCAAATACCATGAAATGACCAGGACAGCCTTCAAAAGTGGCTGAGTGATGAACTCAGGTATCTGAAGTCAGGCTATCAAACACCTCACTGATGACAACACCCAGAGAGAGGCTGTTCATGTCAATGGCAAGCTGTCAGCACGTCCCTGTGTCCCAGTAACAGGAGTCACCCTCCTGTGCACTAGGGGAAAGAATCATTTTCCAGCCCCCACGGTTAAAATGCAAACCCCAACCAGAACCCCAGCTGTGCCCTCTTTACACCTGTAGATCTGCCATGGAATTTACAGCAGCTGAAGCAGTAAAAAGCTCTCTAAAAAATCCAACTCTCTATTGAAAAATGGTTTTCTGCAGATGACATAGACCCTGCAAGCAGTTAAGAAGCACTTACTAGAACATGCATTTGCAAACAGTATTTCTGAGCTTTCGGAAATATTCTTGATTGTAGTTCTGCCCTGTGTAGTAGGATGTGGGTATGTTATAAACTGCTAGGATAGGGTTATGAATATTATGTTTTACTATTCGATATAACTCACTTCTATTTTAGGTTGCACACTTACACACATGTTCATTTTCAGCCTGCAAGCAGTCATCCAGAGACAGCCCCTGCCTTAGCTTATCAGCTGGGGCTGATGCTTGATTCACCTGCCAGTGCCCTACTGCCACTTGTGGTTTTTTTGGTTATTACAATAGGCTTTCCAGCTTCCACAAAAAAAAAAAAAAAAAAAAAAAAAAAAAATAAAAAAAAAAATAAAAAAAAAAATTCACCTGACATCTACTTTGAAAGAGAAAAGCACATTTTTTAACATAAGAAATACAAAAAACCCCCCTTCTCCACTTCAGATATATAAACTGAATTTCTATTAAAACATTTTCTTCACCTGACATAGGGAACTGCAGCCAGAAGGGATATTGATTGCTCTGTACAAACGCTCTAGTGTTGGTTTTAACAATACTGTCAGCCCGCTTCACCAATCATTCTAATACATTTAGCAAAACCCCATCTGTAGTCTGTCATTTACACAACCACTACACATTCACTATTTTAAATTCTCATTCGATCACATTTATACGGTTACCTCCATAGTCCCCCTCACAGCACACAGATTGCCACATCCATTTGAATTTCTGAAGCAGGCAGAAAAAGCCTGAGGCAAGGATTTTAGTGGAGCCACACATACACCCCTACAAACTCCTTTCCCTTTTATTGGAAACCCAGCTTCACCCCTCCATCTCCAGCAGCCCATAGACACAGGATTTGCTGAGCAACAGAGCTCTGCCACTCTTGCTTTAAAACTGAATGTTGGGCTCCTTGACTCTGCCAAACCAGCCCATGTTCAGACCCAGTCCCTTGGTGGGAAGGGACAGGGACCCTGCCCACCTCTCCTGTCACTCCCACCCTGCACCCTTTTCTTCCTGTGCCACATGACAGCGACAGTGGCAGTTTCAGAGAATTATTTCCTCTGCACAATCCTTTTGGGAAGTATATGTGTAATCAACATTTAAAGGGGGAATTATTTATAAAACAATCCTTGTGAGGGCTGAGGACTCAGTAATTATTCTGTGCAATTAGTCCCCAAGTAGCATGAGACTGCATTCCCTGGTGATCTGAGCTATGGAAACATTATGAGTGCCTGAGAGAAAATAGTTCTCTCTAAAAGAGGTTGGCTACAAAAAGCAATCACTTTGCAAAGGAAGGAAAAGGACTGCAGGTAAAAGAGCAAGGAATTTGAAATTATTTTGCTATCTTCTTTTGAGTCCTCTGTCTCTCTGAGGAGAAGCAGGCATCTGCCATGAGGTGAAGGAAGTGCTTTTGCTATGGCAGCCATTGATAAGAGCACAGAAACTGCTATGCAGTTAGACATTATCAAATCGGGACAGAATGCTTTCATGCCCCTAAATACTGCTGCCATCTCCTCTTCAGTGGCAGCCATCAGTCCACAGACTATTTTCCATATTTTTCCATGTGAAAGCTCCATTCTAAACATCTTGGCAAAGAAAGGAAAAGACTGCCTAAAATTTTGTTTGGGGTTTTAAATTAAAATGTGCTCTCCTAGTCTACTTCAGTATTTGTGACAAAACAAGCATAAGCTGAAGCATTTTTTTTCCCTAAGAGGTGAAGTCAACGAATGGTAAATCTTTCTTGCCCCACTGAAGAAATATGGCAAGGGGAATCTAAGAGTGCCATGAGAGCCTTCTAGAATGACACAGAGTGTTCAGTGTAATGCCTGCCAGTCAAACGCATGGCATCTGCCCCCTGAGAGCAGGCCCAGCACAGCTTTTGAATCCCTAATCCCTTCTCAAATCAATTTCTAGTCTCCTGTTTGCTCTAATTTAAATTGCTGGCAGAAGTGAAGCATCTCCCCCTGGGGTCCTGCCCCTCCCAAACCTTATCCCCACCACAGAAACCTGAGCTGAGGGCTCAGAGAGCACAGAAAGGGGATGCTTTCCATGTTGGGATGAGGAAGGGTCACAGATAAGCCAAGTGAAACGTGGGTGGCTGTTGGGGAAAATGCATTTTGTGTAAAGCATAGATGCCCGTACTTAGATGAGTCGTGCCCTGCTGTTTTCAAATCAGTAATTAGAAAGAGTTGCTTGCATGCAGGATAGACAACATCAGCCCCCTCCACCACAGGCAAGGGACACAAGAAAGGTTCAGAGGTTCTTTAAAGAATACTGGTCACTAGATGGGGAAAAATATCCCAGAGGAATACTTCATTCAAATATCCCGAAAATGTCTAATTGACCTTGACAGGAAGTAATGCTGGAGTTAATTAGGATTCTATTAAAACTTAAATCCTGACAGTTTCATCTGTTGCTTCAACTGTCAAGACTTTTATGTTTGAATTTACTTCCAAAAGCCTGCAGGTGACAGTCTGCACTTCGTCACAGTTCACAAGGTAGGTAGAAGCTCAAAGAGAACCACGTCCTTGCAAGAATATTATTTTATCTGAAGTGTGACTAACAGGAAGGTCATGTTCTACCCTTTTTCCTCCCCTCTCTCCCTTAAACACCTTATTTGCTAGAGCTGCAGAGATTTAGAAAGAAAAATCAGGGCATCATATAATGATTCATAGCCAAGCACAGCAGAAGCATTAATCATTCACATCTTTAACTCTAAAAGCAGATAAACTTCCAAGGATGATCAGTCAATGCGACGCATTTATATTTTAGCCGGAAATCAGATTTAGAAGTGGAACATCCTGAACTTCTGACCAGAGAACAAAGTATACGAAATGCCACAGAGCCAGTTTCAAAGAGCCCGAATGCACGGCTTCTACTCATGTAAAGAGGCAGCCTTTTATATAAGCAAGCCTATTATTTGCAGTTCAGTTCATGGTTCAAGAAAATATCAGGAAAGATGAGCCAGAGGAGCAGAACAGAGCCAAGCACGCTGGGTCTGCCTGTCTCTCTTAACAAGAGAAGCCAAGGAGGGATGCTGATGCTTGACAGAAGAGTTGAAAACTTGGAAGAGAACTTGTGTGATTCATTCTTCTGTCTGAATAGACCTCGGAGATCTTTCTGATGATTCTCACATATGTTTCTAGTGGGTCTTCTGGAATTAGAAATGTTGAAAGAGAAGTCAGTGAATGTAGACTCTGTCCTGGGATACATGGCAAAAAGAAAACATCCCTAGGAAAAAGAAAATCCAGCAGAGACAAATGTGAAGTGCAAGTAACGAGCAGAGGACAGGACACACTGTATGATTTTTAATATGTGTAGTAGCAACTTATAAACAAGTCTGGGTTTCATTGTCTGCAGGGGATGATGCAGCAATAAATGCAGGTGCCAACAATGGGCACTGGAAATTCAACGTGTCCCTTCTGACATTCTGTATCTCCCTTTGTATTCTTTACAAGAAAATGAAATGCCCTCATACTCTCCATATTTCCTTTTTACAAAAAACAATAATAGTTTTAATCTGACAAAAGGAACATCTTGGCCCATAACACAGGCTGAATTTCTGTGTAAATTAGAACCTATCGAAACTATTATATATTTATGGATTTCCCAATTATACAAAAGTCTGTAATTAGTACTAGGGAAAAGGAAACAGAACAGGTGATAGGAAGACCCTGTCAATAACAAAAAAATTAGTTAATAAGAAAACTTTAGATTCTCTTTATAGAAGTAGGTTTTTGTTAAAAAAAAAACAAAACACCAAAACACCCACATTTTATAATGTACTGTTTGCATTATTCAGCTTTAAAACCAAAAAATATATTGAAAAAGCAAACTATTTTTTTTCCTTCCTTCCTTCCTTCCTTCCTTCCTTCCTTCCTTCCTTCCTTCCTTCCTTCCTTCCTTCCTTCCTTCCTTCCTTCCTTCCTTCCTTCCTTCCTTCCTTCCTTCCTTCCTTCCTTCCTTCCTTCCTTCCTTCCTTCCTTCCTTCCTTCCTTCCTTCCTTCCTTCCATCCTTCCTTCCTTCCTTCCTTCCTTCCTTCCTTCCTTCCTTCCTTCCTTCCTTCCTTCCTTCCTTCCTTCCTTCCTTCCTTCCTTCCTTCCTTCCTTCCTTCCTTCCTTCCTTCCTTCCTTCCTTCCTTCCTTCCTTCCTTCCTTCCTTCCTTCCTTCCTTCCTTCCTTCCTTCCTTCCTTCCTTCCTTCCTTCCTTCCTTCCTTCCTTCCTTCCTTCCTTCCTTCCTTCCTTCCTTCCTTCCTTCCTTCCTTCCTTCCTTCCTTCCTTCCTTCCTTCCTTCCTTCCTTCCTTCCTTCCTTCCTTCCTTCCTTCCTTCCTTCCTTCCTTCCTTCCTTCCTTCCTTCCTTCCTTCCTTCCTTCCTTCCTTCCTTCCTTCCTTCCTTCCTTCCTTCCTTCCTTCCTTCCTTCCTTCCTTCCTTCCTTCCTTCCTTCCTTCCTTCCTTCCTTCCTTCCTTCCTTCCTTCCTTCCTTCCTTCCTTCCTTCCTTCCTTCCTTCCTTCCTTCCTTCCTTCCTTCCTTCCTTCCTTCCTTCCTTCCTTCCTTCCTTCCTTCCTTCCTTCCTTCCTTCCTTCCTTCCTTCCTTCCTTCCTTCCTTCCCTTTCAGGTTTACTGTAGCAGTAAGTTAACATACCATGAGTCATATTTGAACTCTAAGGCTGTTGTATCTATTAGCTGTCACAACAGCCACAGTATCTTGTGGGAACAAGGCAATAGGAAAAGAATTTTAGAGATAAGAAAAGATTTATTTTTTTTACTGTCGATGTGACTTTTGCACAAAATACTAGAAACTGAACTAGGAACAATGAAATTAAAAACAAGTTTGCAAAGGAGGAGCAGAGAAGTGGCTCAGAAGCCTTAAGGAGCGTATTACATTGTTGAAAGTTTGTGTTGGCACTCTTGAAGAAAAGATCTCCTGGGAGAATTGATACCCCATAAACTGGGGGCAGGGTGAAGTCTGCACGTTTTCTGAGCATGCCCCACTAGCTGGAATTCTTGCTGTTTGACTGCAGCTCTGTATAGTGCCAAACACAGAGGGCAGCATCCCAGGAAAGCAGCACCTTCCATTCTCCAGAGATGGTCCCCTTCCACCCACAGAGGCTCTAGCCACGCTGGCATGATCCATGGAAAGTCAGCTTGCTCCTCTTACTGAGGAGAAACTCCCCCAGGATAACAAAAAACCACTACTACAAGATAAGGACTGTGAGTGGGAAGTCATTTGTTGAGGCTGAGAGCTGCCTTGGCAGCCCTGTCCTGCTGAGGTGGCTCTGCTTCACATTCTAGATAACACTACAATTAATCACTTTTCCTTCTGAGCTGCACTTCATTTATCCCTGCATGGTAAGCTGTCATCTGTGCCCCTTCTTCATTTATAAGGAATAAAAATATGGTAAGATGGTAAATATACCATCTTCTAGGATGTCACTCCATACTTATTAATAATACATGACATGTTAGAATTATTTAAAGGAAAATCAGAAATTTAGCATAACCTTTATCATAAAATTCACTAGAAAAAAGGTCAGGATGGTTGGTGCCTGTAATGGTCAGGAATCTCTAAGTAGCAAAGAAATTTAAGACAAATTCTGCCATTTGAAGGGTTGGGAAATAACTGAAACAAAAAAATCTAGCTCAGAAAGCATGTTATTAACAACAAAGTCTCTTGTTAAAAGTAGGTTTAGAGGTACAACTGTGGGTCGAGCTAAAGATATGTGGAAGAGGAGTTACACATCTTTTTTAGTTCAGAACCACAGACCAAACTGTAGGTCATTATTACTTTGCAGTACAGGGCATTTTAAACATCTCTGACAATCCCAGGAATTCAAATTTCTAAGACTTAGCTGATGACCTGCATAAGGGCCATTGGTAGTCATTAATTCCAATTAAAATTAACCCTACTCAAACACTGGTGCAGAAAGACACGATGGCAAGAATGCCAGAAAAAAAATCCCATTTATCAAAAAACTAAATCAAAACAAAGTGACATAAAAATTACTTCCCCATTAGCATTTCATATGCCTGAGAGGTGCACATTCAAATATAACTTTCTGCATTTATATGGAAATCAAGATAGCCTCCAACAGAATGGGTTATTGCATTCTGCTTTAATATACTGACCCTTGGCTTTCTGCTGTTATGAGCTTTGTCCCAGATAAGCCTGTGGTGATGAGAATCTGCTCCCAAGACAGAAAAACAGAAAAAAAAAAAAAAAAGATCTCCAGCACTTGGGTCACACTGGTAAAAAAAAAAACTCCAGAAACTTGCAAAGAAGAGAAGGTGGCTGAGATACCTGTGTGTGAGAGGAGGGATAGGAAAGTACTCTGGGAATGCCCTGAGTGCCAAGGAGCCCTGCCAGGGGAGCCAGCAGCACAATGGCATTCCAGAATTCCCCCTGGGCAAGCAGCCACAGCTGAGCTGATCAACAGCCTCCTCTGCACAGCCACCTTTCTCCTGGGATTCAGAGCAAGAGTCCTTGCTGTGCCTGCCAAGAGAAATCTCCCTCTGATTGCTGAAAGCTCAGATGAGCTACTTCAAAAGAAAATAAGCATTTGTTGTTCCCTCTCTAGCAAAAACATATCCTGGGAGCTCAGGTTTATTACAGACTCCTGTATTTGTGCTGCAGCTCCTGGTAACACCCACGGTGAAAGGGCATTACCATAGAGAGAAGAGAAGCACGGGCAAGCAGACAGAAACCTGAGCAGCACGCTCAGGAGCACTGCAATCAAGAGCTTCCTGCTGTCAGCAGGTATCTCTTGAGTGATTTTCCTGAATTCCTGCTTGGAATTCATCAGGGTGTGATGCCTGGAGAGTAGAGTTGCTAGGAGGGCTGAGCACATGCTGGCAAGCACAGCAGAGGTGAGGAGGATGGGGAGCCCAGCCCCTGCCCAGCTCAGGGGCCACAGGCAGAGGCAGCATCAGCCACGAGGAGAGCACAAGGAGCTGATGAACCCAAATTGCCTGGAAAATCTGCTCCTTTAGCTTCACTCTAGAGCATCACAGGTAATTTCTTTAGTGAGTCTTAATGAGACTGATAAGTCTCATTCTTTTTAATTCCTTATTATTTAAGCTTCTTATTGTGATCCTGATCACTGCTATGATTTGTTAACCCACACCTTTTCCTGACCCAGCCATGAAACTGAGCCCAGGCCCATCTCATGGGGATGCCCTCTCTGAGGCACAACTGCATGCACACAGGGAACAATTCCTGTCCTCAAATGCACTTACAGGGGAGGCTTCAATGCAGGGAAGACCAGCATGTGGGAAGATGCTCAGCTTTTCACATGCAGAAGTCCTATCATCTATAGAGTTAAGTAGTTTTTGAATATCATAGCTGAATATATATTATGGAGCCCTCACTGCACAGTTACAAATAAAGGATATTCAGCACAAATCTTCAAAATTTTCCTAAATCAGTTTACAAAGGAAACAATTCTATGTGTGGCCCACAGGCAAGGATTTCCTCAGTTTAGCAATAAGTTACTGAATAATCTCTGTACTTACATTGGCTGTTCCCTCTCCCCCACCCCTATTTAAAAGCCTTTAGAAGATACCTGCCTAAGTCAGAGCAGAGTGCCAGAAGCACGCTGCTGGTGCACTGAAATTTGCTTTTATTTCTGACTGTTCAAACTGCGTCTGCAGGAAGCAGCTGGACAAAAATAACTCGAGGTGTATGAGGCATTTGGAAATGAACTGACATGTTGATTAGTAAATCCTGCAGCCTGTGCCAACTGGGGTTTGATTTTATTTTTATTTTTTTCTAATAGCTTCTACAGTATTAATGAACTAAGTAGAAACTTCTCCCATTGTTAACCTTCTCCTTGCAGCTACACAGCACCACGGAGGCAGCTGCAGTTTATGGGGTGTCCATACACAGCAGGACAGCTACAGCAGCTCCTGAAATGCTCTCACATCCAGAAGAGCTCCAGACTTCCAGCAGCAGCCACATCACCTCAGGCTCTACCCACTTTTTAGCTGTACTCACTGCTGCACCAGGGGGGTGAGAGGGCAGAAGATCTCCCTGTAAAAGCCAGCCCAGTCCTCAGTGCCTGGTGTGGAGCTGTCCTGCACCCATCACTGACTGAGGAACCTGAAGGAGTGGGGTGCAGCCTACCAAGCTACAGCTATGAAATCATAAGGATGCTTCCCAGAGTATGCTACCATTATTCAATCCACTGTTCTGCTCTATAATGTAGGAACTCACATGTGAGGGGAATTATTTTTGGTGCCACGTGTGGTGCCAAAGTGTTTAATGATTGCCTGGGTTCACCCACCCCACAGCTGTGGTTCAAGCCAGTGAAATTTAGTTTTTTGTTTGATTTTTTGGGTTTTTTTTTGGTCACCCCTATCCTGTTGGTTTTTTTTTGGTCACCCCTATCCTGTTCCTTCAGCCCTAAAAAGGCTGAGTACCAAAGGGAAATATACCTAGAAGAGTTTCTGTTATCTTTTTTTGCCTGAACAATGTAATATGATTAAACCAGTAAATTATTACAGAAGCACATACATGATTATAAAGCTGTTATGGGACAGTAAATGAAATAGCCTTTGGATCTTCTTTACAAGTTACCTGCAGCAGAATCAGCAGGGAATCAGCAATGACTGATACTTGGCCTTTGCTTGGCTTTCCAGGGCAGGTTTTGAGTGCCTGGCACTAGAGGGGTGAGTGCCTCCTTATCTAGGCTGCATTGGAGCCATATCAATTTTTAATTAGTTGATGTAAAAGCCTGGTTTCCTGTGAGGTTGTTATCTTGGCTTGAAAATGAATCAACACAAACTACATTTTAGTATAGCCTAGTGTACAAGAGCTGACAGTGTGCACTGCTGTAATTAGAGCCTTCTAGTGCTTCTCACCCTCTTGAAAGAGCAGTTCCTTTCAGGAGACATGCAATCTTCTGCACATAGCTCACATGGGCTCCAGAGTACTGTTCTTTCAAAGTCTGAAAAATAATCAGGAAATGTGGTTTTAAGCACGTGGCTGCACTACCTGGGAAATATATTAAGGGACCTGAACTCAACTTAAGCTATTAAAAGTCCTCATCATATTTATGGTGTTACTGGCCTGTGAGGAGACAGAAAACTGCACACTATGAATTTTTCTTATAATAATCTTTTGAAATTTTGGATTGTGAAGAATGCTGCTCCACAGGCACCTGGCTGCTATTTAATACAAGCACAGCCTCCTCTGCAGGCTTCTAAAGTGAATCTACACTTGGAAAAAATCTCAGGAGAGGGAGTCCTCATCTGTGATCAAAATTGTGAATGTCTGTACTGTGGGCAGCACAAACTGACAAATGCACACTTGTATATAGGAAAAACACATTAGCCAATATTTCTGCATGAGAGGCAGTCAGAGGCCTCAAATTTATAGCCAGGCATTAAATATAGAGAAGAGATTTCTTTCTCACCTGAAGCTATCTTGGACTGATTTACACCCTGCAGTATGAGCAATAGACTCTGCCTCATACTCTGTCATGTATCCCCCTCACTTATATCACTACAAAACACATGGTGCAGGTTTTGCCTGGTGGAGGGAGAAGCCATCCCACTGATTTGCTTTGAGCCTCAGCAAATCACACTTGAATTTTAGAGGAGAAAGGAATTTGATGCCTGTGCAAGATGATGCTTGTGGACATTTAGATATTTTTCCCTGCCTCCAAAGACAGAGAAGCCGCTGAATACAGCATCAGCTGCTCTGTTCAAAATGAATTCAGCATTAAGTCATGGCTGGAGAAATCCTCTGCTCACTGCTCTGGTTCTGCAGGGAGCATCCTGCACTGGGGGGGTTCATTCTCCTCCTCTGCAGATTCACAGCCCTGACCAGATCCCCTGGGCTCTACACAGGCACCAGGGAGCTGATAGCACTGGGGACCACGGGAGAGCTGGGAAGGGGACAGCAGCACCATGGCTCGCTATTTCCACCAGGAATACATTACAGAATGGGAACAGCTCAGAGCTCCTGCTTCCACCTGGCAGCAGACATGACATGGCTCCCCTGGAATTGTGTGAGCAGCATTTCCCTGGCACAGCAGCGATGAAGACATTCTGAGTGCAGCTCTGTGACACCATGCATCCCTGTTAATGTCTGCTTTCCTGCACACACAACCCACCTTCTCTGCTCCCTCTGCCAACACACCTGAAGAATTGGCTCAACCTCAGAAACGGTGACCCACTGAGAGAACAGCTGAAAGCAATTCGGGTTTCTTTGTAATTTGAATTCAGTGGGTCATTCCTCTCACAGTCAAATGATGACATTTAATTTTCATGAGATTATGCAGTGCTTGTTTGAATTGTGGGCACAGCATAGTCAAAAACCAGGAAAGAAATCAATTTAATATTTTCTTCCTCCTTTAAATGTGTTTAGAATAACACTCAGTTCATCAGCTGGGAGTTGTTCTGGTGAATTAAACAGAGAAGAATAGATCTATGTATAGAGTGGCTACCAAAATTTGATCTGTGACACCAAATGGACAGAAAGGATACCTTCAATATGGAATATACATGCCATGAAAAAAGTAAAAGTAGCAAATAATAGGGATATCCTGCTAGCATCTTGATCTTACCCAGAATATAAAATGAAATTAGTCTTCAGATGTTTGAAAGAAATGCATTTGCTTTTCCAAATGCATTCAAAATATTTTTGACATGCTTTTAAACCTGAATGTCTGTTAATACAAATGTGATGTTTCTTTCAGTTTAACAATATCAAGACACTCTCCTTGTACTTAGGCAACACTGTCTTAAGTGTGAGCTGTTGAAAATATGATAAACAAGAGTATCAAGGAGAATTACCTAGTAAATAAAGTTTATTATTTATGTTTCAGAGGTTTTCAGTGTGACAGACTGCTTTATTTCTGTGCTTTGTTTCACTTTTCTGCTTTTCTTTTCAAGTGATGAAGAGAAAAAAACAAAATAAATAAATATAATGCAGCTGCCAAAGACTTTTTTAAAAAAGAAAACTGCCAGAGCATTCTCATCTTTAAACAGACAGCATATACCACAGTAGGAAAATTCATAAATAAAAGAAACATGAGATGACATGTAAAGAAATTTGACAAATATCTTCCATCTCAAAGTGCTCTGAAACCCGATTTCTGCAAACATAGCTTTGATACCTTTGCAGTTGTAGTCTTTCCTCATAATTGTATTTGACAGAAATTCCTTTAGAAGTCAAAATGAACCTATTACTAAGCACATTTTCCTACAAGGGGGACAATAAAGCAGCTTTTACTAAACTATTCTCTTTTTTCTGCATATTTTCACTGAAGTGTCTCTCTTTCTACATTTGCACAAGTATCATAGCCTGCCTTTGCTGTGCCATTTGGTCCCTGCCTGCTGCAGAAGGGAGGATTCTGCATTTCCACTGCTGGAGCCTCTCCAGCTCTCAGTGCTCAAAGAACAAACACCAACACACCCACCCCGAGCCTGAAATGCTGCCTTGGGCATTATCCCCATAAAGTGCAGCTCACAGCCCAGGGGAATCCTTACAGGTAACTCTGAGCTTATTCTTGTTTGGGCTCCATCTCCCCTGCCTTGAAAACCTGGGCGTTGTACATTCGTTATGGTCTGGAAGAGGCTGCAGACCCATCATTAAAGATTCATTCTAGAAAAGCTTCAAAGGGAAGCAAAACTTCCCTGGCTTTTCTTTTCCCTAGCTGCACCAGCTCTCCTGATGGAATTTGAGAGAGGTTAGTTTATTCTGCTTTTGGATGCTCTGCCTACCAGTTCTTTGATTCTCTGCAACATATTTGCAGTCATAAAATGTTTGAAATCTGCCTCCAGCCAGAATCTGCCAAGGTTTCCCCAGGTGACTTTTCTTCCCCCATTTAGTTGATATATACCAAACACCACTGCAAATGCACAGAAACACACACACCAAAAAAACCCCCAAACAAACCCCACACAAAAAAATCAAAGCAAAAATCCAAACCAAAGCAACAACCACAAAAAAACCCCAACCAACCAAACCCATCCTGCATTTTTTGTCACTATAGTGTTTAAATGACAACACTCATCTTCAAAATGTGACATCAAATGGGTTTTTCCCCTTTTAAAATTAATGCTTTCCCTTATGTGCATATAAACCACAGAATATAAACATACTACAAGCTTTTCCTGGGTCTTTCTTAAAATTAGTGCTACCAAATCAAAGTTAAATTTTGTTAGCAGCCATTGAAAGTACATGCATGAACAGCAATTTTAGCATGAATTGTAAGTATGAATTGCAAATCACCCATAAACAGGAAAATTTGAAAGTGAAATAGAATGCAGTAAGATTTAATTAAGAGCAAATTAAAGCATTGCCACCACTTTTAATACAACTCCTTGCTACCACTTTCTGTAGAAAAACAACTTCACTGCCAAACTGCTGAAATAATCCAACTATTGAGAAGACACATAGAGGCAAACATTACTGTGTTTTTAACTTTTCTGTGCATGGTCTTTATTTTTTTTCCCGTTCCTCTCCTCTGTTTCCTGATTTTGCTTTCCCTGCTCTCTAAGATTCTCTCGTGCAATTTTTCCCAGCAGGAACTAAGTGCAGTCCTGGGGCTGGAGAGCTTCCCAGGAGGAGTGGTGGGGGGAGGAGGAACTTCTGCTGTGCAAACTGAAGCTGTAGATCTCCAGGAGTTTCAGCAAGCCCAGCAGTCTCTCTCTGCAGCCTGGCATGTAACCTCTACACATTCCTGAGCTGCAGTATTTCACTTACATTCCTATGGAAAAAAAACCCCACCAATCTAAGTTTTCTGGAAAGCTATCACTTCTTGGGAAAAGTAACATTTTCACTTTCAAAAGTAACATTTGGCCACTCCAAATGTTTAGAGGATTTCAGTGAGTGTCTGTACAACCCCACTGGACTAAGAGGATGCTAAAAGCACAAGTGACTGAAACCCCATCCCTGGGGCTTCAATGTGCACATGCTTTGAAAAATTCAGTCAAGTCTTTGAGGCTCTGTTTCCTGGGTGCAGGGATTCTATTTTCTGTGTGGTGAGTGGTACAAGTCTGATTAAAAAATTCATTAGCACCACAGCAATTTCTAATTAACTACTGAAAGATAAACTTTGAACAGGAAATAATTCAGACAAGTAACCTAAAGTCCATCCTGGTTTTCAGAAGCGTTCAGTCTCTTCTTTGATTTGATGACTAACTGGAAAGGTAAGATTATTCTTCAGCAGTGTGACTAAGTGATTTCCTACTGAATGAAGCAGAAGAGGCACTCATTCATATCCATTCTAGTTATGGTCCTGAGAGCAAGAGCAGTTCCTCCCCAGCTTGCCATCTCCATAGGAAAGTACATAGAGCATCCATATGGTAATCTCTCCAGTGTGCAACATCACTGGTGAACCATTAAAAAGCTAAGAAAACACACAAATTGAGTCTTTTTATTGTTATTTTCAGTTTCCCCAAAAGCTACTGTAGTGAACAGAACTTAATACCACTATGTCTTTTTTTAAAGTGTGCTACATGTTAGAGATCCCAAGAAACAAACATTTCTTCCTTGGACCTTCATTTTGCCACACTGTTAATTATGCAAATCTATGGAAGAGGCTGCTCAGGCTTCTGTTCAGTCAATAACTGCATTTAAACATTTAAAATGTCTAATAAAACAATCACCTTGAACTGCTGAAGTGCAGTAGCCAGGTTAAAAATTAATTAAAAATACTTTTTTTCCCTAACAAACTCCCACAGAGGACATTTGAAATCTGAATTCCAAGAACATTAATTTGGGATAATTTTTGCTGGTTATCCATGGAAATATCCTTTCAAAACACACATGTAATGTCATTGTGGTTTAGCGCATCTGTTCTTTGCGGTCCAAAAACCCCAAAATTATTTAAATTATCCTGCTGAAAGCCCAGGTGCTGTGCAGCTCACACCACTGCCTGGAGTTCACATGCAGCTTCACCAGATGACAAAAACTGCAGAGCCTGGGGCACGTCAGGCACCACCAGTGTCTGCCTGGGCAGGGGCAGCACCAGCAGTGCTGGCCCAAAACAGCTCCCTCCCAGCTGCCAGCAGGCTGGAGAGTTGCTGCATTCCCTTTGCTCTCTAAATAAAACAGAGCTACATGCTTGATTAGCACACACTGTGGGGATCTTTCTCAAGGCAAGCGGCCTCCATTTGATCTGACAGATTTCTGCTCGAGTCTCGGCCTGTCAGGAGCCTCAAAACTTATGTTTGGGCACACTGGCTTCTGTATCCCTGCCTTTGCAAATGCTTCCCTTGGGCTTTGTGGAATTTGCCTTAGAAGACATTGCTCCAGCCAGTTTCTCTTCAAACAATTACACATCACCTTTAAGAGCTCACAGGCAAGCTGGAATCACTGAAAAACTCCAGCAGAGTGCCCCTGAGAAATAAGTGAGGGTGGGCAGAAGGAAGAGGTCTGGGCTAACCAATAAGCCTCTTTTCTTAAAGGATACCAGAAGGCAGAGACTATTTGTGGGTACACAGAAGGAAATGAAGGAATTTCTGCTCTTAAATTCATTTATTCAAATCATTTGGTTCAAGTTTTACAAGTGTGTGAAGGTACTAACAATAAACATGGGTTTGTCAAACCCCAAACTTGTAGCAGTCCAATTTCCACCCTGAACAGGAGAAGAGGCCTTGCAGGTAGGAAAGTCCCAGCAGAGTACATACTTTGATTATAATAAAGATTTTTGATACTCTGTCTGACAGAACATGGACTAAATGAAACCACTGCAAAATGAGGGCTGAATGGTAAAACAGTACTTGGCAGGTATCAAGTTTTCATTTTTGTAACTGGGGGAGACACTGGCTGAAGAATTCCTTGATGGAAGGGAGTGGTTAGGAGGGCAAGGTAGGTTCAGAAAAGAACAAATGAGGAGAAAGATTTGTAACAGCCTTCAAATACTCACAGACATACAAAGTGGAAAATTGAAAACTTCTCTGCATGTTAAAGGAGAAGAAACCAAATTAAGTCTTGCAGCAAAAGCATTAAAGAGTTATAACATGAAGCGAGTAGAAGAGGGTGTCCCGGGAAATTGTGCAAGCTTTGAAAAGTTAGACAAGCACCCATCCCAATTTTACTTTGGCTTTTACCCATCCTGATTTTACTTTGGCTTCCTGTTGCTCCTTTTCAGCCCTGTTTCCTAAAGCTGCAGCATAGACTTCTTTCCTTGACCATAGAAAGGGTGACTATTTAACAGCTGTTTATACTTCTAGGGTGCAAGTACTTAATATGGGTGATGCTAAAAGTGACCAAAACCAGATCATCTCAGCATCGTGTCAATCCTTAACTAAACAACTTTAATTTGGCAGAATGATGTTTACATGTCTTTGGGACTCCTCTTCCACATGCACATACAATTTATTTTTATTACAGTCAACAGTAGAGTTGCTTTCAAAGGTTCTGTGATTTTAGCATCTACAAAAAACAGCCCTATTAAAAATGCAGTATCTCTTTCTACAGCAACCTGTAGATGTAAATACTCTTATTCTTTAAGCCGGTTGACAAGAGAGCACATGCATGAACTTTCTGAAATTCTGCCATGTTTGTGGGACGTTAATAAATGGCTACTCTATTAACAGGCTGAGACACATCATTTGTGTCTGATACAGCAATTGTTTATGATTCTCACTTCAGCTATTTGTGCTGGTGCTTAAACTCACTGGGCTGCTGTTGTGTAGAACATGCTAGGGAACAGCATATCCCTCTCCATCTGCTTGTTTGGACCACAAAATTAGATCACCTGAAACAGCAGAAATAAAGAAATCTAGAAGGAAGCATATTAGGACAATATGAGTAAAGCAGAAGCAGAGAACTTCAGCAATTCTCATTATATCAACAAGTGAGTTCTTTAGGTATGAACATCACAGCATAACCACTCTCTCCCTTTGCTCAAAAATCTGTTTGCTGTACCTCTCATCTGGCTGAGCTGCCCTGTACTTGTCGTTCTCAATCTTGCCCACAGCCACTAATTTGGTGACTGCACTGCCGCAGCAATAATTGAAACAGGACTAGGAGCTACCTTGCTCTATGGGAAACTCCCTCCACATCACTCTTTAGCAGACCCTGGTTCCCATGCACAAGGTCCAGGGCAACCCCTGGGTCCAGCTTCTGGCTGAGCAGAGGCCAGTGTGGCTGGAGGCAGAGCTGGGAGCTGCTCTCAGGGCTCACACGAGGTTATTTACTGCTGACAAAGCAGCAGGACCCATCAGATGCACTTTGCTGCTGCTTTTGCCACTCCTGCAGTCTGCTGCCACAGTTATTTGCTACATTGAGGAGGTTTGATTGTCCTGCTGCATGGGAACAGAAGCCTGGACTGCTCATTTCAGGCCACAGAGGCAGCCTGGGTCCCAGCACAGCCACTGGGGTCTGCCAGGCCTGGCTGCCATCCCCACGCTGCTCCTCTCTCCTCTCTCCAGAAAGTCACAGGTGCTGCTGCTGCAGCAACTGCCAAGCACACAGACACTCCAAATCACTCTCTCAAAACAATGCTGCCACCACAAAAAGCCTGTTAATGATACCAAATGCTCTTTCTAAGCCACATGGATAGCAACACCCCAGTGGAAGGAGGGCTATCTCTTAAAGCCCACCTGCAGGTGTATATATACACCTGAAACAAAGGTATATGCAAGAGAGACAGGCCATCAGCAACAAGGAGTAACAGACATGAAATTCCAGGATGTCTTTTGAAACAGCAGCCCCAGCAGGAGCATTCCTTTGATGCTAAAGCATATCAGCCCCAAGAATAAAATGGAGACTTGATTCAGTCTGTCCTACACATGCAAGCAATAACAAGCCTGATGCAAAGGGAGCTCTGCTGCAGCAGCTTCTGTGACAGCAGGGCCAGGACAGGAGCCAGGCACACAGGGACATGCTCAGCCCCAGAGAGTGCTGGCAGCATTGCTGTGACACTGCCAGACAGCACAGCTCTCTGTGCACCAGACAGGGACCTGAGCTGGTGCAGGAAGCCTGATGAAATCCCCTCTGCTAGCTTCAGCTCCAAAATATCATCTCCATGTTCCCTGTGATGGCAGAGAATGCTGCTTTGATTTGGAGGAGCTCTTCTCAGTGCAAAATATTTTAACAGCTGGCAAGCCCCTTGTGTGAACCTGAAGAAGCCAACACTCTGGGAAACATCCCACTAATAATGACAGTAATATTCAGGACCTCAGCAAGCAATACATATGGCACCAAAGGGCCAGAAAAGCCCTGGAAGATTTGGTGCTGGAAAGATGCCATCACAGCTGGGAAAATGCCTTTCACAGAAAGATGATCAGGATTGACACAAGTGTTCCTGCCCCACAAAGGAAGGAGATTATGGCTGCTAAATCAGTACATGTTTTGGTCTCAGGTGGTCTCCCACATCTTTCAAAACATCAAGAACCTTATTTTCAATACGAGAAATAAAGTAGGGGAGCCATTTCTTGTCCTCCTTTCCAAGAACCCTTCTAACCCCTTTATCTTTTCTTTTCCCACATTCACTAAACTCTCCTTTCCACATCACTTTCGGTCCTGTTATTAAACTGAGTTTGTAAGAAAAACATAAATAAAAGACTTTCTTTAGTTTCAAAGTAAAGTTGCTCCATACATTCTGAAACTAAATTGAAATTCTGTGTCCCTCCACAGTATTTTGTGTACAGCTGAGGGCCCTCCTTGTTATTTGTGGTTGCTGCTTCTTTGGGACTGCTGGGGCTGGG
The DNA here is from genome assembly GCF_036417665.1 of Passer domesticus. NCBI lineage: Eukaryota > Metazoa > Chordata > Aves > Passeriformes > Passeridae > Passer > Passer domesticus. The sequence goes on from NC_087481.1 coordinate 32,864,918, forward strand.
AATGATTGCCTTTCCCACAGTGGTTATTGCAAAATGACAAAAAATATCCTTGGCTTCCTTTCCCCTGTCTCCATCTGAATACAGATGAGGTGTATCACCAGTTTTTTTCAAAAATCACCACACTTGGATTACAAATCTTCATGTCTCTCTCACATTCAGCTGAGAGCTGCTCAATTTTCCCCCATGTGCAGGTAAGTATTTTAGGAAAATGTTTATTTCAATTTTGCTGTAATAATGTCAGGCCAACTGTTAACCCTCATCAAAAATCCAAGGGAAAACCTGAATTATTTGAGTAATTAAATTCCTTCAAGACTGATAAAATTGCTAGTACCTGTGTCTTTGATCAAGCTCTCAATTCTTTGCTAGCATCGTGAAGTTAAAAATAAGACTTTTTTTTTTTTTTTTTTTTTTTGTGGGGGGAGTTAAAAAAAGGAAGAAAATAATCTGAAAACTAGAGCAAGAGGACTGCTCGCCTAACCAGGCATAATCTATCTTCAGTTTGACAGAAAGCACCCCCACCCAAAGTCTGGCTGGCTGGATTCATCATCTCTACAGGTAACTTCCTATATAGTTTCTTATTATAGTTATTTTAGTTGCTTTTCAGACTCATTTTTATGCTCCTGAAGCCTTCTTAAGACTTCACTGCTTGTATCTTAAATGGCTGATTCTAGACTACTTAACAGAAAAATTCCATTTTTTTCCCCTTTACCCATCACAAATACCCCAGGGGTATGCTACACATGAATAATGTTTCTTCTTATATTCTTATTCCAGACAGAGAAGTTTATACATTAACTTCCAAACTGACTCTCATTTTGGTAATCTTGCCCAATATTGCCTTTTTTTTTCTTCTGAGCACAATCAACCACCTGTCCCCTCCACCATGGAGGGATTTTGCTTTGTCTAGATGCTTTGGGATTTTGCATTGTCTAGATGCATTTTTATTTTCCTTCAGAAACCTCCAATCCTCTCTTTTAGATTTTATTTTTAAAACTGTGTTTAAATTGTTTCTTAGGTTTTATAATCATGGATAAACTAATCACCACCTATCAGACTTCTGCACTCTCTGCTTTTATCAACAAGTTTCATGCAAATACTTATGCATTTGTAATACAAAATAGCAATTATTTTGAATTACACAGTAAGTACAATCTAAGGAAAAATCCACATACCCTTACAGGAAAATACAGCAAAAGCACCAGGGCAGATCATGCAGAGGTGGTGTCAGGGACCTCTGACACCTTTCTTAATGAGCAGCCCCAGCATTAGTAGAAAGACCACATCCAGCTCTTGCTAATCAGCTGCTAAAGTAATGATGGCTTCAATCACCCTGATGAAGTTGATGACAATGATTAAGCTGGCTACTTAAAATGTCTTCTTGATTAAAGTGATATTTAATCCATAAATCATGAATTTCATTCCTGTTTGGCTTCATGATGCATCTTTCATGAAACTCAGGTGAGAAGTTTTCCTCTCTGGTGACAAACCCCTTTGAGTTCTCCCCATTTAATTTCACAGAACTGGATTGCAGGAGGATTTGCCCACATCAGAAATCAGGTGTTAGACAATCAGCAAGTATTCAGCTAAAACCTCTTCTTGCCCACAACAGCAGCCCAACATTTTATCCTTCTAAACAAAAGAAAGAGAAATTCAGCCTTGGGCATTGTGAATTTTGTACCCCAGGCAGCCTCAGACTTCAAACAGACAGTAAATCATAACCTTATTTTTCCACCATCTTCAACTAGATAAAATGAAGTACTTCTAGTACACAAAAGAAATCTAACAAATGCTAACAGAGAACACTTGCTTCCTCTTCTCAAACACGCACGTGATTACCTCAGTGATAATCTAGGGGGGAAAAGGAATACTGTTTTGTTAGAGTATCCACAGCTTTCACTCTGATAGTGCTGATTGAAATTCTCTCTGTGCACTGTTATTCCTTCCCAGTATTTCTAAGACATTAGCAAAAGCAGTATATTTCATCAGAAGAGTGCTAAACTGAAAGGTTTCAAGTAAAATTGAGGTTGTAATTATTTCAGGTCACTGTGGCCATATAAGAACAGTAACTTACTGAGGAAAGGAATTAATAGCCTGGCACAGTAATATAATTAGCCATATCTTTCTAAGAAAGGTTAATCCATTTAATTCATGGAGAGAAAAAGCTCTATGCTAGAGAATTTAAACTACATTGGCTTAATTAACTAGGTAAGAGTAAAAAGTTCATTTGATGTGAAACCAAAAGTTATGTATCTATACCTTGCTACATTTACAGTAAAAATTATCACCAATAAATTTAGAAACACTGTTCAATTCAAATTAAGAAATCTTCCAGAGCAAGGCATACCCTGCAGAGTTTGGGTCAAGAAGCTGTTCCAGCCAATGGTAAAACACAGACTGTTAAGCAATCAAAAAGCACCAGATTTCCTGAAGACTTGGCCAAACCCACATCTATCGTTTTATTTTAAAGAAAGAAAACCCTGAATGGCTGTCATAGCTGTATTCCTGGTATAAATCCCAACCTAGAATAGCAGCTCTATTTTTAGAAAAGCAGCAGCAACCTATCAAGCATGACATAGAAAAAGAACTAGAGCATGAGATGCCATAGGAGAACCCCTGAGAAGGGCAAGTGGCAACTTCATGTAGGGCACCAAAGAGAAAGCAGGGGACTTGCTGCAGCTGTAGGTTTGTGAGCTCTTGGGGAAAGCCATATTTTCTGTATTCCCATCAGTCCAGGTCCATTGCACTGGAACATGGTCTGAAATAAGGGAGATAATGGGAAGAGACTGTAACCAGAGAGAGCTGCAGAGTGCAGCATGGCAGGCACGTGTATGCCTGCAGTACCCAGTCTGATGGCAGAATCAGCACCACCCCAGGCTACAGGAGCTAGTTTTAAGTTAGTTCCTAAAATTCAGTCCCTCCAGCCCTCTCTGGCTTGACTTCAGGAGAAAAACCACCAAGTCAAATAACTAACCAGTTCTCTCAAACTAAACAGCCTTTTTTTTCCCCCTCCTCTAGTTTCTTTTATTCTTGAAAAATAAATCAGCTCTGCCAAAAACCATCATCTTTCCATTGGATTATTCACTCTACTTTGACCATCATTCCTAGTCCAATCCACCTGTCAGTCTGAAGAGTTAGGAGGTACAGCTGTGGGCCGGGAACACCCAGGCACCACTACTCACAGCCTCCACCTGCAAATAATCCCTCTCTGGTTTTGCTCTCAGGTGATTATGCTGAGTAATTTATATTTGGAGCCACCTGTTTTTCTGGTTGATAATCATCAAGAAGTCTTATTCTCAGAATAGATTCCCCCACATGGTTCTGCAACCAGCTCCCCTTTACTCACCTGGAACTCTCCACCTGGCTTATACTCATCTGAATATGCAGCAGGTCCACAGATTTTTTTCCTCCAGGACCTTGGCAGCTATCCCAAAAGATGTCTTCATCTTCAGTGAAACCCACCCTTTCCCCAGGCCTTGCCTTCCTTCAATTCCTCTGCTGCCCACTGCCAGAGCCTCCCAAAACATCAGCCTCCTCTTTGCATCTCAGCAAATCTGATTGTAACAATGCTTGTAAATAACAAAGATACAGCCACAAAGAGGGCAAATCCAGGATTTTGTGAGTGATTGCTCTTTTGCTGCCTGCCCAACTCTAACTTCATCTCTCACTGTACAGAAGGAGAAAAAGTAAAGAGAAACAAGCTCTTTGACTTAAGGTTAAAAACATCCAGAGCCTCTAAACATAAGTGCACTATTTTAAGCAGTATTAAATTGGTAGAAAACACTTTTTGGAGGTAACAGCGCTACACCTGAGACAAATTAGTTTCACCATCATCTTTGCTTCAGCTGTGCTGGAGCAGAAACATTTTGCAAGCAAGTAAGCACTTCACTATGACCTCCTTGTGCAAGTCCTGGCAAAAAAGATACTTACAGCAAAACTTACTCTTATTTTGCACAGTAGCAATGACATTCCTATAAGCATTTAGCTGGTAAGAAACAGCAGACATTCCCATTAAGTTAAGTAGACATAACTTGAACTGTAGCTTGAGATGTACATGTAGGCATTTTAACAGCTTGCTGTGTATATGTGAAGAGTATGAATTAAAAATATTTAAGTGATTTGAGGAAAGTTTTTGCTCTGTAGATGACTGCCAAAGCAAGGTGGTTCTAGTTTTTAGGATACAGATAATCCTAAGGCATTCCTGATGTTGTGTCATACCTGCTGCAGCCTTGCTTCAGAAAGAACTCCCAGTTAGTGTGCCTTTGGCAAAGGGCATACCAAAAGAACATGAAATTTTAAATAAGTATCAAATGTGACTCTTAACAGGAGTTTTAGGAGGTTCTCTCATCATTCTTATTTGTTATATTTGAAGCTGAACCCTGGAAAGTTCCCAGAGTTCCCTGTATGTAGGATGTTTTCTGGGATGGTTGGACAGTAGGCAGTGCCTATCATAGCACAAACCATGCTCTAAACAAGCTTCATATTTTTGCAATCTGGAAAGGAGGAAATAAAAATTTTACTCTCCTGTAAAGGAGTAAAAGGAGATTTACTCTTACCAAGCATGCAGATTTTCAAAACAATCAACCATAGCTCTAAATGGCATAAATACCTTAATCCCTGCTCAGTCTAATAAGCTAAGCTACTACACCATGAAATAAATAAAATACCTACTCCAGGAAATATTCAGCACAACCCAAAGGGAGAAAAACAAACAAACCCAAATGCCTTTAAAAAATCACATTTAGGAAAAAAAGCCTCCTACCACAACCATACCTCCAGAGCTGCCTCCTCCCAGCAAGACAGGACCCTTCTGGTGCAGGCACACCAGGAGAAGAAACCTCAAAGGTGGGGAGACAAAGGGTCCTCAGTGCTCTCAGCTGTGACTGCAAACCAGGTGAACAGCTCACCCCCACACAGGTGTGGGTGGGAGCCTCATCTGGGGCAGCATTACAAACCACCCAAACCTACCCAGAGCCCCAAGCAAAACGGAATCCTCCTTCTTAACCCAGGGGACTTCAGCATCAAACTCACCCAAGTACCAGTGTCCCAAGGGTAATGAGGTGCCTGGAAGGGCAGGTTTGAAAGTACAACTCCTTTTTTTGCTGTTTTGCAACACCAGTGTGTTCAAAAGCACTTGGACTCACACTGCTCAAGGAAGGCAGATTGCAAGCAAAAATCATGCATAAGCAGAAGCCAAGTGTCAGATGCAGAGAGCTATTCTGAACCACCCAGAAAAAAGAAAAGGAAAAGCCAACAGAAAAAAGGCCAAGTGCAGCAGGAACTTGAGGATCTGCAAGACAGCATCCAGGAATAATGAGGGAGCTGGAGTGGAGCTGGGGAGCACCCACAGCCCTGCTCCCTCCTTCCCTTACCTGGGTTCAGGGTGCCCAGCACACCGTGGGCAGAGCTGATGGTGTCAGGCACCCACAAAAACTCAGGACATTGCCAAGGGGTCCCTGGCATCACCAGAGACACATTTTGGAATCACTTGAGCAGAAAGCCCCCTTAGGGTTTGGATGATGAATAAGCTCACCATGGTTGTGAGTGGTTCAGCACACACTTGTGGGGACGTGCTGGAAAGCATGACCCTGGGCACAAGGGGAAGGGAGGGACGTCCCTGCAAAGTGGCACGTGGGGCAGTGAGCAGGGGTGGGCACTGCACCTGCTGTGGCAGCCCCTGGCTGGTGCTGGGTGTGTGACACTGAAATTCTGCCCCATCCCCTTGGCTGCTGCTGAGACACCCTCACTGTGTTCAGGTAAGGAGCCGTTTTGCAAAGAACCTGTGCTTTTTTTTTTGGCTCCAGAATGAAATATGTTGCCATCTCTGCCTCTCTTCTGGGTTGATCCTCCTGGCAAATGCATTAATTTGGCTAGTTCAGCCTTTCTACCTGGTTCACTTAGCCCAAAGCTGACAGGGCTGCAGGCAAGGACTGACTTGAGCAGCAGAAGGCTTGGGTTTTCCAGGTGGGTGCCTCTCTGTGTGCTGAGATGTCAGAGATCCCTGTATCTTGTTGTCTCCAACTCCCACCCCCACTGATCCTCCCACCTGTGAGGCTGCTGAGAAGAGAGCTGGCATCTTCAGATGGGTCTGTCTCAACTCTCTGTGGCTCTGAGAACAAATGAAACCTCTGCTTTGAGTGAGAGATGGCTGGAGACAGCAGGAACACACGACTTGAGCAGGGGAAAAGGACTGAATTGCCATAAGATTCATTTGTGGCACTAAATAAAAAATGACACTGTTCAGCTTCACTTACACATATGGTAAACCAGCCTGGGTGAGGGGAGTATAAAAACGAGTCAAAATACAGATTGATTCTGAAATAAGTTCTTTTTTTATCCTTTAGAACCATGGACAGGAATGTACAGCTCCACAAAAATGGAGGCCAAACATATCGAACCAAAACATTTCCTGGGATTCTGCGTGACAGTTTTTCTAAGGATATTTCCTTTCAACCAAACTCAGTCTAAAAGCAGCTTCCATTTGCAGTTAAAGTAATCGTGGTACACATTGCAAACTTCTTGAAACACAATCTTTTCATAGGCACTATGATTATTTTTCTTGTCTTTTTATTTGTTTTTACTGGTGAAAAAATAAACACAGGTTAAAATGAACACCTTTTTTCCCCCTACTTCAATGTGTTTAGACTATGTGATTAAGTGGATATTTTCTCCAGCTATTTAGATGAATAAACTTTAAGTTGGAGCATTCATTTCTGTGATCTAAAAGAAAGTTTGTGTATGTAGATTTACATATATATATATATATTCAGTAGTCCCAAATCCAACTCAAGTGTTTATCAGTGATTTTATTGACAACAAAATCCATTTTGTTAAAATCAAATAGTTGTCTTATTTCAGTGAATGGTTCAAGACTTTCGGCTGCAAAAATTTTTCACAAGACTCGCCCTAGCATTGAGAACATTCACTTTATGTTCACATTAGGTGCTGTTTCAGGCATATCTACAGATCACTTTTAAGGTAAACATAATTTTCTGTGATATAGAAAAGATCTAGTGACCAGTAAAGGAAAACATGAAATCAGGTTTAACTCTACAATAGGAATTAATCTATTTAAATGAAGCCTGATTGACTCTACTTGCTAAGTGCTGAGCAAAAAATCTGAAATACTGGATTTGTGACCATTAAGATTAGTACTGGGAACCAATCATTCCACTTTTGTTTCTGGACATCTTAATGTCCTTGTTGACTAAATAGGGAGGACTGAAAAACTATTTAACCAGTAAATCAGGCACATGATTTGCAAAGGCAATTCTTCCCTTGCAGTTATTCCAACTATCCCAGCTGGATATTCACAGTGAACAAACCACGTTTCCATCACCTCTGTTCCATTTCTCAGTGCTTTTAGTGTAGGGATTTGCTCCAGGCCTCATCAGCAGCCCGTGAGCGAGGAGCACAGGGCTCTGCCTGGTCTTCTCTCAGCTCATTAAGGAAGACAGGCAATGTGCTGGTGCCCAGGTCCTGCCCACAAGGATGGAATTCTGCCCATGAGCTACAGCACCTTCCTAGAGCACAGCCACTCCCACAGTGATGGGTTCTCTTTGCTCTCTGAAGCCATCTAGAGACAGCTTTAAATTAATGGAAATGCAAAGCTACTCCACTACTTACCAGAGAAACTGAAATGAAACTGAAATGAAATGCACAACTTTGTTGCCAATCTGTATGAGGTTAGACAGGAGCCTTATTTAAAAGGACTGTGATTTCCAGGGTGTTTTTCAAGTTGCCCAAAACCTTGGGAGAGTTTTTCATTTTTAGCATCAGAGTCCTGCCCTACCATAAACCCTATTCCCTGTCCAAAGAGGAATCTGAGCTTGTGGGATTCTTCCTCACCATCCAGACCACTGCCTGCAGGGCTTCAGGAAGGGCTGGTTTGTCCTGCTTGCCAGAAGGTGATGTGGGACTTGCCAATGTCACAGAAACATCCATCAGGCACATGAAATTGAGATGGAAGTTAAGGAGAGTGCAGATGCTGTCCTGAGCATTCTCAAAGTCTGCCCTAGATATTGCAAACCACAGACAATTTAAAGCAGCTTATGTATGTGACAGCCTGCAAATATGGGTGACCAAACCACAGAGAGTCATTTTATCATCATCTGTCTGTGTAAATATGAATGGAATCAGCTGAAGAAGTTTTTGGTAATTAGCCCTTACTGATGCCCCTGCCCCTTCTGCACAGAAGACAAGAGCACATCTCTTGCCTTAGCTTTGCTTAATGTTTTAGATGTTTTCAGGAATAAGGGCTGTTGGAAGAAAGAGAGCTTCTTGGGAAGAAAGATTGGATAAGAAAGCACATGGACAAACTGTGTTCAGAATAACCCCATTCCCCACTGGCAGCTCAGAAATTAAGAGCTGGTCTCCTGAGCTGCTTTGGGAAAAACCACACCATTGTTATCTGAAGTGAAAATGCAGACAAGCTGAATTTGCCTTCATGCTTCTCTCTATAACACCCAGAGAAGCAGCATGGAAATTACATATAAGAGATAGCTTTGTTAAATAAAACTGATAATGTGAACGATCAGCCTGATCGTGTCAAGATCTGAATGCACACAATTGCTGCAGAACAAGCATGGAGAGTTTTGCTTGTACTGTGAGGATGGGAGGCACAGGCTGCCCAGGGAAGCTGAGGCCACCCATCCCTGGAAGGGTTCAAGCTCAGGTTGTATGGGGTTGGAGTAACCTGATCTGAAGTGTCCCTGCCCATGGCAAGGGGGATGGAAGTAGGTATCTTTTAAGGTCTCGTCCAACCCAAATTATCCTATGGTACCTACATGATCTTGGACTGCAAGAGCCAGCTCTGATCTGCAGAATTTGAGTCAGAACTGCAGCTGAGTGACAGCTCTGGCAAAGCCACATCAGCAATGACAATTTTAAGACTTTGGAAGCAGCTTCACCTCTGCAATAATCAAGGAGAATATACAATGAAGTAAAAAAAATGAGGTTAGTTGGAATCAAACTGCTTTAACAATTCTCTGAAGTTACCCTGATGGTAACAGAGACATTTCTGCTTAAATTGCCCCAGCTCAGGTGGTGGGAACTAATGAATTAGGTCAAACCATGGGCCACAGGCTCAGAAACTGTAAATCAGCACTGCTGCTGGCACTCCATGTAACCGGGCAATACCTGGGAGAATCCAGCCCATCAATTTTTAGCTCATATTATTTCATTTTGATTTAATGAGAGGAGCCTTCACAGAAGTCAGCGCTGACACCTGCCTTTTGGCACAGTCACTGGTGCAGGAGCTCAGACACCCTGTGGGTCACCTTTGGAAAGAAGCAGAGGTTAGCACTGCACAGGCAGAGACCTGGGGTTTATTTCAGGCACTCAGCTGCTGAGCCACCACAAATATCCTCCTTGGGGAGCCTTCACATTAACTGTGCTTGCAGTGAAACAGCTGCCACTTGTGCAACTCCAAAGTCTGACCTGGAAGTTTTATGTAGTCCAAAAATCTTATTTACATTTACAACGCAAAGTTATCATTGATGCACACAGAAATATCCAGCTTTTTGTGGGCAATTTGAAAGAACTTGAACATAGTTAGCATAATTCAGGTTGGAAGGTCATCTAGTTCAACACCCCTGCAACAAACTGGGACATCTTCAACAAGATCAGGAGACAAACTAAAACATGGATCTCAGCCATCCCCTATTATCAGTATGTAAATATAAATATTTGTAATTTAAGTTTCAACATCTGATTTTTAAAAAATAGTTAATGTAATACCTGTATTTGTAATCGTTTTAAAAAATTACAGAAGAAATTTTACTTTTTTCTTTGGAAGTCTCTGCTTCCAAATTCAACACATCAAAGGACTGGAGAATTTGGAAATCCCTAACTTATAAACAAACTAGTGCTGATGACCACAATTTCAGTGGAATGGGAATGATCTGAAAAAGAAACAAAAGACAAGTTTCTCTGATGACATGATCTGGCCTGACACAAATTCCATCCCTCCTCAGCCATGTTAAAAACCGTGCCACAGTCAGGAGAAGCTCCCTGCCCTGTTCTCCAGCTGTTCCCAGTGTGTCTTGCTGGGGTGGTGAGGTTGGTGATGCTTGTACCACCTCTGTGTGCCCCAACAAGAGCAGTGCAACCTCAGCTATTTTTGAACACTGAAGTTCAGCAGATGGCTCCAGTCTTAAAAGCAACTGATTGATTTTTGGTTAAAAAATTACATCAAGTATTCAAGTCTCTTCTTTTTGGATATTCATTTATTCTTTCCTGGAAGAGATCAGAGATAATCTAAAGCAAGAGAGTTTAACTTGAGTCAGAAAGCCAAAGTGAAGAGTTTCTGTCCTGCTTCTGCTGAGGTATGCAATGTATAGGAGTGAATTTCATGCTATGAAAGAATCCTCTTAATGTAAACAAGGGAAACTCCAAGCCTGGGTTTCCTGATAAAGTACATATTACTTATAAACCAGCCTCACTGAGTCTTCTTCATGTCTCTGATGCATCTTGATAACCTTTAGCTACTACTGTGTATGCCAGAGAAGGCAAGGAACTATTGTTTATTTTAGAATATTAATTATTAGTAGTATTCTTTTATATTCCTCTATTATTATTTGTAATTTTTTTGTTTCCAAATATTTACACAACTGGGAGCTCTTGTTCCATATTCCTTGAAGGAACAGCAGGAAAGTGCCTTGCAGCATGGGCTGCATAAATCCTTCAAGGGAGAGGTTTCCCATCAGGTCGAACCAAAGCAGACAAATGTTAAGTGCATTAAATTCTTTAAGGCCTTACATTTATTCAGGGTCCCAAATGTCAGGCTGATACTCTTCATTCTGAGGGCAAGGTAAAACTGAACGCGAGTGAAGAAGCTGAAGGGTTACTAATTCCGAGAGTTCCAAGCAGGCTTGGACAGCCCAGAGGTGGCTCTTGCACTGCAGGAAATAAGGACAGGGCACATCAGTGCCCAGCCACTGCAGTGATGTGCTACAGACCATGGTCCCCCCAGGGAAAGCAAATTATAAACTGCATGTAGGTCTCCTGATGGCGTGAAGAGAATGCATTATTAAGAGCTATGGTACAAATGCAGGATTTCCATGCTGCTGACATACATTATGTCCTATAGTTTATTTACATATTCCAGTCATCAATAACCCTTCTCCATTAGAGCTGTAAAGTATTATATACAGTTTCTTATATTAAAAATAGAATTATAGGTGGTCTTGCTGTATTTTCATTACTTATCTGGGAAAACTTGCACAAGAACAGCCCTGTGGGGTATTAGAAAAATCACTCCTTGTTTACAGGAGTGTTGATCAAAGAGGAAACTGCTTAATCTTTTCAAGCAAGGAAGAGTCAGTGCAGGCTGTCAGTGAGGTGTGAGCACTCTGTCTCTGAAGCACTGGAAACAGTGCTTTAATAACACAGAACCAAAACATAATTAGATTTGTTCCAAGGGACAAGGCAAGCAGGAAAAAATTGGAAATTTCTGCTTCTTTTCCTTTAATCAAACACTACCACTGTGGTCATTAATAAATTCAGATAATTTACCTTTCCTAGCAGGTAAACCTTTCAACAGTAAACAACTGTACTGGTTTTTACTATTAAGATGAAAGCACTCTCATCCCCTGTGGCAGACACTGAATGACTCTTTCCTCCTCCACTGCTTTTCTAGCTCTGGGCTACACTGATGACTTTCCACTGTCTCTAACACATTCTGAATTTCTTGCAAGAGACCACCAATTCCCATGGCACAATCCTCTGATTGCCATGGAATAAAAATGAATAAAAAAACCCAAAAAACCACCAAACAAAACACAGGCCTACTTTGTTAGTAATTTTACTGCTGTTGTAGCTTTTTAATTTCTGTATCATGTTTGAACTTTGCTATGGAAAATACAGAAATCCTGCCTCATACCATGATTTGGAAGTGCCAAGTCTAAACCTGAAAACAGGGTGTCAGTTGTTTTCCTGTAAGCAGACATCAAAACCAAGGAAGCACAATCTTGCCGTGAATTCAGCAATAATGCAGTACAAAACCAAAAAAAGTTTGCATTACTTTATATTTTTCAGCAAGATAAATAACTGTATTATTCTATGAACAATTTAAAAATAAAATTAGATAAAATCTTGATCTCTTTAAGGAAATCTATCATTGCAGCTTTTGGACCACAAAAGAGGAGACTTTATGACTATGTGTCAGACAATACAGATAATGGGTTCATTGACCTGTTAGGTTGCTGAAATAAAATTTTAAAAATAAATCACAAAAAAATCTAAGTTAAATATTTGCTTTTTCCCAATCTCCTTGAAGATAAACATTTTAAATTCATGGTAAGATAATAAATCACTTTATAAGCTCCTTGTTCTCCTAGGGGGTAAAGAGTTTACTGGGAAATTTCATTTGATTGAAAGGCAATTGATATTAATACTTTCAAACACAGTTTTTATTCCAGGTCTGTTCCTTCAAGCTTCAAATTTATTTACTGTAGGTAGGACTCTTTCAGAGTTCTTCTTTGGTATTTATTTTCAGAATTTCTTATAAGAGTAAGAAATGTTCAAGTAATGTCCAACAGGAGACTACAGGAACCTGGGGATAAATTGGGAAAAGGAATCCAGATTTTCTCCCTACTTACATAAGAAGTAGGTGTGAATTAACTGCTAACATTTCAGTTTGGGAGCACATGCTTGGTCATAAGCACATGCCATCAAGCCACTGTTTATTTCAAAATCTGAACTTGAAGGATGGTGCTGAGTGGCTTTGGGATCAGCCACAGGGTGACAAGTTCACTGCTGCTGAGCCTGGCCAGGGACATCAGCCTGTGCCAGGAGGAGCTGCCAGCCCAGCCCAGTCACCAGCCAAGGAGCTGAGGGGGCTCACACTCTGCTGGGATGCTCAAAGGCAAAATAAATCCTTTTGTGTGGCAGTGCTGACATCACAGGGGAGACTACTAAGCTTTGTGGCACTACGCTGGGCATCCAGCAGCACGGATTTGGGATGTGATCCTCCATTAACAGATGCTGCCATTGCTGCACTCACCACACCAGCTGAGAGCGTGGCCAGGTACCAAAGGCATGCTGAAGGGCTCGTGTTCCACAAAAACATTTGTTGATCTAAACATGTGCCTGAAAAAATGACAACATTCCAGCTTTGGGCCTTGGGGTACTGAAGAGTTATTCAATGGTAAACACTACAAATGTGCCCATACTTACCCACATCTCCTATTTCAAGTGCTGGGATTGTTCTACTGGCTTGATTATTTTTTTAGGGTTATTTTGGATTGTTTTTGAAGAAATTCTAAACAGAAATAAATTTTTAAAAAAGATCAGGATATATGCTTCTCACAATTCTCCATGGTGCTGTGCTGGAGACACAGGCTTTCTCTCTGCTCAGTTCAGAGAAAGTTCAATTTATTCAGTCAGCTGCTCTCCCAGTTTGCTTGAATGCAATGCTATGTGTGTAAATTTTCACACCAGACTACACCTGGAACTTCATAGGTCAGATAAAATTTTTAATTATGAACCACATAATCGACTGAGTTCAGAGCCTCTTCTAGGGGGATTACAGACTGTCTCCAAAGCTGGGAACAGATGCACTTTTAGGAGTGAATTGCATTTCTCAATGACTTGCATCCCTTCCAATCCATGAGTTCAGTGGGACCAGAAGCAAAGCAAAATTTGGCCTACCATGTTGGCTGTTTCAGTATGACTTTCAAATGGATGCTTTACACAATTAATTGTCAGACCTCAGAGAAAATGTTGCCCCATTCACTGTAAAACAGGAAGGTCCACAGAGGAAAACAGTTGCATTAGAAAACCACACAAACAACATTAAGGCTACCTAGTTGGATGTTTTCAACCCTTTTTGTTTTCCTCTGCAAACAATGACAGTTTCAGTAAGATCTGAAGCGATGCTCTGAACAAATAATACACTAGTCTGTCATTGGTTAATATTAACATCTCTCTATTCAAACATGCTGAGAACTGAATAGAACAGTTAACATATAACAGTCACACATCCTTTGCTGAGTACAAGATCGTATCTCTAACATGAACCAAAGATATCCTCACCATTTCAGATCTTCAGCTACCATTCAGTAAAACATTTCATTCTCTTAAATACATTGCTCGTCTCCTCTTTCTGGGTCTTTCGGGGGTGCTGCATGAACACATTCTCTCCCCAAAGGCATGGCCTATGATATGGTGCTTTCTTCAACTGCAATCTTGCTGTGTGCTCCCATTATGTTGCCAGAAGTGAATTTGCAGAGCTTGGGGGAGGGAAGTACTTGCACCTGAATTGAAAATACTGAATTTTTAAGCACCAGTTTGGGCAGGATTCTGCACTGTATTGCAGAAAGAACATCTCGAAAAAATTAATGGTGAACGATTCATTAATTGTGATCACCATTTGAAAATTGTTGAATCAGAGCTTTACATAGTACCCAGTTTTCATATAACATGAAAATTCAGGTATGTTCACGGGGCTCATGGGCAGAGGCAATCTCTCTTTGCTCACGACCTGAGATGGGGGATGCAAGTGGTGTGGACAGAAAAGTCCAACGACTGCAGGGGTGCAAAGCTGAGCCCCACCGAATGCACCCTGCCTTTCAGAGGGTTTGTCTGGTGTGGGCTCGGGGCCATGCCCCCACAGCCAGCTCATGCACTGTGAGATTGTGCCCGGCCACCACATATGGCAGGAAAATGTCAGGGTGAGCCCAAACCCCAGGGGCATCCCCCCTCACTGCTACAAGAGCTCTGTCTTTGCAGAAGGGAACTGAACACCTCACACTCCATCCTGGGGCATAAAACAATGGTTTGCTCTCAAATACATTTCTGTTGAAAACACACAGCAAAGATTGCAGCCATAGAAAATACTGTAAACAGGACAATTTCATCAACTTTATCTTTAAAAGTACCCCCAAAACCACAAAAGCAACCCAAAATAAGACTTGCTGGATGAAGACTGTAAAAAATAATTTTTTTTACTGCCCTAACAAAAAAAATTAAAAATGACATACACCTTCAGCATTTCTTTTCCAAATTTACTTGACAGAGGTTAAGATATTGCTTTATTCTGACTCAACATACAACAGCACTGCGGGACTGATTGTGCTATTTTGGGAAGTCTTGAGACTTGTGAACTAGAAAGTCTGGGGCACATTAATAAATTTAACAATTATTTTGTTTCGAAGGAATATTTCAACACATTCTGTATATATTCTGGTTTTTTTCAAATCAATCTCCTGGCACTAACCAGGGAAGGGTATTTAGTGATTATTTATTATAGTGGATTTTTTCCCCCCAAGAATAAGCAGATATTTTTACACTAATAAACCAAATAAAATGTGTCACTGAACCCAATTCATTGCAAAATTGGCACATTTTGTTACAATTTATGGGGGGGAAAGGGACTCAAAGAAAGCTAATGCAAAAAGAGCTTATCATGTGATTAGGATATGGCAACCAGGCAATGATACATCCTCTCTAGGCCTTGATCCCCTGCAGGGAGCGGCTTGGTGGAAACCATCTGCTCTTAGAAAGCTCCATCAGAGTCAGATCTCTGCATGCCTGTGGGTCTGCCCATACTGAGCCATCTGCAGGGATGAAGCTTTAAAGTTCACAAGCCTAAGCCATAATTAATGAAAGTGACTGGAGAACTGAATGCAGGAATAAATTAGGCAGCGTGGACACTTATTGGCTGGATTTTGATCATAGTGGATCTCCCTGACTCTTCTCTGAACAAGCCATAATAAAAAATAAGTTTAAAAAAAATACACACACACACTGAGAAGTGCTCCTTGAGAGCTTACAAATGCTTTTAAAGTGTAAAAGTTTAGAAATGTTGAGGGGTGCTAACGAACAACAGAGTTTATGTTTCCACTTAAAAGAACCCAAACCAGAAACCAAAACCAAACCTGTTGTAATACACACTTAGACATTTTCTCTCGTTCTTCCTCACTCTCCACCAAGGCAGCTCTGATAGGCAAAGCTCAGAAGATGGACTCAGCAGCTGTGGACTCACTGAACCTCTATAGACCCCAATCCTGCTCCCACTCTTGGCCAATCCCAAAGCTCATAAATGATTCCATTGATTTCTTGGGGCGACTGACACATCAAATTAAGGTTAAGAGTTAAGCATCTGCTCAATTCAGGGATGTTGTCATCATTCCACAGCACGTACCAGAACTCAGAATTAGGTGTCTGCGTGCCTGTTTTCATGGTGTGAACCTGGAATCAAGAGCAGAGGGGGAGAGGGGAGTGGATCTGTGTTGGGCTTACAGGACATGTTCTCCAGGGTCTGAATCCCTGCCCAGCAGCTCACTGCAGTGCTGCCCTGAAACCAGAAATGCATCTAAGGACAGTACCTGGCCTTTACTGAAAAAGAGATGCATAGCCTAAGCCATCAGACAGCCGAACAGGACCACGGAAAAGTCCTCTGGAACTGGAACTGTGTAATCCTGCCTAGAAAGCATCTAAAAGCACGCTTCATCCCTCCTGGAACTTTTCCCTTAAAAAAATATTTTGTTAAAAAACACTATGATATGAGGGCGATTGACTATTTGGTTTCTTCTAAGTAGATGCTCTTAAATTAATGCATATAAATAATTTGTATTTAACTTCCTCCCTTCCTGTTTAGCAAAGCGTCGAATGCACAGACCTCTCGATTCCCCTCCCGCCAGCCCCACACGGAGTCACTTGGCCAATACCGAGTCTCTCTGCGTGTCACTTTTGAGGACAAAGTGTGCCTCTCGCTCTGCCTTGGCCGTGGGGCTCATGGGCAGGAAGGCCGTGTTCTCGCTGGCGCCGCTCTGCGCCGCCGCGCCCGCCAGCTCCGCGTCCTCCGCCCGCCGCGCGTCCGTCAGCATCCGGATCTGCTCCTGCACAGTTTCCAGCAGCACTTTCACCTCGTGTTGCTCTGCTATTAGACAATTACTGACTGGGGAACTCACGTTGACAAGTTCAGCGGAATAGGAGTTTTTGCACCATTTGATGCCTGTTACTTCAGGAACATTTTGCATTTGCATGCAGGCTTCGTCCAAGCCCACAGACGGGATGATGGGAACGGAGTTGGCCCTTGAAGAGGAATAGCTGACCAAGTCCTTCTGATCCACGTTATTAAAATATGGGGTTGTCTCTCTTGAAGGCAGTTGCATATTTATTGAAGGATTCTGAGGAGTTTTTAAACCACTGGATGAATACCTGGAAAGAGAAAAAAAGAGTTCTCGTTGCACATCAAGTGGTGAGAGCAACCAGCAGCAGGGACACTGTGTGAGATTCAGTGAACTGTGCTGAAGAGATACACACCATTTTCTCCTGAAATAGAGGAGCACTTGGCCGTGGTGGGGCCCTGGGGAAAACGACAGGCTCTGGAGACTAGTTTTGATTCTCCAATCTGCCAGTGGCAAAGCACTGCTCTTCTCTCAGTCTCATTTCACCCACCAGTATATGAGAATAATGGAAACTTCTTTTTAAAACATTTCAGAAGGATTATATGTATACAATATGTATTATATTTCAGAAGTAATATAACATAGTATTAATTTTATTTGAAAATAAATTTGGAATTCCACTCCTACTTCTGATCAGGGAAACGGATTTATAGTTTCTTCAGTGTCAGAACTCTCAGTGTCAAATGGTTGTTTTAGGAAAACACTTTAAAAAAGCACAGATAAAAATAACATTAAACATTCATGGCTGTGTAGTCTTTATTTACATAGGAATGATTGTCTGTACACCCCTACAAACAAGCAGAGCATCTAAGTGCAGTGTACCTCTAAATAATTTATTTTTTTTCAATAGCCCATACTCATAATGCTGGCCTGATTTGTTTTATTAGATTTGAACTGGAAATAGAGATGATATGCAGGACTTGAGCAAATGTCTGTGTTCTCTTGATACTGTAATACTGTTTTAAAAAAATCCTTTATCATTCACTAACACATATTATAACATGATTTGATTGATTGTGAAACAACTTAGTGAACTCGTACCAACATTTCCATTTTGTTTCAAAGCCAAACTCTGTTTTGTTTACAAGAAATACTTAAAAGAACCAGAAATGGAAAGTAGAATAAATATAAAATAAATAATGACCAAAAAAAAAATATGTTTCCCATCTGAAATTAGTACTTCTAGAAATGTGGTGCTCTAGGAGTTACTGCATCACCAGTCATGGTTGCTAAGGACCACAGACATCACCTCAGTACCAGAACATAATTTATTTATAATCAGCTTATCACTATTTAATAAGGCAAGGTAATGGTGAATCTAATATGCTTTATCCATGGGTGAGGAGAGCAACATTTAGATCTGGTGTGGAAGCAGGTGCTCTGACTTGAAAGGTATTATTCCAAAAGCTCCTTAAGCCTGTTGGACCTCACCAGGAATATCCTTCCACTCATATGTGCCTCCTGCTTTTTGGGATGAGCAGAAAAAGAGTTAGGGAAGAGAAACTGAATGGTGGGAAACTGCCATGGTCCAGTACTGGCACAAACAGTAAGAAACTGGAAAGGCTTCCTCTGGCCCCATGCTCCTGGCCAGGTGTCAGACAGGAGGGAGCAGCAGACAACTTCAGGCTCGTTTCCAGCAGAGTGCCACTGACCTGTCATTAACTGGTGTGTGGTGGCACTGGCTTTGTAGAGCTGCTGCACACATCCCCCTGCCCATGTGGAGCACAGCCCTGTCCCAGGACTCTCCTGGCTCCCCAGGAGGTGCATCTGGGAGCTCTGTGATAAAGAGGAAGGGCTGGGAACTTTGCTGCCAGGTGAGGGAAAGAGATACTGCTTTGGGAAGTGGCACCCAGGGGAATAACAGAGCAAGCAGCTTTCTGGGACCTGTGCTGGAAGTCCCTGTCCTGCTCTGCAGCTGTTTCACATCTGAGACTTGGTTCGTTACTTTGGCACTATGCTCAGACACACCTGCAGCCATTCATGGAGGGGCTTTTTACACCAGCTCTCAGGATGAATGAAATACTGATCAGGGGTTTTATTCCTGAGGGAGGACAATTAAAAAAATAAATGAAAACAAAACAGTGCAGACCTTTGGGTTGTGCCCATTCTTGTTTCCTTTGCTTATATATAATTGTTCAAACGACTATAGCTGGAGAGATCGCATCAGTTGCATTAGTCCCTTTTTTGGTAATTCAGGCCCTAAATATATTCTGGGCTGCACCCTGAAAACAAAGGGAGTGAATGTTTTTAATGAATTTCACATGCAATGTAGGTATTATATGGATGATATATAAGCAAAACCAAGAAAAGACTGAATTAAAATGGGTTGGGTGAGAAAACAGTAACATTTGCCAGCTCCACAATAGAGATTCTTGGTATTTTGAAAACTAACTGGCAGCAGCAGTGACATGTAAAGAAATGCCTGGTGTATTTCCATAATATTTTTTTAAATACAGATAGACATACCAATTTTATGCCAGAATTACATGTTTCTGCCCCGTGCTCACAGGGCTTTCAAAGGAGAACTGAGGTTGAATTGAAGTGCATACACTGTGTGCAACAGGTAAGGTATTAAACTCGAAGGGATATCAAACCTAAACCATGTGAGACTTGGCTTTTAGTTAATTACAAACTGATCCATGCTTCTGTGTGTGACACCAGACTGCTGCTGTTTTCAATAGACTGAGACTTAGGACTATAATTGCAGAACCTTAATTACATTCTCCTGTAATTAACTTTCCCAGAACCACAGTTCCTCCAAAGAAACATATCTGTGTTTTTATCTGAAAAATTATTTTGTCTGAATAAATTAATTCATGTGCATGTGTTTCAAAGTGCAGCTCTCTCTCCACTCTCTTCTTAAAACCAAGCAACAAAAGCAAACATTTATAAATATTTAACAGTAATTATGTTATAGAGCGTGTAAGAGTCTAAATTAAAGAATGAAACTGATAGAAGCACAACAATTTTACTGCCCCCTTTAAGACTAGATATCAAAGAGACACAGAAGGGACTGAAACTTTAAATATGAAATGGATTTTACTTAGCATAGTCCCAGCAGCTTTTCTGTAAGCCCTGTGGCTAAAGGTGTGCAGAGTACAAGCCTGACAACAAGGTCCATTAATATGGATGGGAATCATTCCAGGGGCTCTGCCAGGCTCTAGGGCAGCCTTGCAAGCATTTACACTGAATACACACACCCCCATCTTCTACCTGGAGACCTGACTACACTTCAGCCAGGCTGCTGGCGGACAAAGTTCAGAACGCTCACAGAATTAGGGAACAAACCACTTTGGTTTGTGCACCCCAGCAGGGAAAGATGGAGGTGAAAAAGGAGAAGAAAGGAAGTAGTGTAACTTCTGCAGGGGACAAGGGAATATTTCATTTGGGCTGGAAATCTGATGAGAACACCAACACTGTGAAACCAGCAGATATTTAGAGGGTAAACATCCTTAGTGCACAAAACATAGATGAAGTGCTTAAGTGGATTGAGGCCAGAAGGGGTCACAGTGTGGTCCCAATATAAAATTTTGCAGAACTGCAAATTTAAAATACAGGCCAGTACAAGCTGATACTTGTAAGGTCACACATGATTTCCTAGACAAGAGTAAATACCATTACCCTATGTAATTGCTGTCCCTCACTCCTCAGCCCGGGAGGAGGCCGTGGCACCTCCCAGAGCCTGCATCACACGATGCTGCCACTGCAGAGGGAAGGCTGCCTGCCTGCTCCTTTCTGCAAGGCTGGCAATTTCAGTAGGAAATTTTCACCAGGAATTATATGCACATATCACACAAATGAACAATAATATATTTACTGCAAGAGGCAATAAACAATTTTTTTCCTCAGAAGCAAATAGTAACAATGACACAAGTGTGAATCAAACTTGTTTAAAAGAAGTCACCAGACACCCAACCCCCCCCCAGTTTCACCTGTTAATCAGAGTGAAGAGTTTCACTGTGACTTACAGGTGAAACTGGGTGGGGTTTTTATTCCATTCCAGATATCACTCCTAACCTCATATAAAATACACTTGCAATATTCTGGAAAGTCTTTGGAAATCTATAGGGATATGTAAATATTATGCAAAGTATCTCATCAATTGCAAAAGACTTCAAAGGCAGCTGCAGGTTCTCAGGAGCACTTCTGAAACCCAGACCTTATGTACACCTCAGCTCATGTTGTAATAAACTGAATTTAAAAAAGGAAAGAAAAGCCAGCATACTCTTTGTGCATTTCAAAGACAAACCTGTATGAAGCTATCTACAGAAAACCAACTTTGCAAGGTGCATTATTTTATTTTAAAAGCCCCTCAGTGGCTCTCTTCACTCACCCGTGACAAGGTATCGTGTCCTGGTCCGTGATCCTCGACTCTTGGAGCTGCTGATATGCTGGTCCTGTAATTCCATTGAACCTACCCCGAGGCAAGGGAGGAGTCCTCCGAAAGGCATTTCTATGGAGCATCCCACTTTTTTGTCCTGGGCTGCAGCATGAAGAGAGACTTCTAGGAACAACACCAAGAGTACAGTAAAAAATTATCACACCAAAAGCATAAAATTTTGCGAAGTAAAGGTTCAGGATTAATAATGAATGGATTACTGTTCTTATAAACTTTGCTGTGGCAGTCTATGATGTCAGTAGAGATTCTCTATGGAAATATAATAGTACAATCCACCATTAGCTGCTGTTTATGCCATTATTTAATACATCACCTCTTTTCTAGGAATGAAATAATTGCCCACTATGGAATGTTTTCTTGCACTTGATGAAGGATGCTTCTCCTTTCCATGCTGCATATCATAATCCTGCTATAGAGCTGAGTCCTCAGACAGCATAAACAAACAATACAGCTCTCTCATACCCACAGCTGAATTCAAAATTAGATCCTAAACTGAAAGGCAATATATTATCTATCAGCCTGTGAGGTGCTGCTTCCTGATACAAAACCATTAAACTGAGAAAAAGTGGAAGTGAAGAATATAAGCAAAGCTTATGAACTGCAGATTGAAGAAGCTAAGACAAGTTTTCTCCACCTTGAGCAGTATTTCTGTATTATTTTATTCCTGTTTTATATACAGATTGCTTTGTTGTTTATATACATGGATACCATGCTGTTTCTTTATATGATATAACAAAAACTTGAACTTGATAAAAACAAGTCATAGTTTTCTACTTATTTTAGAAAACTGGTTTTGTAAATGTCTGGTGTTTTAGAAGGAGAATGGATTTTTATTTTTTTTCATTTCACACAGGAATGAAAAAGTATCTAGAATCCACAGTTTTGGTATATAAGCCATACATTTGCTAATGCAAAAACATGGGAACATGGAACTAAGGCAAGGCATAACCCACTTTTACTGCTAACAGGTCTCAGCACTGCATGGCGTGACTGAATATTCATTTTTCAGCTACTCTATTTCTCTTGGCATCTTCTGGATCTCAGAAATGCATGTGTTACCTCATATTTTACATCTTTAACGATAACTTAACATAGGTTTTGTAGATGCCTGTTACGAGTCATTATTTTTGGCTGTGTGAATAATTCCAACTTGTGACAGAATTCAGAAATGCAAAAGACTTCTGATAAGTTTGCTTCTTTTCTCCTATTATGTGACTTAAAAGTAATCTGCATTTTTTTACCTAGTGGGAACTTTAATTACAGTTAGGGCCACATCTATTCCCAAAGCAATTCTTACTTGGAACAAGTACCTTGGACAAATTCTCTTTGAGTGTACATTTCCATTAAAATCAACATTTTCTGCCCAAAATTAAAAGAAATAAATTCAACACTCTCTATCCTACTGCTCAGGCTAGCAGTGTTCTGTTGCAGTCTAACCTCTGTTTACTTCCACACCTTTACTTTTCTAGTGTTTTTTACTGAAAAGACCAACAACCCATGGCAATAACATTCCCTCCAGGATTTTTCATACTTGCTTAAAAAGATTTTTATTTTGCTACTAAGGAGGCTGTGAAAAAAATCTATTTAAAAACCTGCAATACTGGCCTCAGTTCTGAAGGCTGAGTTTGAGTTGCAAGTTACAGTTCCTACTCTGTAAAATAACACTATCACATCACAAAATAATTGACAATTTCTGCTCAGGAGAGCCTGAGATTAATACAGCAGGGGATCTCAAAAGATGCAGGTGAATGAATAATTTGTGATGGATAATGAATTTTTGGGGTTTTTATTGACTTGCGCACAGTCATCAATGGAATCCAAAAGTAAAAAAAAAAAAACCCAAACTTTAGTTTGATTACAAATCTTTGAAGTTAGAAACTTTTATTGTTTAATTTGTGGTTGGTTTGATGCCTTTGAGCATCTTTCTTGTTGGATGAGAGCACATGATCTCCATATGCAAATTCACAAAAGCTCTATTTGTAATAGACATCATTTCAACACATACAGCTAAACCCAAGGTAATGGCTATAAACTGCAGAAATGTTGAGACCAAAGGGAACTGCCACAGTCCTGCAGCCACAGAACTTCCAGCACTGACAGTCTAATTTGTTGCTAATGTGAGGTTTTTATGCTTTCAACATTTCTGTCAGAAAAAAAACCAAACAAAACCAAACCGAAGGAAGAATGAACAAAAATCATTTGAGGTCATGGACAAGACAAATTGTCCATGACCTCAAATGACAAAGATCAGGAAATACTTACAGACAGTGCAGCTGCAAGCTGCAGCATAACAGTTGTTTCTCCAGGCACCAAAAAATTTCTGTTAAAAGTTCTATGGAAAAGGATCTCCATCACAAAACTTTTTCTTTTACACAAAACTGATATGAATATCAGCAATGCAAATGCAATATCCCTCTCAGACTTCTCTATTGCTCATGTGAAAAATTCCTCCCTCTTGGGTAAACAATGGTTTTTGGATTTGTTCAGGGATTTTATTTTCCTTTAGCCAACATTGTGGTTTCTTCCTCCCTGCACTCCAGTCTAACTGGGTAAAAGAAACCAGCCCATATAAGTGAGCCATTCAATAAAATAGACCAACACATAAAGCTGTAGCAGATATGCCTTTAAAATCTATCAATCAATTACTCCAGAATAAAAAATCAGAATATGTATAAAGTGATTCACAAGTGATGCATAAACTAGGGAGATATACAGTTCTTATGAATTAATGTTTTGAAAAAAGCACTTCAACCATCCTAAGGTTAATGAAGAACCTGGGATTCATTCTTGCCAGTTGTTTTGTGTGAGAATTTTCTTTGGGTTGAGCAAATGAGTGAAAACAGTCTGATCCTACAGGTGGAGTGTTCTCTTCTTGGGGCACATACACAACTCCCAGGTGCAGCTACCCGTGTTCACGAAGAGAAGCCCACCAGTGTTTTTACAGTAACTCTGGCATCCTTCTGTACTACTTCTGAGTTAATTACAAATCCCCCAGTAAATACATGGGGTAAATACCCCAATGGCTGAACCAGCTGCCAGGCAGTGTCCTCTGACACTCCCTCAGAGCCACCTTTTTAGGCTGTTAGACCATCTACTGCTAACATTTGTATGGATCAACTACTGAGACTTTCAACTGATTTCAGTATTAATAAATACAGTCTACAGCTACAAATCTCCTCTTGGTTTCTGAAATGTGAGCATTATTGACTCCTTCATAAGATTCTTGTATCTGGGAATAGTCTGATGCTACTCAGGGACTTTGGAACTCTATGAAAATCCTTCAATGCTGCCTATGTCATCTGGTCACCATCCTGGGGACAGAACAACAGGAAAAGGGAACAGAGCATTCAAGGTATGTCAGCTGCACTGAGTTTAATAATTTGCCATAACCTCATCATATACTTCCTGTAGTGCACTGATCAACCTCCATCCTAAACTGATGATGATATCCAGGCTACTAGTGAGAAAGTTGTTCTGTATTGAAAACTTTGAGACTTCTTTTCAGGTTAAAATTAATTCTGATGAATATTGAAGCAGGTATATGTGCCACCACACTCCTTCCTTTTCAACAGGTCTTTTACTTCTCGTTGTGCTTGCTCTCATGTATTCATAAGCAGCAGTCATACACCCTATCCAGTCTCCTGAACTAAAGACAGACATAAGACAGACTTGGAACATGAATGAATATCACTTTTCATGGAATATGAATAATTCATTCCTCATCTTGGCTTGGGAATGCAGTGCGAGTCCCTGGCAGTTGGGAGGCCAAGCCATTTTAACCAGGTGAGATAACAGTGGTGCATTCTCACACTACGCTGTGTTCTACCTTTGTTCAGTGACCTTGGCACAAAAAAAGTCTGTCCCCAGTGCTGACTAATTCTTTGAGTGCTGCTCTGGTGAATGTCCTGCCTTCTCTACACAAGTCCCTCATATCTGCCCTTTAAGCACCTCTGTGCATGCACATTAGAGTTCTTCTGCCTCTCCTGACTTTCTCCCCTTAAAGGCACTGGACACATGACAACAGTGACTGACCTTGTGTAGAGCTCTAACTCACCCCCACCAAATGCAACCATCAGTGCACATGTTACAGTACCTGATGTTGATAAGGTAGAAAGCCATTTTTTGCCTGTTTTATATCTACCGCAAGAATCTTCTTCCCCCACATTTGTCCTAAAATCTAGTCAGATTCAGCATCATTGGGTCCTACTTTGATAAATTCTTCATCTGCCTAAATGTTTTACACTTGCTAATCCATCATCTCATGTCACAGTTCCTATTTTTATAGATTTTGCTCCTAGACATGAAATTTTGTGAACTGGTTCTTCTTCCAAGATTTTTTTTTGATCAAGATTAACCAAACCATCTTGAGAACTTTGATTTCTATATTTTACTTCCACTTTGAATGTAGGAATGTCTATTTTCATACATTTGATTCTGTTCATATTCTACCTTTGTCCTCAGATAGGAGGACAAATGTCCTCATCCCAACTTTTCATTAAAAAATGAAACCTATTAATTCAGGATTTCCCTAACTGCTTCAATTATTATCCATATCCCACCATCTGTTTTGCTTTTTCTTTGGAAAAAAACCTTCCTTTCAGGCTTCCTCTGCCTTTACATTCCTAGTTGCTTTAGTTTATCTATACTTGCTCTTTGAAATTCAATAGCCTTATTTACAGAATAACTTTAATTTACTCTTTCCTCTACTGTAAACTGAATCACTTATATTAGCAGCATAAAGAGTAAAATGCTTACCAAATGAAGAAAAAAATCTTTTCTGTGTTTTTTTTTGTGGTGTGAAAAGTTCATTAAAATGAAAACACAAATTATTATTAATTTTAGGGTAAGTCTATCCTATTTTGGCATTTTTGTAGGACAATACAACTGCTCCAGGCTGAAAGCCTCTGCATTTGGCTTTCATCATGGCATTCTCTGAAATGAATCCCTCTAAAATCAAGGATGACTGCATCCATGAATGAAAGTCAGGATGACTAATTACCAAGGAAACTGCTATTCAAAGGGATCACAACTCAACCCATAATTAACAAAACTCTAATTTATTTCTATCTATCAGAAAATAAGGCAGTGTGGGTTTCCTTCTTACTAAGATCAACAGATCATCCAAGACAAATTTTTGAGCACATTGTATACGTTGTAGGAAAATTACTGATTAAACACATTTGTTAATTTTGAATTCTGACAGTTCTAAGAGTTATTTTACATATGCAAGCAGAAGATGTAACATTCTTCTATGGTAACAGCAGTGCACAACACAGGCAAAATGTTTTAGGAGATTAATAATAACACAGGCTAAATATTTTTTGAGATTAAATTTCAACTTAACCTCTGCATTAATTCTTTTTGTGTAGCTGAGGTTTGTTGAGACAGAAAATTGCTATTATCCATAAACTGAATGAAATTATTAGCTGGTCTCTGTCAGTCACATTTCAGCAACTCCAAATGATTCCCTACACTGACAGTCTTAACTTCCAGGCTAAAATTTATTAGTTTCAGGATCTGGAAACAGCCAGCTCCTGATTTTAAGAAATGATCACCCATCATTAGTGTCCTTGAAAACACCAGCAGAGAAAACAGGTCTGGATGTAGAGCAAAGTATTTCTGCAGCAAGCAGAAATAAAACAACAATAGAATTTAGAACAGCGCAAAAGAGAGAACCTGCAGAGCTGATATTATTTTTCCAGGCTCAGTCAGGTTTGGAATGAAATGAAGATATATTTAATATAAAATCCTCATTTGACCATTTGTCCACAGTGAACACTATTTGGAAAATAAATTAGGAAGCTCTTACACGGTAGATGAATTAAAGACAGTCTTGTAAGTCTTAAACGTTCAAGTCTGTTGCATGTTTTATAAAATAAGGGCCTTGTATAATAAACTTTAACATTTAAAACTGCAAAAGATTTCTTTATAAATTAACTAGTCATTCCACTTCTTACATGAGTTCTGAAGCAAAGACATTTCTTGGATATTGCAATCACACCATTAAAAGTTAAGGGAGTGAATTGTTTTCTGAACTTCGTGTTGTGACTAAATGGTGATAAAATTCT
Organism: Passer domesticus; assembly: GCF_036417665.1. Classification (NCBI taxonomy): domain Eukaryota; kingdom Metazoa; phylum Chordata; class Aves; order Passeriformes; family Passeridae; genus Passer; species Passer domesticus. The sequence goes on from NC_087481.1 coordinate 32,892,295, forward strand.
TCCCAGAACTTCTGTAGAATGCATTCTAGGAAAGAGTCCCACAGTTTGTCTATGTTTAATAAAATTATTAAGCCTGTTTTGAAAATTTCTGTGTAATAAGGAAAAAGACCTAAGAAATGGATCTGACATGACAACTGGCATTATTTTTTTCATGCCAAATTAAAGGCTTAAGTAAGGTAAAAGTAGATAGAACCCAAATATCCCTTTCTGGTTTATATGTGGCACTTTGTAGGTTAAGCAGATCACTTATTCAAATGAGAAAAAAAACACATAGCTGGCTGGGAGACTGCACTGAAAATGCACCAAATACTACAGAAGCCAGATCATAACCTCATACAATCCCAGACTTTTAAAAAAGTAATTAAAAAAGAAAATCCTTTTAATAAACATGTCTTCCACTACAGATTATCTAGCTGAAAAAATTCCAAACTCATTTTTCTCAGCCTTTTTTCTCTCTCTCTGTGCACTGGACCAGATGTTACCACTGTCATTCCACCAACATTATTGCTTGTACCAGACTCCAGTTTGGTTTCTAGTCCTGTAATGAAGCACCTGCAATCTTTCTCATCCAAAAAAAAGTTAGAAGCAGAATTCTAATCTGAATCTCATCCAATGATGGGTGACATTTCTTTTTTTTTTCTCTTGGAAACAACCATCCAAGCTTTTTTAAGCCTCGTTTTCAAAGGCCACCATGTTTTCATAAAAAAGTCATTATTCATTTCATGTATCTTTTGTTTAAGGAAATGTTAAAAAAGGCTGGAAATTTGCAACCAAGTCTTTCTGCAGCAGTGAGTTGTTAACTTCATGAACATGGGTAAGGAAACTCTTGTTTTTAATGGTTCCTCCTCCTCCAGCTGTTCCACTGGCTGGGCTGTGCCTGCAGCTTGGATGGTGTCTGTAAATGCTTCCTGCAGGACTGGCACGACCCACAGAGGAAGGCAGTGAGCATCCCTATTACCTTTTATGTCTGCAGCTAAGAAAATGCTTGGACATCTGGTTAATAAGCTGGCTGAGGCTCTGCTGGCACCAGGGCACTGCGCAGCTCACCCAGGCCCATTGCACCATAACCCTGCACACGGATCAGCAGCTCTACAGCCTCTCCAGGCACCTCTCACAGACAGATGCTTGCTCACCTGTGGTGCTTGATGGGCTGGGTTCCTCTGTCAGGAGACAAGGCCTCTGGGAAAGACTGGGTGCCTGAAAAACTAGACTCCATAACTTTGTGCAGAATGGGCCCCGGGTGCCTATCTGGCTTTGAATACTGCGGTAGAGAGAATAAAATTAATTAATACTCACAAGACAAAGTACATTGTTGATGCTATTCACTCTGAATTCATATCAGAGCAGGGTAAGAAGTGCTCTAGTGCATTTTTAAATCAAAATGAGGCATTGCAAGTAACACATTCATTCAGTATTGTTTACACAGCAGAAAGGGCTAGTAACCATTACCCCCATTACCTTCTGCACATCAAAACACTGATATCAGCCCTAGCAGCAAAATTACAGACTGATCTGCCCACAATGATGGGAACAATGATCCCTTTGACTAGAAATCTGTTTTTGTGGCTGCCCATGCAGAGACAGATCACAAAACACATCTCAGAGGACAGCCAGCAACTTCTTGGGTCCTTTGGTGATTTCAGTCAAACACTGCATTCATCATCAGCAAGTACAACTATGAAAACCAAACTGAAACAGCACTTGTGTCATCAGATAAGTAAGAAAAATATTTGAATCCTATCCACAGAGCCAGATATCTTTCTGAACCAGCCTGAAACTTTTGACCTGGGAGTATCTGTGCAAGTAAGAACAGTGTAAACATAATTCTTCTTGTGGCAGGTGTGGGCGTAGGGCAGTCTCTGGGCACAGAGTGAGACACAAAGGTCTGCAAAGCAGACACTAGACACGAAGAACAGATTTGTTCTTCTTGCTCTGTGATTCAACTGCAATTTCAAAAAAGAAAGAAGAAAAAAAAAAGTCTCTCAACTGGTATGGATCCATAAAGTTGAAGTATAGAAAAAGCTGCACTTGGGCTTGTAAGAAGTTTCCATGTTGTTGGTGGCCACTGGGCAATATCTCAGAGACACATTTCCACTCAGATGTGAAAAATAAATCCCTTTTCAGACTTTTTACTTTGCATTACAACGACCTGCACTAAAACTAATAGGCCTGTTTTCCTTTTGCTTTTTATTTTTAGTACTAGACACCTAGATATCCATGCTGTCTTTAAAATAAATTGGTATCGTGGCAGCAATTACATGATGACACAGTTTAGAAAGAAAATACAAATTAAAACATTAGAAAAAAATCACAGTGGTGAAAAATGTTTGTTATGGTACAATAGCATAAAAATTCATGGAGAGGATAGTAAGCATTCTTTCAAAAGATAGTTCTTCATAATTACTGGTTTTGTCTAACAAAAGACCAGTTACTCATTAAAACAACAGACTATTATTTTTTGACTTTCACTTATTTTTATCTACATTTCTGTAGACTTCAGCAAGATCAAAAAGGAAAATCCTATAAGAATATTCTCTTTTAAAAATAGGTTACATGTACTTTTAGGGCAGCCAGTCACACTTCTTATGACCAACTCCCTAGATAAAATAACAGCTCTTCAAATTTTTCTCCACTGCTCTTCTCCCTCTTTCTGTTGATTGAAATACCCATGTTAAATAGAAAATAATTGTTTTTGTGCTTCTGAAGGCAAAGCTTAGTGGCAACATGCAAAATGGTCCTGCATGCATGAAGTAAACACAACTGAAATAAAAAGAAGAAACATATTCCACTCCCATTACTTTCAGTTACCATGATCTTAGATGTCACTTGTAAATGTTGTAGATAAAATATTCAGACAGAAATATGATTTTTAAGGTACTCACATCGGTGGAGGTTTTAAACTTTAATAGTTTCCCTGCCAGCCGCAGAAATAAAAGTGGCTTTGATTTCTGACCTGAATAAATCAATTTGAGCTATGTAAAGAACGGCTTGCCAGAGCCAAGAAGCTATTTCTGTCCTTTTTTTGAGTTTGCTCATGGCACAAAACTGAAGGCCTGAATGGCCTGCAAGACCATGAGTATGAAGTCAATCATGAAGAGCAGAGATAAGCTGTGCCTTTTGCTACATCCTTGTTTCAGGTGGATGTGGGCTGGAGCAGTGGCACGCAGAGACATTCCTCATCACAGCTGAGGATCACCAGGACACCAGAAGCTGCTCTGACGCTGATCAGCAAACTTTAATGCAGGTCCAGCACCAGCACCACTCAGGCATAGCCTACAAAGGGCATTTTTTTCTCCCTAACTAGACATTTCCCACCTTTTCAGATACACCACTTAATACACAATCATAACATTCATTACAATGAAAATGTGAATTAGAGTTTAAATTGAGGGTGTGAATATACAGGGAATTCTAACAATGTAACTGAACAGATCTGGATGCACCATGTTATTAATACATTTTAATATATTTAAACACAGTCAGGTTTGTTCTCCTTCAACTTGACTCCTAGTGCCACACCCATTCTCTAAGATCACCTCTGGAAAAAAACACCTTCCTACTTTTGTGAAGAGCTTAGAGCAGCATCAGTTGGTGCCCCCAGAAGGACAATATGGGATCCTTCCCCAGCCACACCCCAGCAGGGTCATCCTGCTGCTCTCACAGCTAGGTTCTCACCTGGGCTGAGCTTTGTGGAAGCCTCTGACTACTGTGAGCTGCTGCATGCTCAGCCATGAGGGAGAATAAGCTTTGAAAGGCCTGTTCCAATAGAAAGCATTACTGAAAGCTTATCTGAATGTGGGGTTTTTAATGGTTTTTTTTGCCTTCTTGGTTAATTATCTGTTCTTGTTTGAGCAATTACTGAAAAACACTGAGACATATGGCTAAATAAATTAAAGAATAATGATTGCTTTAAAAAAACCTGCAAATTTTCCATTTTTCCTTGTTTCATGGAGAAAATAATCTATTATGTGCAATTACTCAACTCTCTGACAATAAAAATTCCGCCCCCTGCTAGTTAATGGTAAGTGAATCTGTGAAGGCAGCCTGAGCCAGGAGACAAGAAATCAACTTTTGTCACTGACCTGCTGCATTACTGTGAGCACATAACTCCTCTGCTCTATGCCTTGAATTCCCTGTTCTGGAATGTAGGGCTCAGGGATAACAAATGCCACTGGAATATGCTACTGAGTATAAAATAAATAAATAAATGAATTTTAAAAATATATTAAATATATATATATATATATAGCAGTCTGAATGGCTAAAAATGAAAAGGAAAGTCATTCTTTTAATGACACTTTTGTATGTAGTAATGGAGCAATGCAATCCTGTGACAAATGTAACTCTTCTGGAAGAGTCCAGAAGTCTTTTGGCAGACTTACTGAAGCTTCAGTCAGTATCTTTGTAGTCTGTGGGTATAAGGACCAATAGCAGGCTGTTGTTTAAATGTTTAAATGCTACTGAGTAGCTTGACACTGCTGTCCTGGTGTTATGCAAACCACAACACTCATCCCTCCCCTGGGATTTACTTAGCTCCTCTCCTCAGTGATTCCCCCAAAACAGTAAAAGGTCCAGAAATTCACTTGGCACTGGAAGAGAGGTGATGTGGGGATGCCATTCCAGAAACAACTTAGAAGGCAGAGGGGTCAGCTTGAAATGACATTCAGAGAGGAGGAAAATTTTCTCAAGGAGGAAAAGAGCCAGATATTTTTCTGAGGGGGCTGAGCTTGCACAAAAGCACATCAGCTGGTACATTTAACATCCTTACTGCTCCCCTATGCTCTGTATGTTTTGTTGCCAGCACTGCCTCTAGACAGAGGGCAGTAAATTCGGGTTTGTCTATTCTGGCAGTTCTTCCTAAGTACCCATGTGATACAGAAATGGGAAATTTGTTCTTGATCTCAGCTGATAAATCAAATGGTAATTCTCAGAAACCCAGAGAGTACTCCTTTAAAAGATTTAAAGTATCTCTCGCTTGACATATATTAATTGCATTTCTATCACAGTGACTGAAAAGTTTTTATTTCCTACTACTATGAAAAAAAGGCAAAAAGATGCAAAATGAACATTTTTTTGTCCCTCATTATAAGAATTTCAGAAACCTGAAGCTAGTGGTTGCAAGCTAGTAGAAACAACTAGTGAAAATTGAAACCACACAGTACAGCATGAAAAGCATATTAACCACCTCAGAGGGACAGTGATGGGAAATTAATAGATCCCCTTGGTGCCATGGGAGAAGGTATTGAAAACCACGACGATGAAAAAGGCCACTTTAAAAAGCCATGACAATTCTCAGAATCCCTAAAGGAATGTCAAGGTTTCAGCTCTTTTAATTTTTTTTTCCATTACATATTTACCAAGTTGTGAGAATTTAAAAAGAAACCCTTTATATATGTGGCTCCTGCAGGAATCAGGAGCCACCCCACCTCCTCCTGCCACCTGCATGGTGTGTGAGGGTGCACCAAGCACTTGTCCTTCTAGATGGGGAGAATGACAATTTCCTTCCTTTTGCTTATGTGGAGGCCTAACTGTTTGCTGCAGCCTTTTAAATATCTCTTGAAAGGAGGATGATCTCTTTGGGAAGGGGTACATAATACTTGGGAAGCCCTAGGTTTTATGCATTAGGTGAAATTAATCTCAATCTCCTGTGTACCTCAAAGACTCTGGATTAAAAGCTGGCAGATCTCTCTTTTCCTGGCTGAATAATTATAGCAAGATTACCATGCATTAGTCTTTAAATCCAAGAGGCTAGAAACCCTAGCAAGAAACACCAAGCAAGAATTTAAGTGTTGCTGCCAGAATGTTTTGGAAAAGCAGTGGACTTGGAGAAGATTCAGAAAATCCTAGGAGCTGTGTTCAACCAGATATTTATGAATCCTTCTTACAGTACACAGTATTTTTCATCTCATTTGTACCTCTAAGAAAATAATGAAATTGCTACCGAGGATAAGACAGGTGAGCAGAATTACCAGTGAAGAGCAGCAGGACTTCAGAGAGAACACAGCTGTCCTGACAAAATCCACCCCTTTATTCCACTTTTCAGAACCACAATGGAGCAGAAGCAGAGAGTGGAGGAGGTGTAATGCACTTGAGTATGGGAGGAAAAATTACTTCTCTGAGATTGGTCAAGCTCTTTATAGCCACAAACCACTTAAACCTTGTCTGCTATACCCTGGGCCTTGGGAAATAAGTTAAACCTCCTTCTAAAGCAACACATTTGGAAAGATAGATGGGCCCTTCACTAAAAATAGCAACCTCTCAGTCAAAAGGTGATGGTTCTTTCAGAATTGTCATCAAAAATAAGGAAAAGTCACTCCTTAAGTGACTTTTCTCAGGTCTCCACAAAAGCATTCTCCTCTGCAGAAGAAAGAGCTGTGTGAAAAGCCTGAAAGCATCACCAGGTCTATTCAAAGCAGACAAGAGAAAAAATCTGGGATCATCTTCCAGGGAAAGACAGAAAGGTGGCAAAAATGGGAAAACTCTCTTTCTTGTAGGGGGAGCACATGGAGTGGGAAAAGAAACAACTTCCAGGATTATCGGAACCAAAATGCCAGATTGGAGGAGTAGTCTCCAGAAAGTAACTTCCCTCATTTATTTATTGATTAGCTCCTGGAAATGAAGAGAACTAGAACTTCTCCCCAGGCCCATGCAGTGGCAGCTGCAGATGGGAATGGCAGAGGGATCACACCCAGGCTACCTGATGCCCTTTCCGAGGGAGATCTCTGGTCTTTGAGGGGGACTCACTCAGCCATTCCTACAAAACACCTTTCCAAAGTCCCTTCTCTGCTGCCTCACCAAACCCCTGCCCTTTTCCCCCCTCCAATCTGGCAAGTTTTGTAAATCTTTCATGAGCTGCCTGCATGCATTCCTGCACAAAAATCTTCCTAACAATAGAAACTGTTATTACACTGTTACACTACATCCTGCACAAGGTCATTCTGTTTTTCTTCCTTCCTATCTTCCCAAAGGGAGAATGCATTAATGGCAAGGAGAAAACAGATGCCTGCCAACAGCCACAAGGACGAGAAAATGGTGTGTTAATTACCAGCACTCATAATGTCAGGCTGAACAGAAATAAAAACTGAAAATCAAATTTGGATTAAAATAGTAAATATAATGATGGTGTTCAATCTCTGTGTCCAGAATGTATGAACTGCTATTTCAGCCATTATGGCTATGGTTATGGCAAAAGAAAATGACAAAATATTGCACTGAATTACAGTGGGAAAATGCCAAAGAGCATATTCTTAGTGTTAACCAAGGCTTATTTCATAGGCTAGAACAAAAGGATCATGAACTTTACCTTTTGTTGCCATCGTTACAACCAACAACACTCCCAACAGCTCTTTCTTTTAGGGACTAGAAATAATATAAGGCTGAATGAATTGAAAGTGAGAGAAAAAATTGCACAAGGTTCCCCAAATTGTGATTATGTCAATTTAGTGGAGCTAGCTTCCTTCTTGAAAGAGTATATTTTCCCTGAATTACAAAGCATATCATGAGCATAGGAGCATCACAATGGTGAATACAGAACTTTTAGTGAATACAAGCAATGCTCTCACAGCCTCTGTGTCTTACCAGGGAGGCTCTGCTTACTCTAAATTGGTTAAAAGGGCTTACATTTATCTCTGAATTAACTGGATGTGAATTAGGAGTTTAGAAGTCTTTGTATAAGTGGGCATGAGTGCTCACTTTTGCTCAACTCCCACTATTTTGATGCAATCTGCAAATAAGGTAGTCATTCCTTTAAGCAGCAGTAAGATACTTGTTTTTAAAGAAAATGAGTTAATAATTTAGAGGTTATAATGAGTTAATAATTAAAGGTTTTAATACATCTTTTATATTTTCCTATTATATTGCTTACCAGGATCCTTTTTCCAAAGGCTTTGTTCAAAGTAAGACAGGGCTGATTGTGTGTGAGCAGGGGAAAGAAAATGACATACACTGGAAAATATCTTCCTAAAAAACTACCAGGGCTAAATAAATTGGTTGTCTTGAAATTCCTTATTTCAAACAGCTTTACATATTTCATGATTGGGAGATTGTAATGACTTACATATAATTACATTCAGAAAATGATTAAATATATTTCAAATTTAATTTGAACAGACTAATTTCTTTCTGTAAACTAAAGTACCTTTAAATAAAGACCCAGAAAAATGAGACCATCTGCACGGTCTTCCCTTGGGCATTTGTTTACATGAGTAAATTTAGTTCTAGATTTGGAATTTACTCTGAATTAACTGTGACAAATCTCTATGTTTTTTCATGCAGGTCCATAAAGTATTGGAAGGCATGGCATCACTTAAGTTCAAGGACCCTCACTACACATGCAGACATGTATGACCTCAGGTATTGCAGGAGACTATAACAGCAATCTCCACTGCTGAAAGCAGAGCTGGGGGGCTCAGCAAAGCCTGCCACACGAACAAAATGTACCAGGATCCATTGAAATAACTTCAGAAAAAAATCCCTGCTTTCCATTAAGAGGCCTGATAGAAGACATTTTATGAAAGAGGTGAGAATTGTGGTTCCCATTGCTCAGATGTTAATAGCAGCATGACGATGTGCTGCCATCAGCAGCAGGAACTCAGCCAGGCTATTAAGTGCTGTAGCTGGCAGGATTACTTACATTTTGCAGCTGGACTTGGCTTTGTGCCATACACTCCGACTTTGCCATCATGCTGGAAGCATTCAGGCTGTAGGTTTTCCTATTCTGTGTTTCTTTCAGCTGTTCATGAATCTGCTTGGTTTGCTTCCTGCAGAGAGAAATAAAATTCACGTAAGGAAGAGCTCGCTTGATCTTCTGCTATAGCCATGGTACTTTTATAGCCACAGCTCCCTTTGTTCAAAACTTCACCGTGCTAGATGAGCCAGCTGAGCTAATTCACTGATGTCTGATATTCCAATGCAGCCGTTGTTTCCTGGCAAGGCTTAACAAAGGGGAAAAAAAAACCCTCTCTTGTGTTTTAAAATACCTTCTATTCTCAGATTACTACAATAGTGTGCTCGTTGTGCCACTGCAGAGTTTTGTAAGACCATCTATTGCACATTTAACAATAGCTTGCAAGTCAGTCTGAATAATAAAAAAGCATTTTGCTCTGATTTGGAAAAAAGGTTTTGGCAAATAAAACAGGCATTAGCCCCTGCTGGCTATAAAAATTGATGAAGAATCAAAGATTTCTGCTGGCTGATTAGACTTGACCTATAACACATCTTGTATTGTACAGCTTCTGCTTACATGCTTAAACCTGGAAAAATGTCAGTATGGCCACTGAGACTGTGTTTTTGAGTTATTATACTATAATCCTCCCTGTCAGAGCTAGGAATACCTCTGGATGAATCCCTTGCATTATTCAGGAGATAACTATACTGTTAACAAAGACTTTCTGTTTCTGCCACACTATACTGAGTGGAAGTGACAAACAGTTTTTAAGTTCTGTACATGACAGAGGATATGAGACAGCAAACTTTAAATATTACTTTTATCTTCTGCAAAAAGTTATCTCAGCTGGGCAAAAACTGTTAGCAAAATACATTTAAGCTCTTTTATCAGTTTTTGTTTTTTTTTTTGTGATAAGCTACATTGTCTGGGACTATCAGCTTTAAACAATGATGAGCAAAAACTTCACAATACCATTTTAATTCTTTCCTTCCCTGCTTTCTTTCTCTCTCTAGAAGATGCATCTCCAGCAGTGAACCTACAAAGTCCTTGGAAACGACCCAGTAATGTCAGGGACTCACCAGCGGCAGCATTTCATTATACCACCAGCAGGTTTTGGACAGCAACTGGTGCTGAGCCAAATTCCCAAAGGAAGAGATTTCTGGCAAGTATTTAGAAGAGATAAAGAAAATATTGCCTTTCTATATAGAAATTTAAATTTCAGCAAAGCAGCTTCAGCAGCATTTTGAAACATTTCTGGTTTGATTTTGGAAAGCCTTATGACATCATTAAATATGATAGGATCTTGTGTCAGATGGTGAATTTGACACTGAATGAATTATAAAATTAATTTTTTATTTGCAGTGGAATCTCTGTCTACTGCTGGAAGGTATAAGAAAGCAGAGGAAAAGGACTTATGCGTTCAGTGGAGGGGCCTGTGAGAGAGGACAAGTTCCCTCAATACCTAAGTAAGTAGTGAGAAGTATCACAGTTCAGATATTCAATTTTAATAACATAGTTTTAATAATTCTTGAGTCCCTCTGTTTTGGTTCAGTATGACACAATGTAAGTATTTGCTTAAATTCAACAAATTGTAAGTAGCTGCTCAGAAGTGTTTGTTACAGCTCGTGTCCTGAGTACAGATCATTAGCCATAACAAATCCAGAACTCTAAGCACCTCTTAGGCTTTCTACTTGCATCCTATCTTGAAACAAATGCAAAGGAATGAATTCATATTGCAAGCATGTTACAAATACGAGTGGCATGTTTTGAGTATTGCTAGGAGCTCATAATTAGTAAAATCTATGAATAGAGGTAGGTGAGGAAACAATTTCTCAAAATAATTTCACAAAACATTCAAGATTTTCTTTAGCCAAAACTGGTAGAGTTCATATTGGAATAATCTGAATAGATATATAATCTGAAGGGATATAGCGTCAAATTAAATTAGTCAGTTGAGTCTGAAACATCTCTTTTTAAAATGTTTTTAATATCCCCTAATCTTTGAATCCAATGAAATTGAACAATTTAATTTGTAAAATGTCTAAATGAGCTCTTCAGCTTTTCATAAAATTCCAGTGGAGATTCATAAAAGCAACTTTAGCGTTTTTAGGAACAACTATTTTGTGACCAGCTTAAATTACATCCACTGAGGAAATGAGCACATCTATTCCTATGTCCTACTGGAAAACCAGCCTCCTGCTTGGTCTCCAGAATGGTTATGGAATCTTCAGGAATTTTTTGCATGACTTCATGTAAGGTATGAACAATGAGAGTGAAACATGATCACAGCATCAGATTTTGGGAACCGCTCATAGATATACAAAAATGACAATTTAATCAGGAAAATTACAAAACAATATTTGCATTTATTTATAAAAATAAATAGAGTTGTTTCTATATTTATAAACATGTGTAAGTAAACTGTAAAAATTCAGCCTCACTACTGCAGTCTTCAACATTACAATTGAAACTCCTGAAGGTAATTTGCTGAGAAAAACAATCCAATCATTAATTTCCTTTTATGTTCATGCAACCTAACATTAATATCAGGTTTATGCATATTCATCTGGCCAAACTATAGGATGCACAGCTATAAAACTAGAAACCATTAATAATTCAAAGTTACTTGCTGATTAATAAATTTATTTTATAAGTTTTGTTTTCAAAACAAATGGGCTTATGTGTTCTACTTTAGAGTTGTTTGGCAATGAAGTGTTCTTACTTCAGCAAGAAATAAAGTCACTAGTCATTTGTAAAAGTCTAAGCTGTAAAGGGCAGCCCATTACTGTACTCTTCATCTGTTGCTAACACTTCCAGCACTTTCTTGATTAACCTAAAAGGAATAATTGGAAGGGCACAGAGTTTAATTATAGTTCTAAACTTTCTCAGATTGAATCTATTTTAAAAAAGGACTTTTAATTCAATGGCATATAGGGAAGTGCCTATTTCTACCAGCTGGTATTATAGAATTGTTGGACTAAGTAAGTCAGGATCTTCATGGAAACTTTTCACTGTTCAGAGTTTCTATATCTGTTTGCAGTATTCTAAATTTTTTGTATATCAAATGAAACCCCAAGATAACCCCCAGGCAGGAGGAATGCTTTGATAATCCTTAAGCATAGTCAGGGTCCATATGCCTGATAAAGAAGCTCCCAAAAACCTGCTGACTCAAAGCTAACATATGGTAAGTGTTGAGGCACTTCAAATTTGTTGGATTTTACACCTTCTTAAGACACTGGCCAGTGTTACATTTACAATTTTACCTGGGCTCCATGAGACCCAGTCTAGGCACTTCTGTTCCTCTTTGGACAGCACCAGATGGAGCCACAGCCAGGGTGCTGGGACTGATCAGTCTCCCTTGCACTGCCTGAGGCCTCCTGACTGAACCAGAGCTGCTCATTTTCTCCCCAAACTTCAGTTCCCAGAGCCTGGCACCAGCTGAAGAGCACTTCAGCTCTTCTCAGTAACTCTCATATTTATAATCAGACAAAGCCCCAGAGCCAACACCCTCACCTGCTCCTGAGTTATGATGCACTATTGTCCTGTAAGCTCCTCTTTCAAGTGTTATTTCCACTCACTATTTTCAGACTTGGCTCTCCTCACCACCAGGGTGTTTTTCAGGCTGTTCCAGCCCAGCTCTCACCATTCCCTACAGCACTGCAGCACCAAGAGGGGCACTGTGAATAACAGAGGGGCTTTTCATTCCCAGTACGCTCAGCCACTGGCTGCATGTTCTTCCTACTGACAATCCCATCCTGCCTTTCTGAAACTCTCTTCATCAGCAAAACCCTCAAGCCTTTCCAGGGAGATTCTCACTCACTCTTCCTTCTAAGAGCTGCAGATCTAAAATGCATAATGACATTCCTAATGGCAGTGCCAAAGTGCCTGTCTCTGCTCACATTTGCACTACAACCAAGGAGTTCCCAGGGAGGAACTGTCCTGCCAGTCTGTCCTTCCCAGCCAGCATCACTGTCACTCTGGATGTCCACAGAACAATTAAAGAAAATCCCTCAAGACATCAGAATAATTTAGAAAAAAATGTGAACTGACTCAAATCTTCACTCATGGCCTACCCCTGAAGTCTGAGGGGAAGAAAAAGGGGTAAAAAAGACCTGGTGACTTTTTTTTATTCCTCCCCTCAGTTAAAAAGTCAATTTAAATTTTTTTTCTAAATAAAATCCAATCCTCATTAGATTTCCTAGACATTAAAATAAATTCTAGAAAGGGGGTTTCAGGTAAACATTCAAACTTTTAAATAGTGCCAACCTTCACATTTTTGATGTTCAGCCACCCTGACTAGCCCCATGCAGGTACTTTTTTACATTGATTTGTGTTTTCTCATTAACTCCAGCTGGAACAGGAATGAAGGATGACCACCATAGAGAACATATTTATTGATACAGGGGCACTGAGAAGCATGTAATGTAACTGCTATGAGGTTTTTGCAACTCAGATTACAAAAAAAATAAATATTATAAAATAATATTCAGTTGGGAAGATAAAAATAAGAGAGTGGACAATATTTCACTTGAAACTAGTTTAGTCCAGATGATTTCACTGCTTGAATAGGACAAAGTGCTTCTGTGTTAGAGACACTCATATGCATCTTCAACAGGCTGCTGTATTAGCTACAGGTTACAGATACCTGCAGAGGACTTGTTTCTGCATTTCTAACTTTACCTTTGTTCTCAGCATACAGAAATGGACATTCAGGGATATGAAATGAAATGCAAAAAGGAGATGGTATGTTTAAACTATTGTTTCCAGAAGAGCAAAGTGATTATTGCACTGATGATAAATGACACAAAATTATTACTGTCAAAAAAAGAAAAAAATAACTGGATATGACACAATCTATTATTTTATGATATCAGAAAATAGTAAGAAGAACACATATGGCTCCTGTTTATGTTTTGGGGAGGACTTAGTGCAGCCATGGGGAGCTGCTGTAGGCAGACCAGAGATAACAGCAACTTCACAAGGAGGGGAGAAGCTGAAGAACTCTAAGGCTGTAAAAAGGAGGGCAGCTGAACCCCAGACACAGCAGAGGAAGGCTCTTACTTTGTTTTGAAGTAGAAGGCTGCACAGAGCATGCCCACCACGACGATGCCGAAGACGATGCAGGCGATGGACAGCACCTGGCGCTGGTACACCTCCTCGCTCTCTGTGGACAGCAAAGGCAGGGTTAGGGAAGCACAGCACACACACCTGCCAAAAGGGGCTGAGCACCTCGTGGTGTCACTAATAACAGACAGACACTTGGGGGTCTGGGCTGGATAATTCCTCTGCAGAATGGAGGAACCCCTTCTCTGAACTCCTCCTCTAGTAAGGTTCATGCAGCTGTGGCCTCCTCGGGATTTTTTAGACAATAGCCCCAGTACACTCTGAGAGATACATAATAATGACAGTCAGGGCAGTTTAATCTTTTCTCTGCCCTACATGGTGGTTTTCAGCTTTTCTCAACAAAGATTTTGCCATCAATAGGATAAATACCCTTACCACCATGGAGTTTTTCTGGCTTAAGGAAAGAACAATCAGAGCTCTTCTAATGTCCCACAGGAGTCAGAGCTCTCCTTTACCTACCCCAAAAATATAAGAGGTTTTTTTTAATTTGAGTGGTGATTCCAATGCCTGACTCCCATGTCCTAAAGTTTATGCAAAACATGCCTGAGTAAAAAATCAACTCAATGAACTTGCATGGAATCCAATGACTATTTTGCTATGGAGCACCAGATATCGCTTTGATAGGTGTTTAGTTTAAAAAAATACAGATTTTCTTTTCTAAATAACTTTAAAACAAACAGAATGAAAGTAAAAAAAAATAAAGAAAAAAGCTAAGGAAATAAGAGAAAACACTCATTCATGACAGCAGACAGGAGCTGATAAACAACTGGAGACTCACACATTCAATTCAACAGCTCCTGAAGCGTTATATTTTATGTTTATTCTTCCAACTGCTTTTCTAGTTCAAAATGCGAACATGCCAAACAGACTGCTGTTTTTAAAGATCAGTTTCTCCAAATATGCAACGTAAAAACCAGTATTTTCATCCACAGATTCCAGGTGTAAAGCCCACAGGTGGGATGATCAAAGCACAGTACAAGCCCTGCATGCTGACAAACCCACACTTCCCTCCTAGGCTGGAGCTCCTCAGTGCAGGCTCCCCCACGGATGTGAACACCAGGCACACATGTCAAGTAGGTGGCAGCAGCTCCAAGTTTGTAGCTCTCAGGTTCACAACAAATATTGTATGAAAACACCAAGGTAAATCTAGGCAAATCACTAAAGACTATGTGCAGTACCCTAATCAGTACTAATTAATAATTTTTCAAGAATGAATATCACAGTGCTATTACAAAACATTTGGAATCTTAAACACAAGCATCTGTCTCTCGTAAGACCCAGTTATTATTTTGTAAGCTATTAAAATAAAGTTACAGTATCAAATCTTGATTTTTAATTACTTGTCTACTTTCTTCATCAAACACCACCACAGTGATCTAAAACAGAAAATGTCCTCAGCTTCTACTGGCAGTTCCCCATCATTTAAATTTGAAATTCCAGAAGTTGTACTTCTAAAATGCTATCTTAAAAATAAAACAGAAGCAAATACACTTTTCACCTGTCTAAAATATAACTGGATAAATTGTAATTCAACAGGAAATCCTGTTCACATTGCACTAAAAGTGCTTCCAGTACAGCTTTAGGCCTATTCCTCAGTGGGAGGTACAAAATCTGGATCTAGACAGTAAATCCTTTCTGGCACTGAATGAAATGTTTGGTGTTTCATGTCTTTTGCTTTATTTATTCGTTTGCTGTTAAAAGCAATTGTGCAAACACAGTTACTCACCTTTCATTTCCACAGTAATAGACAAATCTAACAAATTTGAATTTTTACATTGCTGTAATCACACTCATTAAAAAATTCCTAATTTCAGCAATTCTTAGCCTGTTCTGCCTGAATAATGATGTCAGCACCTACTCCCTAAGCCCTAAGTAAACCATACATAGAACTGCAGTTTCACTCAAACATTCCATATAAATAACAATTAAAGAATCTGTTCATAAAAATAAACTGATTTAAGTAATGCATGCACTAGGCTTAATTTTGATTTTCTTCAACAGAAGTCCTCATTAAATACTTTATTTTTTCTCTTGCTATTTCTTTTTGAGAAATTGGGAGTTTAATACAGCTGTGCTCTTTTGTCAGTCCTGAGTAGTGATCACTGCCTTGTTAAAGAAGCTTCAGAATAAGCCTTTCCAAGATAAAAGCAATTCAGGACCAGACAATATTATCTTGCTGAAACAACTATGTGAAGATTTAAGTCTTTTGTGCAGTCAGATTAATCCCTGTCACCAGCTTTCAACACATGCTGATCAATATTTTCTTTCCTTTTTGTTTACTTTGTACAGTGCATCTTTAAAGAAGTACTTATTGATTACCCACATTCCATTTCTCTAGACACCTTTGTTCATTTTTTACATCCTGCAAATATTTATTTATGTATTGGATTCCACCATTTTTTGTCTCTAACATCTTTAAATATAATCAGTTCAGCAATTTTCCATTCTCTAATCTTCTGCAGTGGCTTTATTTAAAATTCACCTTCTTACTATCAGCAATGCAATCTGTCTTTCTCTGCAAACTATGAAGGTCTCCCCATGATTGCCTTGATCTAACCTCACTCCTGTGCTAAGCACAGGTAGCACAGCTGGGATCCTCTCCAGACAAGGAGCATCAAAAATGGCTCCAATCTGGAGATGGCTGTGGCCAAGCACTGCGAAGCACTTGGGCCCTCACAGAACAGAAACCTGGAGAAATTCCAAGTGTGTAAAAGAGGAGAACTGCATATTCCTTCTCCTTCGCTCAAGGATTTGCATCAGCTGGTGCATACACGTATTTACATACTGAAACTAACTTCCCAAGGTAAACTAAATTGTGACTGAAATGATAAGTCTCTCTTTATTCACATATATTCATATATTCCTTGTGAAGTACATCACCTCAATTACAGTCTGTTGAAATAAATACTCTCGGGAGAGGATTCCTCATTTAATGAGCAGCCAAGAAAATATTTCTGCTAAAAACCAAAATATAAATTGCCATGGATATTCCTGCATAATCCACTGGAGGATTAAGACTACAGAACGTGAATTTCACCAAGCATTCAAATTACAAAAATACACAACCTCTACTGAGAGAAATACAACCACAGTGCTGAAAATTAATGTAGTAAACTGTTTAGGTGCAGACTATTTGTTTAATAACAATTACGGAAAGAAAGGTCTTCTCAGAACACAAAGACAAGACAAACTCACACAGAACATGGTGCCTGTTGCAAGGCTGAGCTCCCAAAGAAAATTCCCCATGCACTGTTACATGTGGAGCCCATTCTCAGTTATGCTATTGATTGTTTCTTATTTTCCAACCTGCTACAAAGTTTTCTAAGCTTATGTCACTCATTTGCTGCTACTATAAAACACAAAATGACTACTGGTGACCCACTGCTCACAGCACAGTTAAATTTCATGTACATTATGAAAAAAAAAAGGTACACGTTATATTCCAGGTCCTGGGGATTTGGGTTTTTTAATTCTCTTGCTCTTTAAAATTTACAGTCTGTACCCTGTTTGCTTTATCCATGTGGAAAGACCCACCCAAGTATACACATATTTCTTTAGAGGATTAAAAAATGTAGGGTGGACACATTTTTCTCATGGCTATTATTTCTAAAGGATATAGTAGGTTTTTTATTGTACATAAGCTGAAACTGGTCTCTTCTTTTTGACTTTAATATAAAAGGAAGAATGCTGGTACAAGGTCCTTGAGTATGATTATAACCATAATACTGAGGAAAAAAAATTAGTTAATTAAAACAGATTATGCTAGGCTTTGTCAGCACCTAAATCCACAATATCATTACCAGCCATAATCACTGGATCCTCTGGTTCTATTGTGTGTTTTGAGTTGAAATATCTTTGAAAGGGATTTCAAATCTGAAGAACAGCATTGTGCATGTGGCCTATACAAAACAATAACAAAACAAAAATAGTAACTTTCCCCCTTGTGCTTATTTCAATGGCTTTTGAATAAAAAGCTCAATATGGTCACAAGCATCACAGAGAATAATTACTGACTATTCAAACCAAGCCAACAGAGGAATTACGACATTTACCATACAAATGCATTACTTAACCTTTGCTCTGTGATGAAAATCACCCCCACCATGAGAATGAATAAAGGTGCAGATTAATTTTTATGCTGAAACTTTTACTCCCAGCCCCAAAAGCACAAACCCAGTATCCCCTTACCTTCCTCATTCCCTGCTCCCAACAGAACCCACTCTGCACTACTGCAAGTAACAACATGCTATAAACAAATGTCTTTTCATTGGTATACATGAAACCCAATAGCTTTCCATGTGCACAGAGCCAGCTTTTCCTCAACAGATTACAAGGCAGCATGCAGGCAGGGCTTTGGGAGGGTTTTTTGTCCCCATGCAAAATCTGAGCCATGCAGAGGCAGCGAACTGGGCGCTGTGATCTCTGCTGTGACCTCACTGCCACACTTTTTGCACTTCCCTCCACGCCCTGCCCATACCTTTCCTGCCACACCTTGATTCCACATGGTATTGGAATATCCTGCAGAGCCAGAACCTCACTTCTGAAGTGAACCTCACGAGTATCATTTGGCACTTAAACCCTCTTTGCTGTCCAGCCAGCAGCCTCAAAGTTCCACAGACAAAAAATGGAGGAGGACTACATGGAAATATCACCCACAATATAAAGATTTACAATAAATTATGGATTCCCATAAGATAAAAGAGAGTAGTTAAAGCATGTTTCTCAATAGAGCTAGATTTATGCGTGAGAAGTACTGAACTATATACAGCATTCTAAATTTAATTCATGAAGAGAATAAAAAAAGCCTGTATGTTCCACAGAATCCGTGATTGCCTCAGCATCAGACATTCCAGTCTCCCAAGAGTTTTCTCTGTTCTTGCACTTGCAAAAACCTACTGCACAGATTCTCTGCCATATGCTGTGGCTTGTGCTAAGGCAGAGCGAAATGGCTGAGATGCTACAAGGCACAGTTCACAAATTTCTTCTTTGACCTTGACTAAGTCAAGACCCTTGTTCTTTTTGTAACCATAAGGATACTGCCTCTTCCATTGCAGGGATTAACATGATAAAATGTAATATAAACATATTAACCTCTAAAGAAGTCTTTGCAAATACATGAAATAGATAAACCCACCCCAGACAACTCTGTTTCAACATCTTTAAGGGCATATGGATTACTTCACATAAAATATCATGGTTTTTTCTAAGTCTCAGCTACTTTAAAAAAACCACAGAGTTTTCTTCCTTAAGACTTTGGTCTGTCTGGGTAGAATTTCCCTTTTAAAGGGATTCAAGACACTTAGGTCCCCAAACCAGAAGCAGAAATTTTATCTGCTATCGTTTATGGAGAGGACAGAGTCAAGGTTAATTGAACAGATTCCCATCTCAGACTGGAAACAAAGCAAGCTGACTTCTGCTGGAAGAAGATCATAAAACATTTCACAGTTTTCACCGTGATTCTTTCTTGGGAAGAGCTGTTCGATAATTCTGATTGCAACAAAGATGAACAAAATAATTTTTTTCTCCTAGTGGAACGTCTACAGCACAAGGATTTTAATGAATGCAAAGTGAAATAGATGCAGCCCATTATATACTACAACTGCATGATATTTACATTGTTTGGCTATTGGCATTTAACACTGGTGAGATCATTTCCTGCATACACAGAAGACAAAAGGAAAGAAAGACTGTTCAACATGTCTGACCGACCTATTTTGAGTACTTGATTCTACAGCACTAATGCTACACTGGCACTGGTTTTGCATGAGATTAGAAATGAAGCAATGAATTAGGTGTAATCACTCACCATGAAAAGAGATGCAAAGGTATGTGCTGTAACTCTGAGGCTGAGCTCTCAGTTTTAGGTTGCTGAGTGAAAGGTTAAATCTCAACCAAAAAGCAATGGAAAAAATGTCCTCAAATAAAATGTGCTGAATGCTGAAGAGTTATCTGCAAAAAATCCCAAACAATCAAAAAAACAAATGTATAACCTTACAGAGATCTTGGGTCGTCTGTGATTCCAGCAGGAGTGAAGGTGCCAATATCCTTAGGAAGTACTACTTGTTATAAAGTGAAAATCTGATTAGCACATTTAAACAGCAAGATCTTAATTCTGAAGGTAAATTAATTTTAACTTCAGTATCCTAAGAAACTATCTTTTCTGTTTATCTGCAGGCAACTTGGGATTTGCGCCAGCTACCTCCATAACTCAAATCTAACAAACTCTCAAAGCCACATCTAAGTACATTCACTGCAACATATTCATTAAATTTTAGGCTTGAAACAGCCCCACAGGAAGCTAAGGGATGAGAGGTAACCTTTTCCTTTTAGGAAAAAATCTTGTTACAAGTGCTTTTGTATTGACAATTTACAAGTAAGAAAAACCAATCCTATTACAAACTTTACCTATTTTCCTTTTATTTCCAAGATGGATATGGTCAGTCACTAACCAAATTCACTCCCTAAATCTCATCAGTTCTCTGTGTGTGAGCGCTAATTTTCCTTGCTGAACAATTCAGTTTTAGTATTATAGCAATTCTAAGTTTCTCCAAGACTTTCTACTGTTGCAAAAATACACCCAGTATGCCAACCTGTAATACATTTCTATTACATACTAATAAGAATTAAAATTACATATGAACCTTATTTTTTAGCCTATTAATTTTTGATACAATCTGAATATATATGTTTTAACTTGAGTTTTCTAAATACAAGAGAAATATTAATATGAAGGCCATTCTTCTTCCCTCCCCAAACTTAATTTTAAGTGCGGATATAAGGGAAAAAATTTATCTGGGTAATAGAGGCTGACAGCTAAATATCTATGGTGATATTTTAGACAATGAGCTCACTGAAAAAATCTTATGATAAAAGGGTAAAGCTGTCTAAGACTGTGATCCTCTGGCAGTAATCCTCCTGCCTGATGGCTGCCTGCACTTTTGCTGATGTGTGAAAGGGATAAGAAGATAAGAAACAGCCCCCTAAGGAGCAGAAGTCTCACAGGATAGAAATTTGATAGCTGGTGGAGAGAAGAAAAAACTCCTAAACAATCTGAAACATTTGATTTCTATTTTGCATTAGTCCACTGTTGAGGACATTTCTACTAAAATGCATCAGGGCACTGAAGAAATAGTATCATAGTAATAGGATGTGAAATTACAGGCCAAACAGCTAGACCTGAACAAGATGAACTCTTGCCCTAATCACAGGTGAAAGCTTGCAGATCTGAGATACAAAGCTCAGGATTTGTGCAAGGTCCTCCTGGGCAGCAGGGACTGCACGTGGCCCTGAATGCTGTGGTACCCCAGCAACTGAGCTGTAGCAGAGAAAAGCAATGAGAAGCACTTGGCAGAAAAAGCAGGGAAGCAGCAGGCATTTTCCAAGAAACTCTTTCCCTTCCCCCCAAATCACCACATCATGTCTAAAATGGAGGGGGATGGCACCCCACAGAGCACCTCTGGTTTTTTATCATCTATGGTTCAGTACAGAAGGGCACAGGCCAAAAATGACACTCATCACTAAGCCAAACACACTAGCTCAGTTATAACTCCATGAGTAATATTTTTCAATCTTTAAGCTTTTGTTCTTTGTGCTTTGAAGCTTTTTGCATACCTAAGATATGTAGTAGAAGTTGGAGATGCTTAGAGCTGTGATTTTCAGTAAGCAAAAGTGACAAAGACTTGATGGCAGAGCGTGTGCTTTTGCTCAAGAGAGAAGCCTGATGTCAGTGCTGTGTGAGTGCTTCTCCTGGCACGGGGAATGAGGGGGGCAGGAAGGATCCACCATGGACAGCACCAGCAGCAGTGACCCATCAGTCACCGGAAAAGGAATGGCAATGGGGTAATACCAAAGAAACCAACTGCAAAAGCACACTGAAAGAAAATTCCAGTGGAACAGCAGGAGGGTTTCTAAGCCTTTTCAGTGCTCTGCACATTTAGGTGGCGCAAAGCCTCTTTATGGCACCCTTGCCTGCTATTGCCTCAGTACTGAACCAATAGCTAAAACTAATAGCCACTGGTTTTGGCTGGGGCAGAGTTAGTTTTCTTCCTGCTACCTGGTACAGTGCTGCATTTTGGATTCCAAAGTATGAGAGTTATGTTAGCAACACCTGATGTTGCAATTGTTGCTAAGTAGTGCATGACACTGCTGAACTTACAGTAAAACCCACCTGAGTGCTAGGTACTGACACCTCCAAGTTAAAATCTGAAACTTCATCTACTTGCTCTACCATCAAGTCTTTATGTCACTTTTACTTATTGAAAATCACAGCTCCAAGCATCTCCAACTTCTACTACATGTCTTAGGTATGTAAAAAGCTTCAAAGCATAAAGAACAAAAGATTAAAGATTGAAAAATATTACAACCATATGGTGATTTGTTTTTTAACTAAGTAACATTTTTTCCAGAAGGATTTTGTTTTGGTGAAGCTTTTTTTCCCAGTGCTTCGGTTTCCACATCCATTCTTGAAGGATAGCAATTATTTGCCAGGTCCTAGAGACCCTTCAAACCATAGATTTCCCACGGAAAGTATTATACATGGAACTGGTAAGGCTGGAAGGAATCACTGGAGGGGTCACCTGGTCCAACCTCCCTGCTGAAGCAGAATCATCACAGCACAGGATTGCCTCCAGCTGGTTCTCTTGCTCGCTCTGACAGAACATGTGAGCTCCACAACTCTCTGTAACAGCCTGAAGTGTGTGTGTGTGAAATGGTGTAGTATCCTGCTCCAGAATGATGACTCACCGCTTTTTCCTATCTTAATTTTTGGCTGCTTTTTGGCACTCCTCTACATCTTCTCTGAGTCTGTTACCTTCCCTACTTGTCCTTATTTTTCATTCTAAATCTTATAACCACACACAGTTCTGCACTTTTAAAATGTCTTTGCTAATGAATTTTTCCCCCACCATCAGTATGAAAAATCTTCTAAAATGAAACTTCCATTCTGCCTTTATTCTTCTTGCACTGTGACCTTCCATTTCTGCAAAATCCATGCTGAGCTGAGCTCTCCAGCTCTCCTGAGGCCCTTGTTCAGCCATGCTTTGGGTGGCAACTGGAGGAACCATAGGGAAGGATATTTAGACACAAACCTCCTGCATGAGTTACTGTAGTTTGTCAAGGTTCCTTTAGGATGTAGACATGTACACAAGAATCAATCCAAAGACCATTAAGTGCAGTAGGCCCTGGAGAAGTGACATAATCATTTTGTATGTAACTCCATAAAGGTAGTTTCTGAGAAGTTTATTCCATAAAAATATGATGGCTTTATAAAGCAATAGCATTCTTTAATTCTGCTTTAGTAATTCCTTAGCTGATGAGGGTTGTTATTCCTAAGATCCTAAGCATCACTAACACATAATGTAACAACATCTTAATTTCCCAGCTGATGATCTCAGAGCCTGCATTGCTCCTATCAACAAAGCCCTGTCACTGGAATTTCTCCCAATATCTTGCTCAGTTGCTGGTATTGAACATTCCACTCAAATCTCAAGCTAACCTCAGAGCTGCCAAAATGTATTTGACAGTTACTGTTGATGGCTACATTGTCAGGAGCTTGCAGCAAGTCAAGCAATATCATAATTAAGTGCCATTTCTTTTGACTGCTACTGTTTTAACCAGGGCACGTTTATGGATTTTTATTTTTTTTTTTTTTTCCAAAAATGTGGTGAGAGCAGTGACAGAAAAACCACAAAAGATGATTGTTAATGACTTGAAACATATTTTGCTTTTCATACACCTAAACAGAAAAGTGATGTTCTGCCTGGAGGGCTCTGGAGGGTGAGGACTCAGAGGGTAAGGACAAGGGCTTAGTCAGATGCAGAAAGATGTGACAAGGGACACTGTGTTCCCACTGAAGGACTTCAGTTTCTGAACAAGACTCTGCAGGCACAGGACTATGTATTTAGGCATTGTCTTCTTTTTGTTCCAAGCCTCAACTTCCCACAAGCCAGCACTCAGGGATGGATGTGACAAAAGGAGAGAGACTGACAGAGTGTCCTTAACACAGAGCAGAGCGCCAGTCTGCGCTCCCCTTGAAGCCACCTCCACTCACAGCTCCCAGCTATGTGCAGGATTGAAGGACTGGATACCTTTATGCACTTCTGCTGATTTTCCCTGCCTACTCCATGAGCCAGTGGAACTTTGAGACAGAGATGTGGCTTGGTGTGCTCTGTCCCTCACCTTGTCACAAAACCTCCCCTTCACTCATGTCCCCAGCACAGAAAGTGCACGTTTGCTCACCACGAGGATTACAGCACTCAAGTCTAGGTGGACAAATGATCAGAAGGAAAACCAGACTGTGCTGGCAGAGAGAGAAAAGTAAATATGGTGACTGTAAGCAGCTACACTCTTCCTTTAACCATCCAGTCTTTTTGTCAGCGTGAAAGATAACACCCAGTTGCTCACAGTGAGCCATGGCAGGTGCTCAGAGGCTCCTAATGCAAGCAGCAGTGTTAAGAGTGCCAGAGTGAAGCCCCAGCCCCCAGAATGTCTAGCAGGGCGCTCCCAGCACTCACCCACGTGGAGGGATCTGCTCCATGAGCTTGGCAGTGGCTGCAGGCTGGCAGCAGCTGCCAGAGCTGAGCTGCTCAGACGCCAGCTTGTCTGGGTGTGTGACTGCTGGGACTGCTGTCTGTGAGCCTCAGCCCAGCCCTGTGCCTCAGAAGGACTGAAGGAAGGCGTTTCAATCTGTAGCAACTGGCATATTGCATGACATCAATAATGCACCCTAACTGTGCTCCCAGTTAAAAGAACGCTCTTACAGTGCTTGAGAACACAAGAACTACTCATTCTTGTACTCTGCTTCCTGCCCTCCCAACTGATATATATGAAACCCAATATCTAGTCCAATCTCTTTGTATTAATGTATTTTGGTGGATTTTAAACACGTGCAAATTGCAGCTCAAAGGGATGCAAACACATGTTTAAAGGCAAGCAGGTATATCTACAAGCTATGTAAACCTTGTACTATCCTTCAAGAGAACACAAACTTTGTCCACTCTCTCCTTTACTAAAAATACAAGTTTTTAACTAATAACATTTAAATTTCAAATTTTTTTTTCAAGAATGAAGCACAGTAATTGTCAGAAAAAATCCATAAACTTGCCACATCAAAAGGATGCATGGTTATACGAAACCATAGAGTGTAACAAAATTTCTTAAAATCTACAGAATAATAAGAAATTAAACACAGCAATAGGAAAAGTATTTTCAGAATGACACACATAATGACTTTAAAGCTAAAAGTGACTTAAAAATAAAATAAAAACCAAAAAACACCCCCCCCCCCCCCCAAAACAAAATAAAAAACCCCAACAAATCATCTCTGACCCTGAGGAGGTTATTGAGAAGATGAAGCCAGCAGTGCAGGGCAGAAGGAAAAAACAAGACAATAAATGAGACAAGTTTCCCACTGGGTGTGAGGCAGAACCTCCATGAGGAGAGCTAGGTGGTGGGCCAGGCTGTCCAGTGAGCCCTTGTCGTGTCCATTCCTGGCATCACAGAACATCCTGAGCTGCAAAGGACCCACAAGGATCACTGAGTCCATCTCCTGGCCCTGCACAGAGCAGCCCCAAGGCCCACACCAAGTGCCTGAAAGCATTCTCCAAATGCTTCTTGAACTCGGCCAGCCTTGGAGCTGTGACCACTGCCCTGGCGAGCCTGTTCCAGTATCCAATCACACTCTGGGTGAAGAACCTTCTCCTGATATCCAAAATAAACCTCCCCTGACACAACTGCAGGCCGCTCCCTCGGCTCCTGTCAGTGTCAGCACAGAGCAGAGATCAGTGCCTGCCCCTCCTCTTCCCCTCAGGAGGAAGATGTGACTGCAGTGAGGCTTTTCCCCTCAGTCTCCTCCTCTCCAGGCTGAGCTGACCAAGGCACCTCAGCCTCTCCTCACACAGCTTCCTCTCAAGGCCCTTTACCATATTCACTGTTCTCCTTTGGACACTCTCCAACAGTTTTATGTCTCTTTCAGACTGTGGTGCCCAAATCTGCACACATCACACCAGGGCAGAGCAGAGCAGGACAATCACTGGAGGCTTTTGGCACTCAACCAGTTGACTGTGGAGCTCCTGAATTATTTTCTGACTGCATGAAAGGGAGCAGCTTTACACAGTCACTCTATGGCAAGCTGAAGGACAGATTACACCAATGTCAAACCTTTTCAACAAAAGCCTGTCTGGTGGCACCAGTAATAAACATTTCTCCACAGAATGCCTGGGTGGGTCTTACAAGCCAGAAGCTGTCATACACAACAGTGATTCCAACAGCACAGGGCAGCTTCTGATGTGCTTTGTAACATTTCTAGTCATGATTTTTATCTAAAAAACTGCAAATGGAAATACTGTGCCAGAAGCAAGCACTACATCTGGTTCATCACAACGTTTTAGCACAAAGCTCACTTCGCCAAGCAGTAATGGCCAAGTGTTTTCTGACTCATGCTTTACACAACAGCCCTTTCTGCATCCCTCAGCCTCACATCTTTTAAAAACACTCACTTTACTTTCTGTGGCAGTCATGATGGACAGCTCATAGCTAGAGGTCCTGCGCCTTTTACAAACACTGCTGAAACACCACAGCTCTGAGTACAGCTTAGTGAAAAGAGTAAGCAGACTTGAAGAGGCTGAAGAGAACAACTCAAACAAAAGCAGCTGAACGGCAATAGCTTGGCCTACTTGGGCTTGCCTGCGACCCATTTTCTCTCCTGCCTGGGTGAGACACATTTTGAAGATCTCGGGTAGCACTGAGAGACTGAGGGCAGGCTGGCGGTGAGGCAGGAGGCAGCAGCTGCTCACTGCCCTGGAAGCAACAGGGGAAAGAACACCAAAGAAAAGACTGGGCAGAACGTGCTGCTTCCAGGCCCAAGCTGTGGACAACATGTGAGAGTTCACGGAGATGTCTTTATGGTTGCAACTGAAATTCCACACCAAAAGGCTTCCCTGCTGGCCAACCCGGTGCCTCTGGCTCTAAGGCGTTGTCCTCTCCCCTACATCTGAAGTTACTCATTTTAAAATGAGTTACCTTCATGTTTTCCTGCTGGATATAGCTTTAGATAGTTATGTCATCAATTCAGGAAAAAACCAGTTTGCAAAATTATCAAGAAAGCATTTAGGTAAAATCTCTGAACATCTTAACTGTCTTTGAGGTTCTTCTTTGCTGTCAAAAAAGAAAAGGAAAACAAAAGCCAAAGGAAACATATTGCAATTCCACGTTGCTCTTCATAAATCCTCTTTGACAGCTCCTATCTGTTTTGCCTCTCTGAGCAGGACCAGAGAGGAGATTCCTTCACATGACCCCTTTCTATTCATCATCCTAGGGGTATACATCTTATATCAACTCCAAGAAACAATCACAAAACAACATGATTCTTCAAGTTGCCTATATATCGCTACCATCAATTTCATTTTTAACAATATTGTCAGAGCATGCAGAGGTGATATGCAAAGGTGGTAGCTGTGAACTAAGATAAATGAACTTAATAATATGTTCCTAAGTTAAAGATTAACAGATTCCTCAGGTGCTAGCAATAAATGAGACATGCAGTCTCAGCTGAGAGATCTTTTCCTCTAAACCAGTTTTGTTTATGTAAGTGATATATATCAGAAATATGTATGTGTTTATACTATGTTAATAGTATGGGAACCCTGTTCAAGAACCTTCCAGACTGACATTCCTCAACTCACAATTCTTCTCACTTGCAGCTTTTATTAAATCTTACTGGGTATTTCCAACTTGTTTACACTCATTTTTGAATTTGAAACACTTAAGAAGTGATTTTTTATGGATTAATCTGTGAAATCCACCTGTGAGGAGTCTTGCACAAAGTAAATCAAGAATTGCTAGAAACAGTGGGACTTATTCTGCTCCACTTTGCAATATGCAAGAAAATTTAAGAGTCATAACAGAGTAGAAACACAAGAACTGTCATTCAGCTGTGAGCTGTCCTCTTACATTTTTTCTCAAATGGCTCTTATTGAACCAAAAATCTATTTCCAGGTACTCTTGACTGGCACAAGGAAGATCAAATGTTCCAATAATGCAGAATTAGATCTTATAAAATACAGACAAGAGAATCAACTCCCACCTACATGTTCCAATAGGCAAAGCCTTCATGGATCATGCCTGTTGGGAAACAAAAGATTTCAGCTCACCAAGAGTATTTTCACAAATGCAACTGCACTATTTGCCTGAAGGACATATTTTCCCAGGCAGAGGCTTGTTAATCCTCTAACCAGACATTTTGCAAGGAATCAGAAATGCTGTCCAGGATGCCCTCTGAATACATGGTGTTTCTATGCCCACCTGTTTCCTGCTCCATGTTTTACTGTTATCTGTCTCACAATGGAATTATGTACTAAATCATTCCTGTCCTAAACCTTTTTGTTTGTTTTTAACTTTTTGACAAAAACAGCATCATACTCCAGATATTCTGAAATCAGCCTAAAGTTGTACAACTTTATGAACCAAACTATGTCCTGCAATGATTTCTGACCTGTGTTAGTTGAATTTACAGAGAGAACCAGCACTGACATCTCCATCAAATGCTGGGGATTTCTCCAAATTTATCCAGTCATTGAAGCAATTTATGGGATGCTGACCTTCAGTAAGTGACTGTGTTAAAGTGTGTATTTTTGCTTCAGTGGATTCAAAACCATAAGGCAATACTTTAGGGGTAACTCTTGCAGTACATTTGTAGCTTACCACAAGATTTAGCACATTTTTTTAATAAAGACCAGTATGAATGCTTAAAAAAAGATATCCAAGACCTATTTATGGTAACCGGGGCCAAATTGTTGAAAAGAACCCCAATTATTTTTAGTAGAATAATTTTATGAAACTGAGAACAGTTTACTCCAAAAGTTCTGTGACCTGCATGGAGAGGAGTTAATGGCTGATTCTTCGCACTGAAGTCCTTCTCAAAGAAAAAAAAAAAAGCTTTAAGTAGTTGAGAAAGATACAGCGATTTTTCAATAGAGTCCTTAACTTTTATTCAGTGGATAAAAGCTAAACAAACTCCAGTGAAGGCTATCATCATTTCCCTACCAGGCAGAGAACAGTCACAACACAGAAGCAGAAAAGGAACTCTGGAAATGCTTCTGAAGGAATCCCTGAAAAATTCATTTGCAAACCTTTACAACTAACATCCAATAGCACAAAGACATGTGAAACACTCTCCAGATGCAAGATCAAAATTTACCCTGGATCAAACCTTACCCTTTTACACTTTCTAGCTTGGTGTTTGGCTCAGTACCAGGCATCTTTTTCAGAGTGCTTGGGAAAGGAAATAGAGCAGTGAAATCATCCTCCCATCAGGGTGTTTTGAAAGCCTGTGTAAATCCTTCTGAATCCTATTGCTACCTCAACTATCTTGTTTAAGTTTGTGTGGTCTAGTGCTGCAATTGCATACACATGCTAGGATTTTCCCCAAAGCTCCCACAATGGTTAAAGAAAATTCAGATCTTGTTAATTAATCTTTAATATGAAATGGGTTGAAATTGACAGAACAAGTTTGTGGCTGGCTAGGTACAAGTGATATAAAGCCCTCTCCCATGAATAATGGAGCAGAAACATCTGAGATAAAGGAAGTCTCAAAGTTTAAATATCTGTCTAGAGACATTTGGGTCTGCTGCTTTTTTTTTCTTTTAAATTACACTTCCAAAGCCTAAGAATAAACATTTTCAGATTCCAATTAAGAAGACACATATAAGCATTCCTGTACATCAGGGAATTAGCTAGGGAGAGGGATGAAATGATTAAAGATAAGAAGGAAGGATTTGAAGAAATGGAGAAGACTTGATTGCTCAGTGCTTCCCACATACATGCTGGCCACTTTTTACAGTGCTGAAATGCAACAGACTTCTGCATGCATGTTTGCAACTTCAGTAAACTTCAGTGCTGCTATCAAAGAAGAGATGCTGAACAACATGCACACAAAATGGACAACCATTACTTTGTCTTAAGGACTGACGGGAGCTACCCAACATGGGCTAAACTCCAGGATTTCTGCAGTAGGCATTGTCAGGTTTTTATGCAGACACACACGCCTCTGTCAGGCAGTCTTTCTCAAGTGCCCCTGTTCCTGTAAGCTAAATCTCCTCTGGCAATATTCCATGGCCAATAATTAGAGCAAGTTTAGGTGCTGAAGGAAGTAGCCAGGAAGAAAGCTCATCCCTAGTACAATCAAAACAAGCAGTAGATTTCCTGAGGAAAGTCAGTGGTCCAAAAAGCCACTGGGCTTTTCCAGGGGAACAAAATATTTTACTACCTGAAAGCCTCTCAGGTTTAGCAGAAACAAAATAAATGATGATGCCAAGCATCTCTCTTAGAAAATAAAAAATGCAGCTCTTCCTTTTTCTAAATAAATTCCCAAACATGGATCAAGCAGCTGATGTACACATCAGTGCTCAAGGCATGCACTGGTCCAGCATGACACCCCACTGTACCTTACTCTGCTTCTCTAACATTACTCCTGTTTCTCTCCTAAATTACAAATACCCTTGAAGGCAAAGCATCAACAAAAGTAAGCTTTGTGGGTATCCAGGAGGATATAATCTGACTTTTAATGCCTTCTAAATTGTCTTATCTGAATATGTCCTATCTGCCTAGCTTACAAAACAAAAAGACTACTTGCTTTTATTATTCACTGCTGCTCTCCAGATGAAAATGCAGGCCTCTGGAATAATGCAATGATTTATTTTGAAGTACTGTATGAACTTTATTTCAACCTTTCCAAATGAGAGCTTTGCCTAGTGTTAAAATTGCCAAATGTCTGACCAGATTTCTAATAACCATATCTGCTTTTTTATCTGTATGGAAAAATAGCATGCTTATATCTTATAACAACTAATTATAATTATTCCATTATAAACATCTTTTACAATTATCTTTCCTATTAGACCACAGAGATTCTGCTTTTAAGGAAACATTAAAAGCCCCTCATAGTTTTGAAGCTATGTATATTTATTTTTAATTCAAACCTCTGGTTTCTGTGTATTAACCTACTGTCTTTTAAAAAAGGAATTAATGAACAACTGCAAAAACTTCTAATATACGGGTTAATTCTGAAGCTTATAGAAAATATTTTTAGCTTTGCATTTAAGGATTCAATTAAATAGTTTTGCTTGATTTGCTGGATCATTTTGATATAAAAGTCATACCAGGACACAAGGACCTTTTAGGACCTATGAAGTCAACATAGCTCAGAAACTTTTTTGAGGTTAGAATTTGCTTTATTTCCTACCAATGATAACTTTTATTTCTTATATAGGTTTATTCACTACCAAAACATGGTCCCTACCCTTGTTTGTAGTATGATTCCAGTGAAAACCTACTGGCTGAAGAACTCTGTAATCTCATAAGATCTCTTCAAAGACAAGAAACAAAACCATCTGCTCCCCCCTAACAGGCACAAACTACTCCTTTCATACCCTAGAACTAGAGATTCAGCAATGCAATCAAATGCAAACAACTTTTTTTTTTTTAACAGAAGGAAATACAAGGGGTTTTACATATTCAAAAATATTCAGAAATGAAATGAGGCAAAAACCTTTGTATGTTAATCAAATAGCCAAATGCCAGCAATAGCTCTGCTATTCAGCAGCTCATAGAAGCTGCAGAGAAAGAGGGAAAAAAGTCTAAATAAATCCAATCCAAACAAATTTTTCCTCCTCAGCCAAACTGTACCCTGTTAAACCTTCTTTACTGAAATATTTCATGTCTATGGGAAACTATAAACATCACTATTAAACGAATTTATACATATATATTTATATATACGTAAAATAATGCCTTAGAATTTCTGTCTGAACCACTGAATAGTCTTACATGCTCCAAAAAATTTTCCTCTCCAGAGAAAAACACAGCACTGAAAGAAAGATTTTAGAAAATTATATCAGTGTAAAATAAAAGTACTATAAAATTATTTTTTTAGCCTAAAGTGTAGAAATTCTCACCATGCAATAAAACACAGAGCTATCTAAGTGAAGTGCCAGGTGAGGAGAACAAATGCTACACTGGGAACATTTGGCTTTTTGTTGCTATTTCTGTGATGTTAACACATTGATTAAACTTTTTTCACTAATGAGCAGCAATTATCACTAATAATCAAGTGAAATTATTTGGGAAATGCAGATAATCAATTTACCAGGTTTACCTGCAATGCATGGTAAACCACTTGAATTGTATCAAGTAGCTGTTCTCTCTGTTAATTGAAAAAAAAAAGTGAGCTCCCAATCCCTACCTCTATATTAACTGAAAAGAGGGTAAAACCTTAGTGCATATATTTTACTGAAAATTGCTCTCTACATATATGTGGAGATACTTGCTGTCTCATATCTTAATTATTTTTAACTTAACAGTTACTGCACTCAGATAAGATATGTATCTCCTTCCTGTTTTTTTTTTTTAATGCAAATCCCTTTTCCCAATTGGATACTAATTTGTATGACCTTTTCAATATTTTTTGAAGAGGAGGTTGATTAACTCGGATTGTGTCAAAATATTTGACTGAAGGAAGGACTGAATTGACTTCAGTTGTACCAACAGAAGTAAAATTCACTCTGTCTCAAAGTCTGCCCCTGCAACAGATTTTCTAGCTGCCAAGTCCAGGATTTGGTTTAGTCCCCATGCAGGTGAAAAAATTAATGGCACATGATTAATTCCTCAGTGGAGAATCCCAGGGATAAATGCCACAAGACAAGTGATTGCCATCATCCTGCTGCTACACCCCCTGAACAGACTCGGGAGGAACTCAGCTGACGAGCAGCCAAAATTCAGCCATGACTTGGGGAGCACTGCTTTATACTGAGGACTTCAGTTAAGACATTCCCCAGTCAGCTCCAATTAAGACATCATTCTGGTGGCATGAGCAGTGGCATCTGATTAGCCCACTTCTGGTACTTTAAACACAAATCACTGATTTTTCTTCTAACAGCTTACTGGGCATAAGAGAATGTAACAGAGGAAGCGAGGATTTGAGGTTATAAACAGAAAACACACACACAAAAAAAAGTTAATTATGTTCTCTGAAATTTTACTCAACTGCTGCTAATGGTAGGAGCAACCTAGACACAGTGAGTGTCCCGATCACAGCCAGGGTGAACTGTTCTCTGTTAGCTCCATTGAATGGCAGATTTTAGTACCTCTGGTGTGGGGAAATGGCTCAAGCCAACTAACAAATTAAAGATGTGCACTCTCTGGTTTTTGGAACTTTTCAGTAAGCCTTGGCAAATGCTATCTACACCAATCCTACCAACAATGCATTTGATAAAGACCACAATATTTAAAGCTCTGTGGAAGGCACAGTGACAACAGTTAGAAAGTCAGAACTAGTATTTATGTAAATTATTGTACCACAGTGGAACACTACATCTTCAGTAAAAAATAATTTAAAGCAAACAAGCCTACCACTCCTCCCAAAAAATTAAGATGTAAAACTTCAGTCAAAGCTCCAGAACTTTTTACTGCTAAGAAAAAACAAACAAGCAACAACTGGTGAAAGTATTTAGCTTTGACAGTTAAGATGAGATTTTTCAAGGAGCCTAATGAATGCTCCAGCTGCATTTTGGATTAAATTAAGTGGCTAATTTATGTTGTGCTTCTTTGTTAGCTGCTAGTGACGGGCAAGCTCAGCAGCACGGATGCAGAACAGCAGTAATGGACTTTGCATGACATGATTATTCACCAGTAAATGAGGCTGGGGACAGCCAATACTGCTGTCACTTAAAGCTGTATTAAAGTGCCTGACATGAGCAAGTTTAACTAAACACTGAGGTGGCAGCTCCCAGAGTGATCACTGGGAGTGTGTGGTTAGGAATGGCAAGATTCAAACCAAAGGAGCTCTATTCAGCAGCAGAAACTCCAAAATCAGCCAAAAGACTTTTTACAAAATTACTTATTAACTTCCTTTCAAATAATTATATATTCTCAGATGCTCCTGTGGTTTATTTCTTCCTTCACAAAGCAAACTGTTCTCCTTACTCTTTGCAAGGCTTAACAAAAGACTGAGTACAAATGTCAAAGTCAGTGTTTTCTCAGACACCTTGTTCCCAGTTACGGCTAAGACTTCCATGTTGAATAAAAAGAATTAATGATAGGAAATAAAATATGAAAGTGAAGTGCAGGCACTGTGCTTGCTCCCAGTTGATCAGATGCTTACTCAAAAACAACAAACCTGAGAGGAAAATATTGCACTCCTGCTACTACTGGATCAGTCTGCATCTTTTATTTTAGTTTGAGGTCAAGACAGATATGTATCTCTATATTTGCAGTGTCAAACCCACACTGTCTGAACAACACCTAAGACTTTGCACTATAAACTCTCAGGAGCATTGAACACATATTGTGCTTAATGTCCTGGACTCTCACTCAGGCTCCCACATGCTACATAAAGCAAATAAACAGCTAGAAGGATCTAAAACATTTGAGGAAAAGCAGCAATACGTTAGTCTTTCCACCTAAAGCTCAGTGGGTATTTGCTGAGATGCACTTGACACAGATAGAGCTTCAAGTTCAGAGAAAGCTGACTAGCAGATAAAAGGTCCTGATAACCTTCAAAGCTCTGCATTGCTGTTGAAAAATGCTCACTTCCCCCACAAGTCTCCAATGGATTAGCAGCTTTGTGGTGTGCGAGCCCTCCCCACGGCCCTTCATTATATTTCATAGTCACTTAAGCTTTTTCCTAATAAAAAGACAATGCCAAGGGTGAGATTATGAAATACCCCAAAGTTGATAACAGTTTAATTAAATGTTGCTCCCTAAAAACATTTCTGGTATGGTTCTGGCAATAAAAAGGAAAAGTGAATGTTGCAATTGCTTCCTTTGCTTTTCCCATGACACTGCCTTTCAGAGCATGCTGCAGAAGGTCTGGTTCCATGACATGGTTGCTAAATTCAGTTTTACACTGAGCACAAAGAATTCATTTTAACTTTGGGGTTGGTACAGAGAAGACTCTGTATGATCAGATTTTGTCTGCTGCTTTTTAATTAAAATAAGAGGGACAGGTCCTCAAAGGGAGTAAGCAAGCATAGCTCTGTTGAAATGAGTATTTTCCAAGCCTTCCCTCAAAGTCAACAGCAAAACCTTCCTATTAAATCCACACTGTGTTTTCTGTGGAGATGCACAACTCTGTACAGAGGAAGCTCATGGCACTTATAAGCAGGATTTATTCACTTAATGAAGACAATAAATGCACATTTATCTTCTGTACTTATTCTTTTGGCTGTTGCTTCATTTCTTCATACTGCAAGTAATGGTTCCAAGTGCCACAGCCTTGCTTTCACCCTACAAGTCACCTGTGATGGATAAGCAGATAAATGGTTTCCTAGTATCTTCTGTGAGATAACTTTTTCTACAGTGCTATATTTTTTATATACTATATTTTTTCCACATGTAAACCAGCTCTGATACAACTTCAGCTTGGAAATTTTACTTTGATAAGGGCTTGGGGTCAGTGCCTCATCATCTGCTGTTGTTGAAGCAGGCAATGCGTGACACGTAGCAAAACCAGAAAACATCAGCTATTTTCTGTGGAAGACATGGAGAGGAATGATTAATTTTGCATTGCCCCTTAAAACTGGACTGCTCTTACGGCTGTGAATTATATGACACAATAATTGTGTCTGTTAAAACTCCAAACATCCTTCTAGTAGACTTTCAGCACAATTATTGCTTACAACACCACAAAATGAGGATACACTTAGATTGTGTTAAATGAGTAGTACACGAGAGTACACAGGAGTTTTACCAGGCCAAACTGGATTAACCAAACCAATTTAAAAAAAGGCATAATATCACAGAAATTAAATAAAGAAAGAAGAGTTCATTTTCAAAACCAGAAATGTCAATAAAAATATGGACAAGGAGCACTTGATCACATGAAAAGCAAAATTAGTTAAATCCTAATCTGACACTTTGCCATGGTACATTTACTAGGCAGTGCACAAAGCCATGAACTCTGACTCAGACATCCCATATTACACAGAGAACAGTCAGAAAAAACATTTCTCACTTCTGCAAAAGCAGCAGCTTGCAGCAGGAGTTCGTGGCATCATAGATCTCACCACACTTGCCACTTGAACAACCTTCACTCCTCTCCTGAACCATAAGGCACATTTTACTGATGTTTCTCCCCAGACCAACACTCATTTTCTGACTCAGCTGCAGCACTTACTGATTTGTCTCCTCAGCAAAACTCTTGGCTTCACTTTTACCCTGAAAACCATCATTCCCAGACCTGGCAACAGGAAACAACCCCTTTTCCTCAACAGCAACAGAATCACAGTGTTCCATAGGATCACTGCTGCCTTTTCCAGCTGATTACGCTGCCTCCTAACCAACAACTGAAGGGGTTTCTTTTCTTGAAGAGGCACTGGACTTTCCCCTGTTTTTAACTTTACCTTTCCTGCCTACATCAGCTTCTGTCTTAAATGATCTGGCATAAAAACACGGGTCAACAGGAGGGCTGACAGCATT
This sequence comes from Passer domesticus, assembly GCF_036417665.1. Taxonomy (NCBI): domain Eukaryota; kingdom Metazoa; phylum Chordata; class Aves; order Passeriformes; family Passeridae; genus Passer; species Passer domesticus. Next base: position 32,928,551 of record NC_087481.1, read on the forward strand.
TTACAACCCTGATCCGTGGCGCTCCATGCTGAGCAAACAGCACTGGGAAGCAATCCAGCAGACAAGAGTGTTTTTCAGACACTACTTGTCTCCTCCCTAAAAAGCTGCAATTTAGCAGTAGGTGCAGAAAGGCACAGCAGCAAAGAGAAGGGCTCAGACACTTCATACACTGTGTTTTGGACAATAGAACATTATTTCTTCATTGTATTCATAACAAATGCTCTTGAAAACACCGAGTGAAACACTAACAGCTAAACATAAATGGTGTTTGATTATTTTATAAAGGTACCCCTGTGGTTTTGGACACAGCTTCAGTTGTTTATTTACCTCTACATAAGACAGACTAGGCAGAACAGACACTGATGTGTGTGGCAAGTGGGTGAGCAGCTCAGCTCAGCTCCTGAGCACAGCACTTGTGCCTCTTCAGGCAGGTGGAGGAATACTGGCACTGCTGCCAAAGCAGTTCTCTCTCACACACAGACTTGGTTTTCTCTAGTAATGGGCTCCTCCATCTCAGGAGCTGAGAACATCTAATTCAGTGACATTAAACTAATGAACTGCATAACTCCTTACCTGTGTGGTACTTTGGATTTTTAGAGCAGTAACAAACTTATTAACGAAGAATGATTAAATTTACAGTAAGAAACCATTTTTCTCTGTAATACTTCCTAGTAGTAAACAACCTGAAGTGGTTCCTTTCTGCTTTCTGTTCCAAAAAAAAAAAACCAAACCCAAGATGCAGGGCACCCAGAACATGATGGTTCACATTAACAGCATTCTTAAGGAAAGCAACATTAATTTCATACATTGCTATAAATGTGCCTGGACAAAATGGGATGGATCATTACACAACACATGATTAGATCAGTAAGTTAGATTGGAACAAAGTAGGAGTTGTGTGATTGTGCATAACAAATGGGAAAAAAAAGTTACTTTAGTTAAATGCATGTGTACATGCTTTAGTGAAAACAGAAAACTAGAAAAGATTACAGAAATAAAGGAGGAAACTATACACTGGATAGTTGGTTTAGGTATTCACACAGACAAAAGGAATTTGGGAGATCAGTAATCTTCCATTTACAACTATTCAGTTGTATTTTTGTTCATGAAACTTTGAATTTTAGAACTGATTCCTCTGACATTTTCTGTCATGAATGAAGATTTATTTTATCTTATACAGTAATGCATTTATAGATTTAACCACTTAACATTTTTTCATAAAATATGGAGGCATTTGTTGGCATTTATCTTTCAATCCCCCATAGTGTAAAAGATCTTTGACAGATGCAATGATAAAAAAGATGTCAATGCCAGATTACATAAAGAAATCACAATAACATTATTTCTTGGGAATTATTATTAGAACTGTAAGTTAGCAACCTTTGCGGCACCTGGGATACAAAAATATGGTTTTCATATATTTTTTAATCACTTATATTCATTTCAGATACAATTCTGTCAGCTTGTAAATGAAAATTATTATGTCATCTGAAATTACTTTTATTCACTAACTATACAAACAGTTTCAAATCAGTTCGCAAGCACAAATGTTATCACACTGCACAAGAGAAATCTCACATTAATATCCAGGAGCGCAGCAGAACCAAATTTTTCAAAAACATAGATCTCTTCCCGGTTAAGAAAGCAAAATTATGGTCAGAATTGTCTGTTTCTTGCCATCACTCTTTCAGTGAATTCATGCCCCCCTGCATGTTCTCACCTGTGCTCCAGTACCAGCTCACCTTTCCATGAAATCAGGTGGGGTCACAGCTCTGCAGGGCAACTCTGGCCCCTGACAGATCCCTCTGGGCTGGTCCCAGCTAAACGGCTCAGGTATGATCAAAGATGGCAGAGTTACTTTACCAGATATTTCTAACAAATTGCAGGACAAAAAAAAAATCAAAGAAATACCAGAAGCACCAGACCTAACAAACAATGTTGTTGTTAAAAGCACAAAAGGTTACCTTTGGTTTCCAAAATGGAAAGATCTTGTGAGATTTTTTTTTTCTGTTTGGCTAAATAAAAATCACACACAGTTGCATTCAGGCTTCTTAGTGAATAAAAGAACTCAATGCATAATCATTTGTTGAAGAAAATTAAAAACAAAGTTAATGAAAATTATGATGCCATTTTATATTTAAGTCAGATGATGGAAAGAAGTATCAATATTTGCACTTCCTCTCTTACTTACTACAAAGATAAGTAAGAGGGGAAAGTAAAAATGGTATCTACAGAGGCATTTTAATTATTTTAAAGTTATTAAACTTTCACAGAGTTCATGTATTTGGAATATATAATGCAGCTGAATCAATTTAAATATAGACAATATTAGAAAGGAAAACAGCATAAGAGCAGTCAAAACCCCCTTTGCATAGATTTTCAAAACTGAGGGTGGGAGTCAGTCCTGACTGTTAATCCATTTTCATGTTCATGCTCCTCCTTCAGGTTATTTCAAAAGTACATGTTAATAAAAGCACTTATGGAACCAAGTGTGTTTAAGTTGTTTAGTTAAAGGCAGGCCTTATTTTGATGGCATTCTCTGAAGTCTGTAACTCTTTCACGAAGGCTCTTTGAAGAGGGGCTGCATTATGGGAGCTGTACCAAACAAGATTGTTAAACTGCTTTGTACATCTTTGTGGCCATTAGAAATCTCAATACTTCCAGTTGTTCCTTTATGTTTTTGCCTAAATACAGAATTTAACGTGAAACCAGGTACTAGGTGAGAAACTCACAATATCACAAACATACAGTAAATAAGCAAAGGTGTCTAGAATAGAATAAACTCCTGACCTTTCAGCTGTGGTGATATGAGCCAAAACAATGGACTGCAGCCCATTACTTTTAGAACTTGCTTTTGCATAAAGGCAATAAAATACTGTACTGTAGGCCGGAATAATTACAAAGCTGCAGAGGGAAGTTTAGTTTAGAGTTATATCACATACTTTTTTCTAGCAGTAAAATGACATAAACAAATAAGGACTAGTATAGCTTTGACGGGACAAGAAAAATAGGACAATCAAAACTAAGACTAAATTCTTTTTTCCCTACCCAGAGCACAGCATTGTAAATAAGCAGAGAATTGAGTATCAATAAACAATTATTTGTCTGAATCACAAAATATCAAGTAGCAGAAAATGCACTATTCCCGAGTATTTCCAGAAAAATAACAAATTGAGCCATTTTATCTAGATATAGGGAAAATCTTTTACCACTAGAACAGTCAAGCACTGGAACAGGTTGCCTGGGGAAGTCGTGCAGTCCTAGGTTTTTAAGATTAATCTCGATAAAGTCCTGAGCAGCCTGGTGGCACCTGAGTTGACCCTGCTTTGAGCCTCAGGTTAGAGACCTTCAGGTTCCACCCTGAATCATGCAGGAGTTCTGGGACATCGATTTTACAAATACTTTTTAAGTAAGAACGTAACTCACAGGAACATCAACTACTGCTCTAGAGGACAAAAATTACAGATAACAGGGAACATAAATAAAAAAGTACATGTGGGAGCATGATAAGTGGCATGAAGCCAAATAAAATTTTAAAAAATTGAATTAGCACCTCCTTAAAGGTAAAAAGGCAACAACTATTCAGTAATACTCACAGATAAAAGACTGGAGGAAAGAATTAGAGAAAAGAGATTTGTATGCTAGTAAGTAATCTATTCTAGACCAAGAACCACTTCAAATATATTGCACAGAGAGGCCAGTGCATGAAGACAGAGACAGCAAAGAGGGAAGGGATACTCTAAATGATTCTAACAAGTCTGTAGCTCCTTGCATTGCAGGGGCTGCACAATTAACTAAAAGACAGTTGGGAGACAAACATGAGGTTGGCAAAAAAAACCTCTGAATAAATCGAAAGCTCTCATTTATTACTGAATTATAAAAGAGGTTCTAAGCTCTACATAAAGGAAATAAAGAGTTCTGAATAATAGATGCAGGTGTTCATATATGGCCTGATGAATAATTCAGAAAATTTAACATTACAGACTTTTTAAAGCGAAAAAAGATAACATTGACATCAGAAGTAATGGTGATACCAAAATAAGCAGGGAGTGAGAGATGGCTGCAGAGCTGTGACAAGCAGTGGAAGAGGAAAGGAAAACACCCAGAGGAAGTAAAGAGCCAAAAAGCTGTTCTTAAGAACAGTGACAGAGTAATGACAGGGAGAGACAGACTCCTTTGAAGAGCAGAAGACTCTGCAAGCAGGTTCATCAGCACAGCTGTGCTACCAACATGAGCATCCACATTTTTTATAACACTGACAGCAAAAAAGGAAGGATAAGATGAAAGTATCAAAGTGACTGAGCAAGCAATAAAGATGACAAAATTGTAAATTAAATGACTGACAGTACACATCTTGGCACCATAAAATGAAGAGTAGGGAATGGGAGAAAAAGTCATGGGGGTATTATGGGAAGATAATACCCTGACAAGTGAATCATATACTGCTAGTTTCATGAATTTTTATTAGCATGCTCTATTAAGAGGAAAAAACTCTACAAATTTAAATTGAAGAAAGATTTAGGGAAATGGAACATATTTTGGGGATTGGGGAGGCAGAGAATGGGCTTCTCAAAAAGCGAACGGTTTTCCCACCATGTTTGTCACAGTTCGGAATGGAACAGACTGTGTCCCATTTTTGCTAAACTAGCATCACCAGAACCAGGAATACAGGCTGGACATCCAGGAAGGTGTCTGGAGCACATTTCAATTCTGAATTCAGAAGGCATTTGCCACAGCCAGAGTTATACCTGCAGACTTTTAGGCGATTCTGAATTTTCTTTGCACAAGGACTGTTGGACTTTCCCTGAGTGTGGCTGAGCAGATTGTTTACCAAACTGATTTGTGGCCTACAGATGCTAAACCCCATCCACAAAGGTGTTGAGGCAATGAAACCATCAAAACAGCTGACACATGGATACTAACACACCTTAAAAGGTATAAGAAAATACAAATCACTTGAAAAAATAAGGCAATGTCATTACATTACTCACCCTTTGAGGAAACAACTCTTGACATAAAAGTTGGATAAAGCAGCATCACTGCCAAGGCATACATTTTAATTGTCTTTCAGCTGTCCTCTATCCACAACAATTTCATCAGAGTCAAATAAGAACCTTTGACCCAATACTAACAAGTAAGATATTGGCCATCCAGTGTAGTTCTCACAAATCGCCACTTGCATTCAGCAAAAAATAAATAACAGAATTTCCATATTTTCCCTGAGATTTAATTGAATATTTTCCACAGTTTTTTTAGAACAAAATTTGACTAGAACATGTGCTTAAAAGTAATTTTTTGAAAAAAACACATGAATACCTATTTCAAAGAAACAGCATAATTTAAGACAATTACATCTACTTTTTCCCTCCAGTTCACCTTTAAGTAACTTTATAGAATAAATTTAAAGGAATTTGATTTGTTCTATAGGATTTCTTGAGGATTCACTCACCTTCTCCCACCAATGGTCAGCCACCTTATTTCAAGAGAGGATTCACTACCAATTGAAAGAATGAGATGCTCTGGTACCACCTTACCTTGAAAAGAGACTCCATCAGGCAAGAGAAAATTTTAAAACATGCTAGATAGATTCACAAGAAAAAACTGTCTGAAATAAAATATTCACTTGTCTTTGTAATTTTCTCTTCATCAGTCATTAAACAAACACCCAACCAAAGCCACTTTCTTGGTTTTGACTTAAGCACATCACCTGAAGTACAGAAGCATAAAACCTTCAGGTAGCAAAATTCAGCAGAAGTCACAGTCTCACACTCTCACTGAGGCAGGTTGTTAATCTGAGTTTAGTAAAGTCTTATATTTTTATGATACACTTCCTAACAAAGCACTATGTGCAACTGTTTACAACTCAACAATTTTCAAGGTCTACCCTGTCAGCCCACTGTAATGTACAAAATCTCCAGCCCAGCTGGCTTTATATTCAGTGCAGAATATGAAGACATCCAGACTTTTCTCATCAGCAGCAAATCGTCCTTATCTTAAAAGCAAATTTAAATTATTTGAATGGGAGTAATGAGCACAGCATAGAATAAACACAGAAAATGATGTATCTGGTATTTTTCATTAATATCCCATGCATGGACGTATTATGGTGATAAATACATATTTTTGTGTTTCTAAAGCTGATTAACTGTATTTAACACTGCTGTATTCATTTTCTGAGCATTCATATTTTATGAGCTGGTAAAGTTAGTGTATATTGTGATTTCCATTTTTCAAATGCTGCATTACTTCTGGGTACAGGAGAGGGCATTATGATAATAAATGAGTAAAACTTCAGTGTGTGCATGCTGTACTCTCCATTAAAGCTAAATAGAGCAGTTTGTGATACTACTGATTTGTAGTCACTGCTGCAAACAGCAACACACTTAAACAGAGTAAGTTCATTGATCAGCAGATTTATGAAACTAACACAAAAAGAAAGTGCCCAGGAGTACATTAAATAAAAAAGAAAACAATCAGGAAGGTACAAAAGATAAAAGGTAGGGAGAAAAAGAATGGAAGTTCAAGAGAGGAACAGAGATACTACTAGTTTTGCACAATTACACCAAATTACTTGTACATACTCAATTTTGTAACTACTGTTGAGAGATTTATCCAGTTTTTGAGATTTAGGTAATTTGGAGCCAATCAGGAAAAGGACAGGCTCACTTCAAATGTCAGTCTAGTCACACACTGGATGCTGATTTCAGGTTCTGTACATTGTATTAGAAAAAACATACATGATACCAAAATATCCACTGACTTCCATGTGTTTTAGTCAGAAATCAAGAGCAACACAAAAGTAACTCTTATTAAGTCCAACTATAATTATCAAAATATGCACTCAACTAATACTCTGAAAACGCCCAAAGCCTTTGTAGGCATCAATTTTAAACACTCTTGGCTTGCACTGAGATACTCAACTCTTCACAGCACTGAAGAAGTTTTATCTCATGGCACAGAGGACTTGCAAGAGCTGTCAGAGCACGAGGGAGGCCAGCCTTAGGCAGGCAGCCACCAGCACTGCCCTATGGAAATGCATCCGCTGCCTTCACTCCGTGCTCCTTGCAGTACTTAAAACCTTGAACTTTGAGTCATTATGACCCAAATGAACTGAAATAATGAACTCCGGTCATTATTTCAATGAGAAACAACTTACACACCTGGCAATTAATAGCAAGCTCTGGGAAGCTACTAATAGAAGTAGTAATGCTCTCAATGGCAAATAAACTGATTTTTTTCGGACTTTTATCTCCTCTATAAACTGCTTGCTGTAATTAATTTTGTTTGGCTCTTCCCTGTTACTTTGTATTTCACTATTGAATAGTGAAGACCCTGAATTGTTTTAGTTAGCTCTGCTGAGAACAAATATACTGTCCCATTTTGTGCTCCTCCATTACCAGGTTATTTTTGTATTTCCATTTTTTATGTTCTATTTGAATGTGAAACGCAAAATTACCAAGAGACATAAAAAATAGCCATAGAGTAATACTATACTACAATAGAGTTTACTTGGCAAAGTAGGCATAGAGTAGTACATAATTAACTTAGCACAAAAATAAAGAGATCATATTAATTCATATGATAATTACAGGATGACTGATGCAATAGATATAAATACAGTGAGAAAATTACATGAACATGATCCAAAAGGATCTGGATCCATAGTACATGAAAATACCTCATGGTGATTTATTTAACCATTCAATGAAGAAAAACCACCAGTGGTAAACAAAAAAGTCCATTTGTCATCTGAATGTAATGGTTTACAAGCAACTCAGATTATTTCCACTGTTGTGGAAATAACTGAGCATACAAGAACACCACCTGCACACTCATACACAGGATTTGTTTTTCCCTTTTCCTTTTGTGCTGCTCACACTTGTGTCCCAGATAACGTTGGCTGTTAAGTCGGAAGCAATACCAACAGATACCCTGGGCCACTGGACAGAGTGTTTTTCAGCAGAATCACGCTTGAAATGAAGACAAACCGATGCTGATTGGAACAGGAAATGACCAGAAGACAATTTCCAATTGCAATAAAAATATCTTTATTAGAAACTGTCAGCCAGAGTAGGAATATCTCTGCGCTTCTTCACGTGCCAATATCCTACAGCTCCTGCAAAAGAAGAGAAAAGGCAGCGCATGAAACAATAACTTTGTGCTCTACGCAGTGCACTGCCAGTTTTTCCACACTGCTTACCCTTCTCTCTCCTCTGCTTCCAGCAATTACTGGCAGGACACCGTCTCTACTCATTCTAGGCAGGACACAGAAGGACAGAAAAAGATTTAGTTCACTGTCAAAACCATTGATTTTTCTATACAACTGCAGTACACATTACAAGAGCACCACTGCCATGGAACATCTATTGAGGTACTTACGTTCTGCTTCCCAAATCCTTGCATCATTTACTGAATGAGACTTGACATCTAGGCAGCAGCCCCAAGCAGCAAAAGGGCAAAGCAGCACTGATTCACTGTGGCTGCACAAACGTGTTGCAGATCAGGTGTTTGGAGCCTTTCCTCCTGCGTCAAGATAACCTCAACACACAGTGAGCAACCTTCTACTAATAACAAATCCCCCTCATCCCAAACAACAGATCCCAAGTTCTCAGGGACATGTCCAGATGGTACTCACTGCTCTGAAGCCTCCTCCCAGTCCTCTCTCCACTGGAAATAGGAAGTGTCACTGGCAGATCTTGTGGCAGCTGTCTGTAGCACCACCTTTGACACGTGGATCTCACCTTTGCCCTGCTAGGCTTGTTTCAGCAGTGTACAACTTACTGTCTACATATTTTTGCATCTGGTTAAACTGCAACTGAGCCCAAACAAAGGCCAAATCTCAGCACTGCAAGTCAGGTAATTGCATTAGCATACCATTGTGTCACTTTTAACAATTCCTCAGGCTCAGCACAGCATTTACCTAAATACCATATTCCAAATGCAGGTTGTGAGACTGACTGGGTATAAGGTCACATTTAAATACACAGCTGTCTGCTCAGTGTTGAAGCCATCTAATTACTCGTATTTCGTGATAAAAAGTGTTTAAATCTGAGGCCCACCAGCTGTGCAGGAAACTAGGGCACATGCCCAATCCCAACCAGAATGGACACATAGTATGTGTATGTAGAGACAGGACACAGAAAAGCCCCTCTGTGAGCAGATGAGATGCTGTATCCTCAGCTGAAATCCAGCCTGGGAGCCCATGCCCTTCTCCCTGAGGTGCCAAGGATTTTGAAACTGGCACGATGAAGAGGCGGCTTGTACCTCACATTAGGAGGTACACGGAAACTTACCTGGAGGCTTGTACACAACATCCATTTCTGAGGCTTCACAAATTATTTTCTAATCCACAGGTAACATTTGGATCTTATTAGTGGCCCCCTATCAGCACACAGTGGAACTGAGTCCACATTCACCTCGGCAGTGACAGAATAACTGTTCTTATGTATCATTAAGGATGATGCACAACCCCTTTTTTACAGCCTGATACAGACCTCACCTAATGCAACTTTCTCCTCCTCCCAATCGAGATCCCAGCAAAACAGAGAAACCCAGACCAGCTCTGGCTTTCTCAAATTGTCAGTACACCTTGTTATCAGCTTTTGGTGTTTAAATTTCTGTAAGTTCCATCACAAATGATCAGGAGGTTCAGTTAGAGAGATCAGCAGAAACCAAATACTGGGAAAGATCACCAGAATAAGTTATATATATTAAAACTATTTATCCACTCAGTTCATAGAATTATTATTCTGATAAAGCATCACAATAAGGCAATTAATGACACACATAAGTTGACCACACAATAAACCTTGTATTATAAAAATAATGCAAGTTAATCCAACCCAGTTCACTCCCAATACAGAAAGTGCAGATAAATTGGAAAAATGACATATCAAGAAAAGTAAAATGGTAGCACCAAACCAAGATGGTAGATAGGTTATAAAACATTTAGGTAAAAATCTTCCCCTCTCAACTAAACTAGAACCATATGACCTAAACTGAGGCAGCCTGCAACTAATGCACCAGATGCACAGTGACTTTCATTTAGGAGCTATGTTCTCCTAAACAGGTACAACCACTGGCAGAGCTTCCTGCAGCCCCTGAGGAGGCTCTGCTCTATCCCTTGCTCTTACAGCACTCAGGCATCAGCTGCTCCTGTAAAACTCTCTTCTGCTGCTCATGTCTCTTTCCTCTGGAGATGATAAATTACTCTTCTTCCCAGCTAAGTGAATCCCATGGAAAGTGCTGAGGGTCTAAATCCATTTCATGCCTCAGGATGCTATTGTTATTTTGCAGCATACTTAAAAAGGACAGGTATTTCATAAAGCAAACTGAAAGATGAGGTCCCAAGAGCAAAGCCTTTAGTGAATTTGGAAAAGATCCCAAGAGTAAAGCCTTTAGTGAGTTTGAAAGGATAAACAGAAGGAGGTAATGAAAATTTGAGGCAGGGTGAAGAACAAAGGGATTCAAGGAGTGATGATGACGGCAGAAAACACTGCAAGTATCAATGCCTACCAGAATAGCCCCTTCTTAGCTCTTCAGAAATTTACCAACAGAGTATAGATGAAATCTTTTAAATGCTTATTGTTATTAATAACAATATAATTATTAGAAAGATATGGTTCCATAGTTCTGGGGGATGATTGTGATCAGAATCTCTAATAAGATTTTGTGCAAACAGGAGCATAAAAACAGTGTGCCATATTATCAGCAAAAGATCTACCTGCTTCATACTATAAAAAAAGGAGTATAAATGAACTTAATTTCTTTATTTTTTAAACATATATCCTTTAGAACACATACAGTTTTGGTCATGTAATTCAATGAATCTTCATTCATCCTCTCTTCCAGCAAGGACTGGAGCATTACAGAGTTTTATAACAGATAAGCCCTTCAAAATGGTAGCTAAGACAAGGACCATCCATGCACACACTGCTTATTTATTATCATTTTCTGGTTGCTACTGCAAAACATTGAGTTTCAGAGGAAAGAATCCAGGATCCCAGGTTTTGAGCTGTGCAAGGACTAATGGACTTTGCCTTTTTATTTCTGGCATACTGGAGAAATATGAAGTTGTTGCACTATTGGTTATCCTGCCCATCAGTAAAACCAACTTTTGCAGTTTGTAAAAATCAAAATACATCAGTCACAGTGTGTGACACAAGGTCACTGGGTCAATCTTTAACTTAACAATCTTAACTGGATCAGGTATTCCCAGAGTCTTACATCACCTTGGCACAATGAGGAGGCAGTAAGAATAGGCACAGTGAAAACACAGCTTGCACCACCTTCTCCAGGGTTAACAGCTGCTCAGACTACAGAAAACAGAACACATTTCACACTGTAGTCATTGCAAGGAGATTTATAAAGTTTAATAGGATCCCATTCTTGAGTTACTTTATTACTGTGCTCAATTAAATGCTATTTAATGATTCAGCACTTACAAGATATTATATACCATTCACACTCCATTGACTTCAGTGAAGCTCCTGATTTTTCCAAAAAAGATTAGTAGTTCTGAGGAAAAATATTAACTTTCTGTTTAAGTCTTAAGAATAAACAAATTAAAAGTAGTGACTAAATACAATAATGCTACATTGGTTTTCTGTAATTCACACATGGGGAGATTGAGATTATCACATCAAAATTGTTTACATCACTGATAGTGGTTTAACTGGTAAGCAGCCCAAGGATAAAGACTATTTCATGTTATATCTGTATTTCCATCAAAAACTGCAGTGGCTATTGCAATTTATTGGAGCATTTTATTTCCAGCTGTACCCACCATGAATTACTGTTACAGCATAAAAGATCATCACTCTGGATCATCAGAGGAGGTGGTGTAGGCAAGTTGCTGAAACAATTGTGTTTGTTCCTGTGTTGTAGCAGGTTATTCCAATACTCACCTTTGTGCTTTATGCCTTAGCACAACTTTACTCATCCTCAGTGTAAAAAATGAGTTGAAAAGGCAACTCCTTGTCTCAGGCACTGGCCTGTAGCTCAGAACATCCACAGATGACTCTCTCAGGTAATGATTTCACCCTACAGCTCCACAACAGCTTTCAGCTGCAGCCTGTTGCTCCAAAGTTACCATGTTTGCTGTCACAGGTATTTTCCCTCATCAACATTTTCACCAGAAAGGTCAACCATTCCACCCTGAAGTGCAGGTAACCACTTGGGTCAAAAAATGATTATAAGCTGTAGATACTTGTACCCCCATGCTGCCTAATGCTAATGATACATCATTTAGTTTTTTCATTGTATAAAAGCTGCTTCTTTGATAGTTTTTTTAAACAATCTCTCTTGCTCATATACACGTTACCATCCACCAGCCTGCTTCCCATTGACACAGAATTGTTAATGCTGCTCAAACGTTTCCAGTTTGTAGGAACATTATGACAACTTTTCCTTACTTTTGTGTTGGAAATGTGAATAAAATTGCATGTATCCTCATTGGTGAGACACAGGGCACCAGACAGACCAGGTGAGCTGCAAGGTGCTCTCCTCACACTGCTCTGCTCCCGTATGAAGAGGGGAGAGGACACAACCATGTCTGCACCCTCTGACAAGGATAGTTTCTGTGGTACTGAAAGATATCCCCTTGAGAGCTGAGGAATCTAAATTCAGAAAGCCTTAAAAAAAAACCCCTTAAAAAACTTACTGCAACTGAGAATCTGAAGCACAGAGAGATTAAAAGACCTTGCCCAAAGCCTGTCCAGGAGATTGCATCAGAGATGGATATTGAATCAAGTGACAATAAGACACAAGACTTTTTTTCTTTTTGGATTTGATGTACTAGAAAGTATAAACCGTTTCTTTATCACCAGAAGTTTCATAAAGCTGGACCACTGATGACAATACTTCAATCCACAATGTTAAGGACATAGTGTCCCTTGACGACATACTTCATTTAATTCAGCAGGAGCTACACATGAACACATCAGAACCACACATGAATTGCTACATTTGCAATATTTTAAAACAGATTTGCCACATCAATATGCCTGCCTTTGTCTCTGCTACCCATACAAAGAAACAGACAGTGTAAATCAATATCAGCAGAAATATTAAAGTAACAGGTATTCAAGTTTTGGAATGCACAATACTGAATATTCTACAGAACACAAATCTGACAAGACCCAGAAAGGAAATGGGGTGTGAGACCATGAGCAAGGTTAACACAAAATTCAGTGTGGCACATAAACTGAATGCTTCATTGTTGTTCCCAAAGTACTGTTTGTGAGAGAAGGGTCCAGCAGGAAGGAGGTTTCAACAGGGAAAAGCAACAGACACTGCCCCTACTGAGCACTGGTATGGGCTGCCAGAGGAGCTTGTGGGGGAAAGCAGTACCAACTGGGTCACAACAGGATACACAAATTCATGGGCCACAGCTGCCTAACAGGACAGTAAAAGGACTGGCTATGTATACACACTTCACTGCCCCTTGAGAATCCAGCAAAAAAAAAAAAAAAAGGAAGAAAAAAAAAGAAGATAATGACTACACTTATCTACCTTCCTTGGCAAACGCACACTAAAGTAGGAGTGTAGTTTCAGTGCACATTTCATCTGTCCCCTTGCACACTCTACAGACAGATGTTCCCACTGATGTGAGGTTTCAGCTTTGTCTGCCATGGAAGGAGTTCAGCTGGCCCTGGCAATCCAAGGTTTACATGGTTTAATGGTTTTCAAACAAAATTTCTGGAAGATGATGATGAAAATGGAATTTCTAGGGCAACTGAGCCCACAAATGCAATGAAAACATTAGAAAGAGTGTTCTCTGGATTACATACAAACAAAGCAAATTCAGCACTGTCTCTACACTGTTGTTTTTCTAGTCAGAAAACACTCTTTGCACTAACTGTTATTTTCTACAGTCCAGAACTAAACTCATTGTAGAGGCTTTACAGAAGTGTCCCTAATTTGATGAGCATATTGTCTGAACTCTCTGTGCACAGGCTGTAGATTTCTACTGTGCTACATGAACAGCAATGATTCCATGCATGCTTTCATTTCCTAAGTAAATCTTCATGAAGACTAGAGGAGGATTTAAGAAGCACAAGCATTTCAATTTTGCATATGATTCCAGAACTTGCTTTTTTCTAGCCCAGAGAAAACAACTTCAAGCCTCATTTTAGGCTGCTGTCATAATATTTTCAGGCTTGAGACACAAGATTTCATTAATTTTTATGCCATCAGGATCTGCTACAATATTAAATTAAAAAAAAAAATCTGAGAGATACTCATATGAGAGGATGATTCTGAGCCAAGATTTCAGGGACTGGCTTATTTCATGCCTTAAAGAGATGTCTTAAAAAAACCAGAGGAAACTGAAAGTCTTAAAATAAAATTAAAATAATTCAGCTTTGCCACTTGGGTTACACTTCCCTGTTTCTTACAGAAAGGTTCACTCAATTCTATGCATCTATACTCCTTATCCTCTTTTACATATATGCTTATCCTTCAACTTATGCCTCAAGACTGCTGCTCACAATTTAAGTGATATATGCAGGATATATGCAGAGCCTTTCAAGTAACCACTCCCCAGCTGTGCTTGTCCACTAAAGCTTTGAAGACACTTGCATCGATTCCACTGGCACTTTACAAGCCTCATATAAAGTGAAGTGAAAAACAAAACTTCTGGGCTTCATGAACCAGTTCCCTAGAGAGAACAGTGCCCTAAGATTGGCACAAACCCAAAATCAGTAGGACAAAATCCCTGAACTGCTGGCTCTCCTCTTGCTCCTGCAGCCTGCCATGCAGTTAATACCCAGCACCATATTGGGTTCTTGACAATTTATACTTAACTGGTCAACAAAATACCAAACTTGGAACTTAAAATCAATAAGTTATAAAGCTCTTAATTATAAAATCTAAAAAATCAAGTAAAACTTAGCATAGGGAAAGAGCATATTAAAAGTAACTGGTTTGTGACTTCAATAGGAATTTGCATGCTTTTTATTATAGTGTTTTCATTCATATTTAATGGTTTATGCAAGCTGTTCTTACACAAAGGACCAGTAACTCTGTTAAAGATGGATCTCAGCTTCCTTAATCTGAAGATCACCAGCTGAGAGGTGATCTGTTAAGCCTGTCATTCCATGAGGCTATGAACACATCACAGAGCTGCAGCTGAGCCAACAGAACGTTACCTTCCTTTCCAAAATTGTTAGGAGAATTATTCATTCCATTTTTATCTTTTTTCCTAACCAATTTAACTTTTCCCACAGAATGATGGATCTTTGATTCTTTTCTTAAAAGTATTTCTCTGATTTGAGAGAATTTTCTTTAATAAGATGGTTCTTATTAAACCTAGTTAAATTTAATATTGTAATTAACAACAAATTCTTAACAAAAGAAAAAAAATCTGATTTAAAATTTACTTTCCTCTACATTAAAAAGTTAGTCACTCTACCCTAAAATCACATATAAAATACTATTCCTCAAGATTATATGGTCACATAACCTTTATGCTATGTTTCATTAAATACCAATGAAATACTAAAACATTATTATGTAGGTTTTAAGCTCTATAGCAGTGGACAAGAGAAAAAATTAAACCTTCATACAATTTCAAATGTAATAGGCAAATATAAAAGGAACCCAATCCAAAACCCAGAGGTGGAGGTCATGGGTGTCTTCCCATTAACTTCCATGTTCTTTGGACTAAGGAACCAAGATAAATCTGAGCAATTGAAAGGAAGAGAAGTTAAAACTTACCCATGAATTCAATTCCTAAATGGTCTGCTATACTCATGAAAGCATGTAAAAGAAAAAAGAGAAAAGAAACAGACATGTTAGCAACAGAGTAAAATATAAATTTACCTTGATACAGCAGTGCTGCAGAACAGTGTGGGGTCCGAAACAAAGACACAACTCTGACCCTCAAAGGTGGAATTTAGGGCACTCAGCTGTCACATGAAGGGACATGTATTTGGGGTAGGAAATGAATGCCTTTATATTTGGCTTTATGTTCAAGGCAACCACCTAAAGGGGCTTCATCTTCCCATCCTCCTAAACTGCTCTCTCAACCTGCTAACCACTGTCCTTAGTTAGACAAGGTTCTTTCTTCCATTTCCTCTGACAGGAATCCAAACCTGAAGAGATGAATGGAAGGCTTTCACTGAGTTTGGCAGCCCTCAGCACAGCACAGCAGCCACACCTGCACCCAACGTGACTCCTACCTGGTCTCTGCTGCACAACAAAATCTGACAGCAGCAAAGAGAAGCCACGTTCCCAACTTGGCCATCACACAGACAGGATGCAATAATTTCATGACATCTCAAGTGAAGCAAAAATCTTAACACTTTTAGAATATTGACTGAATTACCACAAGGACTTTTAAACATTTCAGGGCCCTTTTTTTACACAAGGAATTAGACTCCTCCAAGAACTACATAGCAAAGCTAAAAGATTTTCCAATATAAGCTAGTTTAAACACTTCATTTTATTGCCAACTCTGGTACCTGGGACAAGATCATGGAATATTTGGGTTTCTGTTGAAAATTCTGGGAATTCTTCCCCTTTTGTACCCTTTCAATCCACCAAGGAGAAGGCACCAAGCATCAGCTTGCTCATTTCACTCAGCATACAAATCTATAGAACAGCTGATAAACTCCACATTTTATTTTCATGCAGAAGGCAAAATATGCATGTCAAAAGCAAGGAATGCAAGATGATGGTATATGGCATAAATACCTTGTTAGCATGGTGTTAGGAAAGGCACATTATGCAAGTTTAGTGACAAATGAATCTTTCCTTTTGAAAATACATAACTCAAAATCATACATATATGTATTCCACATAACTATCTTCTAATCTGTACTCTTGGACTCACATAGATACACACTCAAATATCACATACAAACATCTCTAGTACATCTGACAAGAATGTAAATTTTTGTAAGAATGTAATTTTTATAAAAGCATGAGATCAGATATATCAAAAGTGCATCAAACATACTATATCTACTGAGATTTGTAGCTTTTCTCCCCATCTAATTTTCTGTACCTGTGAAATTTGCAAATGATATCTACATGCAATTCACACCTTTGCATCCTTCTGTAAATCAGGTCAAACTGCAGTTGAAAATTCCTTACTTTAAAAAATGATAGCAGAGATCAAAGCACCTTAATCTGGTCTCCAAGGAACTAAAGATATTGACACATGGAAGAAGATCATATAGTATTGTCTTCTTAAGTCTATGTAGAACAACTGAAAAAATAATTTTTCTTTCCTAGCTTGGCTACACACCTTCTATACCTGTTTGCCATTTGCAACCTACATTTCTCCCTTTGAGTTCACCAACATGGTTAAAAACCACTTCCTCAAAAAGTAGATACAAAAAATAAATTTCCTTTAAAAATATGAAAAAAGGCATTTCAGTTCATATTTGAGTGGCTTATACTTAAGTGAGAACCAAGGATGTATGGAGCCTTCCTGGGAAACATGTTCAGCTGGAAAGGGTGGAAACATGTCAGGTGATTTATTTTTAATATCTCATGTGCATACAACTTCAGCAGCCAACATTATATATATATTGCTGACAGAGCTGATTTCCCCAGACTACGATAAAAGGATGTCCAGTGGGATAAACCTTTACAATAAAATATCCAAGCTGCCAATCAAGTAGTAGTTCAACAAGCTCTGTGAGCAGCTATTTGGGGACAGAAAACAAGGAAATGGTAACTCTGGCAAGGCAGCACACGCTGGTTATGGCCATCACTGCCCCTTGGTGACCAGGCACCAGCCCAGCGAATGCTCTCACTTGCACTGCTGTGGTGCAAATCAGCACCTCCAGCTTTGGAGATGGCTTTGTCCACTCTTAACAACAGCAAGAAACTGTCCCAGCAGGTCCATGTGAGAGACACACAGCAGCAGGAAATAACCAGCAGGGCTGGTGGGGGATGTGAGCTGTGGTGGTGACCTGAGACTGAACCAACCACTAAAATGTGAAGTATTGACCCTGGCAATTCACGGTGTGACAAAGAAATGTTCTATTGCTGCACAGCCGTGGCGCACGGATGATGAATTGCCTGCAGAGCACTTCCCTGGACACAGCAAGTGCAATGCCAAGTAATTCACCATCCAGAAATGGACTCTGGTAAAAAAAAAATGCATATGAGAGCTATAAATGTGCTGAAGCGTGGGCCCTGCTCCACAAGATGGGGTCATTAACCAAATAATGCAACTGTATTTTACTTCTGTTATTGTGGTTTCTTCTTTCTTTCTGGTATTGCTATGTTCTTAGAAACTAATATATTTCTCAGATAGAAAGATTATTCACGTTTATTTTTTTATTTTATCAGTATTTCTCCATTTTCATGTTGATGTGGGAAAAATACTGTGCCTTATAGTCCTGGCACCATAGTAATGTGTTGCTAGTATTAAAGCCTTTTTAATTTATACTGTCTCAAAACATACACACCTGTGAATACTTGATAACGAGGACAAGAGAAAATAAATTTGCAGTCACTAATGGATTAATTTATTACTGCTCCACAAAACAACATACTGCCTTGTTTCTGGATTGTGATTTACAGCTTTTTTCTTAGTCATATTAACAGTATGAACAGAAATATAAACTCAACATGTAAATCTAACTGAAAAATCATGGACATGGAAGTACCCATTATAAACCTCTACAGACATTTTAACCTCTTCTAAGGACAAGCTGACTCTGGCATAAAGACAACTTTAGGAAATCAGAGCAACAGCAAAGTATTTTCCTCTGCAAATGAAATTTATCGCTTCAAATAAACTAATAAGAGTTGTTAAATTGTCCTTGGTAGATGACTGCCTTGACCACAAAATGCAACATGATAATATGCTGGGAGCCACCCTGGGACAGCTCAAGTACTCTGAACAGATTATCTGTCTGGAAGGAACAGGACTAAATTTTACTTTTAAGTATTAGACCAAGAAAACTTGGTCTGAAGTAAAATCCTGAAAATCCTTCCATTCATAAAGCAGTTCAATTAGGACACTACCTGAAGATAAACTGCTGCTCTCTTATCCACGTGCTTTGTGATGTTTGGCAGCACATGGTTATCAGCCTGTTTGTATACCTAATGAAGCAAAATCCATAATCAGTTATATGTATAATACATATATATATATGAAACTATAGGGTTTCTTTGAAGCATATTATTTTTGGTGCTTCATGCTGCGTGGGAGCACACAGAGTAACTTGACAAGGGATTTATCTATCCAGCAGGAAGGGTTCATTGCCCCTATATTCTCTCCTCATGGGCAAACTGACCAATGCTCTCAGAATGTGGTTGTTTTGTTGGGATTTTTATAATATCAAAAAGAAAAAGCAACCGCATGTAACAATGTATTTTTAAAATCGCGGTAATTCAAGAGCACAAAATTTGATTTTGCTGTTTGCTTCAGAGAAATTGTAGTAATTAGTTTCTGTAATTAATTTACACAAAAGTACTCTTCAAAATGTTTGATGGCATAGGAAAACTGATTGAAGCTGTTCAGGGGAATCAGAGTCATAAAATTAAATTAATTAAACTACTGATTTTTAAAGAAAATATCTTCAACGGAAACACATGGCAGAAACTTCCCTCTCTGAGACATTTAAAAATGGATCAAACTAAATCCTGAGAATAATCTTGAATCAGCTAACACTGGGACCCTTCCTTTTACCCTCTCTGATAAACAGGACTACTAAAATTTTTCCAGATTAAAAGTTTCCCTGGGGACAGGTAGGCTATTCACCACATGTTAACTGGTGTAACAGTAAGTATACAGAATATTTTGGTAATTTGCTCCATCTATGTCTAGACACAATAACGAAACTCATACATCCACACACCCCTTACAAGACACTTGGTCTGTTTTTGATGAAATTATAAATGACAGTTGAAGAAATGATAACAACTTAGAAAGAAGGCAATAAATCTATAAAAGAAATTTCACAATCTGCTAGATTGCCAGTGTAAACAATGAAAGAACATTTACACTCCCAATTTGCATAGATGCAGTTAAGTCCTTGAAGTCCGCAATGCACAAAAGTAAATACTTAAGACAAAATGTAAAGGTTAATTGCCTTATCCATTTATTTGTAAAGAAAAAAAAAATACAAAGGAAGGAAAAAACCCTAGGCTTGCTGTGAGTATTTGCCTGGCTGTGGAAAGATTCATAACATAGCCTTGGAGGGGTCCACAGGATCCCCTCACCCACTATCAATTCCATAACCAAGAAAAACTTTAAAAACATCCATCAAAACCTCTTGTCATATAAATTATGGAATAAACTATTGATTTTCTTTTCCTTTGAGTGACTAAAGCCCATGGCTGTGATTTTCATTGCAGAGGTGGAAAGACTGTTTCTAGCTTCTGCAAATAAATAACAGCAATGCTCCCACTTTCAGGTTCAAGATAACTTGGAAACTCCAACTATTTACCTCACCTGCAGCATGCAGACTCAGAGGATTAAGCTTGTCTCTTTTCAATTATTTTTTAAGATCTTAAATTATCTCTGCAGCTAATAAAGTCAGTAACTTCTCTTTGAGGCACTATGTTGGATATTAACGGAAAGGACTTAGTCTCAACCAAGCAACATAAGCAATCTGTACCAATATTCACAGTACTGTAAATCAGTACTGATTAATTTTTACTACTATAGCTATAAATTCAGCAGAAGAAATAAACATATCTAATTTCAAATCAGTGAGTAGCCTATTGATATTATATTTTTAAACTTATTAAGCACTTGCAGAACATATTTAAGAGTTTTATCAGATTCAGGCCACAATATATATCATCAGGTGTCAGACAAATGCAGCAGCTTTATTTCTCCCTGAATAACCCGTTGTTTTCAGCAATGAGATGAGGAAGCTGGTAGATATTAAATGCTGCTGCTATATTGAGACACATTTTTACTCATTTTCTTAGCATTCATAAATCAACACAAGTGTTCAACACATACAAGGACTTTAATTCATCCCAGAGTACCAGCAAGTAAACAGGATGTCCACACAAACACTTTGTCTCCAGTCAGACAACTGGGAGATGCTTTCTTACTGTATTTGTTAAAAACATAATCCTGTTTCTGTGGAAAGTGTCAAATGTAAATGAAGCTGCCTGATAGACCTCATAGCTGATGGTGACAAGATTATTTATGAGGTTTGCTCTAAATATATGTGGGAAATGATAAACCTGTGTGATCAGCCTCCCCCGGCACGACGAGCCTGCAGTAAACATTGCACATTACAGTCTGGTTACTTGATTACTGACATCAGCATAAGCTACTATAACCAATGAGTCTGATAAATACTCCCAGAAAAATCAAGGTTTCTCTGATATTATGCAGTTTTGACAGATCAATAAACCCGTGCTAGCGCTGTAATTGCAAACACTGTAATTTTTTTTTTTATGTTCCTTACCAAAGCCTCTCATCTCCTGTAAAGTTTCTTTCCCTCCCCTGCCTTTCCGGGCTCCACACACCACACCCATTTTACATTCCCATCTAAAAGACCAACCTCACAGACCAGGTTTTCTGATGGTGCTAAGGACCACACAAAAACAAAACACTGGTGTAGCTATGTGACCTACTTCTACAATTCTGAATTCTTTTCCTGGGCTTCCACAACAAATATGACAATGACTGTATTTGTTCCACAGTCTCAGCTGCAAGGTTGCAGCACTGTCACAACTGAGGAACCACTGGGAGAACTGGGCTATGGAAACATATTCTTCTATCCATCCGTGTCATTTCATTACCACAACAGTTCCTGCAGAGCCCAGACTTGTCCTGCCTCAAATCCTGGTCCAGCCCCTCAAGCCTGCTCCAGGTCTGCACAGTGGAATCATGCTGCCTCTGCAGATGGACCTGTCTTTATCTGCAGGAGGGCTGGGAAATGGGTTTGAATGCATTTATCTACACTGAGCTTAGATGTTCTCAGTCATTAAGCACTTCCTGTGAATTTCAGTTGCAATTGGCAGGATTAGTGATGCAGAGTCCTTTGGAAATGCCAACCTTGACACTGGCAAAACTGGTCCTTTCCCAGCTATGTTGCAACAAGGTCTCATGAAGCTAAATAGGAGAGGGAAGTGGAATCATATTGATGGTCAAAACCCAAAAAAGCACATTCATTACTTCCAAAACATGTGATCTGGAAAGTTTTTGGAACTATATGTATGAACTAGATTATTTGTGTTGTCATAGGTGTAAAAGATTTCACTTGACTGCAGTATTTTGTATGTGAAAAAATCCTGTTCTGGTTAAATAAGTGACACAAAATGTCTGTTAAAGTAGGATAAGCCTATAAGTTTCTTACAAATTACTATAGGGATTTTTGCACTATTATTTCCAAATGGGTGTGTGGTAATATGGGTCTGTAAAATATAACCAGCCTCACAGAAACACTAAATGAATTGCTAATAGCTCCCTCATCTTATGAACATACGACACTTAATAAACATTTTTCACGCTAAATGTTACTTTATTCCTTCCACAGATCATTAAGCTGTCCTTCACTTGCCTACTACAAGAAAATGTTTCAGATGCAATCCTATTTACTGCTCTCTAAAGGCATAGAAAATTTCGTAGGTTTTTGTCAATTTCTTAAAACTAATTACTTACTTCAACTTCAGGATAAGCAATGTGCATAATTTTGTGGTAAAAAAACCCAAAAAAACAATCCACAGCCTTATTCCCAAATGTTTCAAGTAATTTAGTTCTACTGCAGTCAAAAAACAAACAGGCAGAAGCAGAATGCAGGTATTTACACCAAGATTAGACAATATTAACTGAAGGTTTTAGAAGCTGTGCACTGTACATCTCCAATGACAAGAAAGTTGACATATTTGTTGATATCCCTACTTTGTTGCCTAGATAGCTGGTCTGAGATTTGCAGCAAAGAACTTGAGAGACCCAGACCTTTTAGAAAGATGCTGGTTTTTGTCTGTGTTGATTTGGGAATTCACTTTTCTTTAGGAATCCAATTTTGACAATAACAACTATATTTGCTGTACAATTTCTTACGTTGCTTCATTTTAAATAATTTAAGATGAGGAAAGAGAATTACTTAAGCTTACTCCAATTACTCTGTGCATGTTTTTCACACATGGGCTAAGCTGCTGCATTTCTGAGACTCATTTCCAGCAGTTCTGTGCTACAGGCTCAGAAGACAATACAAGAACATGCAGTTTTCATCATAATTTTATCAGATTTTTATCAAATTTGCTGTCTTATGGGGAAGTACTTCTGTGTGTCAGGAGTCTCTCAACTCACCTTCCTGAAACATCACAAGTTTAACCAACACCTCCAACACTCTTCCAAATTTACTGAGTCCTTTCTCTAGGAAACCAGGCATGGAAGTGCCTTTATGCCTCAAATCCAGCTGCAGATGAGCAACCCACAAGTGTGGGGTGCTTAAAAGGGTTTGATTTGAAAGAGGTTGTTCTCAGCTATGTAGATCTGCCCTATTAGCATCACTCCTATTTGTTATTCCTTTTAATTTCCCAGGGATACACACTTGAATGTTTTAAAGATTACTGCAGTGAACTTTATCAGAAAACACAGCTTTTGTCCAACATCTCTTGAGATTCAAGGGGGGAAACACAGAATGACAGTTCACAAAAATATTCCCATGCCTACAAAATATATAGCAGAGAACTGACCTGGGCACATCTCTCCTTTTTTCAATGCTAAGACCCTCTAATAATTTTATAATTCAACTCTAGCATTGTGGTTTCTTTTGAAAAGCTGCTGCACATTTTCTTGTCTCCCAAGCGTGCAAGCCATGCACATACACAGCACAGCTTGCTCTGCATTCATGCTCTATGTGGTGTTAAATATTACAGAGATAAAAGTTGAGGTATGTACAAGTGCTAGAGAAACCACATTTTTTGGTTTCTTTTTGCTAACTGAAAAATTTCTATCAATACATTTTGTGATTCCATGGAAATATTTTATTTAAAGCTGGTGAATAAACACAGACACGTGACATGAATATTTTGCCATAGAGTGTTTTCAGAGTCATAAAAAGGCTTCTTGAAGGACAGCTTCAGTACTTAAATTTGAGTGCTCTCTCAAGTCACCTACCAGATGCTTTTGCCAAACTCAGTCCTTTGAGGTTGGTGCACTGTATGAGCAGTCCTAATGGAAATACACTGGCAATTGTCAGCTTGTTTATAACATCAAACCCCAATCAGAGGACGGGAGCAGAAGAACTCTGTTTTCCTCTAAGCTAAAATGTTTTCTTGACATCTGAGGATGATTTGTTCAAGCTAATCAATACCAAGGCAGGCCTGATGGGGAAGCACCGTGACTTGGACGAAGCTCTGCGGCGCACAGAGCACTGTGTCAGAAATGCCACTTGTCAACTGAGAGACTGAGCTATTTTTTGAGATGTGAAAGCTACAGAGCTGAGGTAGCAAAGCACCAAGGAAATGTCTCTCTTACCTGGAGCTGTAACAGTTCAAATGGTGCCACTTGTATTTGACCATGTGTGTTGGCACACATATCCTGACAGCATCAGACCAATGTGTTCACGACTCCATAGACAAATAATGTAACAAATAATGGGTAACAAATAATGTCCCATACCATGCAGTCATGCAAATGCAATCATGGCTTTCTGCTATGCCTCTATCCTGCCTTGCTTATGGAAATATATTCTGCTTAGAAGTGATTAGCTAATAATGTAAACAACCAAGTAGCAGCAAAAATGAATGGCAAGAAATGCTTTTTCTCAGAGCTTGAGCATCTTGTGTAATTTTAGATGCAAGCCATGAATTTATGACTTCAGATATGTACAATGAGAAAATTACTTAACTGCTTATCTGTTTGAACATTGTTAAGGGTTCAAATCCTTTACTAGCATGACTACGTTAGAGCATTAACTACTATAAATACCCATAACAAAGGTGGTCTGAAATCGTTAATGTTGGGCATGAACAATATGACTCATCCATGAGATTTAAAGCAGACAGGGCTGTGATAAAAAGAATCATTAGCAGCTATCACCAGCAATAAAAAAATAGCACATTGGAACAAAAGTGTATGATGTGCACACAACCCAGAATCACCTACAGCGAGAGCAGCAAAATGAAAGCTGCTGTTTGCCCTCATTTGTATATGGGGATGCACTGCAATTAATTGTTAGGAATATAATGTGAGAATGGTGCCAAAGGGCCCCATATATAGAAATATTAAACTCCTGGAGTGTAACTGCTCTCTCAGAGCCATTCAAACAAATGAATTGCCTGTGCACAGATCAGATGCAAGCCAGCACCACCAGGATGGTGCCTTGTGCTGATGCCTGCAGCACTGGGAGCACTCCTGGCCCTCGGGCCAGCTCACCACTACTGCAGCACCCCACACAGACCAGCACGGGACAAAGAAGGAGCAAAAAGGGGGAAAATTCATTCCGCCACCTTCATAAACACAAACTACTATTTATATCTAGGCAAAGTGGCTTGGATGAATGTGCAACTTAGGACTTCACAGAAGACTGAAGAGCTCCTGTGGCCTGTCTCCCTTGAGATACCTCAGTAAAACCTGACCTTCAGATGATCAAAGTGCACTTGTTTGCTTTCTTCTCCTTTCATCTCCATTCCACAAACTTTAACGTGCCTCAAAGAATTTAATAGCTCCCAATAAATCTCAGAGAACATTCACCCATCAAAGATCTTTTTGCCTTCCAGGTTTGAGACACTTTACCTTACTCTGATAGATCTTAAGAGTATTGAATACAATGTTCCTCTTAGAAGACCTTAATACTAGGGCATAAATTATTTTGACAAACAAAAGCAGGGCAAAAGGAAGGTCTGTATTCTTTTCCACTGTAACAAACTAGATGTGTCAGCAAGCAAATTAGTTTTGTAGAAGAGTCTAGAAAATGGAAATAAAATAATGTTATAGCCTGCTTAGATTTGTAGATTTTTTTAAAATTTATTTTTGTGTGTGCGTGTGTGTGGTTTGCTTCAAATCAGCAGGATTTTGCTCAGAGCAAAGTTGTGAGATGAAGTCACAACTTTTAACTCCTCTTAGGGCTATTCAACTTTTACAAAACGTGGAAAGAAGAGCTCTCCTTTTCCATGCCTGGCTCCATCTCTGCACCTTCCTTCACACTTTGGGCAACTCTTAAGCTTTGCAAATGGGTGAGGCAGCAGAGCAGGCACTGAGTGCTCTGTGAGAACTGACCCAGTGCTACCACAACCCCAGAGCAGGGCAACCATGGGTGCACACACTCCTCAAAGGGCAGGGAAATCCCCAGGCACAGCTCAAACACATCACCTGCCTGTCCCTGTGCTGCCCAAAGCATTTATATGGCTAAAAAGTAAATACAAACATAGAAAACATCTGGGTTTCTTTTTCTTCTCCTTACCACTGGTAGAGCCAGGGGTATGGAAATCACTTTTTCATGAGAGGTAAATTAATTTTGAACCAAGGTCTGTATAAGAGGAAAATGAGCGAACACTGCAGCATCTTCAACTTATAAAGTCTTTGGATAATGTGCTACCCACATGAAATAGGATTTGCCCCTTAAAATGTCAGACTCTGAGAAATCACACCTGTATAAGGTCACAAAGTAAGAATTATTGCACCTTACATGTAAATTCCAATAAAATCTCTAGGAAACGCTACAAGCTATTTCTACCAGAAACACAGGATATTGTACTGAAAGGTCTTATTTTCTTAGCAAGTCAGAAAACCAAAGGTGTATGGGACCCAAAAAGAAGAAAATGCTTTCAAATTACAAGAGAAATACATAATATATCAGCATTTCAGAAGGAAAACAAGAAATCCTGCTACCTCTGAACATTTTTATTTTTCTTAGGTGAAGCTGCATTTTGAATTCATTCATTTAGGAATACAGTTACATTGACAATAAGGTGGGTTAAATGGACTTGCATTTTATCTGCCAACTTAGCCTGCTAAACTGAGGCAAAACTGGCAAATGACCTCACAACTGACAGGACCATGGCTGCTGTGCTGGAATCCTCCATGAAAAATCCCATTTTTTCACAATGGCATTATTACAGAGGAAACAGTCATAAAGGTGTGAAACACACTGCAATCTGTTCACAAAGCTCAATATGGTGAAGGGAAAAGAGACAAAGACACACTTCTGCTGTGATTTATGTTTCAGGCTTGCAATTTCAGGTAGAAAGTAAGATCAGAAGGAAAATTAACCTAAAAGATGGCGAAAAGGTGCCAAAGTTTAGCAGCACAACTTTCCAGTCTCTGCTCCAAACCCCACCGAAGCAGAATTGCTGCTGACCTGAGATGAAAACTTGAATTTCACAGCAAGCTTTGGGAAACTGAGTGTGCTAAACTGAGTATAACTATTTTTTTTAAAAAAATATTTTATTTTGCCTGTATATAGTTTCAAAATCAGCAAGTCCAGCTGTCACCTCTCTTTTCTCTAGCTACACATCTGTTTTACTGTGGCAGGGTTGTGAAGGGGATACAAAAGTGTTATAATCAGTTAGAAAGACAAGTCCCCTTACAATGGCAAGGAGATGCCAGGCAGCCTAAGGCTGGTGTTCAGTGAGTAGATTCCACCTGCATCACTCTAACCAAATTCATTAATCAAATTGCTGAGGTATTTTTGCTTTGGAACATGGCTGGGTGGGAAAACAGCAAAAACAGCGCTCTAGAATATTCTACTGATCCAAATCCTCCCTTCTCCGGAATATTCAAAGAAAGAGAAATATTACTTTTCCTAGGAGCTGGAAGGCTCTGGCAAATTATCTCTATTATCTGTATTTTCTGGGACTCTGACTGCAGATCTTCCCAGTCAGCTGTTCCACTCATCACATTTACCAGAAGCAGTCCTTTTCCCTAGAATGCTGAACAGAATAACAATCTCATCCTATTGCTTCCTCAGTCCATTGATTCAAATATGGTCTGAAATCAGTGTGAAACAACTGACTGTATTGCTGCTTAAGATGGCAACAGCAGCAGCAGCAACAGAAACAGGTATTTACATTTCTGAATAGCTTTATAAAAGATCAGTAAATACCCCGGCATCAATGAAAAAGTACTTCCTATTTGCTATAAAACCATTACTTCTACCTCCTATGCAGATAAAAATAAAGTGGTTTTTTCTCCAGACATGTTTGTGAAGAATTCAGTGCCTTTGTGAAGAATTCAGTAGTTTGTAATATCACAGAACACTGTCAGCAGCAGCAACACTTTTCCCTCAAAGGAAAACAGTTGTCCATTGCAAACTGCTGTCCCCTTCTTTATTCTGCAGCTGTGCACTTTCAAGAATATTTTAAACTGAAAAACCAGCTGTCTCTATTTTTCATTTGCCAAATTCCCTTCCCATTGAGGATTAGAGATTTTCTTCCCTTAAATAAAACAGAAAAGAGAGCTTAACACATGATTAAAAACAAACTCAGGCACTTAAATACCTTTGCAAAAAAGTAAGGGTCACTTTCAAATTGGCAACCAGTCATCTTAGATTCATACCTCTTAAATGCTCTTGAAAATTTTATTTCTTTGGGGTAACATCTAGATTGTGGGGACAAGTGACTCCTGCCCCAAGCCTCACATCCACACATTCAGCCAGGCTGGAGCAGGAACATCTGCAGGCAGCTGTTGGTGCATGGGAGAACAGCCATGCATGAATTATCACAGTCTAACAACACCTCGTGCTCTTGCAGCTGGTTCTTCCCTGACATTGCTGTTCCTGCTCCTGCCAGGTACTTCAGGTCAGCTCTCAGACACCTTGCTCCATTTATATATATTTTTATATATTTGCTCCATTTTGCTGAGGTGTCTACTCCCACTTTTGCCAAACAGCTGCATTAGCAGAAAGCTCGCAGGGCATGAACAGCTGGAGCCCGAACTCTCATGAGGGAAATTTCTTTGGAGATCCAGCAACTGCAGAAGGCAAAAGGCAGCTCATCTGAGCCACCTGTAGGATCATATTATGCTGCCCAGCTGAGACCTTATACCTATCTTAAGCTCCAACACGCAGAACCTGATTTTTCTAATGTGTAATAATTTTCCTTTGGTTTTCAGACTAAATTTACACTGCAGCAACTTAAACCCATTCATTCTTGCACAAACATTATCTTTCAGCTTCAATCATTCTTATATTTCCTTTATATTTATCCACTTGGCGTATTTATAGACCCAATGACATCTCTGACATATTTCCCAGGCCATCATTCCATACAGCTGAAATTTCCTGACAGGCACTGGAACATCTATCAATTATTGTACTGGATCAGCAATATTTCACTCAAAGAATGGCATTCAAATACTTTTAAAAAAAACTGATCACTGCTTCCACCACCACCTCCTATACTCCTATAAAACACAGTATCCTCAAAGAGCCAAAAATATATCATGTACCTATAGGTGCTGTCAGAACCACCAGACACAAAACCCTCCATCCACTGACAGCATCAAGGAGGTGACAAGCTGTGACCAGAGCCTTTGAGTCAGACTCCTCACGGGACAGGAGAACACCAGGTCTGCCCTCAAAAGTGCAAGTTCACCCAAAGAGCAGCAGCAAGGACTGTGCTGGCTGGCACAGCAAACTGTCACAATGAAGCCAGAGATTTTCCTTAAATCCCTTCTGCCGATGAAGGAAATTTCTCCCCCACTAAATAGATTTTATCTTGAGTTATAAACCAGAGATAATGTAATAGAGAAAACGTGTTCCCGTCATATTTGTGCAACAACTTACAGATAAAGTAAATCAAAACAGCTTAAAATCTATTCCCTATAACCAAGATCTGCACCAAGGAACAATTTTTAGAATAAAAATATTTTGGTTTTAGAAAGGAATACCAAACTCAAGAAAGAGGTCTTAAGACTGCACTTTTGAAAGCAACTTTTTAAAAAATCACGTTGCAGTAATTACAGGTTATGTACACATAGTCATACAAGAAATGCAGTCGTATGCTGTGCTTTTCTCTGTCTTTTGTGTAGGTGCTAAACACTGCTGCACAGACATTATAACACAAATACATTTCTATTTCTCTCTTTTTTTTCCTTTTTTTATTTTTTATAATGCTGTTTAAATGCTTGGACAACTTACAATAGAAATTTTTGATGTCTTGCTGACTTCTCTTTCCTGTTCAGTCTGCAACTGCAGCAAGTTTAAATGTATGGAGAATAATTACATAGGAGTTGGTAAATACTTGCCTAACAACACTCACAGTACCTGAAGAAATGCTTGCAGAATAATTAATATGAGTTGAGGCCTGCAACATGAGCCTTCTTTCTGGAAGATAATCTCAGATTCATATACGAATCTCTAATAAGTGTCTGAAGACAGACAGATATGACAAACGCCATAAAAAAAGGCACACAGCCCTCGTCTGCCCGACTTGAAGTCAGTGTCACTGTGATGGAGCCTGATTAGATGCTCTGCAATTGCACATTTTCATTTTCTTACAGCCCATTAGGCTGCTTTTAACAAAATTAAACACACTGCAGGGCAAAATAACCAAGTAAACCAAAACAAAACACTTACACTGTTTATAAACATTTTCTTAAGAAATTGCCATTTTGAGGATAAATGTTTCTCTCTTGAGCAAACTAGACATTCTTCCCATTTTCTGCCTTTGGACATCCCCAGAACTGGGATGGGAGAGGGCAAGCTATTTCTGTGACATGCATTCACTAAAAATACACCACATCTAACTGGACACTACTAAATAAAACACATGTAGACTACAAGGGAAAACTAACCATAAGAATAATAACACAAATCAAACTCCACCATGATGAGTGAGATGAATGAGATTAATTAGCATCCAGCTCAGCTAAGTTAATGTCACAGGATGCTACAGCTTTGTATCCCATTCACTGCTTTTCCTAGGTGGTGGTAATTTCTGCTTTCTCTGCCCATGGCCATTGAATTCAGCCTGCTCTCTCTTTGTGCTCCTGTTTATTTTTTTTATAAAATCCCACACATGGAAACGTGGCTCCCCAGTGTTTTACACATGCTAGCAGGAGAAAGGTGGCCATGGCATTTTAAGGGTTTGCTAAAGTTTCAGAGCCAGGACGCTCTGCTCTGCCACCACCTCAGCCCTGCTTCAAGGGGGAACAGTCAAACATGAGAGTGGACACCACACCCTGTACCTGGCCTTGTCAGCCACTGCCCCACTCCCACTCGGAATGCTGAGAAAGCAAACCTGGAAGACACTCAGCAAGGGTGAGCAGGAGGTGCTGGCACCAGCAGGAAAAGCACATCACATTTCTGTGGGCTGGTCCTTCCCTGGGAGGGAGTGTTTAATGCAGCTGGGAAAGATGCTATTTGTGATGGAAAGGTACAATCCTTGCAGTTATTGTTCTGGACTGCAATTCACTGTTAAATGGTGTATTTTAGTGCATTTTCATCTTCGAAAAAAAAGGCTGACTGCTTACATTTTTTTTTTCTCAAGTTATGCCATGAAGAAATATAATTTGCCTTTTAATAGAAATGTCAAGGACCCATTCCCTCCAATTTACTATATAGATTTTTAAACCCCATACAAAAATGTTGTAAGTTTAATTGGAAAAGACAGCATGACAGCACAATTTTATACAACTGGTTACAATTATTACAATAGCAGCTTCCACAGAGCTCTCAGTGATTTTTCAAGAGCATTTACAAGCATAAAGTGTGAGTTAGGAAAAAAAAATAGTAATTTGCTACAGCTGTGCAAAGTGTATTAAGGAAATCAATCAGCAGTGACACAGATATTTAGAAATGAGAGATATTTTGCCCATCTGAGAGCACAACTGTAAGATTTGGTGACGTTAATAGGCTTTTTTTTAAATGACCAGATTAAATAAAGCATAATATTTTAGCTCAGATATATGGCACATAAAAAAAAAAAGGCAGGCAAACGGGTTAGATAACTATTCTGGTTGCTTTTTTCACTTATGGGGAAAGTGAGATCAATATGACAGAGTATGAGTCTAGGAAAAAATGATGACAAAGGCACCTCTCTGGCAGCCCTAGTGCTGGAGTTGTGAACAACTTCCTTCTGCTCAGACAGGAGAATTTGCTCCTTCTTCATTATCTTCTATCTTTAATGTAGAGAACAGAACACTACTTAGACAAAAATGAAAAAAAGCTTATTAGGGAAGTTTAACACACTCACAGAGAACTCTGTGGAAGACAGCAACCCAGTTATTTTCCTGAAGTGATTTTATGGTGATAAAAGTCCTGCAGATTCATTATGCTCTAGATTTATTCTTTATTTACTTTTGAAGACATCCTCGTGGGTCAAAACACCCTCTTTGACCTTGAACTTTGTGCTTTTGTCATTAGATTTCTGATGCACTCAAACCAGATCAGAATAATGCAACAAGGACAGGCTGTAAAGAAACTGGGCTGTGAATAATACATGTAAATTATGTTGAAAAGGGACCTGTGAGAGTTCCACCTGTGACGGTGGAAGACGGACAAAATTGCTTTTCTTCTTTAGGGAGAGGGGCAGGCATCCCAGTATTTATACAGCAGGCAAATTAATTGGCTTTTGCTGAGCTCTGCGCTGCTGCAGCTAAACTGCTTCCACAACACGACCTACATAACTTCCAATTTGCTTGGGAATTTCCTCATTCAGCCACAGGACAGCACAGCACACACGAACTGCAGAAATCATCTTGGAAAGTCATACAGCCCCATATGAAATAAATTCCTTGCGAGCAAATTAAAACTTCATAAAATATCTTTGCAGCACAAAATTAATCAGTCAAATCAGAAATTACTGGATTAAAACTAATATAATATAGTCAGAAAACTGGTATAGTAATTTAAAAGTAGTGTCAATGGCAATTAGCAATAAGCATCTAATTTATGGGACACTCCATATCCATATCCAGTGCTTTGCAGCAACACTAATATTTATACACTGACAGCCCTCATTTGCTCTGCTGTGCTCATTTCTCAGTCTCCTAATTTTCCTGGTATATTTAAACTAGGAAAAGCCTGTAAGTTACCCTGCTATGATAGAAAAATAACAAGTTTATTTTCCAGATTGCCTACTCTGAAAATGGCCAGAAAGTAGCTACCACGCTAAGTTTGACAGGAAAGAAGTCTCATGAAAGCAGAATTTCTGTATAGGGTTGGTTGAACTCTGGACTCTGTCCCATGAGCAGGATTTGCACTCAGTCCCAATGCACATATGTAATTTAAGGACAGATTCCAGGGAAATTCTGTGTAGTTCTGGAGGTCAAAAGTTCTTCCACAACCCTGAGTTGATCTATAAAATCTTCCAGTAACAGTCCCTTTTCTTGTGCCAACCAGAAGCTGGATAGGGAATCAGACACAAACAGCTGCTACCTCACCAAGTAGTTTTCATCTTGCCTCCTATCCATGACCAGTTGGATAAATAAACACTTCAGGGTATATTCCCAGATATTCTTTCCACTACCAAGATAACCAAACCAAGGCAGACACCAAAAGCATCACTTGGGATTCAAAAGAGAAAGAAAGACATCCCAGCCCTAAAACTATGTATGAAAACGTACAGCAGCCAATAATTTCTTTCTGGGCATTTCAGAGGCATTGAGAAGTTAATTTTCACACAGTCCAAGTATAATTTAAAAAAATTACTTATGACATATAGGAGCCTACATATTATTAAATATCTACAGATATGCCAAAACTCCTCTAATAATTTTGCACTTTCTCTTTACTTTTGTGTGTGAGATTTTGCATTCTTACAGAGAACACACATTATTTTACATTCAAATACTGGTGCAGCTGCTTCTACCTACGGCTTGAGAGATTTATGGATAATAACACAAGTGAAAAATAAAAGTACATTTGGATGCATATCAAACAGCAGCTGCATCAGTCAATCAAACTGCTGGACAACAGATTCAAGTCTAGAGATAAATGTAAAACAAAATAAAATTCCTCAGTCAGACCAGCTTCTTCAGAAAAATACATTATGCATTTCCCAGTACTGACACAGATAATGTAGTACTTTTCTCCTTGACCAAAGCATGCCACACAATTTGTTTTCTAAGCCAACATGTGTTAAAGCAGAAAAGAAAAGCCATTCTTCTGAATTGCTATCAATAAAAAAGTAGCTACTGTGTCAGTCAGCTTGTGTAACAATAAAAAACCAGATATGTATCAATGTCAGAATCTCAGCACATCCCACTCTGTGCACAAAACATCCTCAGTTCTTATCCACAGTCACTGTTGCAGGATGCACAGGCTGCTGCTTCTCAGTCACTTCATTTGTTCTGACATCTAATTTTTACAGTGTAAATACCACAAAAACCCCTCTGTGTATGCCTTTTTTGTCATGAACAAGAGACCAAAATAAATGACCAAAGCAGTGCCACTCAAACCTGACAACTTCATGCAGTTGCTTTTTAGTCTTTATCAATCAAAACCACTGAAATAAAAATAATGGTATAGAGGAGAGCTCCGAATTGAATTCTTGATTGAAAATCTGTACCAAAAGCCGGCCTTGTCTGAACACAGCTCTCATTAACAACTCTGGCAGTAAATGGCATTTTGAATTTACCATGCACTAGGAAGGATCAGATATAAATCAGGGCACCCTGTGGTCATCACCTAGGGATTAACATTCCAGTGCATTGATCAAGCAGCTGTGTCTATTCTAACTTTTCTTTCACTTCCAGCTTTTTATGGCCAGCAATTTAAGACACTCAGCAACCTCAGAGCATCCCAAAGTCCCTGCTCAGCAATGTGCCTGACCCCAGAGCCAGATCCTGACCGTGAGCCCAAGGCAGCAATAGCAGACAGGGCCCTGCAGACCTGAACACCAGCTTTGTTCACATCCATCACACTGAGAACGACTTTCCTCCTGCTCCTCCTGGCCTTCCACCCCTGCTGCTCCACTGTCTTACACAGTTAAACCCCCACAAAACTCATCTTAAAACATAGTGTTTTTCTTGTATTCCCAGACTTGGTTTTGAGGTTTTTTTGAGCCAACCATGTACTGCTGAAATATTTATCTACTCCTACCACACATAATCTGCTGGTAAGGGATTTTGTGTAAAGAATAAAATAGGATGTGGTTAGGCAGTAATATTAATTCATTCTCTGCTCACATATTTTTCCAAACTCTGTCGTCCTCTTTGCTAATCCCTAGTACGCAGCTCCATTTACTACTTTTTAAACTTTACTACCACTCTTGGCAATAATATTTCCTTTGCTGCTGCTCTTTCTTCTGCTCAGAGAGGCCATCTGCCATCCTGCTCTCCAAACTATTTGTCAGCTCCAATCTCTGCAGGCACTGAAGGACATTACAGGCATGAATTACGTTCACATTGTTCTTCCTGTATTTTGGGCTGAGGACAGTACTGTGCTGTAATGGGACACTGACTGTAGGAAAAAAAAAAAAAAGCCCACAGCAGCTAGAACAGAAGGTACATGCCATAAATTTTCAATGTGCACTTCCTATCCCTTAAAACAAATTTATTCAAATTCTCCCCTGGCAATCAACTTTAAATGGTTTTCAGCACATGTAGATGTTGGCAAAGGATTCCAAGTTATCCACATTAGGTTTTCTCCCTAAAACGGACCCATTTTCATTAAGCAAAGTAGACACATATTTCAGTGAAAAATGTGTAGATGATACTCAGATTAATCAACTGGAGAATCTTTGGAGTGATTTTAGTGGAGTAATTTTAAGGATTGAAGCTCTGACAGGCAACTTGTCAGCCTGTGAAGGGTTGCTGAAGGTAAAGCACATTTATAAAGATGAGCTGTGACTACTAAAAATTTTGGTTTATGTCAGCACATAAGAAGGAACATTTTTATATAAAAGATCAAAATGGGAGGAACTCAGCCTGGTTGTTCCAAACCACCTGATTTAGGGTCATGACTGGAAGGCAGGGAAGATCAAGCCTCTTTTAATGCCTTTTTCTTTTTGACCCCTCTAAACATGAGTAATTTTTACTTTAAGGTTTGAGTAAGTCTCATTCTCTTCTTAGTAAATCTCATTCTGACTTTAAGCTTTAGGAATTTTCATTTTCAGGACAAATTCAGGTGGGAAGCTAAAACATACAGGAGACTTTGAGGTCTTAATCTGAGCAAAGGCTCATTTAGAATCCACCTTAGCAAGTCTCTTCACTTGAGCGAAAACTAACTGCACAGTATATAGACAAAAAACCTTAACAACAACAATGAAAAAAACTCCCAAAAAAGCACTTAAAAAAAAATCTCATCCACCTTCTTGATCTTGAAGATGTTGAAGTGTAGAACGATCTGGATTTTGTGTAACATAAGAACAAGAGGTTAACTATTAAAATTCTGTTGAATTTTAGAAAGATTTTATAAATACTGAGCACTATTGACCCAAGAGGCAGATTGCTAATGTTGCATTATTTCATTTACTTGAACTATACCTAAAGCATTCCAAGTTAAAAACCTAAGCAAGATCTAGTTCAACCTAGCCCAAGACTAAATATATATATATATATATTTATATGTATAGCCTAAATTTTTATATCTATAAAAGTTTTCTTGCCATCTTCCTTTTCTTTTTTAGTTTTCTTTTATGGTTAAATATTTTAAAAAATTTGAAAAATAGTTTCATTTTCAGATGTTCTGAATTTCAGCAGTCAGATTCACGATGCTTCCAAGTCACTGAGTTCAGCTGAGCATCTCAGGATTTGTGATGTTTTGCCAACACAGCAGGGTTGATGTCCCTGCTCTCAGTGCAGATCTGCCCTAGCAGATACTGAATCATTTCCCTGTACTAAGGAGCAGACAGACATTGAGCAGCTATGACTTTGAGCCTTCCTCAGGTTGTCTTATTGAACCGTTCTAAATAGTTATAAAGACTTAATCTTCTCTACCACACCATCTTATAACATCTAAATTTGCTTTTTCTTAATTTGCCATATTCTAATGGGCCACTGATGGAGCAGGAA
The DNA here is from genome assembly GCF_036417665.1 of Passer domesticus. Taxonomy (NCBI): domain Eukaryota; kingdom Metazoa; phylum Chordata; class Aves; order Passeriformes; family Passeridae; genus Passer; species Passer domesticus. Next base: position 32,965,389 of record NC_087481.1, read on the forward strand.
AATATATCTTGCCCATTTACTACACAGGAAAGTTAAGGTTATCTTTATTCATACATATGCAGGGTAATATGAAAAACCAGGCAGAGCTTTTCCTGCTTTCACAACAACTTCTGGCAAGAGCTTTCTGACTAAGGCAGGATTGAGGAAAGCAGAAGTCCTGGAGGGAGAAATAGGTTATCCTGAATGTACCTTCAAAGGCACAGACAGCTCATGAAACAAGAGCCAACTGAAATGGGTCATGATCTCCCCAAGCAGATGCATCTCTAAGTTTAGCAATTTATAGTTGTTGACACCTTAAGGAAGTGTCCTTATCACCACCCCAACTGGGCCCAGCTTGTCAAATTCTACTTACAAACTCATGTACTAACATTGCCCCTCAGAATCACACAGTCACAAAATCATTTCGTTTGGAAAAGACCTTCAAGATAGAGTCCAACCACCAAGCCAGCACTAGCAAGGCCACTGCTACCCCGTGTCCCCAAGTGCCACCTCCTCCAGATGTCTTTTTAATACCTCCAGGGAGGGTGACCCCACCACTTTCCCGGGCAGCCTGACCACTCCAATGCCTGACCACGCTTCTGGTGAAGAACCAACCTAAACCTCTCCTGTCACAACAGAGGCCATTTGCTCTTGTGCTGTCATTGTTATTTGGAAGAAGAGACCAACCCCACCTGTCTACAGCCTCCATTCAGGGACTTGTAGAGAGTGACAAGGTCTCTCCTGAGCTCCCTTTTCCCCAGGCTTTAGTCACCATGTTTCTAATGTCAATAAAGTGAATAATAAACTACTGAGAATGACATTGGTGAGTAGCATTTTTACTTGAGTTCTCCAGACATCTGTCCATAATCCAGTTTCTTCTGAAGTAAGTTCTCTCTTCACCAGAAGTGCACTGATTGTATTTTAAGGCTTTAAAAGCATTTAAATCTTTGAATATTTACTGAACACTAAACAAATCGTGACCACAAGTGTTGTTTAAAACATGGAGACTGATAAAGACTTAAATTAATACAGCATTAATAGGAGACCAAACTGTCAAAGACAGCTAGATCAGACTGGAACACAAAGTCTTCACAGAAACAAAAATACCTTTTGCTTTTATATATATTACCATATATACATATTTATATTTACAACTGCTCATCTCCACAGACCAACAAGCTGCTTCAAAAGGACACTCTTCCCCCATCAGTGCACTGCAGTGTCTGCCAGATGCAGATGGAGTCATTCAGGGACACATTAGAGCTGCTCAGCTTCTAGAAAAAGTCTTTTCAGAAGGACTCATTAAATCCAGAGTTAAAATGCACTAGGTCATCTCATTATCAAGAAAATGGCAAATTTATGATGCAAGCCACAAATTAATGCAAATAATTCAGCTGGATGCCTCAAATCTGCTCAATATCTTTTATATGACTACTAATCTTGAGAAACAATACTCACCAGTACTTTTTTAAGGATTGAAACCTAAGTCAGTATCTTGCATTTTGTAAACTCTAACACCTTCTATAATATAGATGAGCATTAAAGCAAAATTCTGTCTTTTGCTCAGTCTAGGGTAGGGCTATACTGTAAAAATACAGTATATTTCATACATATTTCATTTCAGTATATTTCATTTCTACAATATTTCATTATTGTAGAAATTTCAAGTTTACCAATTCACCACTAGAGCTGGCTGGGAAATAGCAGAAAAAGCTTTAAAAAAGCAAAAGATCTACAACCACAAACCCAAAAAAAAGACACTGTCTGACCCACTCCCTTTTTCTGTGTTGTGATCTAGGTATTCCCCTGCAAGAGAGCAAAATGAGGTCAAGGACTTGAACCTGTCTTTCACCTGTCATGGGCAAGTATTCTGTTCTCAGATAATTCTGGGCTTTTTTTCCTGTACCAGATAAGGTTCCTTCTGAACCTGAAAAAGCTTTCACAATAAAAGCACTGTCGAGACACATAAAACCAGTCTGTATTGAAAATGCAGCCTTTTTTCCAAGAAAAAATCAGTTTTACTAAAAGCAAACACAACAAGAATCCAAGTTAAATTTAGATGCTGCTTTTCACAAGCAGCCCACACAGTGGATATTTTCTCCTGATAAGCATTAGGTATTAACCTCTCCCTGTATCTTCAGAGATAATTGGAGCCAACTCCTTTGGAAACAAAATGAAATGTGGACATCTGTTCACTGTAAACATTTAAAGAACATTTTGGATACTAAATTAAACTGCAAATTATATTTTTTTTATTCCATTATGGAACAAAAGTAAACATTTTAGACAAAAAAGAAAGGGAAGCCTAAATGAGACAGACCAGACAGCCTGTGAAAAGCTGTTTGTGATTAAGACATTCATCGGGAAGACTGGAAACAGAGGAGTCAGATCTTGGTGTCAGAGAGGGAGCGAAGGCCACGTGCAGTGGGGGAAGGAATCATGGAAAAGCACATGGCAAATACTGAATGGAAGCAAAGACTAGCAGAGAGAGAAGACTCACTAACAGAAATACAATTCAGATGCTGAAGGAAAAAGCCCCTCACAAATGGGGAGGGACATTAAGTAGATATGTTGGGATAGAAGGCAAAAGATTAAAAAACTAAACAATCTGGTATCTTAGCAGTATATGTAACACACTCAAATCTTCTCTTGCCAACTCAGCTGAGGTGTTAAAGTGGTTGGGGAAGACGGGGTCAGAGCAGAATTACTTGCAGGAAGGCAATGAACGGACAATGACAGGCAGAGCTTTGGCAGCTGCTTGTTCTGTGTTTCAGCACTGTTTCTTTGTATGACCATCCAGAGCTGGGTTGTCAAACTCCTTACTGAGGCTGAAGTCGCAAGAGAAAAGAGCTTTCTGTCTCCCAGGCCCCTTAGTAACTTGTGACTGTTGATGGCAGCAAACAGTTGTACTTTTTCCTCTAGAGCAAACAGGTAATTGCAGTGAGAGCAAAGAGCCAGGATCTCTGAGAGCAGGGTGCTCACTGAAAAGGCTGGAAGTGAATCTGGTCCTCCAAGCATCGCCTCATCAAGAACTGCCTCTTCGAGTCTGCTCTTTGGTTGGCTTCTGGGACAACACTGATCTGGTTTGTCTTTAAGAAATTCCTGCCACGAGCAAATTTATCACTGAAGAATATGAATACAGATGCTCATGGCTGGCAATTTTGACTCCCTAATGGTCTATACAAAACCCACCAGAAAACAGCAGTCATACATGGCATAAAAGTCATGTGAGGACAATGTCATCCTGAAGGATTCCTTAATAAACATTTACCAGTTCTAGCGAGATAAAGATTCTATAATTTTATCTATAATTTTATCTTTCTGATCCAGGAAATAATAATTACATAATTTTTTTGGTTTGCACAATGAAGTTTTAACCAGAAATGGCTATTCCCTCTTGCTAAATATAAGTGCTTTCTGTTAGGCCTAAGAAATGAGCCTGGAAATGCCTTCAGGAGTCTCAGTACTGTTTTTATTCTTAGCAAAAGAGGATAACTTTGATGTGGTAATCAAACTCATAGTAATACTGACCCATAATGTTTTCAGTAAGATTGCCATTCTCGTAGGCAGGTATGTACATACACACATTGCCCTCACAGAATCTGGTCTTCACAACAACACAAACCACTCACTACATTAACTTTGAGTGATACTTATCCCTGGTTTTCCTTCATGAGCAGAGATTGTTCAGATTAGCTGAATCAACACAGATAGAAGCTCTAAGCAAAGTGGAAAGCCTAACAACAATAATTGCCTTAATGAGCATCCTTGTAGTGAAGTAAGGACTTAATGCAAAGAGCAAAGATCAGCTAAGAGCACAGAGGCTCTTCTGAGGTATTCATTTTGAAAAGATGATCAGAACACTCAGCAGAAATCCTCTTGGAAGAAATTTTAGCTCTCACATATGAGCCTCAATGTTTTTACTCTCAAGGCAGTGAGCGTGCATGGGACTGAGCCTCAGCTTTGTGCTTGTGCAGTGCAGAATTTGTCTTCCTGCTGTTCACTACTTAGAGTCACAAACTACTCTGGACAGATCACAATATAAGGAACCCCACAGCACCTGCCCCCACCCTGCTGTATTTTTACTGGAATCATTTAATGCAGAACCACCCATAGGAGATGGCAAAGCATTCAATTCAGACGTAGATTTAACACAGACACATTCAAAGACACAGGATTAACTGCTAATAAGAGAAATCCATCTCTTTGCTCCATGTGTCCTTACTAGCTCTTGCAACAGGCAACGATGTCTTAAAGAAACCTATACTGTGTCATCTCAACCAACCATTAAGAATTCAACATCAGAATTGTGATGGAAAATGAAATAGTATTGCTAAAGTAAGATCTTCCTGGACAACTGAGTAGCTAATTTACAAAGAAAAGAACCCCCAAAAATTAATGCTTTTCAGCTAAGTTACAATCATGTTTTGTTCAATTTTCCTATATGTCCTTTCGTGATGGCCCATCTTTCCTTACACTTTTCCCTGAGTATGAAGAACTACGGTCACTACACTGCTGAATTTTCCTCTCAGGAGGTCCAAAAATATGATCTGACAAGTCAGTGATTGACTGCACCTTATCCATCCAGGCAAAATCAGGGAAGTCCTTCTGAAAATCCGTGGGAGATTGACACCAACAGTAACATGTTGTCAGCAAAGAGTGCACAAGTCAGAAAAGTTAGTTACTCAGGGTAACAGATGAAATAAGGGGCTTCCAGGGTGTCACAGAACATAGACTTCAACTATATTTGTACTTGCACAGCCACGAAATGGCCAACAGCAGATTTAGGCACTCATGATGTGTTTGTAAGGGGGATAGGAGGAGTTGCTGTCTTAGAGGCTCATCCCTTCAGAAGGTGCCTGTTTGGGGAGAGCTGCACCGCCTCTCACGGAGGCGCCGGGATGTTCCCGGCTGGCGGCGGAGCGGGAACAGCGATTCCCAGCGCAGTCCTTATGTAACTCTGTAACCTCCACTCTCAGCCATCGCTGGGGCTCCTGTGTAATGAGCCCTCGCTGAGCGACTCCACCTTCAGATGGTAAACTTCCCCAAAACACAAGTGCAAAACTCACTACACAAAGACATGGAAATTCTTTAACTAGACACAAGTCCCACATTTCACAGATGAATGGTAGTTTGGAAAGGCGGCCTTCAAACTCCCCTGCATCAGGTGGCTTTCATTTTCTTTTTGATTTGTAGTAACCATGGCTTACAGAAAGACATGCTGATTGAAAACTTTTCGTTGGCTGGGATTTGTATTGCTAGAGATTCCATTTTCTTTCTTCCTTGGGATTTGTACTGACTCCATATAAAATTACTTGATCAGTTTCATTATTACCCTTCCACATACATGCAATTTTTAAAGAAGAAGGAAACAAGTGGTTTTGAGGTTTGTTTAGTGTTTTTTCCCCTGCTGTCAAAGATACTGCATCTGCCCAATTCCAGATATTTTGTAAGAATGTCAACAGAGATGCAGCCTGCACAAGCTGAATTCTGGAAGACCATCTATGGCATAAAAGCCATGGCAAAACCAGACATTACTGAATACTTCACATTAAAAGTCTTGAAAATAAAACAATGTTGAGTAACCAGATGCCAATATATTCTGGTCTTCTAGGAGAAGAGATGAACAGAGAAGAATAAGGAACTAATGTCTCTTTAAAACTAATTAAGAGTTTTTGTCTAATTCAGATTGAATTTTTTCTATTTTTCCAAATAAACCTGCACGACTTACTATTTTAATGTTATTTCTGCTAATTCCTAAAAAAAGACCAATATGAATTTAGAAAAGGCTGACATGTAATTTAAAACTGAAATATTAAATAGAAATAAACTGTAACTCCCTTACTAATATTTCCGGAAAGAAAGCCAGAAGGTGTGGGGAATCATTGTGCAAACCCACTGCTGGTTTGTTTTTTTTAAAAGACTGGTAATTCAAAGAAAGTAGGGAAAAACCACCTCTGTTATGCACACAAAAGTAATGAAAGCAATTAATTTTAATATTTAGCAACAGCACTCACATGAGTGCACTTTTTTTTCTGTTTTGACTTGAGAAGAGCAACACAAATTTAGAAGACGAATGAACTCTCAATACTCTCCCATCCCATTGAAAATTGAGGATTCCCAATATCCTTCTGGTTTTGAAAATCTATTTTGCAGTACTGACAGAAAACGAGAAATTAAAAAAAAATTACTGAAATCATCTATACGGCACATTCTGTAGAAGTCACTGTTAGCTTATCCATAGAATCAAATATTATTAGGTGCTTCCTAGGAATTTCAATTTTGCATTTTGGATTGTAAGAAATAACATGATCAAAACTGGTAGTGGTTTTCTTTGCCCATGGCATTAGTGGCAAATCTGTGACTTCAATTAATCTCTTTGACTTTAATGTTTCAGGACATTCTGATAATGAACACATTCATGCTTCCTGTTATCACTGGTGAATGCTTTTACTGAAGCTTTGTTAATGTCACACTTCTGGTTTGGAACATTCCATTCCAGCTCTGCAGAATAAAGCCTAAGTTCTTATTTTAATGAAAAGAAAACAAAACCAGCAACAAAACAAATCAAGACGTTTCATACTATTCCCAGAAAGTCAAATTTTACATCTTCCATACAACTCAGATTTGAAAACTCATCATCTTTTATTGATCATATCCCAAAGTCTTTACACATCTGATGATGAAGGAGGAGGGAAAACATGTCCCTCATTGCCTCAGGGATGTATTTTCTTTTTTTACCTTACTGATGTTTCATATTCCTCAGCCTGTCTCTCATTTGAGGCATCTTTTCTCACCTACAGTTAAACTCATTGAAATTTCTGGAGAGATTGCATTGCTTTTCTTCTTTATGACAATTTCAATTAAGGCAATTCCTTCCTTTCAATCCATTAATGCATCAGAACTAATCTAGGTTAATTTGTGATGCATTTGAACTGGAGGAACTCTGGTTATACACCTTCAAAGAGACTGCAGTTGAGAGAAATGTCAGATCCACTTGATGGAGGCTAACAGATCTTGTCTGACTTGTCATTTTTGGGGATTTCCCTTGACTGTAGTCACCACATCTTTTATTCTTAAAACCTAATTTTACAAGCCAATAAAATACCACCTTTTGATTATTTAATTTTTGTAAAAGCTTAACACCCTAGAGCAACATTAATATTTTTTGTGAGCACACAGGTGGTATGGCATGGTGCCATTAGTTTGATAAGACAGTATAAAATGACAACCACTATAAAAGAAGCTTGGTCTACAACCTCCACCTTCATATGCTTTTTCTGAATAAAAAAAAGTCTTGAACAGATGAAATAATTAAGTCAGAGGGACTTAAAACCTTTTCTTTTTAAGACTAAGTTATGCCACAAAATTTAGACTTAGATCTAGATTTCAAAAGTTCTTTCCGTGATTAAGTAAGACCCATGCTAAATCTGTTTAAGAAGGACTTGTCCTCCACAAAACTCAGGTATCCACCTCTGGGTAGTCTCCCCTCTTAACTGCCCCTATTTCCATGCAACCTTTGAAGTCCTTCTGACAGCAAAATCTTATTTTCTCCTACACCTTCTAGAAATCAAAATAGGAGAAAAAAGCAAATTCAGAAGGAACTCTGACAAATTCAGAAGGGTTAAGTAGATTTAACAAAAAAATTATTCAGGCCTTAGAAAATCAGTCATTCAGTGAGGGGCACAAGTTTCATTTTATGCATTCAAATTATTTGAAAATATATTTTAGAGTATTTCACAACAGTGATGCTCCTTAGCCTCTATTTAATATGTCCCTTTGCAAAAAACCTTTGTAGTGTCCAATGCAGTAGCACAGACCTCAAAGCCATGTCTGCTTAAAGCAGGAGGCTCAACTTCCTGAGTTCTCCAGACTTCTCTTTCAACATAAATTATCCAATTATCCTATAACCTTACATGCACAAAAATAAAATGAAATAATAAAATGCCTAAGATTTTGCTGATTTTTCTTGGGGAGCTTTTTTTTTTTTTTTTGAGGACATTAGTGGGGGTCTTGGGGTTTTTAATACATTTTTGGAAAGACATTTTTTCATTTGTAACCTAGCTATAGTTGTTTTTTCTTATCTACAGTCCCAGTCTTCCAGAAGAGGGAGTTTGATCCTTTGCTACAGTAATCTAAGAATGAGCAACTGCAGGTTCCAGATATGACACTTGCAGGCTTCTCTTTGATGAGATTCAAAGAGAAACATGTGTGCCATGTTGTCACAGGTTAAAGTGTTGTAAGACCACAGGCTATAGCTCACTCAATAGGAAGACGACTTTTGACATTTGAAAAAGCCAGTTTAACAAAGCTCAAACATAACAACATGGACACCAAGAGAAAAAAAAAACAAAGTTGAAATGAAACATTTTAACAAAGCACAAAAAAATTGACACATTTTGCTGTAAGTTTTGTCTGGAAGCTGAAAAGTCTTGAAATACTCAGAGCAGGGATGCTAAACAAACCCTGTTTCTGGTGGCTGGTTCACACAGATTATGAGTCTAGTATGATCAGATTACAGTAGGAATTATGTGATGGGGTTGACTGCAACAGCAGGAGCATGGCCTAGTGACCTATAAGCTTTACAGCCCAGTTTTATTCTTCTAGGAAATAATGCAGAAGGATTGGACAACATTCCCAATATTTGATCGGGGATCCCTCTTTACTCAAGGTTCTGAGTCAAATGGGAATGTTAATATGATGAGTAAAAAATTAATACTGAACACTGTAAAACTGAAATACATAGTTTGCATAGAAAAGTAGCTTTCATGCTAAGAACAAAATACTTATAGGTGAAAAAGAGCAATTTGATAAAATGAGGTAAGGTGATAAACTCATTTTCAATGCCTCATTCCCCACTTTGGAATATGCCCACAGAACAGTCAAAGCTTTAAAGGTTTTACTTTGCCTCAGTATAAAAGAAAGATTAAAAGAAGTATCTGCAGCCTACACACAACTTACCTTTCTGGAGCCATTGGGCTAGGCAGGTCTACTCCAGAACACCATTAAGGATAGTACAGGAGTACATTTCTACAATTCATGTCATAAATAAGTTTCCAATCCTACAGATACACATAGAGCTACAGAAAAATTTATTGTGCATGAAGTTGTATTAAGGTTGTACTTAAAATGCTGAAAATATAAGTGTTCTACCGTTGCTGCTAGCTGTATTTACAGAGGAGGTAGCCCACACAAAGAAAGCTGAAGTAACATTCTAAATATACTTTCCTCCCAGCATGTGACTGCTGTTTCTGTTCTTTTTGTCCCATTATTATTTTCTCTGTATAATGCAGGAGATGACAGAGCGAGAGTGTTCAGGAACTTCTCCTGCACACTGTGAGCATGGCTGACAGATTTCCTTCTCTTGACGGAGACTGTGAGCCTGGATGGCTCTGCCATGCAACCTTTTCCCCTACTGCTGACTTTATTATTTTGTTAGGTTCACACATGTCTGGGGCTCCCATGGTTTAGGCAAGTTTCTCTTACATTCCAAGATTACCAAACTTCTGTGTTTGGATTGGTTTGGATTATTTTTTAACAACTTTCTCTTATAGCCAGAAAACCTTGTCAAGAGCAGAGACATTAAGGGAAGTGGAAGCTGTTACACCTGTGATGCCTAAAGGTCCAGTGACAGAGCCTGTGCCTGGAATGTTTTGACATTAGTCTGTGTGTGTTAATTTTTTTTTTTTCCTTAGGACTTTAATCCTGTCTTTGAGCTGAAGGAAGGTAGCAGGTGGCAAGAAGCCATGGATGCCAATTCAGGAACTCTGAAACATCACCAGGAAGTTTCAAGAGTGTTTCCTGACAAAAGAGTCTTAAATACTTTCATCAGTTAGTTGAATTAAACTATATGTATGTGATCTAGCATGCATTAATCCATATTAAGTAATACATAATTTGTATTAATATCTGTGATGCAAAGTCAAGACCTGCCTAACATACATCTAGAATGAGGTAAGAAGTTGGTGTTAAAAGTATTGCAGGGCCATAACACACTATTTTCCACCATGCACATAATATGCAGATAATAGCTATGCTGAACAAGCTTGGTTTGTTTTAGCAGGCTATTTAAAAAAGAACGTAAGAAAACACAGACCAAAAAATCAATATGCTTTGGCCCATGTACATAAGTAACAATTTGATAACAAAATTGTTGCTATTTACACGTGACTGGTGCAGATTCACTTCCCAGTCATGATAAGGGTACATTCTGAAAATACAACCTGTGATATCATAGGCAAGGTGAGACAAAAACATTGCTTCAGTACTTCATGCATGCGAACTTCAAATAACCTAGATGTTAGCAGATTTGTCATCAGCAGCACATTCACCACCAGGAACACCCTAAGCAATCCCATGAAACTCAGACGTGCTGGACTTGTTCATAAAGCTTGACTGACACCAGCCAGGGCTGCCTATGTGCAGCCCAGACAAAAGAGCCCTCATCTGATTTTCCAGCTTTCAGAAATTTAGTGTTGCATTTAAAAAATTGCTTCTTTCTGAAGCCACCTCCAAATTCACCCTTCAGTCATTCTCTTTCTAATCCAAACACATTCAAGCACAAACCTAAGTTTTGGCAGTGCAAACCCAGAGCCTTTGAAGATGATAATACTGTGCTTGACTACTGTGTCAAATACTTTTTACACTCCTCAGGTTATGCAAATAAGAAACACTTCTGCCACGGAGTGCTACTTATCAGTGTGGTATTCATTTTTTTTCTCTCACCAGAAGGAAGATAACTACATTACTGATTTAACTCCTGAACAAAATGTTGTCACTGTCCAGCTGCAGCAGAAAGTTCAATTATCTTCCTTCCAGGCTTGACATCCTTAGAACAAGTGCATGTGCACACATGTACAATGAGATATATCACATTATGCCAGCACACAGAAAGGGACCTGAACTGGCCCTGTCTTTTCCTCTTTTCAAAACAGACAAGGCTCAAATATAAGTTGAATTTCAAAACTGACTAGAAACGTACCTAATACATGTTAACCTTCACTCATACCAAAAGAGAGGCTCCTTTGGCCATGGGTGTGTCCAGTGGATCCACGACAATGTCAAGCCAAAGCCCCCACTCCTTACATACTCCAAATAATATAATTTTGAAGAAAATCTCAACAAAATAAAAAAATAATTTCTGGTTTTAGAAGCTATGAAAAGGATGTTTCAGCAACACTTAGTCTCACTGTCATGTGGCTGAAAAATGCTCTGGAAACAATCCAGCCAGAACCCAACTGGAGTAAGCATCTCCTGATAAAGAGAAGCAAGTCTGTGCAACCAACACAAAAGAAAAACCAAAAATAGTGTCTGCACCAGATAAACACTATGGGGCTTTTGGTCTTGCTAGATGCAGCCTAATCTGCTAGATGCCTTTTTGGGGCTTTGTGTTGAATCTGCACAGATTTAACCTCTGCTCTTGAGAGAGTAAAGCCAGAGGCCCCTGTGAAAACCAGGTCAGACAGGTACCACCCTGTCCTGCTGTTAATCAACTGTCCTTTCACACACTTCTAGGATACAAACTACCTTTTTCTTTCACATATACAGACCTTCTATATTGGCACATGCACATAAAACTTGGCTGAGGTAAAATCTGCTTGTTCACTACAAGCTCTGCACTTTACCATTAAAGGTCAAGCTAAGGAGAAAATAAACCAAACACAAAGCAAACCATAATGGGAACTCCACAACACAGAAAACTACAAAGCAACAGGTGCCTTTTGAAACAGGTTTTCACATGGAAAAGCACAAGAAAATAAATTAAAAAGCACAAAGACTAGAAAAACAAGCATTGTTCTTCAAAAAAAGCTAAAACAGAACAACTAAAATCTAATTTTAAAGAGTACCCAAAACTAGAACACTTAATATGTTACAGTTTCCAGGTATATGAACAAAACCAAGAGATTGGATATGACCCTTTGTTGTACGTCACTTCATTTAAAATGTAAGATAAGCATAATTAAATGGATTCACCTTCAAAAAATTAATCTTGGGTAATATTTTTGGCATAGTTTTATTAGTCAAGAGAATTTAGAAAGGGAAACAATGGAAGATATATGCAGATGTTATTCTGACATGCAGTGGCCAGTGTAATAGAAAGTTACTTTGTCTCCATAGTACTACCTGAAAGTACATCTTTACTATTTATTTTTTATGCAAATAGACAACAAATCACTTGTCAAAGTGAAAAATAATTAACTTCCATGTAAACTGATATAAACTGTTTCCAAGGAGATTATAATCTCTTCAGCGCCACAAAATGTGCATTTATTTCCTTTTGAAGGAACCACTTAGCACTCTGTATCGTGTTTCCTTTTAGATTATTTAATTTTATGTAGAGAAACACAAATGTTTTGGCTCTGAGCAGGGACAGTATTATTGCAAACCATAAGGAATCATGTGTCCTGCTGGAGCAGCACACGTTTCACAGGAACAGAGGCTGGGTGACGTGGTTTTACCCTTCCAAGAAGAGCATCGCCGTTCGTCACACACAGCTGCAGGGACTGTCTGACTACAGGCAAAGGGTCATCTCACATGGCAAGAGCAGCCTCCAGCACGGATTGGAAAGAGAAGAAAAACATTTGACGTACTTGGATCTGACAAGATTGAGTCGGTTTTCGGCAAAAATTGGTCACAGCGGACTCCTTGGTAGCCCTCTTTGCACCTGAGGAAAAGGGGATAAATGACAAACATACGCATGCGGCAGTGAAAGGTTAATCTTAAGGCACCAAATCAACCCTGCCAACACCGCCAGGGACTCGCAGAGCTACAGTATGCAAGTTACCTGGGCTCTAGTGGGAGCATGGTTATTACTGCAACACAATGAAATAATCCGTATTTCAAAAAATTTCCCCTCAAACCTCTCGATTATTTTAGGAACTAAGAAAACAAACCTCATTCTAGCATAACCATTATTTTAAATATCAATTCAGTGAAACAACCAAAGAAAAATCCTGTACAAAATATGCATATTTGCAAGTAAAATAAACTCTTTAGGTAACATATCACTTCATAAAGCTTCCATGCTGCACAAACCATGAGACAGACAACTTATCTTGGGCTGCCTGAAAAAGCAGGGAACAGTTAGGTAGCCATTAATTTTAATACCAGTTTATACTGTGCTTAAAAGATAAAATGATAGACATCACCAGGCATTGTTTGCAAGCAGGAAGTTTAAGATGCCTGCGAGATTAGATTTTAAAGCACATAAACCAGAATACCCTCCTGCCTCAATAAACAAGAACTGGCTTTGACTGAGATTGTAATACTATTATTTATCTTGAAGCCTTACTTTGAAGAAATTCCATTTGCTGCTTTTGAACTGTTCTCAGAAGTCTCATTTCAACTAAGTGTATCAGAATCAGATCTTTAATTATTTATTCGTCAAGCAGTTTTTCAGAGGAAAGTGATGGACACTTTAATTATAAATGATAGCACCAGGGATTCCTTATCTCCCAAAGCTCTTGCACATCACATAAGCAATATGCTCAAATCAGCATCACCACCTTTCATTAGGGTTGACAACTGCAGCTTGAATGATGTGATAATGTCAGGAGAAGAAGTTATCTGTTCCTTCACAATGTTTGTACTCAGGCTTCCTCTAAATGTTGCCTTTTAATACGCTTTTGGTTTTATAAATTAATGGTTCAATGAGAAGTGCATCTCACCAGCACCGACTCAGGGATTAGTAAGAACATTTGTGAGGAAATATGTAAATTATGTTCCCATCAGACCCAAAAATGTAGCAAAAATCTGCAGTAAGAAAAAGATTTAAAACTCCCATACATTTAATATTTCAAAACCTCCCTTTTGGCCTTTCTCCCTGATGGTTATGAGGTACTGCTTTGGAGATCAGCTTCCTCCCAGTACTTGCCTATCTATAAAATAACTGACTTGAAAAACAGTTCAAGTTTTGTTTCATTCAGATTCCATGACAGTGGCCATAAGTTATAGGTCAAGGGAAAAAAGGTTATATTAATTAAAACTGTCCACTAGTCAGAAAAACTGAAGTCCACATTTACTCAGATACTGGCACATGCATCTTTTGCCTCTGATTAGCAAACATCAGAGGCTGCCTAACATCAAATTCTTCTTCACAGTCTTGAGAGGAGCTGGCAGACCCCACACCAAAGCTTAGAGTACATCCTGCACTAGTGGGGATTCTTGCCTTCCTATGAGCATTTTCTAGTAACTTTTTGACACACATTTGCACCTGCCTTGGTTATAAATACCATATTACAGATATAAGACCCTCTATCCTAAACAGTTGGTCATAAAAGCTGTGAGGAGAGAGTCACAGAGTGGTATCCCCTGGAAGAGCTGTGCCAAGTGCTCACAGTGTGCGTGGACATTTTCACTTACCTGTACCTCTGACAAGGGGAATGTGTTTCTTGCAAAATTTAGTACAGAGGTGGATGATATAGCAAAGGACAATCTTTTAATGTAACACCATAACCTTGCACTCAGATAATACTATGGTGAGATTGCACCTTGAATCCTGTGTCCGGTTCTTTGGGCCTCAGTACAGGAGGGACATTCAGGTGCTGGAGTGAGTCCAGACAAGGACAACAGAGCTGGTGAAGGGAGTGGAGCACAAAGGAGGAGCGGCTGAGGGAACTGGGGAGGTTTAGCCAGAGAAAAGGAGGCTCAGGAGGGATCTTACTGAAAGGAGGGTGCAGTGAGGTGAGGGTTGGTCTCTTCTCCCAGGTAAGAAATGGCAGGATGAGAGGGAACAGCCTCAAACTGCACCAGGGAAGTGTTAGGTTGGGTATTAGGAAAAAATTTTTTACTGAAACTGTGTCAGGCATTGGAACAGGCTGTCCTGGGAAGTGGTGGAGTCAGCACTCCTGGAGGTATTTAAAGCTGTGTAGATGTGGTGCTGAGGGACATGGTTTAGACATGGGTTTGGGTTAACAGTTGGACTTACTGATCCTAGAGGGCCTTTTCTGCCTCAGTTATTCTACAACTTGATGGCCAAACATAGCTTGGTTTTTTAAACTGCATTAAGTTTTTCAGCAAAGATGAAAATTAAGTCTTCTAGTTCCCTTGACAAATTATTTTTTAAATCTGTGAAAGCAAATAATAGCAATAACCTTTCTGCTATTATGACACCTGAGTTCAAACTTTTGCATGTTAAGTCCTTAAGCCTTGCAGAACACATTCGATAGTTATAATGCTACAATATAATAAAAGTTGATCATGTTGTGGCATCCCATAATCTCAGCTAAAGCATCTACCATGTGTCTGAAATAGGCAGATGTGATATGCACACATGCAGCTCATTGGTATCACACCTCTACAGAAGAAAGCACAACCACCCATTGCAGAAAAGCCTATGAAAGCAGCACTGTGGTGACACATACAGAAGTTCAGGAAAGTCCAAATGAGGTCACTCAATATCACCATATGCAGTGTGAATGATCAAATACATATTTATGGATACATTAAAAAAGCCATGAGTTACCAGAGAAACCTTGAGAAATGCTTGGGTGCAGCTCACGGTTTCAGAAATGATCACTAGATTCTGAGAGACATCAAATTTTTATTAGAGATACCAATAAAAGAAAAGAGAAAAGAAAAATAACCTGGATAAGATATTGCCTGCAGTGAAACAAAAGCTCCGCTGTGCACGTGGGGCGCCTGCAGCAAAGGCTGGAAAGGACAGCCTAAGATCCATTCCAGCACCAGGAACAGCTCCTCTGCTGGAGCTCTGCACTGCATCAGCAGACCTGGGCTTAAGTGCACACAATGGCAAAGGGGTCTAAAAATGGTGCTAATTGCAGCCTCTTTGCCAAGTAAATATGAAAAGGGAATTCCCTATTTTGGATTCAGATTTTCACCCAAATGAGTCTGTCTAGACTCTATACCAAAGAAATCAACAGGATTGTATTGTTTGAATGGAATTAGTTAAATCCTGATTACATGGTATGAAAAGACAGGTAAAGCTAATCTGCACTGCTAAAATGCTTGCAAACGGTATATCCATAACTGATAAGTGCTAAATTCAACTAAGATTATTTCATCATGTTTTATTCACATCTTTTTTTTTTGGCAATGTACTTTCCCAGATGAGTTTTTAAGGTCACCAGTAACAAACTGCATTGTGCATTGCACTTAGTGAAGTCAGCCACAATGACCTCTGTGTGAAAACACACGCAGAAACACATCTCTCATTCCTCGTGAGAAGGCTTTTTTCCCTTTTTACTTAAGCACATTTGCACCTAAGTATTAAAAAGTAAGTAGACTTTATTCATTCTTTCATTCTTTTTGCTAATGTTAAATAGTACTAATACGTGTATGCTCTAATCAAAGAGATCACAGTTTCTGTGGACATCTTCCAGAACTCCAACACTATGAATCCCCCTCCCTTTCCTCCTTCTTTGTGATATCCATCCATCTGAAAAGGAAACAATTCTCCCTTTTCTCCAAGTGTGGTGATCACACTGCCTCTGACCAGAAAATAGTTTTTCTGCACAAAGACTTTGGCAAACATAAAATATATTAGTTAATTTCAAATTAAAGTTTTGAAAATGACATGTGGCATCTCAGGGACACACTACACCAGAAGAGAAAGCTGTATGACTATACCAGGAAAACAAACAGGTCCTAAGCCAAAGTTGATTTGTGACTTTAAAAAAAAAAAAACAAACCATAATAGCGCAGTGCCCAAAAGATTAACTTATATGAACCTATAATCTGATTCTAGTCTCATAAACAGGAGGAATCCAATTTGAAAGATGGAATTAATAGTACCTATGAAAAATGAAATTTAATTTTTGCAGTGAATCCAAATCAACACACATTTCCATCCCCTTGTAAAACTGCAAATTGGCAGTCTCTAAGATGATATTAATTAGAATGATCCATCTCAGTGGATCAGTTGCAAATTATTTTCCCCTGAAACCATTATGTCCCCTGTACTAACATTCAGATGCCAATAAGAGAACATACTGCAGCTCTTATTTATTCTCTAAGACAGAAATCCAAGATCATGATAAGAAAATATTCTAATAGTCTATAAATTTTGATCAAGTATTTATTTTCACACAGAGAATGCAATGCTCTTTATCCTGGGTCAGAGAGTCAGTTACACAATAAATCTATGATAGCAAGCCATGACATTATATAGGCCATTGGGCTGCCCCACAATCTAGCCTGAAATGTGCTGTAAACAATGAAAAGTAATTTCTTTGCTCTGCAGGTAAGCTAAATATAGATTTCTATGCCTGCAATAAGAATGACCTTAACTGGCGTACGTAGAAATTTATATTTATTATTTAGGTTGGTATTAGGTGATGATTTTTTTCACACAAGAAGAAAAATTCATCTTAACAGTGAGTATCAGAGAGGATATCTTGTCATTTAACACATGCAGCCAGTCTAAGTAGAAAAGAAGCTTCCTTGGTTCCTCACATCAGGCCACCAAATCATAAGTGCTCAAAGCCAGAGAGAAAATAAACCCTTCAGAAAAATCAGTAGTTTGCAGTCTGCTGGTCAGGAACCCACCTGAGGTGTGAGATTCACATTCAGTTTTTGTTGTGAGAATGAAGAATTAGAGACTCAAAGCCAAGTTTTCTATACTGCAGAAATGTCCTGATGATTTGAGTGTTATCTATTCTGAGAAGAAGCTTCTTTCTTCAAGTTCCACCCCTATGGTCTATGCTGTGCACAACATAATACCTACTAATTAAAATGAAACTAAATTCAATATAAACACATAAAAAATACACTAAAATAAAGTAAAATGAATGTATGGCATTAAAAAGAACAAACTGGGAATCCAATAAGGAACTGGCTAAAGACATACTGCTTCTTGAACACTCTCATGAATCCCTTCAGATGGGAAGGCCTGAACAATAATCCAGGACACTCACCCTCCTCCTTTTTTCCTTTTTTTCTTTCAAAAAAAAGTCAACTATAGATAATCCCCACAACAGAGAGGCTACTTACTGCATAATGAAAGTTTCATACCCAGATGTTAACTTGATTTTGTTAAGACCTTGCAATCTATTCTGTGACTGAATTAAAGTATGTACCTGCTCTTCTTTTTCTTTCCTTAAAGAAACAGTACAACTCTTACAGAATGGACAGCATCAACTTTAAAAGGAAAACCAAAAAACCCACGTGTCTGTCAGTTTTCTTTAAAAATGTTGTAACTATTAGAAGTAAGTAGAGCAAGTAACCAGAAAGGAAATTATCTTGAAAATGCAGACAAAGAAGAGTAAAGAAAGCAGGGTGTTTTACATTATTTTCTGTAGAATCAGGCCAACTGAAACACACTAACATCATATAGAAATTATAGCCAGACTGTTAAAAAATCCTATTTATGGTTGGTACAATTCATTGTATTTTTCAGTCTGTAAATTGTCAGTGCAGCTCTCTCAAACAGGGCAGGATCTCTATGCTATCTGAGTAGATGGCATAAAGAGAAGAGATCATAGCTACAAAACCCTGAAACATTGTTCAGATTTAGATAATAAAACTTGCAGCTAATTTGTTGACTCCAGTGTTTCAGGATCCCTTAGCCTTGGAGAAACTAAATGGGGACACTTTAGTAAATCCTCTGTAGGAACCACAGAACTAAATGAGGCTTTTAACATTTGAAAAGGAGTTATGTGGATTTGACTTAAATGCCTCATCCATAATTATGCTGGAACTACTGAATTATCATTCCTCTCCTGATACAGACAGCTTGCCTTCTTTGTCTTCCCTAAAAGGTAGGTCATACAAAGAAATAAAATTAAGAAGGTATGTTAGTAAAGCCATTCAAGCCATCCAGACATATGACAGCTCCTGAACTAATGATAATTTCCCTTCCCTCAACAACAGACCAATTTTCTTTAATTTGAAGGTGTTTTCTTAAAAAAGAAAAAAGAAAGTTTCATATTCTAAAATAATGCACATAGCCTAAGAAGAATTGTTACATAATGGTTCCAGACTATTGAATTCACTTACAACTCAGGTTAGGTTTTGTATCCAAAGACATATAAATATATTATTGATAGTTACTTGGTATCAAATTCATTTGTGGCATATCCACACCTGGATAAACAGTTCACACTGAACAGTCTTTGTGTTTTTCAAGGGATAAGAATTACCTTTGCCATCTGCCTTAATCTCCTTAACAACAAACTTTCATCTGTAAAACACAAAAAAGCTTAGAAATGGTCCGTGATATCACCTAATAAACCAAATGTTTAACCAACTAACTGAGCAATTATTTCTTTGCTGTTCTGAGTTTAACCAACCAGAAAAACTGAAAAGCTTTGATTAGGTTTCTCCACAAGATACCTCTGTGATTAATGATTTACTGTGGATGATAAATGAATATAGTCTTTCATTATGCATGGTAGTCATCAGCCATGAGAAAGATTGTGAATAAATGGAAAGTGATTTTATACCACATTCAAAGCCTCACACAGCACAGATGAAAGCCACATTCAATACTGAAAAAACAAATGAAAACGAGACCCTTGCTTTATATTATGGCTGCCCAAGATTGCCATCTTTATAAATAAAAACCCTTCAAAACTCTTCTTGGAAATATCTGCCAGGGACTGGATCTAGTTAGAAAAAATATCTAAGAAATCAATAAAAAAGGACTAAAAGATGTAAGATTTATATTTGGTATCATGGTGTTTGGTGCCCTTCAAGAGGCCATTTGTTCAAGATGGCAATTATAACAACAAATGAGGTAATTGTAAGGAGAGGTGTAAACTCACTCCTAAGTGGCTTAACAGGTTTGCTGGATGTGTCTCTTCCCACTTTTCTCCCCACAAATATTACAAGCCCAACATTTGGCTTCGGCTACTTAATAAAAGCAACAGAGCCCTGGACTTTTTTCAAAAACTGTCAAACACGTTTTTCACTTTATTACATTGAATACTTCCCAATTCAAAAATATGACCAAAAAATATTCAGAGAAATGAAATTCTTTGTTTCAAGTCCAAGCTAGAAGTACAAAGGATCCTTTGTTTATCAGGGCAAAGGCATGCAAGACTTCTAACCTGCAGAATAAAGACCATTTTTCAAATTGCAGCAAAACCTTCTATTTCATTTTTTTTGACAGAATTTAAAATACACACAGGAATTCAGCTTGCCTAGTAATAACATCTACATTGAATACTGTTTGTCACAGACTCCTCTCCTAAAAAGCTCAAGGTCACATCAAGCCAGTGCTTACCTACAGAGGCAGAGTGCCTCTGCCAGGAAACCAAAACCCCTCAGTAATTCAGTGAGCCATTTGCTTTGTACCTGTTTTTGTACCTGGATTGAAAAAAATAATTGGAGCCACTCAGAGGTGTCAGTTAAAATATCCTTAACTACTACCAGATGGTCTACACAAACGATGCCCCCTGACTTTAAGGCAGGAGATAAACATGACTCTGCTACTCTATTTTCTATGGTCTGCACACACGAATTTTAGAGATAAGAACAATTTGACATGCAGTGTAATTGCCTACCAAAGTTCAAATACAGGAACATTTTGCAGAATAACCCTTCCTTAGCATATTAAATATCATTTAGAACCCAGAGGAAGACTAGTTTTAAAATTCAAACAGGCCACTCTCTGGAGATCTATAAAATTGCTGACTAAAAAACAAAAAATCTTTAAAAGTTGCCCTATTACATAGAAAGTTGTAGTCTTGTGTAGAATATTCTTTTTTCTGAAGAAAAAACTATGTATTGCAATGACATTATGGCATAAGTATCACTATACAGATTTAGCCTTCTGAATTAGTTTCTTGTATGACTTAAAAGAATACACAATACAAAAAAAATTCTAGGGAGACAAGTGTTTTGGTCCATGAGTTATTAATGCAACTTAGTAAAGTTTCACCAGCCAAAAATGTTTGTAATTTAGCAGGGTTTGGATGAGCATGTTTCAGACCTCAGGGTGTGTATTAGCTGCAGTAAACACCCCTTGACTACAGACAGTACCTGACCCATCAGTGACATTATTCTTTATTTGTGCAAAATGGAAATTTTCTTCCTGATGGAAAATGAGGAATGTGGTTATTTTCTGTATAAGATTAAATTATGCACAGAAAGGAACAGCGCTCACAAAAGGACCTACTACTACATTTGAATGAACAATTTTCATCTCTTCTCAATACTTTCTCTAAAAGTAGGCAGTTGCATGAGAAGCCACCCATGCCCTGCCACCACCTGCCAAGCCCAACAAAAAGGAAAACTTTGAGGATTGGAATATTATGAAATAACAGTAACTCCAATAGGCAGCACATATCTGACATGCTTGCTGCCAGAACAACTGGTCATACATACAAGACTCTTGCTTGATTTCCATTTTCAAAATAATGGCAGCAGAAAGCAACAATCAGGAAAGTCATTGTGCCCCATTTAAGATCATTTTGTGGATTAGAATTAGTCTCTGACAAGACGTCCCTATGAAATTTGATGAATACATTTGCTTCTCTTGAATTCCTAATCATAAATCAACTGAACTGAACTCAGCTATGTGTTCCTGATAATTCTCTTCTGAATTCAGGTGAAAGAAAGGCAGCAGAGCTCACACTGCCTGTAGACACTGCTACAAAATCCTCCCCATCACATACACACAAAAGGAGCAGAACAGGTCATTCTGATTATATTCATTCCTATTTCAAAGGAACTAATTTCTAAAGACTAAAACCTTTAGAAGGAAAAAAGCAGAGGTTGCCTGCTCAGCAGCTCAGCTCCAGAGCCACCCCACACTCCTCCTGTGTGACCTTCAGCCTGTTACTGAACAGCATCATCCCTGCCAGTGCTGCTGGAATAGCAGTGTCACAAGGTCAGCACAGCCTTCTCTGTGGCTGGAATTTTTTGAGGTAAAATTATCAAGAGATATGCAATAATGGTGGCAAAGCAAACACTAAAGCCATCTGGGTAATAAAATAAATATACCTTTACCATCTTCTGCAGAAAGGAGAAATCATGTACTGTCAAGCTCACTTATTCATTATGTTTTTCTTCAGAGAAAAAATACTGAGAATTTTTATAAAGTGAAGAAGCTATGTTAATGAAACATGAATTAAACATTGATCACAAGGAAAATTAGGATATTCTAATTTTCTTTTTTAGATTAAGTTTCTAAATTATTAATTTATCATGTAACAACAAAGCAAATCTTGGCATTTCCATCCACTGTCATGCAGGATATGATCCCCTCTCTAGAAACAGGACAGAAAGGCTCCCTGTGTTTTGGAGCACAGAATAGCAACATGCTGGCTTTGGCTGGAGTAGAGTTCATTTTCTTCATAGGAGCTGCTCCAGAGCTACACCTTGGATTTGTGCTGGAAGCAGGGTTAATAATACCAGGGTTGATAATACCAGGGATGTTTTCCTTACTGCTGAGCTGTGCTTGCACCGTGTAATGAAGCCTATTCGGCTTCTGGCACTGCCCCACCACTGAGGGGGCTGGGGGTGCACAAGGAGCTGGGAGAGGACAGTCAGGACAGCTGCCCCAAATGGCCAAAGGGACCACACCACATGTCATGCTCAGCAACAGAAAAAAGCTGGGACAAGAAGGAAGAGGGTGACATTTGGAGTGGTGTTGTCTGTCTTCCCCAGCCATCTCCTGCTGGGAGTGGCTGAACACCTGCCTGAGGATGGGAAGTGGTGAATTCAGTTCTTGTTTTGCTTTGCTCACATGCAGGGCTTTTGCTTTCCCTATTAAACTGGCTTTTCCTCCACCCACAGGTTTTCTCCCTGCTCCTCTTTCAATTCCCATCCCATCACTAGGGGAGAAGGAGCAGCTGCAAGGCGCATCAGTCTGGGGTTAAACCACAACAAACAAGGAGGAAGGAAAGCCTTGTGTCAATGACCTCTGAGGCTGGATGCTGGGAACCAGCCAAACCACAGACATGTCAAGGCCAGCATGGGTCTAGTATCCAGACATGCTCAGCTTCATCATTTAGCCTCAAGAGTTTTACTATTTTCCCTCCTTTGTTATGCCCTTAATGCTAGTAGTGCACACAGATTCAGAGGAAAGGCTCTGCAAGTCAGAGTGCAGCAAATCTGCAGAGAAACAGGGGCTGCTGGAAGAAATCTGATCTCTGCTACTCCCCTGTAATTTTCCACCCGGGCAGACAAGGAGGAAAGTACTCAGCAAACCAGAAGAACTTTCAGGGCTGCCTCTGGAACAGAGCATTCCAATAACAGACCTGCAAACAGCAAAGGCTCCTGCAGGTACAATTACCAGCTGAGTGCCCAAGAAGCACTTTGAAACCAACAGCTCTGCATTTGACCCAGTCTTCAACTTGTCAAAGAGACAGCACTGGTGTCTTTATGACTTACAGGTTAGTTATATTTCACTGTCAAAAAATTCACTTCAGTCTCATCCCTCTACCTCTCTTGATACCTTGTTCAATTCTCTAAACATCTCAGAAGCTCAAGGTTTGGTTGTTTCAGTATAATGCTATAGTAGCTGATTCAAATCCTGTTTATATCATGGCACAAAGGCAGACAGCTCAACAGAGATTACTACTCACAAATTTACCATGCTTTTTGGTAAAATTTGGCAGCCCAAGGGGTGTTCCATGATGCAGCAGTTATTTTATTAGGGTTAACTAAGTTAGCTAAACTAAGGTTACCTTGGACATTTCTTCATTCCCTTTGCTACAGACTATTCTAAATAAAATATTGCCACCCCTGATATTTTCACACCATTGCTATTTACTGGCATTTCTTTCCTCATAACAGTGTAATAACTGCATTTATATAGAAATTGATTGTTCAAAAGTCAGACCAGCCCTGCAGTGAAACAGTTTACCTCACTTTTGTGCATGGAATTGATATATGAAAATATTTATACTATGACTCGAGTAATTACTCTAGAAACTCATCATATGTCTACCTATGCCTCTAATGAGGCTTTTTTCCCCAGCTGTATGTAGTAAGTTCCTTTAAACGTCAGTACATAGATCAGAAAATAAAAAATGACCAGTCTTGCTTTTTCCAATAATACCAAATAACCTTTTCCTTCTTGGTTGTCTTTACTGTCTTTCACATTTATTAGAAATGAGACACTCATTAATTTTATTTTTACCAACTCAATGTGTTTCTAAACAGAAAAGAACAGTTCTGAAAAATATCCTCATTGTGTTTTACTTATTCCTGAAATATATTGGCTCTTCCTTTTAGAAGTTGTTGCCCCTTTACCCCCCTCCACTACTTAAATGATCTACATGGCAAATTCAATTTGGATTTTATCCTGCTAAGATGATTTATAATATATTTTTCACACAAAAAAATACTTACATTTTTAAAAATGGAAAAAGTATAAAACCTGATTTAGAGCTATGCCATTCCATTTTACAGAGAAAAAGTAAGAGTCAGTAACAAAATGGTGTCTTAATTATATCCACTTGAAGAACTGAAAACCATAGTTCTCCAGCACAAATATGTTCCTACCAAGTGCTTAGTGGGGAAGAAAACTTCTCAAAATATCTGGCTAATATTTTAATGAAACAGTTAAGATAACCAGCATAAAGTGAAGGAATCCATGTACTTGTAGTTTAAAATACTCTTAATTTACTTCATTCAAGTCTGAGTTCAAGATTCAAAAAGAAAGAAACATCAACTGCACTTCAACTTGGTATTGCTTTCAATTTATTTTGTGCTAAACAATCTGTAAGCATTCACATGGGACTTGCAGTGAAATGGTTTAATTTGATTTGTTATAAAATTTTTTAAATGGAACTTGATGCAATAGAGATTAATACAGCCATGCTACCAGCTTAAGTTAATATAATGACTAAACATCTCAAGTCTTAAAAATAACATTAAGGAAGATACACACTGCTGTCCTTTTCTTTTATACACTTATTGAACTTTTTAAAGATTGCACTATTGATTTAAATCCATGGGTTTTAAATCCATGTTCACATTAACTTGTTTCTATTATTCCTCTGGAGTCAAAAAAAACCCCACAAACTGAATGAAAACAGATATCTCTGGGACAAAAGTCCAGTTAAACCTGAGCTAGAAATCGGCATTTTGAAGTCTCAGGTTAACGTGATGTAATGTAAAGCACAAAATTAATTACCTAGGTTTGTTCTTAGCCATTTTGACATGCCTGGCTTTATCATTTAGCTCAGCCTAATTACAAGCTAAATGTTAAAAAGAAACAAAAACTAACCAAACAAAACAAACCAACAACAAGAACCAACCTGAAACAAAACCCAAGAAACTTAAACTTGGAATCTGAATTAGGAAATTGACATTTTTCCACTGATTTTAGAATATATTTCTTGCATTAAAAACCAAATGGCTACTACACAAAAAGAATAGAAATAAGTACATCTGCATTAATTCTAGCAGTCAGACAGGTAAAAATATTTTTTTATTCCAAACAATGCTTTTCAAATGCCTCATCTTTTGATGATAATCATAAACCCAAGAAAATTGTTCATCTTCATCATCTACAAAAATATCATCTTGGCTTCATAAAAAATGGTTTTCCCAGATATTAAATATAAAATTATGCCTTATTTAAACAAACTCAATCTGCAAAGATTTACAATTTAATATAAAGGCTTCTGTCTCTAGAGCTGTGTCATAGAAAATTAAATCCATCAATCTTGAATTTTTTTTCCTTTGAAACTTCAAAATCTACTCGAGTCAGGAAAAAAATGTTTCAAGTAATTAGAAGAGTTTTGCATATCTATCACTGCTAATAACCTGAGTCCCAGAGTGCTGTGGAAGGGAATCAGTGAAGTAAATAATTAACATGGGTGTGTCAGGGAAGACGTTGCTATCTTCAGCACCTTTCTGGAGCTCACTTTTGGATGGCCCCAGGCCCTTCTCTCTCCTCCTGGCCCTCCACTTTCTGCAGCTTGCTTTCACCAATTTCTACATTCTGGCCAAGAGAATCCCTGGCAGCAGGTTTGGAACTCTCCCCCCACCCTGTACTTGCACACTGGATCAGTTCCTTTCCTGCTCTGCTCCGCAGGCTGGCCAGCCCACCCCAGGAGCAGCACAGACTCTGAGTGTCACCGTCCCCTGCACGGCTCACATCATCCAGAACTGCAGCTCTCCAAGGTAAAACAGCACCTTTGGAACCTCATCAACAGCATCAGCCTGGCACAGGAGCAGCTCTGTGGTGACTAAAGCACTGGTGGGTCTGGGATGAGCCTGAAAGATGACTGAGCTCAAAGACAAGGCTCAAGAGGGATTTTATTGATGCACCAGGGAGGGAGGGGAGACACCACAGAACACAGAAATAAACTCTTCTCACTGCTACCCACTGAAAAGACAATGAAACCACACTGAAGTACACAAGACTCCATTTTAACACCTCTGTTTTGCTGTGAGGGTTGTGAAATATTTTAACAGGTTGCCCAGACTATCCATCTTTTGAACTATTCAAAACTCAGGTGAAAAGTCCTGAACAGCCTGAAGTAACTGATCTGCTTGAGAGGGGGCTGGACCAGATGATCTGTAGGAGGTGTCTTCCTACCTTAACAATTCCCTGACTAATGACAAGATCATTTCTCTGACAATTACAATCGTTCCTACTGCAAAAACAAACAAACAAAAAACCAACCCCCACACCAACCCCAAACAAAATTTTCACAAATGAAATCAGTTCTAGAGAAGCAACCTTTACTGAAGCCCATTGTATTTTCTCAATCTCACTATAATTGTCAACAATCATTCAGCATGAGCCACAGATGAGGAGAAAAAATATTTCCAAATCTGAAAATAACATTCTTTGCTTTGTAAGTAAAGTGCTCACATGAATGATGGGAATCAATCACAGAGGTTCCTTTACTTACTAAAGCAATCTAGGATCTCTCTCTCTCTCTCTCTCTCTATATATATATATATATATATATGTCATTTTCTTCCCTCCATGCCCCAGAGCTTGAGGAGGTCTGGTTTCATCACCACTGCTTTCAAAGCAACTCGCCTCACTTACAGCCATAATACAACAAATAAATGACATAAATGAAATGCCATGTATGAGGTGATTATATTAGTTCCATTTCCCCCCCTTTTTTATAAAAACATTTGAGGACTTTTGACCTTTTTATCCTGTTTTGATTGATACACTACATTGCACCCTGAGGAGATAAAAAATAGGAAGCATGAGCTAAAGCAGAGACAGAGGTAAAGCAAAAGATTGCATACAGCTTGGAGAAAGCAATTTACAGCTAAGCAGATGGTTGGGAAAAAACAAGCCATTTTTCTCGAGTCTAGCTGATGTGATCTGTACTAATTCAGTACTGGAAAGCAGCGACCAAACCCATCAGCTCAATAAAAGCATTTGTAAAACACTGCACCTATTTTTTAAAACCACCTCTATCAGAAGCTTACTGAATTCTTCCTCGAGACACTTATTTCAACAATCACCCATTGCCTTTCTGCCTGTTCCTGCTATCTCTGTATATGGAGCTGAGGATTTCACAA
This sequence comes from Passer domesticus, assembly GCF_036417665.1. Classification (NCBI taxonomy): domain Eukaryota; kingdom Metazoa; phylum Chordata; class Aves; order Passeriformes; family Passeridae; genus Passer; species Passer domesticus. The sequence continues at coordinate 32,992,779 of NC_087481.1, forward strand.
AAAGGAGGGCCTTTGATGACTCATAAAAGCGAAGCAGCACTAGAGTTAGATTACAATGAAAGTGCAGCAAAACCACTTCTGAAGTTCACTGTATAACTGAGCTTATCCAAGCCTTAGGCCGTCCTTGGGCAGAAGGAATATGTACACAGAACAAAGGTTTCTCAGAGCAAGTGGAAATGAAAATAAGAATTAGTCTCAGGACTGCTCTTTTAATGTAGAGCCTTAGCTTTCTTCACCTCCACCTTAGTGTCCAGCCAGTATCCATATAACCTTTTATCTTAGTGAAACAGAAAATCAAATTCATTGCACAGCCTTCCTACTGCCCCTGTACTCCCAGGAGGAAAGGATGCTCTTTGCTGTTTCCATTCCCAGGAGAGGGATAGTGTGTGGTGACACCTGGGTTTAGCTGGGCTCACACTCCCCCAGCTCACCCCCCACAGCAGGACTACAAGGCAGCTGGGACAAACTGCTCCTTTCCACAAAACTGAAGCTTGCTTCGCAATCGAGTGCTCACGTAATGCAAGGCTCACATGCTTTAAGCCCACAATCTGTTTTTCCATGCCCATCTCTCACCACACTTGTAAAACTTTTAAAACTCAAGCTGACTTCCAGCCACTGCAACTGAGACTACCAAACAGCTCAGCACAACCTTGCTTATCTTCAGGAGGAAAAACAGCAGTGCTCTCAAAAGACTCTTTGCACTCTAATCCCCTTATCAATTTAGCACTTACTCTTTCCTCTCCAACCCACCACAAATGTTTATGTAACCCCTAGATGTCCCAAAGTTTGACTAATTCAATTTTAGAAGGACAGTATTAGCCCTTAAGCATTCTGCTCTACTTCCAGATGCAGCCACAAGAGCTGCTGTCTGGTGGTGGGATTTCAGTTAATTAAATCAGTGTTTCAGGATTTCTGGCCATCTGCTGAGACCATAAAATTTCCTTGATGCAGCAGAAAGGAAATGTGCCCAGCTGAGCTGTACTCACCAGCGCAATGCCTCCTGAGTGAAACCAGCTCTTCCCTCTCAGCTTTCCTGACAAGCAGCCAGGCAAGACCTTCCTGAGAGGAAGCAGCTCATGCCAAGGCTGCTCAGACTGCTCTGAAGCAGAATTCAGGCTATGGCCACCTCCACATTTGCACCCCAAGAACACTGCATGTAACCTGAAAAGCCTGCAGATCACAGGGGCAAATCCCTTTGGGTGGAATGGAGTCTAAAAATTAAAGCATACTGTGGACCCCCACCTCTCATGGGAACATCAAGTTTTGGGAAGCCAATAAAAATGCAAGGATGCAGACAGCATCACCAGAGCTCTGGTCTGATTTTAATGCCTTCTCCTCCAGCCTGTGCACTGTGCTGTGAGGCTGAGCTCTGACACCACTCTGAACTCTCATTTCCTTATGGGCTGCAGGGTGGATCAGGCTCCCTTCCTACTTGGTGTGAGACAGAGCCCACTCCATAAGCCAAAGAAGTTTAAAAAAGAAAACTACAATTGTAGAGAGACCTAAAGACTCGCTCTTTGTTTTTCTTCTCTTTTTATGCTAGCACTGTGCTAGTTGTTTGGTACTTTATTACTTTTGTTTGCCTGTTTATGCACCTACTTGAGCTCTCAGTAAACACAGGTTTCACAAGTATAAATAAAACATACATGAAATATGTTGCTGTCTACAGTTTCAACTCCCTCTGCACCTTCCTAATCTTCTGCATTTTATGCAGTCTATGTTCTGTAAACACAGATCCTGGGGCAGTTCAATGCTCTTGTGGATGCTCCAGCAGTAGAGGACTGCTGTCATCTCTAACTATTTTAAAACTCTGAACAGATGTTTGACTGCACAACAAAACAAATAACTTCATATGAGCAAGATGAGATGATTTTTCCAAGACATTCATAAAATTCAACTACCTTTTTTTTAAATCCTGTAACTGTTCCAAAGCCCAAACCTGAATTTTTAGAATAATGTGGATATTCCATAGTTTACCTGAATTTTTCATTGCCCCTAAAATACTATTCCTTAGTGACAGAGGTATAAGAATTACCTAAATGCCTTTTAAATACAGAATATCACTGAAGGTTCCAAAATGATGGCTTCAAAGTTATTCATTTAAATCACAAAAGAAACACCTTTTTATGCATCTGAATTATTAGTCCTTATTTTCAGAGCTCTAATATGTGAAGGTCAAAACAGTCAATGGAACTGGCACTTGGCCTCAGAGGATCATCCTGTCACACCCTGAGCTTATCTTCCTCCTCTAAAGAAGCACTCAACCACATCTAACTTTCAGAGAGAAGTTTCAGTAAAATCACTCCCACATCAAAATTTAGGTGATTTTTGGAAATGCTGGATGAGTAAGATCCCTTGTATTACAAAATATTTCCTAATTATGAAATCTATCCCAAACCTCTGCTGGACAAACTACAGCTTCCCTGAGGAAAGAAACAACTCCAAAACGTCCTAAAATTCTCAAAACTTGAAGAAAATGTCCAGCACCCATCTAGCCCGAGAGCTGCATTGCACACGTTCACACAGACAGGGAGTTCCTCACTTCCTCAGAGAAGCTGCACAAGACCCCGCTAATCACAAAGTATAATCAAAGTCATACATGTAGACTTAGACTTAGTCTCAGATCTAGGTGGATTGTATTCTAGGTCCTTAATCTGAGACTTCAGTGGATTGGAGTTCATAGCTATTTCCTTACTTATTTCTGAATTCTTTCAGAAGAATAACCTATAATTCTAATTATCATAATTGTAGTCCAATGATGGACTACATTGGACTAAGCCACTTTCTAGTGCTTAATCAGTAATAATTTCTTTTTCTTAATGGAAAAATAAAAGGTTATGTTTACTTGTTTTAAATTAAATTCTAGGTGTATTGATGGGAAAAAAATGATTGATTGATTGTAAATGGATTGAGATAAGACCACCAGGCCTGAAATAAATTTAAGCTACACAAAGGATTTTAAATCTTGTGAACTAACTCCGTGAAGGTGGTTTAAGTATAGGTATAAAAGCTCAGAAATGCACCCTATTTTTGGGTTGTAAGGGAATTACACAGAACACCTTTAAAGTAAATAATAATAAGCCCAGAGAATACTGAAAAGATTCCCAAGAATGCTACAACTTTCTATAGAGAGCCTTTTATTCACAAAACCTATTGTTTTGTAGAATGCCAACATCATCACTTCTTGAATCTTTTGGTAACAGAGGGATTTTCCCTGCTGTATATAATTTAAATTAAAGTGTCACATGTCATAAGGTTCATGCCACTGTGCCTTCCAGGATATCAGAGGCTCAAGAATAACTACCAACAGATTTTCTTCATAAAGGTGATATCCAGAAGCAAGCAACAGTCCATCACTCACTAGACATACACAGAAAAACAGCCAGAATATTAAAGTACAAATACCTAGAATGAGGGTGGAAAGCACCATCAAACACTGGACTATCCTTTTCAGCTGCAACTGACCACAAGCTGCACAGCTGGCTGACTTTTTGTAAAATTTAAAAAGTAAGTAAATAAAATTTGAAGGTGGCTGCAGCAGGCCCCAGTGATATCCTTATCGTGGGCTGGGAACCATCTGGAACTGTTCCAGGAGATCACGTGCCAAGAACAGCTGGATAGGAACCAGCCACCCAAACACTTCCAATAATTCAAGCATGCATTCATACTTTTTTGTTGCTCTTTAAAATATTTATTCATATCTTAAATGAAAAATAAAATCACATCACAGACAGCTGGATTCCTCCCTCCGCCCCCACCCCAAATTTAAATCATTGAAAGATTTGCTGCTCTTTATTCCTTTTCAAATGCAATATGGATACACAAAAGTGCAAATTTAGCACATAGAGGAAGTCATCTAAGCAGAAAAGAATGGTGGGAGACCTCCCTTTTGCAGATAAATCCAGGAATAACTAATGATGAAGCTGTTTTCTCATTCTGATTTCAATTAATCCTATCATCTGCCAGGAGCCACTCTCGGTACAGCAATCCCCTTGTTCATTAAATCCCAAGAGACCATCCTCACCTCAGGCAGAATGAGACTCTCTCCTCCCTGTTTCAGCACTAACCTGGAATCACAATGGAAAATGCAGTACAGAGGGATTCTTCATTGCTACTCTAAAATGATCACTTGTCTATAAAACAAACCTACTTTGTCATTTACTCCCTTTCTTAGGAACGGCAGTCGTATTTTGAAATGCTTTCTGAGGAAAAAAAAAATCTCAAAAATAAATCCTTTTATATCCCTCACAGTTTTCTTACAAACATTTCAACCAGAAGTTTCCAACTCAGAAGTTCCACCTACATACTGGGCTGGAGAACATCCTCTCAATTTTTCCCCCAGCCCAATTATGAATTATTTACATTCTTGCTCTATAAGAATTTGTAGAGAGTCACAAAATAAGACAACAGCAAACAGGTTGATTTGTGGACTCCTGAATTACCAATCTGGACATTAGAAGACAAAGAAAAGAATCACCTCACTGGCAAATGCTGATGGCAGAAGTGATGATGTGGCCACCAGAGCCAGCATCTTATTTTCTCCTTTCAAGCACTGATTTTCTTGATTAAACTGCTTGAACACCACTTTTGCCTGTACCAATGTTTTAATTCAGCCTCAGGTTTTTCTTTTAAGTTGTGCAACAGTCTAACAGCCTCAATTATTTAAATAACACAGGTACCTCAATGTAGAGGATACAACCTCAATATCAATGCAATTTCCAGATGGATATACAGGCCAAGAAAAGAAACTGTGTGCCTAGCTTGAATTCCATTCCTTTAATATATCTGACAGATATGGCCTAAATTCTGACATTAATAAGAGACAGAAAGAAAATGTTGCATTTATACTTGTCTCTGAGCACCTTATAATTTGCTTACTTGAAAAAAAAATACTTGTCTGAATGAAAGAAAGCAAAAGAAGGAAGTTTGTTTGGACAAAACACAATTGTTCTATCACACTGCCATATCACTGCAGGCAAGTTAAATGAAAACCAAATACAAATCAAACTGGCAATAACGGAAGACTGACACCCAGGAATCAGGAGAATCCTCTTTTCCAAGGGTTCCCTAGAATTTCACCACAGACCCAAGGCAGCTGAGCCTCCTGTGCACTGCAGCAGGGCTCTGCAAGCCTGGGTATGATGAGAATTACATGGTGATTGCACCAAACACAGACAGGCTGCACAATTTTGGCATTTTGCCCATGCCAAAAGCAGCACCTTTTCCACCAGCAGTTCCAGCTGGAATTTAAACTGGCTGTCATTTATATTTATGTATATTCATATATGCATATATGTACACACACACTGCAATTTGAAAGCACATAACTCTTGCATATATCTCAAAGATTGGGAAAAGGAGAAAAATCCCTCGTGCAAAGAACTAACATGTCTCTGGCTTGCAAGCCATCAACATGATTGTAAATAATTTAAAGACTTCTGCAATTTTGCAGCAGGTGTGTAGGTTTACATACACAACATCCATAAAAAACCCCCAAAACCACTGAACTGAGAAATATTACCCTATCATTGTCTCCAAAAACACATAAAAATACTTCATCCTGTATTCCTTCTTCTTGAAGAAAACACTTTATAAGGAAAAAGTGCTCACAATTTACTCTGCAAAACAAAATTTTCAACAACCACCCTTCACTAGCTTTTGTTAAATAAACTATAGGTTCAAATAAGAAACCCCCTTGATGGAACTATGCTTAATTGATTTCTGTCAGTCTGGTGCTGGAGTGCTAATCATAGTTTACTTATAAGAAAATAAAATGATTACATTTGGTAGAAGCAGTGTTCAACTGAACATGCTCACAGCCTTTTGAGAAAAGGCAGAGGATGAGACTTCCTGGCAAGCCATGGGAGTGTCACATCAGCCCACTCACCCTGAGATTGACCTCATGGTGAATCTGTTTCACTGTTTAATTTTCCAGAAAACTATTTTCCATCAGCTCCCACAAACATAAGATAAATAAAGGATTTCATGATGTTGAATCCGTGTCACTACACATGGATTGATTTCATTTTGGCATCTCTGAAACATGACACTGCTAAAAAGCAACAATGACCTCAGGATAATTAATTAATCCAAAGAAATGCATGAATAACTCCCTTGTTCACTGACAACAAAGAGATCCACAGAAATTTAGAACGTCTACAACATCCTCAGTTTCAATCTGAAAGAAATATTTGGCAAAGATACAAAAGCAATAAATATTTGACTGTTCTGCCATTTCTGCTTTTATCAGTTTCTATTGATTACCACTTGGAAGTATCAATAAAACACACCACTGATTTGATGGTGCCTGTTGTTACACTTCTGTGGTTTTACCATGAGATGTTATTCCATATGCAGCACATGCAGGGGTGCAACAGGAGCCAACTGAAAAAGGCAGCAATGCCTGGAAGATCACCCAGGGGGGACTGGCTCGTGCCCTTTCAGCAGCTGAGAGCCCCAGGACCTGTACCAGGGAAGTGCATTCCTCTTAAACTGCCACCACGTTCAGCATTGGAAGGAAAGAATGGTGAGGTGAAAAATGTAATTCCCCATGGGCAGAAAGGGCTGTAATCATGCAAAGAACAGATTTTACAGTCAGAGCAACAATATCCCAAAGTGAGAATGAATACCCCACTCTACTGTCCATGCATGTGATAAGAAAAAAAAATGTTCTCAGATGAAATGAACATTCAGACTTCTTTATATGTCAGTGTTATTAACAGATTCAGAAGCTGCATTTTTTGGAGAGAAGATCCTGCATCCTGGCAGAATAATCCCTTTCAATATTACAGATCTATTTAATAAAGTTATTGTTTATCTGGATTTCTACAAAGGATTTTATGTAATAGCCCCTGACATACTCATTAAAACTTTCCTTATGTGAAAGTAACTACTCACATATTAGCCTGATTAAGGGGTGCCTCAGATTTTTGTGAGTAAAACCACTCAGGTTTTCTGCCTGACTGCCTGGCTCTTATTTTTGGAGCTTGTTTGGGGAAAGAAAAAGGCAGCTACTAAGGCGCTTTAAAAATAAATAAAAATAACACCCAAAATTTTGACAATGGAAAACAAACATGGCAGAACTAAAGCAGGTGTCATCAAAGGAAACTGGAGTTAGGTTAATCGGAAATTATAAAAAATTTAAATTCTAATAGAGTAATAAGATTTTAATAAATTTCAGTTCTGAATAAAATTCAATTCTGATTAACGAACCCTTTTATACCTCTGAAGGAAAAAACAATAGCATTAAAAAGCCTGCTCTCCATATTGGAATGACTATACTGAAATAAGAAAGAGATCACTTGCATAAAATCAGGTAGACAAAAACCACAAGGGGACTCAATCTCTTCTTTCCAGTAAGCTTCTCTAACTTCTGTACTGCACAAATTCATAAAACTGGTACAAGGTTTACAGGACAGAATAATAATTATGTTTTATAGCAATGTTGGAAATAATCTATTGCTATATAAAATGAAACAAATCTCACTGCAGTTTAGCTAGCATTGTTTACAGTTACACAAACATTTAAAAGACATTTACTTGATGCATCTTATTCCAGTTCTAGATTACTCTTCTCACAGTGAGTTCCCACCCAGGAAAACTGCTGCCTGAACTCCTGTCAGAATTAGTCCTTCAGACTGGGCTTATGGAAGTGGCTGAAAAATTATTTGTTCATTGTCACACTCTGGGGACATAACAGAAAATAGGCACTAAAGGGTTATAATTGAAGTTTTAGTTGTCAATGCCCTTAGACAAGAATTTTACAGAGACAAAAAGGTGTCAACAACTACCTCCAAAGCAGGTGATTCCGTAAAGTAAATCTTAGCCTGAAAGTCAAATCTAATATGGAGAAATGTCAAGAGGGAGTCAAAAGACTCAAAAAGTCTAACCTGTTAACAAGAAAAGGCACTGATGAGAGTTGATCACTACTGATCTGTCGTGTCAATTAAAGCCTGAAAACATACTTAACCACTGTGAAATAATCCCATATCTTCAAAATAAATTGCTTTCCTGAGTGAATATAAATTCAAAGAGAAGAGTAATTTAAGATGATTTACTTTACAATCCCAGCACACTGATATTTTCTGTTTTTGGTAAATTCAGTCCTGTTAAAACACGGAAGTAAAGGTTAATGCTCACATGTCAGTTGAGAGATTAAATGAGCTTTGCATCAAATGGCAAAAAGAATGGTTCTGTGACATTTTACAGTCCAGAGAAGGAAAAGTTTGAATAATCAGTTCCAGTGAGAGCAGTGGAAGTGGGAGAGGGAAGGCTAGGCATATGAGGAGGCACGAACCTTAGCAGACAATAGGAACTGTTAATAAAAAGAAAGACAATTTTGCTTGACTCTCTTTCTGAGGGAAAGAAGATCAAGTGGTGGAAGATGTGTAAGAAGGAGAAATGATATGAGGAAATAAAATTTGAACTTTAAAAAAAAAAGAAAAAAGTATCTACTGCAACACACACAGGCAGTGAGAATCAATGAGAAGTCGATTTTCCAATATTTAGAAGTGCAGATAGAATCCTTTCTTTTAGCTGAGAAGTACTGAGGACCAAACTCATTAAAACCGAAAAGAATCGTCAAGTCCTACATTAGTTCCACAGCTGTGACCTCTGAACAGAGACAGCAAAAGCTGAGCAGGAAAAATCTTTCATGAAATACCTTGTTTTGTGTTCAGAAATGGCTATATTTAGGAATCAATAAAAGCACAAGTTTTCTGAATGTAGATGGATCCCACCTCCACCAGAACACCAAGTGCTGCAAGATCAATGCTTCAGCCCCAAGTGTCCCCCAGAATCTCAGACTGGCTGAGATTGGGAGGGACCCCATGGCTCATCCAGAGCACAGGAATCTGCACAGGAATCCTCGTGGATCCACGTTCCTTGTTCCATCCACTGGCATGTAAAATGACTGAATTTACAGAAGGTACAAATTCCATTTTCAAAAGTGAGAGTTTAAGACCACCCGATGCAGAAAGCTTTTTCCTTCTTAGCCATTACACACAACAGAGCTCAAGATTTTTCTACAAAAATAGTAATAGCCTGGCTCCCACAGAGCCCATGCTGCTGCTTGGCTAAATTTGCCACAGAGGAATTTCTGTGCCCTTTACTAATCCCAAGAGATACAAAAGATGGACATGTGAGAGAATAGGGTTTGTCATGTTTTGGGAGTGTTTTCCCTTTCTTACTGAAATTCAATAAAATGAAAAAGTGACATATACCGGATTAAATGTCCTAATTGTATTGCATGACTAGTTTGGATTAAACATGTTATAAGGATTTAACAAAACAAGATGTGTCCCACACAAATGGACCCACCTTACATCTTATTTTTATCATGAAAGCTCAAGAAAGCAATTATAGAAGATTTGGAAAATGTACTTTATAGTTCTCCAATCCTTCTTATTTAGTCTCATAGTCTGAGTATGCAATACCTGAAAGAGGAATATTGCCAAACCTGCTAGTGTTTTTTCCTTATTTTTTTAGCTCCAAGTAATGGAGAGTTCAAAACTGCTAAGAAAAAAAAAAACCCAGCTGTAACTTTTAATTTTGTGGTTTGCATTAACTGACATCATCATTGATATCATTACCCTCTTACTGCATTTCTGTTGACAAAAACCAAGACTCATTTATAGCTATGCTCAATCCCATAGGGAAAAAAAAGAGAAAAGGTTCTTAACTCAAGATGTGATGACACTGACTGGAATATTTCAATAAATTTTGATGCAATTTTCCACATCTGTGTCACCCTAACAGGAAAATATGAGTCATGTGAAAATACAGTTGATCAAATACAACTGTACTCAAGTTGTACACAAAAAGAAAATTTTGTGAAATATTTATCATTTAAGTCCTACTTGACCCTGAGAAAATGAGTTACTTTGCAGAATGAGTCTACTGCTAAACTGATCCAAATAACTCTAGAACCCAGAGGGAACAACCTGTTAATTGGACAAGAGCAATTATATATATATATATATAATTTATAAAGACCACCAGAATTCCATGCCTGAGCCCACTCCAGCCAACTCAAGGAACAAAACACTGAAGCAACCACAGGACTGAGAGAGAAGCACGTCTTATTTGGCCAGACTGTGAACAAAATAATCTAACACTGATGTCTTCCAGTGCAACCTTCCATGACGAAGAGCCTGAACTATCAGCATTTACAAACAAAATAGGTATTTTTTTTGCTCTGTGAGCAATTTCATTAAGATTTCAGCCTTGACCCCTCTCTTGTTGAATGAATAAAGGGCAGATCATTTTAAAATGGAAAGACAAAGTGAATGAAGTAAAAACAAAGTAAATCTTTAATTAGCTAAGTCCTCTTTTGTTGCCTGGTTCGAGCAAGAGCACTAGACCATATGTTTCAAGTGTCTAAATCTGCCTTCAGGTTTCAGATGAATATGTCTCTGTGGGGCTGTTTCTGTCAACAGCAACATTTTTTTTACGGCTTAGAATTTGCTTGCTGGCAGCCACCTGCTAATAACACCACCACAAATTAGTAGGGTGCTTGGGAATTTGGACACAGATTAAAAAGTAATTGAGAGGGTGGATTAAATCACATCTAGAAACCATTGTATCCACTTCAATCTACCTCCTCCTTGTTTTGGAAATAATTTCTCTTTAGGACATTCAAGGCATCAATTAATAAGTGGAAAAATGAGCTGTTTTCAGTTCTGTAACTGAGCAGTGAGTGAGCTCCATTTCCAATTCCCTCTCCACCATCGCCACACACCGTTTGTTTCAGGCGTGCACAGACACTGTGCCGACCTCAGAGGGAGGGTTACTGTGAACATCAAGCTATCATGAATTCTGATCTCCTCCACATCACTGCAATGCCACAGCACATCTTGAAGATGTAGAAATCTAGCCATGACAGGATGCTCAGATAACTATGAACACAGCACAGGACCTCATCTGCCTCTGGAGACCCGAGATGCTCCCCAAATAAGCCTGTCTCTCCTGGCTGAAGTCTCTTTTCATTAGCTCCTGCCAGTTACTGCACTCTTTTCAAATCTGTTCTGACTTGTTCAGCCTTGCACTCAGCCAGGGAGCAGCACTAACCAAAGGCACCATCACATCACTGGGACTTACAGCTCCCAGCACTCAGCCAGTGTCCTCTCTCAAACCTCTCTCAGCCAGAGCCACCCTGGGCACACGTTCCTGCTTTACCTTGAATCTTACCAAGCCTCATTTCTCACACAGCAGATACGGTGTGACTGAACACTTGACAAAATAGAAACTGTGGGACCTGTGGGCTCTTCAAACCATCAGAGAGCCTTGGGTCTTTTGTCTTAATAGTATTCCAAGGAATACAATGGCTTTGTAAATAACTGCAGCTTCCACGGTATTTAAGTTTCATACAACTGCTACTAAGTGTAGTTTGACAACTCCTGTGAAGTTCAAAAAGCACCTCAGATACCTACAAAGTTACATGCCATGGGTTTTTTCCTTTTTTTTTTTTTTTGTTCCCTGTTAAAATCTAAAGGGTTTATCCTCCTGTAATAGGTAATAATGAAAAAGAATTCTTTAAAGGTCAGCAGGAAATGGTCTGTTTTTACAGAACCAATGAAATGTAGAGGGTTTTTTACAGCCATTGATCTTTGAGGTCTGAGGTAGCTATGGATAATATTTATTTTTAGCCATATTTATGTAATCATTTGTGCAACACCTGCCTACAATAAGGAGGAAAAAGTCCCACTGTTTCTGCAGTTTATACGGTTTTAATAATTTGACACAGTCTGTTTGGGACAAAGTCAGTGGTTACACCAGCTTACAGAGCACTAGGGTTTATTTCAGCAGATCAGTCTGCCCCATGGTGCAGTAACCCTACAAGAACAGAGACCATGGCTGGGTGTGACCCAGCCCTCATCCCGGCTGTGACACAGCTGCAGCGAGGAGCCCTGATGAGACCAGCTTCCTTAGGCACGGCATTGCAACATTCCCAAATTTACACCTCCATCTAGAGTTTGCTTTTCCTGCTTCCACCATGACAATTAACAAATCTGAGAGCAGCAAAGTGCGGTTTGCTGAAGCAGAAGCAAAGTCCTCCACCCTCACAGGAGGAGGAAATTGAGGGCACAGTTGAGTTTGATCTGCTCTGCCTCCACTACAGAGGATATTTACCACTTCCAGAAGGGGTAGGAACCCCCTGGTTCTAGTAGGAAGCGATGCCAATTGAATGTGCTTTCATCACTGTGTGCACCAGACTTTCTTTATCATTTTTCTTCAGCATTTACTATTTTTTCACATTTGTGTACCCAAACACATCTGAAAAAGCAAACCTTACTTCATAAGAGAGCATTTGGGTGACTTTTCATTTAACTTGGGAGAAAGAAATGCATCTCCGATAACTCTGACAAATTCTTTTCAGGGAAAAAACAATTTACAATTGACACATAAAGAGTTAAATAGATGGATAAAAATGGGAACTCCACCTTACTGAAATACAGATGAAATACAGGCACATGGGTCATATTTAATGACACAACTAAGCTGGATGTAAATGACCATTTAAGAATAGTCTTTCCAACACATGAATATTTTATCTCAGCCCTAAAGATTAAAACTGGGGTTTTGAAGCTCAGACTGTCTTTGACTGAATCATGTTTCACATGGGAAGTTTTAGAGGGAGTCAAAAACATGCCTTCATCTTCACACAATAGCATCAGAGAGACAAAGAAAGAAAACTTTGAATGTTGAAGTTCATTTCTATTATAAATCCTTGCACACAAAGGCTTATTCTTTGCTAATTATTGCCTTAGCAATGATGAAATGAATTCATTTGTAGTAGTAAAAAAATATTTCGGTAACATGGCATGATTAACATTTAACTCCTCAGATCAGTAAACAGTGAAAATTGGTGCTAGAGTTTAAGTGGGTACTTAACTGAAAAGTAAATGAATACAGACCTTTCTCACTGCAGTACAACACATATTTCACTGCATTTGCACAATCATTATTCTTCAAAATACTGACATTAACAGCCATGCAAATGACACCATGATTTTCTGTCCCTTTACTGCTCTTTTCCTACATGATTTTCCTTGAACTGATAAATTAAACTTACAAATTCTGTAGAAACTTTCACCAAGAATGTCAAAGATCTTTACAAAGTGAATTAATCAAATAGAGCATCACAGTGAGGCACTTTATGCACAGCTATAGCAAAATATGAATGCAAATCTGGAATACATATAAAAGGAATAAATTCAAATGTCATGATAAAAAAAATGTACATTGTAATTTGGGTATAGTTGAGACTGAAGACTGGTGAGGACATAAAAACAGAAGGGCTTTAGTAGGTGCCTTTATAAAAAAAAAAAGTAATTCTTTACTTCAGCCACAGTACAAAATGAGAGAAAAATAAGGAAAACAGGGTGCTGTGAAAAGTAATTTCCATTCTTTATGTGATGGTCTTAAAGTAATCAGCAAAATCTATATCTTGAATAAAGCAACTCCTGGGTACTTTGAACTGTGTAGCTGTTTATTTATTTACCTTTTCTGAATATTTTCAAGGGCCTGGCTGTGCCTGTAGCCCCCCTACAGCAACACAAACTGGGCAGAGCTCCTCCAAAGGCCATGCCTTCAGGTGTATTTGGGGCAGCAGCTGCACTGCAAGGCAGCCTAAGCACTTGGCACTCACTCAAAGACAAACAGCAATCACATAATGAACCAAAATATGACCTGTGGCCAGAGGCCTCAGACCCATACTTATGTTAATTACTGACCTGTCCAGAAAGCTGAAGTGCAAGAAACTCACCTACCCCAGCTACAATCACATAATACAAGGAGGCATGGAAGACATTCCATTATATTATTTATAACACTCTAAAATGAAAATTGCTAAATAACTTCTCAAATATTCTCACAAGTGTTGATATTTAACACATAACCCTGCCACAAGCACCTTCAACATGAAAAAATAAGCCTTGCTAATTCTCAAAATCAGCATAGAATATTAAGAAAACTTCAATTTTTTTTCAAATTATATATTGAGAAGTATGAAAAAGAAGAAATTGACAGGTTTATGCTCTTTTTTTTTTCCAAAAAAGGTTTCTTCTCAAATAATGCTTGGTTATTAATGTAAGGAGATAGCAGAAGTTTTCCCTATCAGCAGAAAGGAATCAAACTTGAAGGAAACCTATAGAATCCATAATTCACCTTTTGTTTCTGTACATTATTGTCTGGAAAATTTAGGCAGCTGCACAATTGACCAGGTAATGGGTTAAAGTCTTCAACACAAAGATACCTCTGTCTCAAATTATAAATCAAGAGTTTTCCTTTGGTGCTATGGTGGAGTCTATGGTAGCTCAAACCCACCTTGTTCATGCTTGACAGACTTCTCATCACAGCTATTAACACAACTTGGCAAAATATGTGAACTTCAAGCTCTTGAATTCAAGAAAACAATTTATTTTCTTTAAATGGTTTCCTTACATCAGGACCTAAAACCCATATCTCAAGTCTATAGCTCCAAAATATGTTCATGGTAGACTTTCCTTTAATTCTGTGTGCTGTACATATCACACACATATGCCTTCCTAACTTCTCTTTATTTTGGCTGGAAGAAAATTATGAAAAGTATTCCATAAAAACAGACTGCACAATATTGTTATTCTGGACAAGATGGAATGAAGTGTGTATCTCTACACAGAAACGTGTTCATTATCTTGTTCCAGTTAATGTTATCCATTTTCAAAAATATGTTTCTGATTCAGCAAGCTCCATTTATCTACTCCCCAAAATTATTTAGAATTACATTCATTTTATGAGTGAGTTTGAATGAGTCACCATTACTCCTCCTGCTTTTCTAGGAACAGGCAAACTACATCCACACATATTTACACTCTGCTGACCAAGAAAATCATTGATGGAAAGCCATGCAAAAAGTGAGGTCTCCTGTTCTTCAGCACCATACTACACAAGTAAACATGTCATTTAGCAAGACATGACTAGATGACTAGTCCAGAAGACTGCAGTGAGAGACAAAATGATTCAGAACAACAAAGCAGGTTTTGGTCCTCTCTCATTTAGCACCTCTCCTATTTAGCACTGTTTCTGCTCTGCAAGGCAGGGCTGCAGGGAAGGGCCATGCTGGACCTGCCACTGTGATCTACTGTCAGGTATGATATTATCTGATGAAACAGCAGGAACAAAATGTTGGTTGCAGTTCTATTTCACAAACCTAAAACTGCAGAAATAATTTATTTCTGTTGCAAAACTACTACCCACACACTCTTCTCCAGCTACAAATTTTGGCTGCCACAGAAACCCTGTCTCGCCCAGTGCTCTGAAACTCAACAGTGGCACCCAGCGGCTACTCCCTATCACATCCAAGTACCTACAATACAACAGGGAGGCTGTGAAGCACTTAAAAGCAATTTTTTGTTTAAATATATGTACAAATTATTCTCATTTAAAAAGGCTGTGCTGTCTCTGCCCCCTTTATGAAGTTAATTTTCTCACTGCAGTTTTCTATTTACTTCATGTTCTATTTTCTTTTGCTTGTTTAGGTTTTTTTTTGTTTTTTTTTTCTTTTTTCTTTTTTTTTTGTTTTGATTTTTTTTTTAGATTTTATTTTATACTACCTACTTCTAATCAGCTGGGCATTATTCTAACAGCCTTTCTCTGCTCTGTAGAACAGTAGTTGCTGATTAAGACTTCTCCCCATCTGAGAGTGTTTCAGATTGTTTAAAGGTTTCTAGCCAAAACACCTGAGCACTACAAGCAAATTCTGTATTTTAAAAATCAAACAGTAACATAAAAGCTAAGTAATACAGAGACTGACTCATTAGATTTAAAAACAAAAAAGAGAGCTGCTGAACTCTTTTTTCTGTTAAATAACATGCCACATCTTTCCTAGAACCCAAAGCTTAATTCTTCTCCATAGGATTTTACAGGTAAGGCAGCAAAAGTGTGGGTCCTAAAATATGACAAAAAACATATAAATCTGCACCAAGATGATGTACACATCACCTACTGAGCCTACTAATTTGCATTTAGATGCATATTTGTTCTAGGGTTTAAAAATTTACCATCATCCTTGAGATCAAGCTTTAAGCTCAGAACCCAACATGTCAGATGACAACAGTGCACACATCAAGGAAAATCTCTTCTGACAACCTCAGCTCTGAATTTACAGTACAAATTTGCATTTATTACTTCCATATGAAGATGCCAGGCATACTTCTGCTTTTCTTGC
This sequence comes from Passer domesticus, assembly GCF_036417665.1. NCBI lineage: Eukaryota > Metazoa > Chordata > Aves > Passeriformes > Passeridae > Passer > Passer domesticus. Next base: position 33,008,986 of record NC_087481.1, read on the forward strand.
TTTGTATCTGATTCCCTGAAATATCCTGCTGTTGTTTCCAACAAACTCTTGCATTTAGAGGAGGACATAGTAAAATCTCTCATTGTCATCATCAGTATTGTACCAGGACATTGGGGAAGGGCTCTGGAAAGCTGCTGAGGAGCATAAACTGGCAGGGGGGTGTGAGAGAAAACTCTTTCTTCCCTGAATTTTACAGAGCATAAGAAGCTGCCCATATTTTCAGCTGTGCAGGGCAGTACAGTTCCCTGAGCAACAGAAATGGCCTGCTTGCAAAAAGTAGACAATTCACCTGCCTGTTCTTTGGGAGGTCAGTGGCCAAAGCCTTTCCCCCTGGAAGCTGCACTTCACTGATAACCACACAAGAAAATAAAAATTGACCAAGGTTTCCATGGACACTGGCTGAAAGGAAACAGTGCCTTGGTGACAGAGCCATTTCTTCACTGAGCTTTCGCAGTTTCATTGCAGGTGTTGAAAGAGGGAAGCACCACACTATCTAAGAGCAAAGAAGTAATGATTTACCTTCAGTATAAATAGTCAACTTCTCTGCTACACCACCCGCTCCAGCACTCCCCACAAACCTGACCAGTGAGCAAGGTGCAGCAGGTCAGAGTTCTGAGAATATCCCTCTCTATTCCAAGGATGCATAAGGACACAATAACAACTTATCATATTATTAAAAATACACAGCCATATATAGGACAGCAATCTCAGGAAACACAGAACAAGTGTGGTTTATGTAACTACCAAATGTTTTGGACATATGGCATAATATTGGGCAAATACCTATCCATTTTTAAAATATTTTCCTGGAAAAAGAGATGCCTCTCAATCCATTGTAACCCCCCTTCAAGCTATAATATACTAATCTTAATCAGAGCTTCTGCACTGGGTGGAACACTCCTTACAGAATAAAAATAGCCAAAGGAACCAAACACCAGAAAGCAAAGATGATGTAGAACCTGGGGAGGTGGGACCTAAAATGACAGACTTTCTGGTGGAAGTTTGTATAATGTTACTGACCAACATTTCTGCCTGACAAATCAGTACTCATCTAATGCAGACAGCTGAGCAAAATTATATCATTCCAAGGAGTTCTCAATTTTACATGTTAAATGCCACAGAACAACAAAATAAATGATGCTAAGCCCCAAGCAAAAAATTAGTTTTTTCCCAATTTTTGACTGAGAGTCTTAAATAAGATTTATGAGCTTAAATGCCTAATTTAATCCAAATCCTAGCATGCAATGCTCTTATCTATGAACTGAGAAGATGCTTCTCAGGACAGGAAAAGTTATCTCCAGATTGGCACTGGTTTTGTAGTCCCTTCCTACTTCAAATTACACCTATTTGCAGTGAAATCCTGGTAATTATTTTCATATCAGGAAAGGTGATGCTGGGATTGTTCTCATCCTCTATTTCCAGCACTTCATCTTACCCTAGTTGAGAACTAAGCCCTTCTTCCTCTCTGAAAACATGTTTCAATAGGGTTCATTAAGCTTCTTTGGCAAAAGGTGCCAGCCTTCCAGAAGCTGGGATCTAAACTGGAAAGTATAAATTCATGTTCATGTTGACAAGGAAAAAGTATTAACTGCCAAATATGCTTTCCATATGTGGCTCTGCTGAATCAAACATTCCCTGAAATTCAGATCACTTCTGCAACCCCTGGAAGGCTGAAAACCTGTGAGGTCCAGCACACACCAGCCACCCCTGCCCTGGGTTTTCAGAGGACTGACAGGGTTTGGCTGGCTGAGGTGGTACAGAGAGATTCACTTAGTCAAACAGAGAAATAAATCTTCAGTGTTTCTGTACTGGCCACAGGAGCTCTGAAGTGTAACTAAAATTCAATGATGTAGGTCCTTCCTGCCCTAAAGTTATGCACCAGCTGTTTTAGAAATGAAGCTGTTTTAGAAAATCCTATGCATTTAGAATAATGATTCCAAATGTTGAGAGCAGTTCTTTGTTGTGATTATAATAAAAAAAATATTATCTATGACTAGATATTTTCCTTGAACAAGCTACATCACTTTTGCCTTTTCCAGCATGAAAACAACACCTTAGAAACACCTCTCTAAAGTAGGCTTGTGCTGTCAACCTAAAGGAACTTAGCACACATTCCCATTGAGAGGCTGTGGATTTTTCTGTAAAGCCAACTCCTAAACTAGCAGGATCCCATAAATGCAATTGCATTTGTAAAGATACATACAGATCCATGCTTTTCTTAAATAATAAGTGTTGACATCACAATTTCATTCAATTCATCAAATTTAATTTAGCTCTTTCTCTGCACTAAAGCATATATAAAGAAACCCTCCATCTGTCACTGCAGGAATGACTTCTTTCCCTAAAATACCTTACATATCCACAGAAAACCAGGCCTAAATAATGATTCATTGCTAGATTAACTGCACAAAAACCTGCTTTAGTATCTGCATGTAAGTACTCAAAATACATTAAAACATCCAGTGTGCATCGATAAGATTCCTAATGGCATCCCATTGGAAGTGGAAAATGCCTTCTATTAAAGTACTCCCCTTCCTAATTAAGAAGCAAATTCAAAATTCAATGGGTGTCCAAGAAGTTAGAGAGTGCAAATAAAAGAGCTGTTTTCTGTTATGGGGATCAGTAGACAGCAATGGCTTAATCTGCTCATTAGAAGTGACATATCTTGCCCAAATTAACAGATCTAACACCTAATCTGTTGTACCACATGCACTAGCCCATTAGTGGGCAAATTATGGGCAAATCCAGCCAGCCACTCACACACTGTAATGTGCTCAGCAAAGCCATGCCCTCCAGCAGCTGCACTTAACTATGAACTACAGACACCTCAGACCCCAGCAGTTTGCTCAGTTAAAGCCTCATTTTGTTTCCATGCTGGTTTTACTATATCTCAGAATGACTTGAGCTCTCGAGAACGTGATCCAGCCCATTCTTGTTACCATCTCATTGCCAAGGTTTCATACCTTCTTGATGATTTCTCATGGGCAGCTCCTCACAGCACTGACTCCTTCTCTCCACAGCAAACAAACTCCACCTAAACTTCTCCACCAGCTAACTTACTGTTTTACAATACCCACCCTAATTGGATCTAGCTGTGGCCTATTAAGGGCAGGCCTGTTCCTAATTCTTGATCATTAGCACAGCTGTAACTCCTTAGGAGTGAGAATACCTTCATCACTCTATTTTCCTACATTCCACCCATCCACACATTCTCTCTCAGGCACAGCACCCACTAGGTTTAATTCCAGCAGATGAAGAGGCAGGTGAAAATATTAGTGGGGTGAGAGCAAAGCAACACCAAACCTCTAAAAACTCATGATGCTCTCACTCTGGCTTGTCTATCCCCTGAAAAAGATTAATCAAAAGCTTCACAGTATTTGTTTTTGTCATGATTGTTAGAAGCCTTATAACTGAACAACGCATAGAGAAAGTACACAATGTTGGGATATCATGTGGATCTGCTCATCTGCTTTCCCAGCTACTGTTTCTGCCTGCACTGTGTCCATCCCTGCATGGCTGAGGACAGCACCAGCAGCCTCGAGCAAAGGCTAAACAGGTTGCACAAAGCTCTGATCAGCTCCTCCATGCCATGCCCTGTTAGCACAACTGCTGTGACAAACCCACTTCACACACTCATCAGAAATGGCAGCATGGAACTCCCGTGAGTACTAAATTCACTTCCAAAAGGGGAAGTCTTTCAAGCTCCCATGATGTAACTTTGTCTGTTTAAGATGTTGATTCAATATGATGGAAATGTTTCATACATTTGCATTCATATCATATTCTTAATGGTTCCAAAGAGTTATTTAATGTCAATTAAATGATATTATAGTGTCAAAGGGAGTTCATTTTCAATAGATATTATTCTTCCTTAATACTCTGTTGCAGTAGCTCTACACTTTTATTTCAATAATGGTACAGCAAAGTTAACTGCCTACAAATGAACTGAAATAATGAACAGTATAATTTTTTTCCCAAAGCAAATTATACTGGCATTTGCCTGTTTGCCTCCCCAGTCTAAAACAGTCTTTTTGTTTTCCAATGCAGAACAAACCATGAGGAGTAACTACATAAAAGAATTGCAGTAATGTATGAACTACTGTCTGAGTAGATCCTCTTCCTCCTCACATGATTTCTAACGATGCATCGTCTCTTTCCAGGCTTCTACACTCAGCTACTAAGGATAAACTCCTCCCTTTTTGCTACTGTATTTATCAAGCCTTCCTTTTCCTATCCTTCATCTGGTTTTAGATTCTCTCTCATTGTAAGGATTCCTCAGGTATCTTCCCAGCAGTTTCTTGTTTCCTGCTTTAATTAACGAGTCACAACAGCAGTTTTCCTGTTTTCCTCCCACTAATTGGAAGCCCATGATTTTACATCCCACTCAAATGCAGGTTTTTTTGAGCTAGATCTGGTGTAATACCTCTTTCAGCCACTCCTTGCACAGAGACTCTCTAACAGACCTGTCCTCTGTGTAAATTTATTTAAGTAAACCTGTGCTTTCTGTCAGCTTTGTCTCAATAGCAGGACACTGCTATGGGCCAGTACTTGTTAACCACTCTCCAATGTGAGTTTACTTTATTATTTATTTATAAATGCTTTCAGATTCATCTCACATCTGTTCCATATGAATTGGCACCAAAATGACTGACCCCGTGCTGCAACAAACGTGATTGAAAAGCATGAAGTTCTTTCCAGGTTACAGCTGCTCTGATAGATGAAGGTTAAATTGACGGGGTGAGAGAACAAGACTGAGCATTTCTCTTCTCCTACAAGCCCTAGAAAAGCCTGCTTAAGTGAGAATTAAACAATTTGCTGTCCTCTGTCACTGCTAAAAGACATGTTTCAAATACATTCTGAAATTTTTTATTATTACTTATTTCATGTTTAGATGCACCTGCTTAACATAGAAATGCAGTTCTGGAGGGTGGCAGGGGAGCAGTTACTGAGAAAGGGTAGGAAGGGTCAGTTTTGCAGCAGAACACCTCACTCACAGCACAACACTGCCCAGCAGAAAGCACCATGCTTGGCAGGAGAGGAAAACAAAACTAAGGCTCATACTGACATACCAGAGTACCTCTAAACTTCAGGTTAATTAACCTCAAAGCTTGTGATTATCCTCTCTCTAATATCTTAGAGCTGCTGTTACCTCTTTTACCTCAACAATGTCACATATTTGAGGTTTCACAATATATGTGAGCTATTGTGATGGGGTCTATTCTAATTAAGTCACAAGCAATTACATGCAGTCTAATTATGTAACCAGGGCAATCACTGTGTTTAGTTTAGTTTATCTTCGCCCAAATATTTTATCCAAAAGCAACTTGTATTCCCAAGAACTCTCAGAAGAATTTTGCACAAGACTTAGTGAAGGCTGTGCTATCTTCCAACAGCCCAAATTCCCAGAGTCTTGATGGGACTTCCAAGATGGTTTTTGCCACTGTTCCTTTCCAAATTTTCTCTTAGTCTAGTACCTTGACTTCTCTTCTTTTACTAATGTAGTAACAAGGGGTTTTACCAGTGCTTTATGCTGAAAAAAGTGTAAACGGTAGCTAGATTGCTCAGTGTCTTGAAGACAACCTGTGTTTGCCTGAAAACATCCCCAGCCATACATGTTCAATCACAATAATATATAATTTCCCAAGATGATTCAAACTGTAGCATGAATACATTGCTGAACATCACAACACAGTAAAACAAAGACACATTCAACTGAGAAAAAAAAAATGAAATGAAAGTGATAGGTATTTGTGATAGCATCGGTGGAACTCAGCTCTGGATACAAGACTCTGATGAAAAGGAAATAAATCAGGAGGTCACTCTAAGATATTTCTGCAGAAAAAACTGCCACCACATTTTGTATTTGGACTTGCAAACAGAGAGAGGGTGCCATTTTCCAGACGTGATTAAGAGTGTATGGATACAGAAAGACTGCTCATGGTACAGCATACAGATAGAAAAACATCCAAAATCTGAAATATGCAGGATTAACAGTGAATATTTCAAGTACAATTCCACTAATTAAAAAAGTATTTTACTGTCACTTCTCAAGCAGGCCAGGATATACCAAGGTGCTCTACAAGGTCACTTGCCTTTGGGCAATTATTCCTAAGTGTGGCGGTGAGTCTCACAAATGTGCACACACACAGTGACTTTGGCTCTGTATCTCAGGAGAGACTGGGCCCAACATTCACAGCATGCAGACTTGAACAACCTGGACATGCTGGCTGCTACTTTATCATAATGAGTATAACATTCATGGCAAATACTTTAAATGACAAGAACTGTGATCCACCTTATGCCTTGCAGAGAGATTTAGCAGAAGTTAGTTGTTTATTTTTAAACAGCAAAACCTGTAGGTAAGTTAGTCAACCAAAACTAATATTTAATTTTGACACCTTTCATCCTCCTTTGAAAGTGTTTATGTTATTAAATATTTGAATTAGTACCTTGGCTTTCTTTAGTTTCATAATGAATTCAAAAAGTTTTCATTTAAGACACAAGCTTAGCATACTACAAAAGTGACAACAGTAACTTTACCAAGCAGTTTTTCACAAACTGAACAAAAAAAGCCAAACACTGTTTCTGGAACTAAGGAAACAATTTTTCTCCCAACAATTCAGATTTCATTTCTCTATAAAGATCCAGACACAGGAAAGTTAGACCACAGTAAATTGGGAACCCTCATGAGCTCCAGCTTTAAAAGTATCTTTCTCCATTTTTTTAAATCTAGCTTGCTGTCAACCATCAGACAGCCAAGTGCTCTCAGTGCTTCCCTAATCTTCCTGAGTCAGTTGCAAAAATGTTCTATTAATATAAAAATGAAACTGGGAAGCAGGCTCTAATGCAGGTTGCCTTTGCACAGCTCTGTCAAGAGAACAGAGGAGTAGAACAATCTTCTGTGCAGTCACAAACCAGATCAAATAACTAAGAAAAACCTCCTCAGAAGAGCTCAAAGGGATTTGCTGAATAAAGACAGCAGCCATGCTGTTTCCCTGACATTTTATGAAAAGATGACCTCTCTGAAGATTTCAGATATTTCCTATGAACAAACACTATTGTTCCAATGAGAAGCTGAAAAGTCATGATTGCAAAAAGGGATAAAGACAAAAGGTTTTAACTAACTGAGTCTGTATTTAATGCCTTAAAATACTTTCAGCAAAAATATCATTCTGGCTCTTTGAGTCTTCACTAAGAAAACAAGCAGCACATTTAACAAAGCACACCTAGGTGCAATACCAAGCTTATTGCAAATAAATACTTTTCTTTTAATAAACTCACTGAATGTGCTCAAAGCAACTCCTTAAGTGAATTTTCCAAAATTACAACTGAAATTCTATGAAGTTTGCTTCTTTTGCCATATGCTGAAGTACACTCTCACCTTTCCTGCTGCCTGTCTTTCTGGAAACAGCAGTAATCATAGAATCATGGAATGGTTTGGGTTGAAAGGGAACTAAAGACCATCTAGCTCCATTCTCTGCCCAGCCTGTATTGGTGTTGGGATTCCCCTGGTGCTCATGGAGGACCTTGCCCTTGGCCTTGTTGCCCTTCCTGAGGTTTGCACAGGCCCACCTGTCCAGGTCCCTGTGGATGGCATTCCTTCCCTCCCGTGCCACGTGCATTAGCACAGATTCCAGGAGGATCTGCTTCATGATCTTGCTGGGCACAGAGCTGAGGCCTGCAGCTTCTCAAGTTATTCTTCCTTCCCCTTTTAAAAATGGGGGTTAATCATTTATCATAATCATACAACTGGGCTTTCAAAACATAAGCTTTTCAAGAGCACCTTTAAGCCTCTGCTTATCTCAAAGCCTATTAGCTAAGTCCTATCAAACTGGGTGAAACTGTTGGGATTTGGTACTGCAGAACACAGTGCTACTATCAAGAAAGGTGATTCCATTATTTTTATTCACTTTCTACCAGAAGCTCAGGTTTCTGATGTATGGAGCATATGCTATTTTAATTTAAACTTATTACTACTGAATATCTCCTGCAATGTTAATATTTTATTGTAATACACAGAGATCTCCAAATATCTCAGGTCAACGTGACTCAGAAGGCTCAAAGGAAAGTGGAAAAAAAGCTCATGCCAAGAATCATAACAAGGGTTTCAGCATCTGTTGTTCTGCTTGGTTTCCCATAGCAATATTTCATTATAAGATTGAAAATTACTCATGCATATTCTTTCTTCCCTATTATGGGCCTCAATTTTACAAAAGCCTCTCTAATTTTGAATGAACAGGTTACCTTTTATATTCAATGCAAAATGAATGACCCTTAGAGAATTAATCTCCTGTAGCTCAAATCTCTTTTAGCCGTATAATTTGACAGCAATATTATTTCAGGAATATTTCTGGTTTTATTCTTGTGAAAGGCAATACCAAGGAAAAACTCCAAAGAGACTGAGAAGCAGTATGTACAGAGCACAGGTGAAACAAATACTGAAGAAAACAACAGGCCACTAGTAATGAAACAAATTGCCCCAGCATATAGACAGAGACTTCAAAAGGAAGGTCATGGACACATCTATGTTTTGGTGAGAAGCAAAAGCTTTGTTTCAATGGCTTTAATCCAGCCAATAATAAATAGAATTTAAAAAAAAAATATTTCAAGAGTAACTTACCATTTAAAGGATAGGCTTGACTCTACTTTGTTTTAAAGCATGTGCCACATTTCAACATCACAGAAAGAGCTTCTCTGCTAGACCTGGTACATCAAAATGTTCAAAGCTTTTGAGAAGTCTGGCTTCCTTTGATTTTTCACATTGAAAAGTATAACCGATGGCATGTGCAGAATACCTATACTACTTATTATCCAATGTGTATTCTTTGCATATTTTTATAAGCTGAGACTGCTGGTTGAGCTTCTTTCAAATGCAAAGGAGAAGGTAAGGCTGCTTGTGTGCGTGAAAATGCATCCATCAGTAGGATGATTACAGTGTCTCTGGAGCATTAACTTTTTAGTTCCTGAATTTGTACTGTGCTCCTAAAAATAAGGCTTTGTTTCAAGATTTGACTCCCTGAGGCCATCTCAGTGTTAAATAAGAAATCTGCGTTCACGCCTGTACCACACACTATACAAAATTGTATGACTGAAACTTACAGCAATTCCTCCCTGGAGTTTCAGCTCTAGTGTTTTTCTTCTCTCTCTAGCATGAACATCTCTGAATCAGCTTGTATTACAAGGCAGTAGATGAGTCAGGCACCTCAGAACAAACATGAGCTCCAGTTCCAGCCAGGCATCGAAGTCTGGAGCACGGGGGAACAGCAGGCTCACCCACCTGCAGGACTGAGCCCAGCCAGGAAATACAGCACAGAGGCAACATTCTTTATAAAGTTACTGGCTGAATGCCTGAGCCACTAGGATTCTTCCAAAAATGCAAATGGGCACTTCTCTGCAGACTACAGACTCTCCACAGCCTGTGAGTTACTCTTTATAAATTGTCTTCACTGGTAAGATTTGGGCAACTTTGCTGGCTCAGCCACACGGAGTTTTCATGAGGATAAGCACAGCAGAGGCTGATGAACACAACAGTGACACTGTGGTGACCAGGTAGCTAAATTTCTGCTTTGCCTACGGTTGATGCTGCTTCAGACTGCTGCCTAAAGTCAGGGAAAACAGGAACATAAAAAATTTGGAGCTTGCATTTCTTTGTGCCTTTGCTTTCTGAACTTCAAATGGCATATCTGTTCCTCATGCATTTTTGTTCTGAAGCAATGACGAAGCATTTCTAGGGCACTAAAAGCATATTCAAGTGCTGACATAAGCTGAGTGTTCCACATTGACATTTAGGGGATTGGAGAGTATCAGGCTAAAGCTCTTCTGCGTCTGGAGGGACTGATTTCAGCAGCATGGATGTAGCATGTGTTCGCTGCATTAGTCCTGGAGGGATCTTCTGGATGCATTCCTAAAACTGCCAGTGCACTCAGGGTAGAGGAAGGCTGCTCTGCCAGCAGAACTAATGGGTATTAATCAATTAGAGCCTTTATGAGATAGGTAATTATCAGGACCTTTAAGAAGAAACTAGAATATCTAGCATCGCCTTCAGATCCTTGACATCTGGAGTCACAGACTTAGAAATCCTGACACAGCTACTACAGGTGAACCAAATTTTTCAAATGGGCTAAAAACTACCCGAAAAAGGAAGACTTGTTTTCCTTTTCATAGGATCACTACACTTCTGTCTTAAAAGATGATAAATTAATCTAATCAGGACACAAATGTAATGGAATTTTAAGTGTTTTTGCAAATAATCTTTCTCCACTAATAAGCATTAATCATCTGCTACAATTATGTATAGCTAGAATTATGAAATATAAATGTGTAATGTCAATGCTTAATTTTGTCTGTTCCTTCTGTAAAACATGCAGAAAGATTAACATTTTAGAGAACTCATACTGCAGCTACATGGCAGAAACACTCTTAAACTGTCAGATTAACGCAGAAGAAAATCAGGCTCTCATATTCTGGTCTTTTTTCTTTCACACTCTTTTTATTTGGATTTAAGTAGCAGTGTGACGTTTCTGTTCCACCTACCTGTCATCTCTGAAGCTGATTTTTAAATCCATTAACCTGATTAGTCAAAGTAAATGGTAGTTTGAATAGTAATTTAAGCCCAGTGTAATATAATTTGGAGAACACAGAGTTCATTTTAAATGTGAGTTCATAGAAGTGTATATATCTCTTATACATACTAAAACAGGCACAAGCTTTTTAAATTCTATGGCTAGTTCTACATATTAATATAGTCCTAGTCAGAAATCATTACGGAAGTTATATGCTCCAAAAATAAGATATTAGGTAATAACATAAAAAATGTATTTATCAACTAAAAATATCCAAACACCTCAACTGTATTAAAATTTTAAGATGATTATGGGCAGATGACTGATTTTCAGACAGAACTTTTCAAGACACAAAATAAGTCATGCAAGTAATGCACAACATCTTCAAGACATCCTTGACATGATCCTTGGACAGAGATACCACCTGCAACCCCATGGTCCCTGGGATGTTTCTGCAAACCTGAGGTGACACGTGGTGACAGCACATCAGTGGCTGCCTGAATCCTTTAGGAAATGCTGGACTTCTGTACTTTTAAGTTTCTGGCCATATGGAAGTCAGTATATCAGCCAAATTTATGTTACAGTTTCAAGTGGAGAAAAGCTTAGTTTTTCTGTACAAACTCAAGGCAGTGTAAACAAAACGTGTCAGGTGTTTTATTTTCAGCCACACAGTCCTTCGTGGGCTCCTCTGCCCATTGTTTTATTTCTTCACCCCTGCACAGAGCCTCTCTCAGGCTCTCTCCACCAGGATGAGGGGTTATTTATAAAGCACTCCTACTAGCCAGGGACATGAGACAGAACCAGAGAAGGGATTTTAGGACCATTTGCAAAATCTACTTCGGCAGCCTTGTGAATTCTGGAAGAAGAACCAGAAAAACAGAGGACTAAAATTTTCTGCTACTTCTAAGTTCTTCATAAAGGTTGCTCTTCAGAGGCCTTAAACTAGGCTGCAAACGGAACTTAAACTGCAATTATTTCCCTTTGGATCAGGATATTGGCCTAAATACAAGAGGAACTACCTCCTAAAATTTGGTTTAAAGCTAAATTTAAAAAAAACAAACAAAAACTATTTTTAGGCTGCATGACTAACATATTTACACCACTCACAGGAGCAACAAAGAACTCCAAAGAACACTGTGCCTGAATTGTTTGGGATTTTTTCACTTCTGTAATAGTCATTGATTTGTATTAGAAACAGTTTTATTTTAGTCTTTAGAAATTGTATTGAGATTCCCCCAGAAGTATAGCAGTTGTCTTCCAAAACAGAAATAAATTATTGTCTTGTATAATGTCTTACACAACATTGAAAGCATGTGATTTTTAAGAAAGATATTTCACCTTGTGTAAAACCTGGCACTTTTAGCCACTGGTCTCTGAGGCTCTAATATGACTATGATACTCTTAACTATAATTCAGTCAATCATAAAAACTCAGAAATAGATTAAAGAAAACAGCGGAGCTTTTAATAGCCAAGGGAAGTATGAAAGAGAATTGTAAGGAACAAAGGATAACACTTGAGCCAAGATGCAATAGGAGACTTCTGACAAAAACAGAGAAAAGATTTTGTATAAAGCCTTTCCCAAGTATCCTGCAGAGCTGCTCAGGTTTTATAGAGAGGCCCTGCACTAGGGGATTCCTAATCCCTATCATCATCTTTACTAGAAGAGGTAAGAATACTCATCGGGATTCTTCTGTCAAATGAGTCCTCAAGTGGTCTATTTCTTCCTAAGATACCAATTGTAAAGAGAGTGTTTCTTTCCACTGTAAGATTGTTGGAGTCTCCAATCTGGATATTTTAAGAGCTTTACTGAATGGATTCAGTTTTGAGCTGTAAGTGGATACGAAAGGTCAAGTATGTCAGATGCAAGATATTTTAAAATCATTAAGTAAGTAACAGCTCAGCAACAGTTTCACTAAGAGAGTGATTAAATTGCTACCACAGCTATATTCTCAAAGTCCTTAGAATGTTGGAGACAAACCTATTTATTTGGTAACACACACTAACATTCATATCTACTAATTAAAAATATTCCCATTAAAATCTTCAAGGGGATGTATGTAAGGATGTAAACCTGCAATCCTGAGACAATGCTGACAGTATGGGGGCTGACAGAGAAATAAAGGCTTTATGCTACATGCTGCTGAGCTCGGATGGTCACACCTATGACCTGAGCTGTCTCACAAAGGCTCCCTTTTACCCAGCATGGAAAAGCTCTCACAATAAACAAGGCTCCACTGATACAATGCTACTGGAAAAGGCACCAAAATCCAAATGATAATCCACAGGAAACTTGTGAGGAGTCAGAAACTCTTCTCATTCCAGCAGGCTGCAAGTGCTGTCCAGCACATCTCTAGCTGGAACCACAAACCAACCAGGAGACTGGAGGGACTCAGGCCATTCTTGCAAAAAAGCCCAGAGTACAGAGCTGAAAATCCCATGGAGCAAAGGTCTGTGCCACAGTCACTGCCCTGCTGCTCCAGCTTCTTGTGCCACCCAAGAGCCTGAGCCTGCTCCTGAGCACACACTCTTCACAACAGAAACAAAACTGTGATGGCCCAGCCAGCAAGACTTTTACTTCCTGAAATACGAGGAGCTAATTTGCATCTTCCCAAATTACTTTTGAGGTAAACCAGTCTTTCTCCCTATTTTAATCTCACTTGGAAGATAAAGAAGTTCCTGAAAGAAACACAGTAAGTGTCTACTACAAAAAAAGTAAATAAATATCTGCCAGCTTCATCCAAACAGTCCTGCCTGGCCTTTTGCTTACTGATTTCTGAACTCAGCAAGACAATTACAGAAGTCACAAAGATCATTTATATTACAGCTTTATAAATTACAGTACTGTCAAAGTCAGCTTTATTTATCTGTGTGGAAGTGCACATGTAGGTGCAGGTGATATCCATCTGATCCACCCTACAGAGGAAGGTTTGAGTCTGGTGTTTAATGAAGGTATCTTTGTGTTTTCAGATGCTACAGAGAGATCTTTCCATTTTCATGGATCATTAAGACTGCTCATGTGGCACAGCACTGGGACTTGCTGCTTGAGCCCTAACATTTGCTACTTAGCTGCTCTTCTCAGATGATTACTATTATTAGCTTTTGCAGGATGTATGATTGTCTATTGTATTTGTGACCCGCAGTGGATCCAACTCCGTGTCCTGCAATATGAGAGCTGTTAAAATGATTCCCTTAAACTGCTCCACTGAATAGCACTAATTGATTTTAGATGTGATGATCATAAGCTGTCAGACTCTTCCCTCTAGAGGTCTGCCTGATTTAACAGCAGAATGACCAGGCTACAATACACTCAATTTTTTTATAAGCTGATTAAGAAAACCCATATTATACATAAAGTAGCATCTTCCACAGCAACACTATATACGAAAAATGATAAATAAATGTATCAACTACTTGTTCACCTATTAAAAAACAACACTGCATAAAACCTTAACACAAACTGAGAAGAAAAATGAAACAAAATCAACTCCCCGAGCATACACAACTGCTATTGCTTTTCAGGGAGTTTTCATGGACTAAGGTTAGTGTGAACATGAAATAACACTATAATTGTATAATGATGACAACCATAATTAATGAACATTTTGTCACTGAAAGAGACAATATAGGATCATGAAAGAAATTAGAGGTAAAAAAGGAATCTGTGACTAACCACCAGAAATACATCCCTTTATACATTGTTTACTACCAGAAAGAGATCATCATGAGTCATCAATGTTATACCTAATATTTGGGTAACTACCTTAAAATATCAAACACAAAAAAATTTTCTTACTCTACCTTTTTGCTTTTTTTTTGGATGGTGGATTCTCTCCTAATAACCAAACATCTGAGGTAGTGCAAACAGACAATTTATTTCCATCCCACACACAGCCTCTCAGAGAACAATCAATCACTTTACAAGACTATTCTGCATTTTTAAAGTTCTTCTCATATTCTATCAACTCTTCTTTTATATACAAGACAAAAGCAATCCATTAAAATTTCCTTACTTTATTTCCATTGTCTGTTGGTGTTTCAATGGAATCTATTCAAGTACAAGATTTCCTTGAAAAAAATGGGCTCAAAATCTGGACAAAACCTTCTAGCAAAATACAAACCAGACTCTTGATGATATATCCTTAGAAGGCAATTAACTCAATTTACAACTATCACATTATTAACTCATTTAGGGGAGTCAGACATAAAACATAAAGAACCATTTTGCTACTCAGCACTACTTACAATTTAGTTTGTCTTGCCAATTATAGCATTTTGTCTTTTCAGGGCCTGCAGGTTCAATTTGTCAGAATTACTACTCCACACCCAAAAATGTTTACAACTCCTTCCATATTGGCATCATTCACAAATGCTAAGTTTCACTATTGCCATTAAAATAAAAATAAACCACTAGAACTAGATCGGGATGCTAATCTGGGTGCAAATGAAAACTGCTGACAATTACTCCTTGATACTCATTTCCTAACCAGGTGTTTCCTTTTTCATGTTTCATCTTGAAACATTTCCTAATTTGCTTGAGAAAAGCACACACATGCCCATCAGGACACATGGCCTCTTCCAAGTTATTCTTTAAATCATATATTCCAGCATGGACAAAGGGTTCATCAACCTTCCCAGCACAATTGTACCAAAGCCTCACCAAAGGAGCTGACAGCAATGGCACTGGCATCAGGACTACAATGTTCAACTCAGTAAAAGCAATTTTTTTTTAATGCTAATAAAGAAATCCACTACAACCAAATTGCCTTTCAGTGTTCATTACATCTATATGAGCTATTGTCATTTTTAGCAGAGGAAGTAAGCACAAATGAGAGAATACTTCTCAAATATTGCTCATTACCTGTATTTTACAGGCATTTTAAGAACAGATAGGTATTATATACATCTCCAGCTATAAACTAGGCAGGTTTTTTTATCAGCTGAAAGCTACACTTCATTTATTTTGGCTAAATGTTACATTTCTGTCAATTAAAATGACAAAGATGACAATGGACAAGATTCCTGTGGGTGCCAGGGATGAATACAGTAGTACATCAATGTAAAAATGGAAATAAACTACATTTGGCATGCTTCATGATGCCAAAGAACTTCCCCCTCCACTAACAGGCACCTCAGTCCAAGTTTGCTCCTTTAATGGAGCATGTCTTTACAAGCCAGGTTTTCACTTACTGCTTCTAATAAAATCCACCAACCAAAATAAAACTTAGGAGTGTCCTTTTGCCTTGAATTACTTCACATTCCATGGGCAGACAACCAAATCTGACTCCGGATGGCTGCACAAATGTCACGCAGTGTAAGAACAAACACAAAGATGAGCTAGGAAGGAAAAAACCTCAGAAACCCTTTTTTGTGACTCCACAGTCTTGTCAAAAGTAAAAAGGATGACGTGCTGAAGACCATTTAAAAATGCTACTGGTTATTATTCAGTTCTAGCTGTGATGTACTAGTCTTGAGCTACCTTCTGCACTTTCCATAAGAACAGACTACAACACAAATTGCAACAGTGACTTGAATAAATATAGTAAGAGGTTTTTCAGATATTTCTAAGGAATGTATTAAACAATTTCCAAGAAATTTATTAAAAGTCCTTTAGGGTTTAGTCAAAGGAAGAAGTGTCTAAATTTCAAGTAAAAATTGTGCCTAACTCTCCCAGATCCAGGCCTTTACAGGCTGTAAGCTCAGCAATTCAGCTTCTTTCTCTGTTTTTGTGGAAGAATTCCTCCAGCTAACAGATCAAATCTGTCCTTACTTTCTAGGCAAGAACAGCTTAGGATTTCTGCTGAAAAAATAAATCAGAATTTCAGTAATGATAAAGCATTACGTATTTCACAGTAAAATTTGCTAGAATACATTTATACAAAATTTCATAAGCCTCTCAGATGCTACTCTTCTATTCAATTTCTCCACCAAGACATATTTACTCTCACCAAGAGTGTTTGTTCCAAAGTAAAGCACTTGATATCCTGATCTCCCAAGCATATGCTGGGTGGATGAACAGCACCATGTGGCTAAAAAAAGCCTGCATGCAACACTTCTTCCACTTCAATGAGAGACGGGCAGCCTACCAAAATTCTGAAAATCTTTTCACAAAGAGGGATAATTTTTGTACAGAATTCTAAAGATAAAAATAGCGGATTAGGAGTATGTTTGTACAGCAAACCACTCTGCTTAAGGCTCCCTGTAGCAGATCAGGTCCACAGCACAGGGGATATGCAGTAGGAAATGGTTCTCCTGGTAACACATGCAAGGATGTGAAAGGCACAGGCATTTCCAAAATGGGTCCCACTTGCACTGATATGAAGAGTTCAGTGAGTCTCTGCAAAATTATGCGTGATGAAAATTGAGATGTCTCCCTCATTCTGTGACATCAAATCCATATCCTGGACCTACAGGTCCAAGTAAGCATTTAGAGTGCACAGGAATGGGTCCTCCTAATGCCCCAATCCCCTGGAGCTCTGGGGTGCAGTGGGAGAGAGGAGAGCACTGTGCACATCTCCCCCCAGCTGCCCATAAAAACTAAGATGGGTTTTCATAATGAGAGGAGAGAACCACACTGACTTGGCAGAGAAAGGGGTCAGAGATGCCCCCTTTCTTTTTTTTTTAAGCACACAGTATTGTAACTCAAAGAAACTCTCTGCTATCCTTCTCCTTGAAGTGCAAAACTACAAATGGTGACACCAAGCTGCATTTGTGAACATTTAAAATGGGAATTTATAACAAGACAAATAGCTCAGAACACTCCAAGAGTATGCTATATATGAACAGAAAGAAAAAGAATAGTTCCCTTGTCAACAGCATGAAACGTACTGGATGAGATCAGGATTATGGCTGTCAAAACCTGTTAACAGCATTTAGAATTCTCTGTGTTCCATTGCATATATTTCCCCATATCACTGCAAATCCAAATAATAGCCTCAATGACTGGAGACCAGATCAGGATTTACACAAGTCAAAAGCCACTTTTTGCCCTGATCATAAGTCAAAGTTTATAAACTATGCATTGCAAGTGACTGCACTGTTTAATAATTACTACATTCAGAATTTGATAAAAATTTGAATCAGCAATTAAAAAGGAAAGGTCTCCTATTTCTTCTCTACTGTATAAATCAAAAGAAAATTGCACTGTAGGAATGCAGCATGTACCTGCAGCTAACGAACAACCTGCCTGGCAATGATGATAAAGTTAAAAAAACCTGTCAGTTTTGCAACACTCCATTAATTTGGACCTCTAAGCAGCTTTCAGGACACAGCTCTTTGCATACCATTTCCATCTTCTCTCAGGAGAATGAAATAAGCAGTTTTGAGATAAAATTTTGGGTTTGGATTAGATCTTCCAACCTTTCCTCACACTGTACCCTGCCTCAGAAACCAATGGCTTTCATGAGCATTTTTGTTACTGCAGAAGGATGAACAGCTCCTGGGTGATCAATGAATAACATTTCCAGCAAGAATGCGAGAGCTGAAATGAATTCTTAGCCAAAAAGTATTAATGATAATAACAACAATTTCTTTTGTTTCTTTATCCTTTAATAACTAAGTCCTATACACATGACACTGAAAATAGACAGCAAGCACTTACCATCCCTTGCTACCATCAACACTGTGAGTAGCATCAAGAGAAATTTTAAAAACTGCCTTTGCACTGCCCTTCCCAGGACATGTTCTCTGTCTCTGTCCTGCTCCTTATGCCATCACTTTGTTATTCAAGAATATGCAGTGAAGTAAAGACTCCTGTCCGGACTTATCAGAGGTATTTTCCTACTCTGAAGTTAGGAGAGGTATTTTAACATTGACAGGTAGCTTTCACTTGAGAAGAGGAAAAAAATCACTATTTTGATGAGAATCTCTCTCTCTCCTGAGGCCAAAGAAAATGCTTTCCTCTGCTGCATGAAAAAGCTGATCCAAGAATACTCAGGCCACTGCTAGTGAGTTTGAAAAATCAGTTATTTTGACACATATAGGTCTATCAACTGAAAAAAGCTCAGGCTGGATCTAACCTTGGGAAGGGACACAGCCCATTTATTACAGTTCTCATAAGGAAGGATTAATGTTAACTGTGTGTGTTGCTAAGTGATCAGGCAAGTGATTACATGGGAGGAACATTTCAGTCAGAACACTATGGCAGTTACAAGTACAATAAAGCAACCAATAATTTTCAGCATTGTTACCAGTCCTGTGATTTTGAAGGAAACACACTGCAGGACAGTATAGATTACATACAAAGAGACTGTTATGGCAGAAAAACAGAAGTTTCTAGAAAGTTTTAGTTGGGGACAGCTTTTTCAGAAAAATAAATCTGCTTTCATTTCATATAAGAAGACATAATATGTTTGCCACTCAACAGAGCATCAGTAGGTCTTCCATAAACCAACATATTAGTGAATGAGTTGTGAAGGTAGTACTAAATTCAACTGGATTTCTACATCTGAATGTATCTTGAGAGTGCAAGCTGAATATTCTTGGCTAAACACAGTTATGAAAACAGAAGCCTTTCGCACAGAAAGGTAACCAATAAGCCACTGCAGCTGAACCAACAGCATCTCAAGCCTAAAAGCCTGAGGTTTATGCTTGTAGAGGGCTGACCTTGGCTGGTGCTCACCAGGTTGCTCCATCACTCCTCTCCTCAGCTGGAGGTGAAAGGGAGGGAGAAAATAAGATGGAAAAAATTCAATTTATTTTCTACTTCCCACCAACAAGGGATGTCCTGGTAAGCAGGGTTTCACTAGGCATTGCAGTCATTACAAAAGACAAATGTAATAGTGAGTGCCCCTGCCTGCTGTCTCTTACTGCTGAGCAGACATCATAATGACATGGAATATCCCTTTGGTCAGCTGGATCTGCTGTCCTTTTCCACTCTTTGGGGAAAAAATTTTCCCTGAATAAAATGCTCTCAAGTTTCACCAGGGTTCTGAAATGAAATGAGATTGTGCTTTTCTATATAATTAATTATAGCACATAATCCTAAATTATTTAGACAGTTTCATACACCTTTAACATTCATAAATACATTCCATATTTATTTCAAGAACTGTTATAACAAGTGCTGTTAATTTCTCTATTTTGATTAACAACTATGAGAAAGATTAAAAAGCTTGGTTTTTTGGTTTTTTTTTCCCCAGGCACAATTCTACTTTCTCAAGTAAGCTGCAGCACTTGAATAAAGCGGAGTTTCATATCCCAGGTTTCACAAGAGGCAAAATTGGAATCATCTCACTCTTTGCATATGTTCAGCAGGTTTCATTCTTTCCTGATGTATTCTAGTACATGATTCTGTTTGTGTACATCTGCATATAGCCACAGACACAAATAAGTGTACATATACAATGGTATACCAAACGCCACTGTTGTTTATTGCAATTTTACCACTTGATCGATGAAAATTAAATAGAAAATATCCATGTAAGTCCAACAGAGAAATGCTACTGCTCCATATGCTTTTATCTAATATTTTTGTACTGCAACTTACTGTAACATTTTTTAGTGCTACTTCTTTACAAAGGAATCAAAGAGAATGCTGGGGCAGAACCTGGCAAGTCAACAACTCAACAATATTCAAATTTACTATGAACCTATTAGTTCTGAGAAGATTACTTGTTTCATCTATTTCACTTCCAACAAGACCTTTGTTTGAACCATTAAGAAATCTATTTTAGTGATAAAATTCTTCCACCGAAATCTGCTCACTCTCAAAATGAAGTAATTGAATGTGATTTCCATTGTACAGTGGTTCAGACTGGGGCATTCATGAAACACTTAAACACCAGAAAACTGGAAAAAAAACCCCATAACTGAGTAATCATTTTCAAATACAAGTTAAAAATGAAAAGAAGTCACCATTCAGTACCTTTCAGGGACTGGAAACTTCATATGAATAAAAAAATCATAGCAAGTTTAAAGGACTAAAAACATAAATTAAATCCTTTACCCACTAACTTTTTCTATTTTTTTAATTTAAAAATAGGCAGAAAGAATGAAGAAACTTTTTATGAACCCCTTTTGGCCTAAGCTTTCATCAGCAGGAGGGGTTACTTGGTTCATAAATCATATGAAATAGAATGTGATGAACAAGTCAGTGTTTTATTTTGGTATTGTGAATCATTAGTTTCACTGATTTCCACAGCATTCTATTCGCAGTCTTAAAGGAAAATAAAATTATTTTCAGTAAAAAACATGA
Organism: Passer domesticus; assembly: GCF_036417665.1. Taxonomy (NCBI): domain Eukaryota; kingdom Metazoa; phylum Chordata; class Aves; order Passeriformes; family Passeridae; genus Passer; species Passer domesticus. Next base: position 33,029,741 of record NC_087481.1, read on the forward strand.
CATAAGATTCAGAATTTAGTGTAGAAACAGCAAAACGACAAAACTAGATTAAAAACCATTCAAAAATTGCTTGTATGTGAAGGTAGTACAGTAAGAGACTGAGCATCAAACTCTCAATACCTGAATCCATGTAATGAAAAAGCACAAAAGCTACACATTTTTCAAGTCCCAGTGTACTGAAAAACTCTAAAAAAACTGAAATGCCCAAGAGAAGTGGGTAAAGACAGAAGTGTTTCAGAAAAATATTCATAAGTCAAGATGCAAAGGTAAATGCAAAGCAGCACTCCCAAAATTCTGGAAAATAATGCATCAGTAATTACAGTACATAGGTGAAAGAGAAAGGAAAATTATAAAAAAGAAAAATTCTGATGGGCAGCCATCTCACAGGAATCCTTTGAATTGATTTTCTAAAATGACTAAACTTCTGGCCACTCCCTGTCCAAAAGGTTCTTGAAAAAGTGCTTTAAATTTATGAAGTCCACTACCTCAGCAGCATTCTATAATTTCACAACTGAAAACAAAATGCACCAAAAACTGCATCAGGGTGGGTGGTTAAGCTCTTATCTCTTACCAGGTTGCAAACTGAGGGGAAAAAAAGATGCTACAGACCAAGTGAAGGTTATGACCTTAAATATTCTGAATCCATATTATAATAGAAGTATAACATTTCTTATGTAGCATTTTGCAGCTTCTCTCCTCCATTAACAGTAAAAACATAAATACATTGCCCAGTAGTACAATATCTATTAGTCCATGTTAGGCATAGCTGTGCTGCAGCTTTAAGAAGTTATCTCATCCTGAGGAAGTGCAGTCTGACTCCAAAGCATCCCCAGTATGGGACCTGTTCCCGCCTGGCTCAGTGAAAGGTTTTCACTCACCCAAACCTTTCAAGCAGTTTTAAATCGACAGCCTGTAAAATCTCATAGTTTCATATCATTAGAAAAATAAGAATGCTTTTTCCATTAGGATGTGGCTCTTGTTTCTAACCTATATAGGTCAGAACAAAATAATGAAACATTATTCAGGGAAAAAGTTATTTTGAATAGGTTATTTAAAGATCTCAAAATCACCTGGTTTTCCTTCCCCTTTCCTATCTCAGGAGCCTATATAATGGATGCATGACACTAGAGTACATTTTTTACACCAGAAAAAGCATTAAAAATTGTCAACACAAAAAACCAAAAATAAACAAACAAACAAAAAAAAAAGAGACTCTTTTTTATGTTCTAGACTATTTTCAGAAATTGAGCAGAGCTTTAAACAAAATTTATCTCCAAAGGCAAGAGACCGCTGGTGACAACTTAAGACAAAACCATCAAAAGCAAGTCATCATTGAGTTTCTTTTCCAGCTTTTCTCCTCTCTTCCCTGCCCCAACCCTTCAGCTGACTGCAGTAAATCTGATGTCATACACCTGCTTCTTTGGAGAAATGCAATGATGCACTGTCCCAGTTTCATCACAGCAATGAGGTAAAACCCTGCTAATTGCAAACACAGAAAAGAGAGGATGAAACTGGAGCAGCCCAGCATTTGAATTAAGTGTGATTTATGGTCATCTCTGCTAAAAAAAACAGATAAAGAATGAGCTGACGAAAAGTCCATTTGCCAACTGCTTCATTTTAATGAAAATATCACAGAAAAGTTATAATGTAAAAATTATGGAGAATAAAATGTTTTATATTCAAGAAAAAAAAAATCTGTTGAGATAAAAAAGACTATTCCATCTGGAACCTGCGCTACCCTAAAATAAACCACAAAATTTAGCTATTACACATTCTCAGCTCACAGGCGTTGAGTTTTGTTTGATATTAAAGTGATAATAATAACTGAGTTTTCCAGAGATACTGGAAAACATATTATGTAATGGTGGCTCAGAGCATTTCAACAGTATGTAACGTAAGGGTAGCTGATTTAAGCTTCCCATAAGGGTTTCCATGAATGGAAAGCATTTTGTTGAAGGCTAAAGCTTTACTGTTTACTATATTTGCTGAAAAAGACATGACATATTTTGGGAACAAAAAAAGAGAAATGACAAGATTTAATCAGAGAAGCGAACTCATTACTCACAACATTCATCCATAACAACAGGTCAAGAATCAAAGTAAATAGTTCCATGCATAAAGGGGAAAATAACTAGGTATCTGACTGTCGACTTGGATTTCCCTCTACAGAAATGATTTTATACAAGCAAAGAAACTTTTTGAACTACTGTTTTGTTGCTTTGGACTTAGTAAAAGCATGTCCCCTAACACTGCACACGTAAATCGAACCACAACCCATCATAAGAGATGTGGCATCTACTGTACACTTTTTTTCTGCAAATCACCTTAAGAAAACTTTATTTAAGGTGTGTTAAGACACGGCAGTTAGTTGAGAAGCAAAACAAAAACCTGAAGTTAAGGCAGCACTGGAAAGGAATCAATTTTCTATTTTTATTCTATTTGAATGACGTGAAATGAGTAGGTGTATCACCTTTCTGTTCTTCACCAGATCTTTAAATAGACCTTTTAGGAATATGTTTATAGTTGACAAATGTGGCAGGGGATTTGTTTTGGGTTTTAAACTAAAAATTATGCTTCCTTCCCATTCATTTTCTAGAAAGGTGTCTACAAGAGCACAGTGGTCAGCTACCAGAAGTATTTGTTGTAGTACAACACTTCTCAAAACTCTTCAGTCTCACTCATTAAACAAGAAAGCTGTGGCAGTTTTCCCAAGTTACTTTCTCTGAGTAGGAACTGATGGGTGTTTCACACTTCTGCTCAAGGTGTACATTCTTCATGTCCATTGAATGTAAATACTCAAAAAATTATTTCCACAAACAAATAGATGATTGTTCATTTGGCCTATCAGTCTGGAAAGAATGTAGCATTATTCCAAATTCTGCACAATCTGTGGAGTAGCCAGTCATAAAGACAGCAGGACTGTGATATTTTCTTTACTGAGCACTGCTTGATACAGCTGGCAGGTCAAATTGTGACTTCTCTGACTCCTGTACAAAAGCATTGTAAGCTGATAATATATGTGTTGTTAAATGATTATCGAAGATCAGAATGTTTGCAAACAGAAGTTGTACATAAGAAGGGATCCATAATACCACCACGTAAGGCTCTTTCCAGTTCCAAAGACAGCACTCTATCAATTTACTGGTAACAAAGTTTCAGTATTTAAATTTTTGTCATTGTTACTGGTTTCCTTCTCTTCTGACCTCCTCTGAACAACCTCTACTCTTGTTCTGACTTTTTGGGGTTTTTTTTAAGTATCCACACAATATTGTCTTCATTTCCTCCTTGTCCCTTCTTCACTACAATATAAGTTAACAGCAAACATGATTTAATATTGAACCATCTTCCTCCTTTACTCTCTCTCCTTTTCCCTAAGTCTAGCATTCCTGAGGTTTTCTCTGAATAATGACTCAGCCATCTCTGGAGTTTGACCATGTAGCTTTAGCTACAGGAAATTCACCATAAATTATTACCTACAGTATGCCATCAGCAACAATCCCTCTAATCCAGTGCATAACAGACAAGCATCATTAACTAAGGGATTATTTAATTAATTCTCAACTGCAGCTGATGCTAAATTTTCTTAGATCCTGTTGGATTGATATTCTACATAGGGAGACATCTAAGAGGGACCTTTTCAAAAACTACTTGTGTTTACTCACTTTTTGGGTTACTTTCCTTTTTTGAATTCTGCATTATGATTCTTTTACTTTCCTCCCAGAGAAAGCAACAACACAAATAATGTATATCTAATCTCACACTGAGCCTTTTACCCTGCAGGAAGATTGTCTTGAAATATTCTCCTTACCCTTCCAATCTAACTCCACATAATCCCTTTGAAAAATTCTCCAGAGTTTTGACTTAGTACACAGCATGAATAACAATTCATGTTGTATATTAATATATCCAGAAAAAAAAAAATCTACTCCTGGTTGTCTTCAACATTCAGAAACAATAATTTTCCAAAGAAATAAAATAAGCAAGAAGGCAAAATGAGAAAAACATGAAACAAGAGAATAAAATAACTTTGGAACCTACAGCAACAACCTTAAATTCAGTCTTAAATATTAGCTGCTCTTTCACGTGAGACTAATGTAAAGATTAATAGTCTGATTATTATCTTAGCAAGTCTCACATAAGCCCATTGACTTCACAGGAGTCATGTGCACCAGAGCAAGAAAGAACACAGTCAGTCTCATTATAAATACATACTGTAACATGCCCTGAAGCAAAAAGCTATGCTGTGGGAATGCATTAAAAAATAATGTACAAAAAATAAAATCTCAAACATTTAAAAACTAAGTATTCAGCAGTCTTTCCATCTGAGCATTTCATTCTGTGTTTTTAGACTTCTTTTGGAGTGGTCAGAGAGTTTGAGCTAAAGCAATTAAATGCAATCCAGGTGCAAACTCTGTGACTGAAAACAGAAGTAATGATAATAGAAAATGCTGCAGTGAAGCTCTGAAGTCTGATCTTAATAGTTACCAAAGTAATTATAGCAAGGGCTAACCGTAGGTTTACATTTTCATAGTTGTAATGAAGAAGTTACAAGGTAAAAGAATGTCTGACTTGTGCAAGTTTACTTTGCCTACAAGCAAAATGAGATTTAGAATTTATGTATACACACATATATATGTATACGCACACACATATATATTTCACCTCAGATTTAAGAAAGCCTGTGCACACACATTCTGACACAAACAGCCAAGCTGACCTCTAAATTGTGTTTGCATGGAAAGAGAACTAAAATTGAAGAAATGCTTCTAATACAAAAACACAGGGCAACAATGAAAGCTTTTTTTTGTTTGTTTGTTTCTAAGGTAGAAAATAAATCAGATTAAAGGTTGATTCAATGTGGGTGCAGGTGGGAGGAAGAACCTTTAAGATTGGAAAACACTAGTATGAATTTATAGGCAACTGAAGTCTTCTACAAGCCTTTTTTTTCTTTTTGCTGGACAAACATCTGTAAGGCAGACAGCATTTATCAAATGGAAATTTTACAGATGAGTAAAATAACCAATTGAAAAGAGGCTATATATAATATAACCAGAATAGTGCTGCTCTGACTCACCTGTCATTGTAAACCTCAATTTTTTTCCTATATTACTGGAACCCACCCCCTCATCTACTTCTCCTATCTACAAGTGCCATTTAACATCATACCGCACACTTAATAAAACTTATCTATCATTAAAACCGTGAAATAATTCTAAGCTGAGTTCATCAAGCAGATTTCTTCCTCAGAACCTGCAGGCCTGTTCAGTAATTTTTTGTCTAACAATTTCAATGAACAGTTGCAGTACCTATTTATAACTTTTGCATGAAAAGTACATATACATAGCACCTTAATTTTCGAAGTTGAAATTATATAGGACATGGTGGAACTTCCAGCTTGCATCTCTGATTGCAGCATTCTGACAGTAATCACTGGGTTTTCACATGCAAATCAGGGTGCCAATCTCACAAACCAGCTTTCCATGGGCATTAAGATCCACATGGATACTTTTGTATCCATACAGCTGCATGGATCACATGCAAAAAGCAGGACTGAAACTAAAATATGAAAAAAATCCTGCACAACTTTTAAAATATATAGTACTGTAACTGCACATGTCCTGTCTGGTCTATTTCCAACATCCTTGTTTCTGTTACAAGAAGAATAATCAGAACTAATATTTACACATTATAGTATTTTGAGGAGTTTCTTTTATCATTGCCCTAATTCTCTGTTCCAAAAAGATGTCACAGCACTGAACTAATTTAATAGAAAGAGGAAAATTTACTGTTTGGTTTAGTAGAAAACAAACAAACAAACCCAAACCATAAGGAAAGTCCCAAACTGGATTGCAGGATGACGCTGAAACAAAATGGAAATAAATACACTTTTTAAAACAAGACAAAACCACTGCATTTTCCTTTGAGTGAAAATTAAATTTTACAATGGAATTCTTACTTGGAATTAAAGTTGAATGCTTTCTGGAAAATGTGTGTTAGCCCATTGACTTGGATGAGGGAGACCTGCCCATTTCACCAGCAGGTGGATTTTGGTTATTCTGCAGGTGACCAAAGTTGAGTTGGTGATTTAAAAATGTGGCCAAGTGCCAAACAAGCCACTTGCTCCAATTTCAGCCTCAGACCTGTCCACAGATTCTGCCACCATTTTTATCTCAGTGGAAGAGTTTCCTTGTTCTCAGTAACTGACAAAGGTCAGGCTCCTGCAATATTTACAAGCTTACAGAGCACTCTGAGGCAACTTGGAGCCAGAAATACTCTATGACTTTATTTAGTGTCATCTTTCTGCAATTTCAGTTCCAAGGCCAGTTTTACCACTTTAAGACTGTTCTTCAAGTTAGAATTTCAAACAGCACAATCAAGCCAGTCACTCCTGAACTTAAGTGCAAAAAATGCAAGGTGGTCTAGTTATTCTACCATAATTTTTGGTATATAGCAGAAGTTGGTCATTTGTAATTTATATTCTACCTGATGTTCAATGGAAATGAGCAACAAATATGCAGCCATTACTTCTTGTTCACTAAAGGATAAAAAAAAAAAAGTCTCATCCATTTCAGTTAGATGGACTGGATTTCCTGACACATGCTATAACTTATTTTCTTTTATATGTCTTCTGAGTGAATCCAGAGAGACCAAGTAAAGAAACTGAATGTAATAAGAACAAAGATTTGGTGTTCTCTTTCTTCTAAGAAATTAAAAGGCTGTTCTGACCTTTAATTAAATATCCGAGGGGATGGGAGAAAAAAAAAAACAAACCAACAAACAACAAAGTAATTTTTAGTTTTCAGGAAGAAACTCAAAACAAATGAGATTACTATGAGGTCATGAACAGTAAACTTGATTTGCTCTTCCCAGGCATTTGCACCTCAAAGCCAGCCATATCAGATGTTGGTTTCCCTTGGCTGGTACAAAGAGCATGAACATTAAGGAGTTTCTATCTGGTCATTCCTGGTAGCTACAGTTAAGAACACATGAGCAGATGTAGCAAGATAATTTGAGTATACTCACACCAGCTGCAATTACAAGAACTGAAAAATGTCTGTGTCCTGGTGGAGACAACATATACTGATGAAGTGCAAAGATGGGGTGATCTTGAGGATAACTCCATGGTTACATAAATCCTGTAATTGCCTGGGTTGGAAAGGACCCTGAAGGTCACCTGGCTCCAACCCCCTTGCCATGGACAGGGACATCTTTCACTGCACCAGGCTGCTCAGAGCTCCATCCAACCTGGCCTTAAACATTTTCATGCCACCAAAAAGAAAACACACTCCTGCAGACTTCCCTCAGCTGAGGATTACCATTCCAGGGCCTTTCTTTCTAGATGGGTCCTGTACATTAATATACTTGAATAAAAATCAGACCTGAAGTACTAGAGGTAGTTTCTGAATTCTCCATCACCAAGTTAAATTTAGCCACTCTGCTCCTTTAAACAACAAATGAAACAGTCATATTTTACTCCCATACACTTCTACCACAGCATTATCATGAAGGTCTCATGCCAAGCTTCTCCTAGTGTTAGGAAAAAGAGCCAATGAAGGACACTGAATGATCACCAATAAACGCCAGTAGCCAATAAACAACAGATAAAATAAATATAGATTAAGAGAAGGGAATACAAGGGGGGAAGTTTTTTTAATATATCAGTAGCTGTTCAGAAATGCAAACTACAAGTTAGGAACTTTCAGGAAAACAACACAGATCTCATTTTGCTGTTGTCTAAATCCATGGTTTGACCACATCAATGTTGTGACAAGTGTGTCATCTTGGTCCTCTCTCTCAAAATGGGATACAGTAGAACTAGAAATTATTTGTAGAAGGGAAACTTAAGTGGACAAAGGTAAAAGAACTTCTATACAAAAAAAAAAAAAAATCCCTACATAAGGCAAAAAACCCCACTTCAGACTCTTTCCAGAAAGACATAGCTCAGGGGAGAAATAACAAACGCCAATAAAAACACAGTCCTCAAGGTCAAGGTGATAAAAATTGATTCTTCACTCTGTCTTCCACAATAAGGAGCAGGAGGCATCAACTGAGACTAACAGGAAACAGCTTCAAAACCAGATGACGTGACTCATCGCCCAGCAAACAGTTGATCTGTGAACTTCCTTGCTAATGGATGTTTAGAGAGGAAAAGGTTATATCTGGATTTAAGGAAGACTGAACACATTTGAGAAGAAGGAGGTTGTTAAAGATTAATAAGTACACAGAAACTACATCCAGCCCTGCAGCCCTTCATGTAAAGAAGAGCTGGAAAGGTAAAATAGATACTTCAGCCACTTTTCACAACCATCACTGTGCACAGAATAAGGGTTTAAATGGACCTCCAGAGTGACCTCCTGGTCACCCTGATGCTGTGTTGGATATAAAACTGTAGTATTACAGTAAAGATATAACATCCTTCTGTACTATTCAAGGAAACTTAGCAAAGTAAAACCCTGCTACATTTAACACAGAATAGAACATTCAACTGAACAGCTTGATAAAGCTCCAGCTGCAAAAGTATTTGGAAATGTTAAATCTTTGCCACGTATTTAAGAATTTTATATTGCTTTACTACTCCCCAGCCATTCTGAATGTCGAATTTTAGGCCATTACAACATAGCTGAAGTACTTAGGAAAAAAACTACAGATTTGCTCTTAATTTTTTGTAAGCAACATCTGGCCATTCTCTCACCACACTCCTGCATTCTGTATTTTTGTGGATGTTTACTTCAGTTCTCTACATAAAATGCAACAGAATCTGTCAGCTCCTATTAGATACTGCTGTTTTCTCTGTGATCATATGTACAGTCTACATCCAGATTTACAGTCTATCCAGATAAGATACTGGTAGATGTTGGGATGATGGGGTGGACAGGGAAGTTGCAACACAAAATAACATTTTCCAGTGAATTTTCCATGACCATATACTATACATACTTCTAACTTTCACAGCAAAAATGAATAGTTTTTATAAATTACTGATAAAGTTAAAACTTTACTTTCAAAGAAACAAATCTAGGTAGATGGAATGGATTAAATCTCAAAACAATGCGTTGGGGGTTTTTTGTTTGTTTTGGTTTGGGTTGCGTTTTTTGTTTGGTTTTTTTAAAATCCATTATGTTTTGATGGAGGAATGAAGGAACACAGAGAAATATCTCCTCCAAACCCATGTCTTCTGGAAGAAGACACAAAGATGCAAAGGATCTGTCTGCCTGCCCATACCTAAAGCACTTCACATTTTAGTAAGTGCAAGACTGAATTCTACAAAATATTCTTCAGAAGATGAAGCAATTTTTAATGCCTTTTTTTCCTCCTTTTTTGTTGCTATTTTATCTACCTAACACTATCAGGCATATGACAGCTGGAAACATCATGTTTTAGCCAGGAATGCACATCTTGAAAGCAGATGGTAAATAAGCTTACTGCAGAATCATAACAGACTGATAGAAATAATCATGTCAGCAAAGCTACCTCAGAGCCAGACAAACAAAAGAAATATTTTTATGACTAAGTTTACAATTGAGAACATTTTCTTCGCATTACAGCCCAGATCCTACAGAAGTGATAAAAATGAGACATGCACCTGAAATTTTATTGTGTTTTTGAGCAGGCTGTGCCTGAGGCAGACACGGGCCTATGGAGCTGAAGAGCAGGGATGAGCAGGATGGTGACTGGATTCAGAGACCTTCTCAAGAACTTGGAAAAGCACAAGTGGATGCCTGTGTCTGGAGAAGCCTCTGCTCAGGCCAGGATAAGAAGTGTCCCTGCTTGTGGCTGTAAAACACCTGCACAGCTGGTTAAATGTGGCTGTGAAACACCTGCACGGCTGGTTAAATGTGGATGTGAAACACCTGCACAGCTGGTCAAATGTGGATGTGAAACACCTGCACAGCTGGTTAAATGTGGCTGTGAAACACCTGCACAGCTGGTCAAATGTGGATGTGAAACACCTGCACAGCTGGTCAAATGTGGATGTGAAACACCTGCACAGCTGGTTAAATGTGGCTGTGAAACACCTGCACAGCTGGTTAAATGCTGCTCCCTGCTCCATGCCCACCTCTGAGCACACTCAGAGTGGCAGCTCTTACTGCAGATGCCTTCACAGCCTAAATGCCCAAATTGTTACAGCACACAGGAAGGAATGTTGGGCTTACATTGGTGAGATTCTGACAAACTGAATGTGCTTTACATATCAATTTTAATTCTCTTCTCTCAGCACAAAAACTGGCAGGATGTAACAATGTTTTCAAGAAACCAGCTGATGATTGAGATTAAAGCACTCCTCAGAAGGCTGTGAGGTTACTCCCTGTGTTAAAGAGGATCTGTCTGCCCACATAAAGTACTCTTAAAAGTGGAAAGAGTCAGACAAAGCTTTTCACACTCTCAGAGATTTGATCTGTGTAACTCAGATAAATGAAGAGCTTGGTTTTTGTTAGCTGGAAATTGGAAATTCGTTCAATGCAGCATTTGCCTATGGATCATTTGTTACAATTATGCTACTTAATGTATTCTAATAGCATTCATGTTCCTGAGGCATGTGAGTTGTTTATAAATAGCCTAGATAACAATGACAAACAAAACATGTTTATGAAAAAAATTTTGTATTTCAGTTCAAGATACCTTATTATAACCTTAATACAAGCATCCAAAAAAGTCAAAGTAAAGCACCACAAAAAGATGTTTTATTTAAATTAATTCACATTGGAGATACTTGCTGGAAATTAGTTTTTCAGTGTAGAAATTATAAAGCACTAGCTAGACAGGTAGAAGTTTTTACCTATGAGCTGCTACAAACAATTAACAACACAGAAAAATGAAACCCTAGAAAGTCCCTTTACTTCCAAGCTTTAGTAATTTTCATAACTTGCAAATTCTAAAAAAGCTCCTAAACAAAGGACTTTCTCCTGAAGCTCTACTAAATTCTAGTAAAATTTAAATTTTAGTCCACCCTTCAAAAAAAATTTAACATGATGGAGAACAATTTGGCTTTTGTCCTAAGATAGGGTTTTATGGGTTTGTTATTTAACGTAAGAAACCTATGGTTTACTTCCAGAGGAAAAAAAGGCAAGAGTAAGAGATGAGTAACAGAAAAATGGCAAGATGTGAATGACAATAAAATATACCAGGCCTATGAGACAGGGCTGATTTGCACAGCATGGCAGACAGATGCAAAGTGAGTTTGTCAGACCTGGTTAGAAGCTACTGCAACAAAAATTATGAAATCCAAGCAATTAAAACAAAGCAAGGAAAACTCAGAAAACATTAGCCCAAAGCATCTACCTTTTCTTTTTCCTTTTAATTGCAATTTCTTACTTTAGAACCTGATATAAGGAAATTAGTCTGGCTGAAAGCCACCAAATAGTCAGATTGTTATAGCACATCATCTCTAAGGCTGAGAGAGCTAAAAGCCTAAATTTCAAAGAAAACTCTATTTCTGTCTTCCAGCTAGTGGGAGGGTATAGATGTGACTGTCCTCCATGGTGCAGAGTGACAGGATGAGAGACAAGGGATACAAGTTGGAGTGTGGGCGATTCCAGACAGAAGTATGGGAATTTTGTTCCCCTTGAGGGCACTAACACACTGGAACAATTTGCCCAGAGGCATCGTGGAGTTTTTATTTCTAGAAATGTTTAACAGTCAACTGGTCATGATCCTTATAAATCTTAAATTTAAAAAAAAAAAAAAGAAAACAAGCTAAACCAAGCCTGTGTTCAGGAAGTGTTTGGACCACACTTTTGGGCACAGGGTATGATTCTACAGGGGAGAGTCCTGTGTAAGGTGGGGACTTGGACTTGATGATTCTGATGAGTCCCTTACAACTCAGCATATGCTAAAGAAAAACCAACCCACCTAAAAAACTAACAAGTTCTCAATGACTGAAATACTTAACCTCCAGAACTTTAACAAGTGCTCATTAGTAACACAGTGTACTTGGAATTTAATTCCAGTGGATGGTTACAAACTTCCATCTGTTCAGGTACATGTTACAAAGCAAACAAAGAGGTGCTGATAACACAGTTTAGGTTACTAGTAACACTGGACAAACAGTGACCAAGTTAAACAACCAGTCAATAAATCGTAACAGCATGAACACATCTTTTTCCCTACATTTCCTAGGAAATTACTGCCACCTTCCTCAAAGACAGGTGCAACAAAAATCACAAGTTTCTTCCTGCCATTCAAAAGGGGAGCTGTGATGAATGAACTGATTCCCAAGTCTCTACAACCATCTTGCAAACTGTGGTGATGACACTCTTCAGCCAGGCTCGAGTTTCTGTTCCCACCTGCTTTGTTGTTCTGCCTCAGCATTAAAATCATGGAAATCTGGAAAGCCACTGAACCACCCCTAAACTCCTGCTCCACTGAATTGTGTGTTGGGTGGATTGGAGGAAATGCTGTCTATCAGAACGAGTGGGAATCCAACACCAAAACAAACTCACAGAAACCTCAAACATATGGACCAGCAGTTTACAAGTACAACACCCATTTCAGCAGGATTCCTTAGAGAAAAAAAAAAATACCCAAACAACCCACAACCAGCATACAGAATTCCATATGGACGCTAATAAAGAAACAGAAGACATAGTTACACCAGCTTGTGTTTAAGCAAGAATATTGTATTATAAACAACTTTCAGCACCAAGTTCAATAAAATACAAGCTCAGACCTCAATATTTATTACATTAGTTATACTTCTTTTTTCTACTTTTTCATTAAAATATGAAAAAAAGAGAGGAACATACTTTTTTTTGCAAAGGAACATCTATAATATGCATTTTCAAAAATACCCAAATGACCTTAAATATTTTACCAAAAAAACCCTGGAATACTCATGTGAATGAGTTAAATACCAAGTTACATACTTCTATCACTTTCCAAAGAATTATGCCTGCTTAGCATGAAAAAAAAGCAGTTACCTAGAATGGATATCTCTCATGGTAAGCTCCCTAAAAAGCCAGTGTTAACCTCCTCTCCTTTACCTTACACAGAACTGCACATTAAATCTATATTAAAAAACAAAACTCACCCAAAATAACCAGCAAAAAGAAAAAATCCAAACAAAACAAACCAAAACCAAACCCCAAAGAAACCCCACCAAGGAAACAAACAAGAATTTCAAAACAAGACTAATATTAAACAGTGATCACAGCACATTCACAGCCATAGGTACAGAAATGCTTTAGAGAGGTTACTGGATATGTAAAAAATTCAAAAGGGTGCTTTAGCTTTTATGAGGAATATAAAACAGCAACCACTAGTTTTGCATGCTTGTCTAAATGTAAATGTAATGGCATGAAACTATTACAGTTCTGTACCCAAAGCCATTTTCTAAACCATCCCAACTGCCAAATCAATCACTGTATTATTAATGTGTCATGTGTGATGTTTTTGAAAAGCTAAATATATCCAAAAAGTCTAAATTACTCTGTTTTACTGTTCATGTTTTTTATTATATATAATAGGTTTCAAGCTATTTCTAAGTATGAACGTAAAACTCGTTCAAAAAACAAAACAACGATGCTCTATATCTACAGTTTCTGGAGTTGATATGAATCTTGCATTTCAAGAAGCAGAAAAAGAAGAGTAGGCAGGTTAATTCCCTGTTGGTCAACCTTGCAGCCACTGATTCACCTGAAGTTCCTTCAAGTGCACAAGACTAGGCAGATACTGAATATTGTCAAAGCTGAAAAATCCTTTTCTTTGTGGAAAACCACATTCAGTCCATTAGTAAAAAAGAACTTTTCCAGTGATTGGATTAGCCACTGAATATATGATAAAAATAAAACAAGGAAAATATAGCTACTAAAATGCCTTTTTTTTTTTTGGCTGAATATCATTAATTGCCTTGCTCACATTTTGCACTCAGCAGTCATTACTGGAAGGTTGTTATTTTATAATTATAACTTTAATATTGTAATTCAACATACTTGAAATACTCATTTCCTGCATTCTGACCCTTACATCTTATTGCTTTTGAGCCAAATATACATTTGAAGACTGGTATTAGATATGATAAATACATTTTAAAAAAGCAATTATATATTTCTCATTGTCAAAACCAGACACTAATTGTTAAAAAGATTCAACACATTAAATGCCAAAAAAAAAGGCAAAAACTAATTAGGGTAGATGAAATTCACAAAAAGAAATTAAATGTATGAAGAACTCAAAAAAGAAATTAAAATCATCCCATCTTTGATAGACTGATAGACTCATCTAGGATGAAAAGAAGTCACTGAAAAATTTAAGATGGGACCACGCAGTGTGATTCCACTCAATTAAGCCTACAATTATTGCCAAATGATTATTTTCTGCTGAAGATAAAAATGATCTAATAATATTGGCAAAACACAACACTCAGAAGGTTAAAAACTTTAAGAAGAAAAATCATTCATATTCTTCTTATATGTATTACTGACTAAAATAAAGCCCCATGTCATGGCTTGTCAGATTATTCAGCCATTTCTCAGTATGGCAAGATTTACATACAAATGCAGCTCTACAGAACAGGAGGAGGTTTGAGAGCAGATGTAATGAAATCCTTTTTCTTTCTGCATTTTCCCACAAACCTGAAGATATGTGAATTAAAACACTAGAGCTGACAAACAAGTTTGGCAGGCTTTGCATGAGGGATTAAAACTGACTTGCATGCTATTTCCATCAGATGTACCTGAACACTTTACAGGCATTATTAAAATGCAAATTATTACATGTGAAATTCAAGGCCCTGCTGGGAAAATATCAAGGTTGCAAATATAATCTGTTGTTGCTCTGCAGTAACATCAAACCCTCCTGAATACCAAGTTAGGAGTCAGACAGTAGAAATAAGAGAGGGGACTTAGAAAGAACAACCTGACCAGCTTTTCCTTCCCTCCCCTTTTTGGAAATGGTTTCTTTTGTGGGATTCCTTGAATACACTGATATTGCAATATTGAAAATGAAACTGGATAAAAATTGATTAGTAATTACTTGATTAGTAAACATAAGTATGGCTAATTAGTTCTTCTTGGGTTTGTCAAATATTCTTATACTTACAAGCCAGAGTAATAGTCAGAAGACAGTAACAGTCAGGTGCTTGATTCTTCAAGCATCTGAAATTCTAGATGTTGTCCTAGAAGATGCAGAATCTTATTCCCACCTCAAGCAAACTTCTGCCTGGAGTCATCATCTTGTGCCTTAAGCTACACAACAAGCTGGAGTATGTAACAACCAAAACCACCAGCGTTGCTTTTGGAATATTTTCATTTTATGGGTTATATTGATCCATCCTTAGTTTCTTTACCATAGATTTCTGACTTGTTTCACTACAGAGTAAGCAGAGTAATAATGGTTATAATGGCATGAATTCTTTAAGTTTATGTAAGGATAAGCAACAAGCACGATTTTTAAAATTTCATTACAAGCCACACAAAAAAGACATCATCATCGACTAAAAACCCCAAAATACCTGTGGTCAAGATGAAACAAAGGAAAGTAACTTGTAGAGTGTGAATTAAATTATGAAATCTATGCTTTCCCCAACATCACACTTATACTGTTCTTAATTAATTTATGCACAAAAAAATGTTTGAACAGGACAAACCATTTGTGACCTTCTTGATAAGATTTTTAGATAGTTCCCCACTGCTTACATGAAGTCACACACAAACTAATACCGAAGGTGATGCAGCAGCAATTCCTCCCCCTACCACACTCCCCCAAAAAAACATAGCTCTTTGAATAATGATTTACCTTGCCATAATTTCTCAAACAAAGTACCTTAGTTTATATGCATCTTTTGACACTGTACTTTGTGTTCCACTTTTTTCCATGGGGGAAAAAAGAACGCAGGAAAAGAGATGTTTGCCCTGTTTCCCTCTTGTGAGAGCAGAATTTTCTTATCAAGAGCCAATTTACCTCAAGGCAACCTCTCAGATGGCCTAAATTCTGGATATTTGTCTGAGATACTCATTCTGTGTTTCCTGAAGGGCTTCTGGATTTAACACTGCTGACACAAGCTCATTTAAAGGAAAACCTCTAATAGTGACAAGCAAGTCAACAATAGTTTCTGTTTACCATCTCAAGGACCCAACTCCTTTGAGGCTTACCCTGCACTCCAAAGCAGTTCTTCCACAGATTTAAGGACCTATACATTGCTTTCAATATATATTCTGAAACAAGCTATACAAGCCCATCTCAATCACCCTTGTATGTGTGCACACCAATTTAATGAAAGCAGCTTTAGAAGATGACACATTCCAGAGCTTAGCAGCTGCACTAACAGCCAAGCAGTTTTTTGAGTGAGAACTGCATTGTTTCCAACTACAAAATTCAGCACATTTTGACTACGCTTAGGACTTAATTTTTCATTACATAGGATACACATTTCCTTTGGAAAATGCACAACTGGGAATGCAGGTAGACATCCCTCTTCTTTAGGGCAAGAATAAAAAGGTTTCACAAAGTGACCAGCACTATGACAGGGCATTCAGACCATGTGGTGTAATCTGCATCCCTCACTCACAAAAATTCCACCAAAAGGGCCATGAGAAGCCTGGTTTTAACCTTATATTTTGCCTGCTTTGAAGAGGACATTGAACAAAACGTCCCCGACGTGAGAATGCTGGGGAAGTTTTCTTAAGATCTTCCCAGTGAAAAAGTAATTACACAAAGCATTTATATCAAGCTCTGCTTCAAGTACAAACAATACAAGAATTTGATTACAATTCCAGTAAATATCAGTATTTTCCAGAGCTTTATTTTGAACTGCAGATCATATACTAAAACACTTCCATTAGGAATGAAGGGATGTGCCCAAGACTCCCTTGAGATTCTTTTCAGCCACAAATCTGCTAAATGCCAGCCCTGCCACTCTCACAGAGCTGGCTGTAATTAAATAGACAATGTAATAGCTGTCACTGTTGTACACAAAGCATCCACTTGGAACCATACAAAGAGAAAAAGCAGAACTCTATGTTCCAAACTGACCAGAAAACAGAAGTTTTTATACTCTGCCATCTCCCAAAGTAATCTACGTGTTAATATTTTTTTAAAGTCAAATTCTTTCCCAAAGTAACATAGATGCTTTAAAAAAATCCAACTAAACAAACCAAAACCACAAGCCTCTACCAACCACTAAACAAAGGAAACAAACCTCTGATTATATCTGCTTAATTTGTTTTTTTCTTAATTTTCTAGTCTACTACTTGTTCCTTGGGTCTCCATTTCTACTTTTTCAATAGTGCTTCAGACGTAGGAGGTTCTGTTAATTCTACTTTGGTACCTCAAAAACATAAGCATTTCTTTTCACTAAATCTGTCTTTTAAAAGCAAACTAATCTGTTGGCCTATCAATGACCATGGTAATACATTAGGAAAAAAAATTAAAATAAAAAAATATGCTAATGGATAGCTTACATGCCTTTCAGAATCAAATAATTCTAAGCCGTTGGCATTTAGCTTTCCTAATATAAAATTTTAATAAATATTTCATAAGTAGAGAATTCCTATTCACACACAGAAAAATTATTACTGCTTAATTTTGCATTTTTCAAAGGCAAAAGAAGCTTGCCAGGAGCTGGTTAGCCAACAGACTCAGAGCCCTCTTCCTCACACTGGCACTGCAGAATATTCCTTCATGCTTATACTGTTTCACCATGGCGAGGGGTGCCTGACAGTGCTTTGCAAAGTGGAACAAACCATCAGAACCAAGATGCTCCCCATTAAAAACTACAACACTGCTCATTTTTGCTGCCCTCTATTAGCAAAACAGCATTGGCAATTCTAATAAGAAAGCAACTAGAATGCAAAGTGGGATTTCACTGAAAGGTCCAAAAAGGCCAGCTCACATATTTGGACTGTTTAGGAACAGAATTGGTGCATGGTCAGCACACAGAACTGCCAGATTTCAGCTACTGCCACTCACCAGGATTTTCAAACAGCCTCAGGCCCACACTGATTTTTGTTTTATCAGAGACCACCTAATTAAAACCAGACCACTTTACAAGGAAGTATTTCATTATATTATTTTATTATTACTATTTTGACCCCATATGAGGAACTCCTGTATAATGCATTCCTTTTCACTGAGTCAGTACTTAATCCCAGCCCTACATTTATCTTGAAATCTGTAAAGCACAGCCCTGACTGGCACAAGTAAGCAGAGTTCTGCTCAGATTAACTTAAAAAAAATATTTCAGTGGTGCTTACAATGTAATTTTTCAATTACTATCAAAAATGGTTTGAAATAGCTGAATAATTGAACAAAATAGTCTTTACAAAAATCAAAGAAAATTAAACTCACTGCAGTGCTAAATCTCAAAGTGCATGGAGGAAAACAAAGTAGTGGGTAGCTAATTTAAATTTCTATTGTTACCTTACAGGAAAGGAAGAGTTCCCAGCTATTTGCTTTGTTCAGTGCAGTTATACTGATACACTATGAACTTCACAGGTAATTTGACTTTCTTCAAATATGAAAACAAAAAATACCCATGAACATTAATGTCACCCCTTCCAGAAAGGTAAATAAATGCATGGTACTCAAGTTCTCCACAGAGAACACTGCCCAAGGGCACAGTGCTGAACCTGCCTGTGATCCTAGATCAGCCAGGGAAGGATGACTATCACCTCAATGAAATTCATTTCTGACTGAGGATCAAACAGAACTTCACAATTGAAGTTAAGCACCACGAGCTGCATTCGAGTTGGTCTTGCCAGGCTTTGTGTTCCCTGTTGAGAGGAACCAGCAGAACACAAAATCAGAGGACAGAACTCCAGCTGTGGAGGCCTGGCTTAGCCAGCAGCACATTCAGCTATCAGGCTTCAGAAGGATCAATATCCTCAGAACCTGATCCTGAAGAATTGCTCTGTGTGCATGCAATCTGTACCTTCGTTCTTTAACTGCAGTACTCAAAACTCTGGTACTTCCCAAATGGGCTCAGAATTGAAATGGTCTATCCTTCCTTCCCAAATGAAGATATCTGTGATATTGTTGTCACCTCTGTGTTGTAAACTACCTCAAATACTAACTACAGTCCCAATGCCACTCTAAGTAGGAATTATCCCTGAAATAGGGACAACACACCAAATTGTGGACACTACAGCTCCAAAAGAATCTCCCAGAACACTGCTGCCATATGTGGCATCAAAACATAATATTAGCCAAGTTTTCTAATTTAAGATACATGCATTCTTTTTAGATCTAATTTATACACTGCCAACTAATTGATCTTTAACAAACCTTTTGCATTAAGCAGTGCAAAGTAGCACAAAAACATGCACAGAGGTCAGGTAATGAAAGAACACTCAACATGTTTTTTGGTTTTTTTTTGCTGTATGGTATGGAACATCTGCAGAAACCTGCACATATAAAAAGTATATTTTCCTGTAATGCAGATCTGAATAAAGCTTGAAATAATAGAGGAAACGCATTAAATCCAAAAGCAGGGAGGAAAAAAGAGAACAACATTACTTGTAAGAGCAATTTTGGAACAAGGTGTCTTTAGAGCTCACTGGTTAGAGGCTTTGATGACCCTAGATAACCTTTAACCCTCAAAGCTATACAAGAATAAAACTTCACTAAACTTCCAAGTGCAAATATATCCTAATCTTATTATTCTGGGTATGTTCGTAGAATTCTTATGCAGCCTAGAGCTTAAAATATTTTGTGTTTGTGGCAGCAGATGGGCTCTATTCCTTGATAAATTTGGCTTGGATGAAAGATAATGTCTAAAACTAGAACATTACAACACATACCTTTAAATGTAAAAATGTGAGATGACCTTTTATGTGTCATGTCTGCACAATACGCTGTCAAGTTGTATAAAAAAAAAAAGATGCAGAATACAGGGAATAGGGTAAAAAGTATAAGCAAGCCAAAGGCACACTGCTTTCTTAACACTTATAAAAGATACACATATTAATTTTGGGATTCTCCGTCCACAGCAAGAGGTTACTTTCTATAGCATACAACTTTGGTAAGAACCCATGGAGACACTATAGGTTTTTACAATAATTAAAAATGTGGCCTATAATGCGAAATTTTTGCAAAACATGTATTCTTATTTTAAATCAGAATTTAATATTGCTGATGCATGCAAATTATGTAACTGAACAGTGATTCTTGCAGCATACTAATAAATATAATTTGAAACTCTGCTCAAGAAACAAGAGCTGCCAATAAAACCTATCCCCAAACTGTATCTCCTCCAAAAAGAAGAAATTATCTGTATGGAAAAACACTACCTACATGCTCTTGCTTTTCTTCATGTAGCATAAGATGGCTTTGAGGCTGTAGAATTGTCAAAAATTTGTGACTGAAAAACTAAATTAATTCCTGAAGAGGCTGTGGAGAAGACATACAGACTGTAGAAGATAGTGGCTGTTAAGCACTACAGAATTCTTGACTTTCTGGAACAATCCTACACGTTGGAAAAGTTAGATGTGCTGTCTATCACATCCTGCTTCCCTGTGGCACAATTTTTTGCTCCCTGTAACCAAGTTACATGGAGCTCTACAGCAAATCAAACTTCTTGCTATTCATGGCGTAAAATAAAATAAAAATCTCCACAATGACTAGCAATGCTAAAGCTACAAGAAACAAATGCCCCTAGGCAAGAAAGTCACAGCTCATTTTTTACCAGCACAGAACAAGCTAACAGCGTTTAAAGGAAGCCAACAGTCCATCAGAGTTGCTGCTCTCAGCAGATGAGCGTGCTCACATCCATGGCTGGGCAGCTGCCTCTGAGACACACTGAATTTAACCATAATCAGCACTCAGATGCTTGATTTTAATCCATTAAAAAATGCAATGCCGCTGCACAACAGTAGCAGTGTCCTTGCCACATGGTTCATCAGAGGAATAAATTGAGTCAACTTTGGTAATAAAATGCAAAGTGTGAAGTGTTACAATTTACTGATATTTATTGTTTAACATATCTTCTTCTTGAAGTAAAAGTGGTTTCGTTTTGAGTTAGTGGTGGGTTCAGCAGAATTTCAGCAGGGTATTTTCGACTTTAGGAACTTGAATGAGGCAGTCCTCACTAATTACCATGTTCAGATTTGAGTAAGAATGTGACCGCAGGAGCCACTGCCCCTCAGAAACAGCTCCAGGCCACAGGGTGTCACAGCTCATGCTGATAATGTACATGTGCAATGCTCTTCATCCAGTTCTCTGTTAAATCATCATCTGCCTTTGCTAAATCCACCCTCAGCAATTTCAAGCCAGCTTGGCTGATTTTGAACAGATAGGATTTTTCACACATCGCACTACAACTTCCAAACAAGGAGATTTTTCACCTCAGGTGTTTTCAAAAAGCCTGCATGATCAAGCCCTAAGTAACTAGGAAAGAATAAAAATCAAACGTTCAGACATTCACAGAACCATAATCTGGGCAACAACTCTGAGTAGTTCAGACCCCCATGAGCTCATAACCCAAGGTGATGCTAAGTCCTCTGACAGCCACAATGAAACAAAAAATACAGAAGGGAAGGTTTGCTTCCTTTGACTTGAATGAAATGCAAGCACTGAAAAAAACTAATTGTTTGAAATGCAGCATAGGAAACACTGCAGTCAAATCACAGCAACAAACTCTCAGAGAAAAGGCTGTCCTGCAGCGGGGTGAAGCTCTGCAAGACAAGGAGAAGGCATCAGCCTCAGTGTCACTGCTGAATTCACAGCTTTCCATCATCTAAGATGAGTAAATCAAACCCAGGCAAGGGATGTGAGCCACTGAGAGCCGTGCAGTCCCCGGCAGGAGAGGCGAGCCCAACCTCAGTGCTGTTAATGAAGCTGGGTGCTGATCCCTCCCTCAAGTAAGCAGAAGAAATCAATATAACTGATTTCTGTAGCTGTTTCCCTGCTCTCAGAAATGAATCTGCTTGTGCTAGGGGCTTTCACATGGGGGATTACTGGAATTAAAACAGAAACCTTTCATTCATGAAATAAATGGATAAGTGTTGAAATTATAACAGAAACCTTCAAGGTTGGGACCTAATAGTATGTCTGGAAGGAGCCCTTATCTTTTACAGTGTGAAGTAAGTCTAAATTAAAATGATTCTATAGTTCAGGCAGCTCAAATCAAGTACCAAAGAGAATTGATCCCTCCTCCTACTTGCAGTAATTCAGATCAATGCCAGTGGATAAAAGCCCAAACATGCCTTCTACTGAAAAAGCACCATGGGCCAGGAGGACTGAAATGCATCATGTCTGTGTGACACCTCAGCCTCTGATGAAAGGGTGGATTCTTGCACAAGACATTCTCTTGACCCTTCATATCACTTGTACATGGCTGAAAATACAAGGCACCTAACCTATTATTTCATCTCCAGGATTGTTTATGTGCTCTGAAAGAGAGGCAGGCACTTACCCAGCAGAGGCAAATTACCAGGCAGCAATAGATACAATACTGCACAGACACACAGCAAACTGGCACACAGCCCAGAACCCTACAGAGAAAATAATAGTTTTGGGTCTAAAAGCCTCAGAAGACCATCAGGGTTTTGCACCAAAGAGCAGCAACAGGAAACTAACTGTTCTGTAGTCTTGAACTTTTATTTGGCAGCGGAGGCTGGCTTACAGATTACAAATTACACATTTATAACAGTTTATTAAAATTTGCCTACAAAATAATGAATGCAAATTCTTAAACTCTCCTGCTTATCCAAACAGCAGGTTGAAGCTCAGCCCTTGTAAACTGCATCCTTTGCTTGTCTTGCACAGTATGTACCACACAGGCTGGAACTGGGACTGAGGCATTCCAGGGATTAAAGAAACCCTCTGATCTTCAGACAAAGCTCTTGGCCACCATGGGTGACAATTTATTAGTTCTGTTGGTAAGGGAACACAGAGAAGGGTTCTGATAAAATGTTGTGTACACCAATAAACAGCCAAAACAAACGTGTGTGATTCACGTTTTCTTTAACATGCAAGGAAAGCTCCCCAGGATGGAATTTTCCATGTGCATCACTGCCTGCAGCTCCAGATGCATTTGGAAATGATTATTTTTTCCTGAATGGAAGAAACACAAAACCCATGTGTGTGATGCAGACGACTGAAATATATTATTTGTTTTTCATTTTTTTGTTTAGTGCAGACATTTCTACTGCTGACTTAAGAGGACAGTCACAGCCTGATTTTCCAGAAACATGGACATTTGCCATTAAGGGAGCTGAGGGCTTTTTTTCCAGGAAGTTAAGAAAAATAAACATAAAATATGCATAGGCTCACACACTATATATATATATATATATATATTTGTTGCGTTGTATACAGGAACGCAAAAAATTCCAGAAGTAGATTAGGATGACAAACTTTAGTAGAAGAAATAACTCAAGGGATTTCCTCTCTTACTATTTCACATAATTGACTTCTTTCAGTAGTACATCCAAGCAAGAACTGTTTGTGCAATAACAACCATTCAAGTTCAGGCACAGGTTCATAGCTGACATCTGAAGTCCATTTTCCATGTACATTTCCCATAAGTTGAAAGAAAATTTTTTTTCCTGCCAAAATCCTCAGTACTTCCTGCAGTGGCAACACACCTGGTTATCACAGAGAGCATGATCAACAAAATAGTGCCTTTTCAAAAAAGAGAAGAAACCCCCACCACTGAACTGGACAACAAAATGAGAGAGGAAAAAAGAATTTTTAAAAAATGGGAGTATTTTCCACATTAAAAGGTCTCATCCTTTGATTATCTCATATAGTGCAATGTGTAATTGACTTTACAAAAGTCAATTCCGTGGAGAAGAAAGAAAAAAAATTGATGTAAATAAAATAATGATGTAAATAAAACTCCTGACAAAGATTTTTAAAGACTCTTGCTAAACACACCCTAGGAAGAAGACAGTGGTGAGGTGAAGATCATTACCACTGCCAGAGTGACATTTCAAACAAGTGTGGGAAAAGCCTGAGACTGCACACAGGGAATTGAACATGAAGCATTCCCCAGACTTGATCTTTGGCCAAAAGGAAGAGAGGTGAAAACAGCTACAGACATAAACTACTGCATATAGAAAACCTCCCAATTAAATTGTGGAGGATTTGAGGATTTAGACTGTCATCTGCTGTCCCTGGAGCACATAAATATACTCACATAACCTAAGTTAAATCCTACCATTTCTTTGAGATAAGCTACAACTAACTTTTTTAGTATACTTAATTTCAAATGAAATGTTGCTAAATGTCACCATGTGGTGATGACACTGACAGAAATGCAAAATTATTATAATTTTTTTAAAACCCTCAAAATTAGGAACAAATTGAAACTATAAATCCACTTGATAAAGTCTATATGCTCTTTTCATAGTAAATGTGTAACTGCAGCTACCATTGTCACAGATCATAATTCACCTTACAAAGAAAACAAATTATAATGCTTTTAAATTTAGACCCTGAATAACAAGCGAACAAGCAAATTGCTTCTCTTTAATGAATGGTGCTGCTAAAAGCAGAGGTGTATTTTCCTGAAGTGAACGTGGTCAAAGGTGGCTGCCACAGGTCTGGCCACACACAGCTGACCTGCCACTGCCAGAGCAAGAAAGTGAACACCAAACATCAGTAGTTGTATTTATTTTGCAGGGAACTGATGTTCCCTTATGAGTTTCTTCTGGGAGATTCACCTGATCAAATGCACTCAAATCACGCGTGATGGAACTGAGCAGCAAAGCAGAAATTTTGTATTAATGCTCTCTTTGTTCTTTCTAAAAACACTTGGGAAAATAAGGGAATCAGTATCTCTTAGATAGTAATTGCCACGCTTTCATCTTTTCAGTGACTACTATGCATAATATTGATTTTTATACAAATATTCAGCTGCTCTGGACACTCTCTGCATAAGAGTAGCAACATATATTTGCATCTGTTGACTCAGAGGACATTAAACTTTTGCCAGTTGCAATCGAAGTAGACTTACCATTTTACCAATTTCTTTCCAAAAAAAAAAAAAAAGATAAAAAAGCAACCATCCCTCCCCCAAGCTAAACGTGACTCTTCTTCTGATATTTCTTCCATTACTCACGTAAAGGAAATTAATGGAATCTAATCCTATCAAGTAATAAAGACCTGTGGTTTCTTAAAGTACCTTATGCAGAAAGTATTATGTTGGACATCATGAGTAAATACTCTTCTACAAAATAACATATTTGTTGTAAACCTGCCATAAACAGGAAGCTGTACACGGCTCTAAAAAATTCCTCATTTCCATCTAAACAGCATCAGGGGACTGGACTCTGCCTTTATGAAAAAAACTCTCCAATGGTCCAAAATAAAATGGCTCTGGGGCGGTGTTGGATTCAGTCAAGTACAGAAGAGCACAAGGACCTTTACACACACAGTATTTTCAGCGATATAAGACAAACCATCTATAGGAACTCACACAAATAATCAAATTATTTGCATTTTCCGGTTTTCTTGAGTACTTGCCCTGTAAACATCAAATTATCTCATCTATCATACTGAGACATCTTAGATAGCTTAATTATTTCTGGACTATAGAACTGAAATTTCTAAAATTCATTTTAGATTATAAAGAGTTAGAGAACTAGATTTTAAATAACTGCTGCTCTCAAATTTACCAGCTCTTCTTTCTGTTTCTTGTTTTTGAAACCCCAGTAGTATTTCAAAAAGAAAGAGGAACAGTAAGAGGTTAAATTAGCAATAAAAGCTAGATGTCTTTAGGAGCCAGAGCAGGAAATAAAACCCAGGAGTCCTCCATGCTCATCAGTAGTCAATGTGTCTGACTGCTCAAAGAATAACAAGGGGAAAAAATCAAAGTAAATGTAAATTACTTTGCCCCAAATTATATACACATATTGTATTTTTTTTTCCAAGACAGGAAATAGAAAAAATAATGAAGTTTCTTTTCAACAAACTAAACAGTACTATTCCTGGATGACACTCTCTCACTGTACTTCTCTCCACAAGTGTTTTCTACATGGACACAACTCCATATCAGAAATAACAGCTGAATACAATGCCAAATGTTTGCTCTGTTTCTTTCACTTTTTACTATACCCAGATGAAATAAATATGTATACACACAGAAAGGTATATTGGGTAAATAAATTTCATATCTTGTATCAAATAATTACTGAGCATAAAAATACCACACAGAGTGTTTCTTTAAATTTTTTAATACTACTCCCACCAGGAGCACAAGCACAGTCCTTTCTCACATGGGCATCTCATTCTTTGTGCTCACTTGCTTGTTTTCCTTAAGAAAAATTATCATCTTTAATTTGTCCATAAGAACCTAAAACTAATCTCAATACCGTACATGGAAAGCTGCTCAATGGGAGTCTCCCCCACTCCTAAA
Source organism: Passer domesticus (assembly GCF_036417665.1). Taxonomy (NCBI): domain Eukaryota; kingdom Metazoa; phylum Chordata; class Aves; order Passeriformes; family Passeridae; genus Passer; species Passer domesticus. The sequence goes on from NC_087481.1 coordinate 33,056,034, forward strand.
AGCTTGCAGAGGCTTCTTTTGACCTGAAAGCCATAGATTAAACAACTAATAGGTAAAATCAGATTAGATTCACTGCATCTACCTTGCTAATTGACAAAGACCTGGATTAGAGATTGAGAATGCAATGGTCAAATCCCTTGCTATCCTCTCACAGCATTTGCCTTTAAAGCCAGATTACCTGATGTGTATCTAAAGATACCAATCTGTCTATTATAAGGTTTATTTATGTTTCCCTGGGAGATTCAGGTGGGGCTATTAAGGAAATAGAGTTGGGAAGCATTGAAGCAGTATGATTTTGCAATAAGTAATTGAAACAATATAATAGCATTTTATATGGAAGAATTATTTAATTTTACAAACATAACAAAAATAGTAGAAAATCTCCTTAGGCAAAGGGAGAACTTATTTGACTGCAGAAGTAAGGACAGAACAGGCTGTACAAGTTCCCCAGAAAAAACTCTGCTGCCAAGGAAAAGCTGCAAACTGTTTTTGACACCTCATAACACTTCCCTCATACCTCTACTTTTTACAACAAATTATTTTTCCAGTCTCCAGGGACAAGCTATTGAATATAGACAGGGCCAAGCCTACTTGTACAGCAGTCTTTCTCTCCCAAATTAGAAACCTGATGTGTGATTCTTCTACAATTTCAGAAAGCAGAAACAGCTCTGCCTTCTGAAAGGGCAGAGCTTCCACTTCCCCATTTATGGGAAGTGGAAGCTTTTAATGTTTGTAGAAGAATGCCACAGCATGCACTGGCCATGAGTGCCGAGATCATCTCGTGAACACATGTGCACAAAAGGCTAATATTGCTGTATGAGAGACAGCGATTCAATCTGTTCATGGCCTGAAAACCAGCTAGTCTTAGTTCAACATTTCATTTCTTCATGAACACAATGAATTTTTTTTAAACTACTGAAAAAGTTCCTTTATTCTCATGTAAAAGCTTCAATCTAATGGAATTTAGATAAATGGATGAACTTGTTTTCTGGTGTAGTGTGGAACCCAGCCATAGCATCCCAACTGCTCAACCCTCCTTTTTTTGTGTGTATTAATGACGACCAAGAAATCCTACAATTTGAAGAGAGGTTTTGCAAGTGCATTTTCACTAATGTCCACATTTTGTATGAACACTTGCTAGCTTTGTCAATTTTTAGGATAAAATCTGAGAGATAAAGCTCAAAAAAAGATGTAAATACCTATCTACAAAACATATTAATGCCCAGCATCCCAATATTCCAGCTAAATTGATATGCAATTTCTACTTCCATTTCTTTTTGCTTTTTAAGGAAAAGCATGAAGTTAATCCTTTTCTAAAGTTCAGTATATCCATGTGTTAACAAAAGTAATTCCCAATGGACCTGAGATTTTATTAGCAGCTGTTTAAATACTTATTCAACAAACTGCATACACTTAACTTACTGAAGTGTTCTCTAACTCGTGATTTGGATTGTCCCTCAGTCACTCTATTAATTGCAGAAAACCACTGCAGTTATGAAGACTAATGAAAATAAAAGTTACCATGCATAGGACACGAGAGGGCTGCTTGGGAAGGGTAAGAAAAATCACACATTTGCCAGTAACATGTGCAATATTACCTTCCAAACCACATTGGTTAAGACCATTCCTGAGAGAAGATGGAATACTTCTCAACAGATATGAAAAACTGTGGGGAAAAACTCACATCAGAAACCTGAAGGCTATTTTCACACACAGGAATTCAGCAAAATGCAACTAGCAACTTTGTGTGCTGTGGTTTTTAAGGTACATTGCTGGTATTTTTCTAAGTACAAATATTTAAAGTTACAAAGATACAAAGCTAACAGGATGCCAAATGTAACAGGAAAGGACAGAATTTTTGTTATTTCCACTCAATTGTTTAAGTCTCTTTTGCTATAATTAACATTATACTCCTTTTAAATATAGATTCTAAACTAAACCCAAGCTAAATTTTAAATACACAGGAACATATTGATAAAAGATACTAGATAAATGATCATAAACTCAGCAATATAAAAATAAAATTCACTTCAGGGTTTGCAAATTCTTCCATAAAATTTCTACTTTGTTTCACCAGTTATTTATCTGTTCTTATTTTTCATAAATAAGATGCTTGGAAAAGAGGTACCTTGTTTTGTCCTAGCAAGGAAGATGGGAAGAATTTAGCAGCATAAGCTCCATGCTAGGATTAACACAAAGCGTTAATTTGGCAAAATCAGCTCACCGTAAAATGATTTATTCTGCTATGTAAAGATACAGTTTTCAAAAATGTGAACAACAAGTTCTTTAAAGGACTTTTCACAGACAGAAGCAAGAGGTCCCATGATTCCATAATAGGTACAACCACACAATTCCTATATAGGTAGAATTTCAGGGTATGAAGTCACATGCATCTTTGTCACTCTGTTTTGAGCTTTGTTACAAAGTCAGGAAGACACACACTGAACCCTCCAGTGAGTTTATGACTGATTTGTTTCATTTGGACAGGTTTGTGTCCTAGAAAAGAAATTATGCTAACTCCTTGGTTGGATAGAATTGCTGCAAAAATCAGATAAATGGAAATTACTTGCATTTATTGTCATTTTGCTTCCATTCAAATCTGAAATTCTGCAAAAAAAATTCATATGGATGAGGTGCTTTATAATGCATAAATAATCATACAGTACAAAACTAAGAGCCCTGTTATTAACCCACAAAGCCCTGTTTACCTAAATGGTTTCACCAAGACTCCCCTTGTCCTGCTAATGAGCCAGGATCCTGCACCCTGATCACAAAGGCCTTCTCACTGGTTTAGCACGAGCAGAAATCTGTTGCTTCCATCACTCCACTGAGCTGCTGCCACAACTGAACAACCTGAGCTAGGGGCTGCATTCTCTGGAAGCTGCAGGTATGTGTAACAGCCCCAGGGGTGACCCTGATCCCACACATGTCAGCTGTTTTCCACCCTGATTTTAGTTACAAGCTGCACCAGGACCCCAGGTCCTTCCAGCCAACCACCAGCTTCTCCCACTTAACCTCCCAGTCAGCTGGGACCTCCCCAGTTAATCAGGGTTGCTGGTAAATTTGAAAACTTCTGTCTTACTTAATTGCTTTGTGCCTCTATGGGTATCTTGAAAGCAGAATTTATGGGATGAGCAAAGAGTCTACAATGATGTTACAATTTACAGCACGTGCAGAAATCTTGCTCAGTTTCAGATCCCTGTAGCTGTGATTCAGACATTAAATTACTTCCAGTCAAAACCAAACACTGGGTACTCGGAGAAGCCTTTCAATATAAACCAAGTGACTAAAGCATTTCAGACTGTGTGCTGACCATCTGGAAACACAGGCAAAAGCAATTCACACTTATTCAATACTTTCCTAAAAATAGTTTGAAGTTAACTTAGGGTAGCAATGGGCTGGATTTTCAGGCTCCCTTACTTTCACACTCAAACTGCAAAGCAATCAGCTTTTACTGTAATAAGTTTATCTTCTCAACAGAAATAGTCTATTTAACTTATTCAAGCAAGACATGAAACACTATCATAAACTAATAATTATGGCAACAATCAAGGCTAAATGCTTGTAAAACTACGGCTTACAATCAAGTTCTCTGCTCCTCAGTTTCCCTCTCTCCCTTTTGGGCAGCACCATCCTGACACTTTTTAGGGCCAGACCAGACACTTTTTTCAAACGCTGCACAGGCCCACAAATTTCAAAACAAAACAAGGACATCCTTGTAAAGCCAGCTGACAAAAAGCTTTGCAAAATGATAAACTGTGAAGAAAGTTGCTTTATTCAGGGAGCAGATATTCCCAATCAGGAGCAGAACAGTTCATTATATAGAACCAGCATTGTTCTGCCTGTTTGATACAGCCAGAATTGCTCTTGAAAACATCTCTGAGAGTTTTATGGATATCTGTTGTGTTCTCTTTTGTCCTGCAATGAAGATCTGTGTGCAGGTCATGTTTCACTGCCTCAGGGATATCTGTTTTCTTATTGATTGAAAATTAAAATGGTAATTTATGCTTCCATACTGGACCACTGCAATGTTTTATTTCATTGATTTTCTGGCAGTTCTTTGCATGCATTTAACAGCTTATGTGAAAACCCTGACAGCAAGGTCATTTCAAACAAGCCATTCCCAATTCTGCTCTCTTCAGCTCCCCACAACGCCAAATCATTAGCTTCTAATTAAATTTTGTACATTTGGGGGTTTAAAGATAATAAACCTTATAATCTTTAAAGGTTCTTAAAAATCAAGTCAAAATTCCTCTTTGTCCTCTGGTGTATTCCCTGCTTCCCTCGTACACCTGAGCCCAGCAAAGCTTTTCTTTAAAGGATTTTCCCATTGAGTGATATTTTTCCCTTCTAAGCTTTAAGCTGCTGTTAACCTTATGTGTCAGACCAACAATTTGTTACAATTAGGCTGACAAACTTTCAGCTTTTAACTTCACTCTCAGAGCACATTTATTTGATCTAATGTAAGCTTAATTACCTGAGCTGCTAATTCTGTTAAAAAAAAATAAACCAAACCAAAACAAAAAACCACCAACCCTGAAATATTATACCTGCCATGAAAAATCTTCCAAAACTGCACTGTGATAGCCTGATAATTGACAAGGCTTTGATTCTTCTGAGCACGTACTGATTTTGGACTCACAGGACCAAGATTAAATGATTATCTTTTCAATAGCACAGAGGGTGCTTGCAGGGCCCATCCCCTGCAAATGGCTTGGACAAAACCACCCAGGAAAATAAAAGCATGAGTGTAAATAATAAATAGCATGTGTGGAGTGAGCACATGGAATTGTCTGCAGGAGGTTCACCTAAAACTGAACATGTCAACAGGAGCTCCTCTGAGCCCCTCTGTGCAGAAGGCAGCTTTGTGACACATAAATGCACACACACTGCACTTGGCCAGCAATCTTTCACAAGATCTAGTTCAGCATTTTTTCTATTGCTAAGAAAAAAAATATAATATTAAAACATTAGCCATATGCAAAATCAAACCATTGGAAAATCTCATCTTTCTTCATGGTAAGACATTCAGTAATTACTGAAATTATGTCACTTCACTATAGAGCTTGAAGTGTGAAATTTAGGAATTACTTTTCCCATAAGGAACTTTAGAGAGAGAAAGTGTGATAAAGAGTAACTGCATCACTTTTGGATTGCTATAGAGCTATTGGATGAAATTTTCTCCAACATATGAGATCTTGTTGCTGCTCCATATATGTACTTCAGAAAAGGGAAATGCTGTTATATGCAATATATTTTAATACCTTTTCATTGGCCATTTATTGTTTAAATGTTTCTTTATGCTATCTACATAAATGCTAAACCAGCAGAAACTTATTGCTATGTGTTGTATTCAAGTTCTGCATCTCAAAATACAGCAGCCAATCCTTGAAAGCTTGTAAGTACTGTAAAATTTAACACTAAATCAAGAAAAATTCCCTCCTTGATTTTGTCTTTGTCACGGTTTGTCAATTCCTGGACTTTAAAAACTTTAACAAATATCATTCATCCTGTTGGATCATTAAAACTGTGAAGCCCACTCCAGTGAAATTTTTCTGATGGTTTCAGGAAATCAGGGGACACAATACAGACAAATGTGCTGAATGATTGTTTTGGCTCCTCATTTCTGAAGATAAACTTACTTTTCTTATCTGTTTTGAAACATGAACAGAGGTTATAGGATTGCTGCTCAGATAGTATTTGCTGTTTTAACAGCAGTAATTACTGTTTTTATTCAGGAGCGCATATCAACAAAGAGATGCTATCTCAAGACTTCATTACTGGGAGTCTAAAATGACAAGAGTCCAAAGAACATCCTCAAAATGCATGTTCCACTGGATGACTCTTTGCAGCTCTGCAGGAGCTTCTGTCCTGTTCACAGCAAGCTTCTCTCTAGTCAAATGACTGAAAATAAAAATGCTATTTGCTTTTACATTAACAAATGCTCCTGTACATGAAGCGGATTTGAGTTTTGTATAAAATATGTCAGTCAGCTGCTCTCTCCGTGGACTTCCAAGAAAGTCAATATCATAGTTAAATTTAAGACTAATATATTTAACTATATTTTAAATAATATCTTTAAAGTGTTTACATAACAGCAGATACAGTTTTCTGTTCTCTATATATTTACTTCATGATTTCAGTCACTGGCTTTACCCAATATTTATGGAGTTTAGTTCTAATTGTTATTTCAAATAAATGTTCTATTGCTGAAATGACATCCAAAATAAAGACTTTGCACACTGATGCGTAACTGTGTAAAAGTTACACAATTTTACATTTGTGTAAGAAAACAAGGGCAGTACTTTGAAATTCCTTTGCAGATACAAAACTAGGTTAAAACATAGAATCATAGGCAATATCTTAAATTAAAAAGGGAAGAGAAATAGGTGAGGTGGTAAGTTCACTAATTCATCATGATTTGTCACAGGGAATATAAAGAACTATTATTTCATTACAATAAAACCCAAAAAGCCCATTTGCAAGTAATGAATAGTTGCAATAGTAATTAGTAAGTGTTGACAGCAGCAGAAAGCAAGTATTTCATAAATATTGGGTTGTACTGGTTTGTGTGCCTGGTTTTATAAGAGGCACAGACACTCAGTAGTTACTATAGGATCTGTTCATGGCTGCAGAATTCCACACTCATTACTGCATCCCAATGTAAGGAAAAACATGCCATGTAGAGAACCTGGGAATGTGGAACCCTGGGGCTTGAGCTGAACTAAGAACTCATGCTCCTGGTACAGCAAATCCAAGTGGGGCTAGATGGAATCTGAGTTTGAGGATGCTCCAGCACTACTGACCTGGACTAACCAGCACTGGCATGCAGTACATCCACTGATCAACAAAGCCATTTTAGATGGACTGATCCCAATGGTAACAAAAAAAAAAAAACGGATTAAAAAACCCCTCAGGCTTAAGTGGCCATAAGTAAGCCATTTCCCCATTTTCATTTGGGAAGCTCTTTCAGGATCTGGTTCCTAAGACCAGATCCTGAAAGAGACAAATGCAAAAGCAGAAAATTGATTTGGTGTTTGTTTATATGCATAAAGGATGCTTTTCTTTTGCTTGATTGTATCTAAGACAACAAAATGGCAATCACAAAGGATTCAGTTCCAGCAGGAGGTAAAAGAAGATAATACCTGTAAACAGAAGTATCTATAAAATCTGAAGTCAAGAGACAATTCAGTCTTCAGTCATGAAGAGTTACATCTGACCTTGCTGGTTTGACAGACTGGTTTATAACACTAACAAAAGGAAACTAACAGATGAATGGGAACAGGCTACAAGACCAACTCCCAAAATATTAGCATCCAAGATAAGATTGTAGCCAAAATTTCACTGAGTAATACGTATACATATAGAACCTACTCCATTAAAAGCCACTTCTCATTACTTATTTAGCTGCTGCTGTGATTAGATAGTATTTAAGACACTGATCAGGCTCAGATTAATGTAACGTCAGAGGAAAGTGCAGTCACTGCAGCAACCTGCAGTGCAGCATGTGCATCCCCCTGGTGTGACAGCAGAGACAGACAGCTCCCCCAGCAGACCTGCACAGCCACCAGTCCTGAACAATCCACATCCAGCTCACCATAACACAAAGACCCACCTCATAACTATTTATCAGGCCAAACTGCAGATTATAAGCTTGGCTGACAAAAAGTATATTGGATGGCTCCTCCTAATTTTGTCTACCAGATAAAACTGAAATATGTTTCAATCATCAATTTTCAACACTACTGTGTTGGTCAATAAGCCCACTTGACAAAGTCACTGGAGTTGTGTGTTCAAGAGATAATAATGCTAAATATTGTATTTTATAAGGAAGTTATGACAAAGATATTCTAGAGCACAGAGAAGTCAAAGATCGGTTGAAGTGCATGGAAATCTCTGACTGTGACAGTGTTTTTTAGATCTACAAATTCCCTGACATCAAGATGTCCCCATAGCAAGTGCAAACTTGTACCAGAAGGGATTCAAAGTCTCAGATCTACCAAAGTCTAAACATGAAGACAGGCAAAAAGGCAAAACAACTGTCTCAAATGAACTTTGACTCTGTGTTCAAAGAGGACAGACAGAAAGTATAAATGTCAGCTGGTCAATAACCATTAGAGGTAAAAAGCCGATGCCTATTTTAGGAGACTAAAAAAAGTTCAGGATTAAGTCACTTCTAAGAAGAAGGAAGCAAACCAGTGAGATTTAATACATATCACAGATTCTTCCAACAGCTATCCCAGGAGTGTACCTCTGGATTTTGACAAAAGATGAAAAATTCTCCAGCAAAATGAAACGCAGCACAGTGTCAACTCCAGAAACTCCTTCTAAGAAAATGGATATACTTTCATTTTTACACTTGTACACCTTTTAAAAAGAAATAATGATCAAGTACCTTATCATTATAAAGCATAACACAGTTCCTATTAGCTACATACAAACTGCCTAATCATTTAGGACTCATAACTAAATTTTTCATATGACTATTAGACCTCCCTGTTATTCCAGCTGAGCATAAATTGAAAGTAGAATAGCACTTGCATATCCAGGCATTTTGGATGATAATAAAGATGTTTATTGACACTTTTGTGTAACAGAAATATAATGAAAACTAACATCTATGCTCTAAGGATGATGCTAAAGAAAAATATGTTAATCTCATTATTCCCCACAAAATACTAATAAAACATTAAAGAGACTTGCAAAAGCTTACATGCGATAAGTAATTTTCAGTAACTAACATGAAAACTACAATGTTAAACTGAGAACCCACTCAAGTCAGTTTTTTAACAGCTTTAGCTTAAACAACACTTAGGCTATAAAGACCTTTACATTTTATTTACAAAGGGGAAAAAAGTTTACATTTATTTTTCACATATTACTTGCCTGTTTTGAGAAATGTCAACAGATTAAGTTGGTGAAAAAACCTGATGGGTACTCCATCTTGCTGGTTTTTACTACAAGAATAGCTGCATTTCAAGGCAAGCAATACTGGAAAAGCTTATCTGGCATTTTGCCTACTTACAGACACTAAGCCTTCTTCCTGGCTACTCTGCAAACACTTTCAAGTAGTGAAAGGCTGAGATTGTAGTTTTTCTTTTCTACTACATAATTATGTAACTCTGATCCTTTGGTTAACAATGATTCATTAGGCATGAATCCATGTTTTCTTCCAAAGGATGTAAGCTCATTCTGTCATGTAATGCTGCAGAGTTCTCTCGACACCTAAAAACTGTGTCCCAGAATTACCACGACAATCCTTTTCAGGTTACACCGCCTAATCCCTAAGCAAAATTAATCTTGATTAATTTTCTCTGCTGGAGAAAATACCTTTTCCCCACAAGGACCTTCACCAAGAGAGGAGTAGAACGCTATTCCCTACCATGCAGCATGAACTCAGGATGAGAACATTTGGGGTGAAACTGGGGTACAGTGACCATTTTCCCAGTAAGACCCTGGGGACACTATGGCTCTCAAGACGCACTGCCAGGATCTAGTTCAGAAAGGGATTTAACTGAACAAATAATTAAAAGATTAAGAGCAACTCTGTTTATGCTGTGGTGAGCTTCAGATTACTGCTAGACATCTATGACAAAATGCCAGCCAAGCAAGCCGAAATGAACACTTAAACAGAATGAATTCACTTGGGATAACTGAGACAGATCTGCGATCTGTATAGTGTCATAAAATGTGTGGTGTGATTACAGATTATTGAAAATAACTGCAAAATCCAGAACAGAGAAATTTATCTTTGAAAACAACATAAAAACTACCAGATACTGCTACAGACACAGCAGTGTCTTCCTTCTACCTAACCCAACAAAACACAACACTTGGGATAATTCTTTAACAGTATTTTTTAAAATAAAAAAGTAATTCCATTTCTGTCAATATGAAGCATCTTATTTTCTGATTTATGTTTACATCATAAGCAGCATGATGTATAGCAAACTATACAAAGAAAGCAAGTCACTCTGGACAAGAGGACAACCATCTTGATTCAGCAAATAACAACATTTACCAGAAATTTCAACCTGGCAAATATTATAGTTATCCATCATGCATCATGAATTAACTTCGTGCTTCATTTAAAATTCATAGTCTATTTTTTGCTAACATGTTGCATATAGTGCCACTGTCTTGTCCATTTTCTTCTATTAGGAAATAGTCTTCTGTGCACTACTTGCAAAAATGAGATAGATATAAAAAACTTTAGTGCAGTGTACCAAACATTTCCACTGCTGTAAATCATTATTATTCAAATAAAGAGTGCTCAAGGTGAGCATTTTAAACAAGAGTGAGCATTTTAAAAGCACTGCTACAATAACTTTCTAGTTCTTTCCAAAAGAGAGCAAAAAAAAAAAAAACAAAACCCCAAAAAAACCAAAAAAACCCAAACAAAAAAAAAAAACCAAAAACAAAAAAAAAACCAAACCCCACATCAAATTTTAGTTGTTGCTGCTATTTCCATCCAGAATTTCAGGAAATTAATGGTTTTTGACAGAAATTTCTTTTTCTACATTAGAAATCCTTGGTTCCAGGACAATTTTAACAATGTAAAGAAGTAATTGTCTTCAACTTTTAAAGTTCCAATGTAAAGAGGTAATTGTCCTCAACTTCTAATAAAAACTATCAAACAAAACCGTATTTGTTTCCAGATGTTCTTTTAAAAAATAAAATAAATTTGCCTCATGAAGTCAGTATAAAGCATCATAAAATAGCAAAGGTTCAGACCAAATGCTTGCTGCAGACATTGTATACATTCACCAAAAGACCAAGAACTGCTGTTTTCTAAGAAATATTCAGCATCTGATGCAAAGTTTATAAACTTACATAACTTTATAGCAAATGATTCCCTTCCAGAAGCAGGGATAATCTCACTTTGCATTCCCCTGTCAAATATCCTTTGTATTTGATTAATTAACAAGGCATCATTGGGATATTAGAACTATCTTAAGTGTTTGGAGTTGAACCTCAGATTTTCGTGCTCATCCAAGTGAGGGTGCAGAAATTACCCTAAGCTTCTCACAGTGGCTTCTTCAACAGCACAATTCTTGTGAAAACTGCAGTTTTCTACCCAACAAAGTGGCTGATGAGGCACAAACACAGCCCAAAAGGTGTTTCATTACAAGCTCCTGGCATTATCTCTGAACAGACTTTATCTAAATCTGCTGCTTATTATATAGTGTTGGCAGGATGCCCAAAGAGTTCACCCCTCTGCACCGGAATAACTTCAAGAAATACATTTAAAATTCTAACACTACATTTATGGGTACAGGATCAGGACCAGAATATTCATCTATTCAATAAAACTCACAGAAAACAGTTTACCTGCCTGTCTGATCTCAGCTGCCTGACTTCACACATCCACACATTTTTGCCTCACTTCCCCTCTTCCTATTTGAGAGAGCAGGCAGGGCTTTCTTAGCAGTAAAGGACAGAGGAAACAGGTGGTTGGTTTTGTTTGCTCTCATTTAGATGGATCTAGAGTGCTGGTAGATTAAAGTTCTGGTATTTAGCATTTTGATATAGTTGGCATATATTTCTATTTAAAGGACTCAATTGTCCAGAGCTTATTTCTTCTTCTAGTGAGATTTTTTTTCCAGATCTTCTGGGAGAAAGTCTGCAGATAGGATTAGATTGGAAATGCTATTGCTTTCAGTGTACTTAAGACACTGGCAGGGATGAGAATTTAAATGAGAGATTTCAGATGTCTGCATTATGCACTTCACAAATTCCTTCTTGCCTAAGGGAGGTAAGAACAACAACAAACCTAGCTCATTTCCAAGTTAATTTAAAAGCAGAGTTTGATGGCAGAATATTTGCATATGTTAGCTTCAAGACAGATGCAATATATGCCATCAATATTTGCACGCATACATTTTAAGGTATGGCTTCTTTTTCTACAAATTCTTTGTGTGTACTATAAAAGCTACACAAACCTTTTCCCACTGGGGTCTTGGAAAATAAGGAGGGGAAGAAAAACCCCAATTCATATAATTTGACAGAACATTCCTTTAGAGTGGAAGAACTTAAATTTTGGTTTTCCAATTTTCAGGATATACCCCTTCATCATGTATTTCATTTCAGACAGCATGTACTGAGTAATAGCTTTCTGTATGTGTCATGGCTTTATTTTGCTTTAGGATTAGGAAACAGGAGGCAGTTTTGAGACAATTTATCCTATTAACAGGTCAATGTGCTTACTAGAAGTTTGTATTTTGTATAGAATGGATTTAACTCATCTCTACAAGCAGAGGTGTGCTGCACAACCAGGATACCTTGCTAAACTGTGATGGCAAGATACAGCTCCACAAACATGTGTAGGCACAAGAAAAGGTGGTGACAAAACTGAAAGGTTCCACCAGATTTAAGTATTCTTGATATTGAGACATGGAAATCAATGTTAGCACAGCACTGGTTCCTGATCTACCACTTAAGTGCCACATGAAGAAATCCAAGCATTATTAGCAGCCTCAAGAAAAAACCAACTCAGCTGCTGAGCTGGCAGCTACATTTATCTCCTCTCCCTACTGAAACTCCAGGTTACAGCCCAACTCTTGATTCAACCAGCTGAGGGGATCTTGCCAAATTCCAAGGGAGCCAAATTTGGCCTCTTTCTCTTCCAGAATTCCAGGAAGAATTGACAGTTTACTTAAAGCTTCCAGAAATATTTTTGTTACACTCACAGTACTGGTTGTTCTAAAAAAAGGATATAGATCTCTTATGTCTGGGAAGTAATTCTGTACATAAATGAAAGCATTAACCCTGCTTAATTTCATTTTATTATCTCTGAACTACAGATGTGTGGCTTTAAAAAATATAAAAGGTAAGCAGGGGGATGTGCTAAGCCTGTAACTATGTTTTCCCATACTTTACATTAACTGAAAACATTAACATTAGTCTTTAGCATTCTGGAAAAGAGAAATGAATTCACTGTTTTTTTCAGTACTGCATGCTGACAGGTTTAAAACACACTCATTTTCTTAAGTGCCAACATTAACTTTGGATGCACATCTACACAATTTCTCCTTTATTTCCTCAAACCCTTCCAAAAATATTAATTTGAATAAGCATTTCAAACAAGACAAAATGGAACTAAGATTTTTATGTTGCTTTCATAGATATTTCCTTAAACTGACTGAAACACAGGTGAATTGTTAAATTGGAGTGTAATTTAATTATCTGGGCATGCAGTTTATCTGTACAGTATTATGACTTTTACCTTACTGTTCCCACTGGAAAAATGCATCTTCACCATAACCTTAAGCAGGTGTATAAATTTCATGACTTCAAAAGATGGAAATGGAGCCAGGAAATCCCACTGGTTAGTAATCAATTTTTTTTCCAAAGGGAAAGCATTAGAATATATAGCCTAAGGTGCTCAGCAGAAAGCAAATAAAACCTGAAATACTATGAATAAAGGCCCTAGAAACTTAAAACTATCATTAAGTAAAAAGCTTTCTCTCATTCTGTATTTTGTTTTACTGCTAAATTAATTTATCCTCCCCCAAACAATAAAACTACCACCAAACTAATTTCAGAAGGTGTTTTAGAGGGATAAATGGATAATAGATGTTTTGTCAGTGACCTCTGTGTGCAGAGCTGCTCGAAGGAATCATGTGAGCAGCAGCAACTGTAATAAACACTGTTTTACTGCAGTGCCCAAAACCTTCAGTGTGTCAAGGGGGAACTTCTGCAAACACATCAAGGAAAATATCTGTCATGACATTTGATATGAAAACCATTACACTGCTGTGTTAAAACCCTTCATTTTGCCGATATTTGAAAGTAACTGGATTTCACAAGACTTTTAAATTGGTGTACATATTCTGCAAGCTGAAAGTATTTTCTACCACAGAAGTTACAGGAGAAGCTGCATGCAACAATCTAGGGGAAAATCTGTAAATAAAAAGCACTGTAAAATGGAGTGTTGATACTGTCAAAATTAATCAATAATTAAAGTACTTTGACAAGAAGATTTCTCAAGAGCCTCCATCTTCTCAATGTTAAATTATGAAAGTGTGAATCAGATGTTCTTGTGTTTCATGTGAATATCATATAATGTGTTCTTGCACTATTGCATCTGGGGAGGTTTTAAAAGACTCAATTTACATTTAAAAACCTGTTTGTTATTTATTGAGTTCTTATACCATAATATCAGACTTGAAGGGGCTTGATTTCAGAGCACTGTTAGAAAAAGAATAGGGATAACTGAAAAAGTACTGATTTTATATAGGTGAAATTTGGTATTTGGACCAGTTAATTTAGTTTTTATTCTAAATAATTGCATCCAATTAAAAAAAACCCTCAAGGCTTATATATTGATTGCAAAAAAAATCAGACCAAATTATAAAAATTATGTAAGACTGGATAATATGAAAATAATTAGACTAGCTAGGTAACAAGTAAGAGTCCTACAGGTATCTTGGACTTTACACCATTTCACCTTGAGGTTTATGAACCATTTTTCTTCACAGTTCATATCTAAAAACGTTTAAAACAAGAAACCAGGCATGTGACAACAAAGCCACACAACCTCTTCCTGTTACTTCAGGGGGCAGGAACTTGAAAGAGAACACACAGAAATGCTTTGGGTTTGGGGAATGTTTTATGGTTTGGTCTTTGTTTGGGGATTTTTATTTGCTTGTTTTGTGAAGAAGAAAGTTCTAAAATTATACAAGAAAAGCATGATGTTTCCAATAAAAAAAAGACAGAAGTAGTCACACTGTAGTTGATATTAGTATTACTTAAGGCAGTAAAGGTTTTAATTTATTACAAGTGCTACCTGGAGTAAATAAACAGAGGCAAGCTGATGCTGCCCTGGTAAAGTGCACTCCCTGTAAGACTTCTCAGGAATTCCAGCCTCCTGACTTCTTACAGGCTGAGTTTTGAAAAGGATGAACCAGGCACAACACTTTAGGCACACTGGCCATTCCATTTCAGCTAAAGAAGCAATCACAGTGCTGAAATCAACCACAGCCTGTGAGAGCACTCCTGAATAAATAGGTGATGGACTAATAACACTCTGGGGTATCTATATTAAAGTTACTAAGGAGTTCTTCAACAACTGCTTATAGATACCTAACTTTATATTTTAACTCTGCTTCAGGCTTTCCAAAGTAAACATGAAAGTAAAGGCAGAGGCATCCCAGAAAATGGTGCATGCAGCTGCACAAATATAATCTAGATATGTGCTACAGCAATGCTCATAAGCCAGTTTTCATAACAGGAGATCTGTTGATTACCCTTGACATGGAAAATATCCTAAATTCCAAGCACAGTCTTCTTCCTCCTTTAAAAGCTTGTAGCTGTATGTTACATTGCCATCTTTATACAGTGGATTATTTTGATGAAACTATACTTGGAATATTATGACACGAGTGAAATTCTTTAATGTATTCAATGCTATTGAATAGTGAATTATTTCCTGGGCTTGCATTCTTGAGAAGTGTCAGCATAATACAAGATGGGGGAATGCACAAAATGGAGTAGCTGGTATTTTAAAACACCTAGGTCAGATTGCCAAAACCTAGAAAACAAGCCATGTAACTAAATCAGGGAAATTATATTCTTAGTTTTTTAGATTTTTAACTTATGGTTAAGTGCACGTATCATATGCCAAGCTCAGAACTGTTCTGAAGTCCCATCTGTTTGATCCCTTTCTCCTGCTTTTACTGACAGCCAGGGCTATGCCTGGATTACAGTTACTATTATGCAGAAGTCTCACAATAAAACCTGACAGTATATAAACATTTATCCAAACTGTATTTTCATTAAATGGGGATTCAATCCTTCTGCTCTCATGACAGATTTTAAATGAAGCTGAGAAAACTGGTATATTTCTTTTTTAATCAACTAAATGTAAAAATGGGAAATTTATGCATAAATATGAGCAAGATCACCAAGCTCAGAATTCACCAGAACAGCATGCATGCATCAAAACCAGACTGTCCAATGAAATCTGAAAACTCTGGGATTGCAACCACAGTAGCAGACTTCAGATGCTGATGTATGACCTGCTGTAATTTGGTCAAGTGGAAATTATGTTTTGTTTACTGTGCATTTGTGAGTCTATTCTTTCATTCCCCACTGTCAGAAAACTTACCCAGGCTTTCTATTGCTTGAAGGAGAGATGAAGGGCAGGAAGACAGGATGAAAGGTATATCTTATCCAACATACTCCAATCTATAAAGAGTGCATCAGAGTTCATCACCAGTGCCCAGACTTCCTGTGCATACACAATTGTCTTAATGGCTTCTTCCAGAGGAGAAATTTAAAAGTACAACCCTCTTCTCCCCTCAAAAGTTTTAGCCGCTTACTCAGCCAGTGTTTTCCTATCCTAAATGGGTTATCTAAAGAAAATGCAGAGACTAAAAAGGAAAAAAACAATGTAGAAAGAATCAATCACAAAAAGAACCCAAAAACCTCAACGCCACAAGCCAAACTCAAAAAAAAAAATCCCCAGAATGACTTGAGATGGGGTATTTTAAATAAAATTCTACAAAGAAAACTTGAACAGGTCTTTTTAAAGCCAGGATTACATAATACCCCATTAAACACTGATGTGTCAGAGTTGACTGTGTACTTGATTTTTTTGGTGTAAATTACAAATTAAGGCACTCTCACCATTCAGCTTTAATTCTCAAGGTGGCAACACTGAAAAAATTTAAGCATATGGAGAAGCTAAATATGAAGTTTCCCTACCAATGACCTTAAAACAAGCTCATGTTAAACCATTCACAAAAATAAACACTGAAGTCACAGCTTTAAAATAGCACAAAACATCCAGTGGATCTTGTTTGTTACCTAACCACGCAGGAGAACTCTTGCCAGTTTACATCCCAGGCAATTTTTCACCAGGAGATAGTGAGTAAAATGCAGAAATTTGAATAAAAAAATGAATTACAGAATTTGAATTAAATTTAGAATAAAAATAATTAAATTTTTTAAAATAAAATTAAGTTCCTGTGACTTCAGGACACTCCTCTGTAGGTGAACAGGAATGGAAGATCCATGTTCAGGGCTCCTTCTGACCTCATCTTCTGTGTTCCCAGTGGCCTCCTGCCACACAGCCTCCCCCCTGCCCTTGGCCAAGGGTGCACCTTGGTCCCACTCCCCACAGTGATGGGTGCAGAGCAGGAACCCCAGAGGACAGGAATGAGCCAGAGCCCTCCAACACCCCAGTGCCAGCGGGACCCCTGGCAGCTGGAGGCACAAAATGGGCACGTGCCAACCTTCCAACAACAGCACCAGGGAGTGTGTGAACTCTGAAAGGGGCTTGGGCTGCCAGGTGAGCCATGAGGATACAGAGGAGGCCCAAGGTGTAGCTCAAACATTTATTAACTGCTACCCAATCTCTGTCCCTTTATAATTTGCATGTTTATCCTTAAAAACACACACACAAGAAGAACAACTGCACAACTCCCTAAGAGTATCATCTACTAATACCCTTCAAACCTGACCAAGTGGGCTAAGAGTTTTTTGCTCATCCAAGGTCCTCTGTCTGCAGCTGTTCCACATGGCAAACTCCCATTTCAGTAAATTGGTGCTCTGCTCCCAGAACAGATGCAAAATCACTCTCACAGTGAAAATATACAATGCAGCCTGATTCCAAGAACAAAGTATCATTTTAACTCTTCATAATTCTGTATTCAAATTATTCTTTTTGATTGCAGTGGGAATTCCATAACCCTTGTAAAAAAAATTGCTTTTTACTAGTTAGAGGACAATTACAGTATATTAGTACTGTATTTTTCTATATGTGTACATTCTGGCTGTTATTTCTGAGCACTTTTATAGGCTATAGACAGAAAAACACCTGCATCCCACTCATTACTGCACAATCTACCCAGGTAGAGATACAGCATTAAGGGTCAAATTTAAATGTTTCTCTCCATTAATGATAAACCGATCAGTATAAAAGTGATTCTGAACAAGTTGCTGCTTGCAGTGTCCAAGAAAGTACTACAACTAATTACCCTTTAAATTTTAAAATGTACGTTCTTTTGGTATATGAAAACCATTGCTTTACATGGGTCTTTTGGTGTTGCACCATTCCAAGTATCCACCATAAAAAAGATGTTTAATTCCCAGAGAATGTGCCAGTGCCTGGAATTTGTACAGGCAACAAAACCCTTAGACAGGAGCCAAGGGACTCCCAGAGATACTGCTGCTTCCCTATGGAAAGATAACACAAGGAAGGGGGTGGAAAAATTTTACTCTGCTGGAAAGAATGAAAAGTCAACATTTTGGAAAACTTCTAGCCATTAGCCAGGCTGCACTATCAGAATCACAGGAAATAAATGAGAATTGGGAAAAGATGATAGGAAAGACCCTGAAAAGTCAAACAAACCAACAACAACAACCAAAAAAAAAAAAAAAAAAAAAAAAAACAAACAAAAAAAAAACCACACAGCTCTAAAGCTGCATATTTTTTAAAATGTAACCCACAATTTAGAAAACCAGTCTGTTTAAAGAGGCTAGCTACAAATTTATCAGCCAATTTAAAAATTCTAATATACATCCATTTTTCTCTGCTATTTTATAAGATTTTTTCTTCAGTTTGAATATTCGGACTATGAGAAACACTTAAATAATTGAGTGATGTAATTCCCTTAACAGCTCATGACATGTCTAAGAAAGACCAAAAAACTTTGTCTGCTTTGAGAAAAAAAAAAAAAGCCTGTGTAGTATTATGAAGGAAGTAGAAAACAACATCAATTTTCCACAATAAATGAATCATAACATTTAAGCATGCCATAAAAAAAATAAGAAGGGAAATGAATGATCACTGAAACAGTATGGTATAAAAAAGTGAAAATCTTGGAAATATTCTTCTGATGATAAGCAGAATTTAATCAATATTTAAATTAATAAATTTCCATTTTTTAGCCAGGAACATGTGACTTTGCAACTTTTTTTTTTTTCTTATTTTATTGGGACTTGGCAGCTCAAGTCCCAAATCCTTCAGGAAATCTTCTGTCCTGGACACTTTTTATTATTTATGCTAGAGTTCTCCATACATTTAGGCGTTCAGATTGGAACTTGGGCATTTGAGTGTCTCAGATCCACCTTTTGTGTGCCATACACAGTATCTTAGGAGTAAATGAGATCAGAAGTAGTCAAAAATGAAAATGTGTTCTTCTGTTTAAAAGATTGCTTAAATAATTGGGGGTCTGGTAAATATGTGTGTTAATATCCTCGTCTTTAGGAAGATACTGCAGTATTCCTTCTGCATATCACTCCTTTTTACTGGCCTCTATGGCTAATTAATACTACTAATAATAAGTGATCTGGCTTTATTTTCAATACATTCAGGATGACCTTACATAACAACAGAAGTTCAGGAGTATAAAAGTGTACAACAGCTATAGAGCAGGTTCAGATCACAGTCCATTTTATCTTTCAGTAATTAAACTTAAGAAATCCTAATTTTAAGAACTACTAGCCCTTCCTCTCTCTCAATTAACAGTACATATAGCTATTGTCAAATACTCTAGCTGGAATACCCAAAATAAAGGGATGCTTCTGGTACGTAGGGGAATGCTGGACTTTCGTATGTTAAAAACCCAACAAAATGAAACAGTAATCCTAACATGATTAGAAAATAGAATACTGAAATTTTCTTCTCTATGGAAAGATTAAAATGTTGCTTCTTGTATCTACATATTTCTATTTAAGATTACCACAAACTAGTAAAAAACTCACCAGCTGTGAGGGATGCAGTCAAATCAGAGGAAAAAAATTCCATTGCCTTCAAACATTCTACACCTGAATGCTTATTTTTTTTTCCCTAATGCTTCCTGCCTCAGGCAGGAGAACTTTCTGGCACTTTTTGGCAGGTGACTTACCGGCAGTGTTTGTGGGATCCCGTTAAGGTTTCGATCACAAAGCATTCCCCTTCGTTGAGACAATATGCAAGGTCCTTGTCTTTGCATGGCTTAAAGTGCTCAGAGCGCTCCGTGGAATACGTTGTGGTGTCTGAGGAGAAAACAGGCAAAGGAAAGAAATGCTGTAAGGACAAGTACTGGGTATTCCTACAGTACATGAGAAATGAATTTGATCATACTGGGCTCAGTAACAGCAAACACAGACCAAAATAAATGGAAAGCACAGGGCATGCCAACCTCCCTTGGACTGCAGCATTATTTGTAGTCAGGTTTCTTAAAAGATTCATAAGAAATACCAGCAGAAAAACAAACCAGACTGCAGCAAAGTTGGAGTACAATCTCAACCACAACTAATTTCCAAGGTTTGCCTGCTCAAATATAAAGACACCTACTTTGTGTCCTTTATCTAGAACAATGTTTTCATATTACTACATCAAAATGGTTTGAAATAAGAAATAATTTTTTTTTTCAGAAAATCAAGTAAAAATAGCTAGTACAATGTAGATTTAAAAAAAAACAAAAACCCACTACAATGAAATAGGAAAAAAAAAAAAAGCCAAACACGCAAGGTCAATGCTACTTTGAATCACCAGTCCCAAAAAAAGAGCCTAAAACTCAAACACAAGCAATGTGGCAGTGACTGTGTCATTTCACACAGATCATCTGTAGGTGTACGTAAGCCCACCCCCAAATCACAGTTAAAGGCTTGAATACAGGTAGAACTGGTGGCTGCACCTTTGGAATATTCAGTTAATTAGAATTGGAATAGACTGACAGTATGTCAGGGTGAACTATCATTCCTAGCTTCTAATAAAACTCTTGAACCTTTCCAATCCAGTTGGATTAATCACCAATAAAATGAAATTTTCATAGGAAGATGCCTGATTGACACATATTTTAATTTTCTTCACTATGACAAGGCTTTGTCTAACGAAGTGTGATTTTCAAAGTAGATTATTATTTCCACAGAGCCATGATTTAGTCTTAATATTCAATCTTAATTCAAAAAGTTTAAATTCCTAATCACTTTGCAGGACCTGATATACGCTGAAATGGTAAGAGAACATTTCACTGTGTACCATACAGCCTGTCACAAAATATTACATTGACTGCTGTCAAATAAATGAAGCAGTGCTCAACCGACACAGAACCCTGCCAACTCAAAATTATACAAACACTTCTGCTTGGTTTTGCTCATAACTGAATACACACCAAACTAACACCAAAGTTGAAAACCAAAATACTGAACCTGTAACAATATACCTGTAACTACAGTTCGGCAAGAAAATTCAGATATTCCCAAAAACTTGTCAAAACTGCTCTTTGTTCTCTGTATATCTTTAATAAAACACCTCTACAAGTTTTCCTTATATGCAGACTAAATGACAGAAGATAAATAAAACACATTTGAAAATGATAAGAAAATCCACGCCCTATTCTTTGTATGCAACACTTGATTTTTCTTCTCCAGAGATAATGTTGTAGTTTAGTGTTTTCAGTGGAGAGAAAAAATATCCTGGGAATAAACTAACAGTCTTTCCTCAAGTGTTTTTTGAGATTCAGAACAAAAGGCTGTGCCACTGTCCCCCGTAGCAGCACTTACAAAAAAGATGCAGACTAAATAGAAACTATGTTTTTAAAGTTTGCAAGCAAACCCTGAGCTGAAATGTATCAAGTGGAATTTTGGAGATAATACCAGATGTTTATAGATGCAAGAAGTGACTAACAGCTCTCTGCTGGCATTTCAAGATTGATCAGCTTTAATGTAAAAAAAATAAAAAAATAAAAATCCTCACATAGAAAAGAGGTGGCCCAGTTACTTTTTAAGGTCAATTTTACCCAGGAGCACTATAATGACCATTTAAAACTTGATTAGGCAAAAAATAACTATAAACCTGAGTAACCAGTTCTATTTCTACCCCCTTTAAATATGGAAAACTGCAGGTAACATAATTTGAAAGCACTCCTGATAATTACAAAGGTAAGTAAACCTGTGAGATGAGCAGAAATTCAGCTTGATGCAGCTGCAGGGAACAGAACACTTGCATTTGTGAGCCTGCTCTGAAGAAGCAATCTGTGCAAACACCTTTATGAAGGCAGCTGGAATACCCAGCCCAAAGGAATCGGAGTGCTCCCAAAGGATGGGAGCAGAACGAGGGGGACCCAGCGTGGCTGAGGCAGTGACGCAGGGAATTCTCAGGGCACGGCTTTTGAAGTGCAGGAGACTCCTCTTCTACCATCATTAAATCAACAACACCTTGCCAAGGTCAGCATTTTAAAGTTTTAGATGAAATAGATTCTTCAGAAGTTTTGTTCTGCTTTATTTTAATTATTCCTCTGTTTAATATTAATCAACCCTTGTGTTTTGTTTATAAATGGGTATAAATTGCAATACTTAATTTTCTCCACCTGGACACAATCTCTAGCTTTTATTTTGTGTTTTGTTCCTCACCTTTCCAATTAAGTACAACAGTTGTAGGTAACAATGGATGCTGGCAGCTCCTTATGGCAGCCTGGGATTGCACTCCTAATGTTGAAAAGTACCCACTAACTGATAAAAGTCACTAACTGACATCCCAGATATCCCTGGATCTGCTGGATACTTTCTGCTGGAGAGAACTCACATATCCCACACTTGAGTTTCATACAAGTTACAATCCTGCTGTTGTTTTATGTTGCATTCACGAACTCTCCAATAGCTTCATTAAATATTGACAGAAACAAAACCTAAAAACTGGTTCTAAACATAACTGCAAAAAGCACAAAACAACAGAAAACATTGTAGAGACTACAGTTTTCCTGATTCTTTTTCTAATAAATAATAAATCCTATTGTCTCTTGTTTTATTTTAGTCCTAACCAACTACTGAATTGACTTTTCCATGGTAGAATTATCCTTCATAGCTTCAGAAGCCTGATAAACAAACACCATTGTATTGTGATGTTTGACTTTTTAATGATTTTTTTAAAAGAACTAATAAGGCATTCAAAAAACTGAATAATACAGCTCCTTAATTTATTTTTAGTCTTTGGATGTGGTAACAGTCCCAAATGTTTATAAGTAACAAAGGGGAATTTCTGTTAAGCATTCAGATTGTCATTGAATTCAGTGCATATTCCTTAAGGTATTTTTTCATTTTTTTAATTGCCATGTGTCCAGGTGCTTCATGCAAAAGCAGCAGGGGATATTGATTTCTTCTGGAATCATTCCAACTAAGTTGGATGGATTCTAAGCACTCTTGTTCTTATTTTTCTTGCCTTACTCTATCAGCAAAGGCTTACACATGATTCCATACTCCAAAAATTGATACATCATTGCCAACCCTCAGTTACCACTGTGTAATCAAATGAACCAGAACTTCATTCACATTTCAAGATCTTTTATAAACATAGAGTTGATTTCTAAAAACATTCAGTTTTTGGGACTGTTGAAAAAATCAGTAGGAAGTTTACAGATATTATTTTATTTTCTTTAGGTGTAAAAAACTGTTAGGGAAGTTGTATTCCTGTCTCATTAATGTATGTCATCGTATTTATACCAGCACAGGGTGGCTCATTACAGCTGATTTTTGAGTGACCTTCAAGGCATGATATGGTCACCAGAAATGCTATTTGCTCCTTCAAGGCTACCATGTTCAGTGTTTCCAATACTACGCCCTGATACTGATATATCCAACTGCCAGGAAAAAAGCAGGAAAGGAAAGAGTGCAAGATTTAAAATATCCTGTGAAACAGCAGCATTCAGGGCAGGTGCTGCTGCACAGATTGCAGCAGCAGCCATTCCCATCCATCACATCTGTCCTGCAGCACTCCAGCTTCAGAAACAGATTTTACTGGTTACATCTCAAACAAAGCAAGTTTCCTATGCTACCTGTAAATGATACCCACACTCCCTGGCCCTGTCACTGTGAACATTTTTTCCAGGCAGACAACATTAGCTGTGCATAGGGAGAAAAACTGCCCAGGAGAACAAGCGATAGAAAGGCCCTGCAAAACTTTTGTGAACTAGCAGAGAGACACCCAAACTCTGCAGCTACCAAGTCATTAACACAGGTAAG
This sequence comes from Passer domesticus, assembly GCF_036417665.1. Lineage (NCBI taxonomy): Eukaryota > Metazoa > Chordata > Aves > Passeriformes > Passeridae > Passer > Passer domesticus. Next base: position 33,079,983 of record NC_087481.1, read on the forward strand.
GCAATTGCTTGGTGCATTTCCACCAAGGAATATTAAGACACGGTTCATTTTAACATCAGAGCTCACACACTAAAAGAGTTCTTAAAATGCTGCATATTTTGACTACCAGTGATACATATTACCAGCTTTACAGATTCAGTATCAACATGCAAACTGGCTTTATCTTTTTATCCATTTATAACTGATCATTTCCCAGAGAACCATTACCTACTGAGGCACCAAAAAAGCAAGATGCTTATTTTAAATCCCTGATCCCATTTCTAAATGCACTGCAAAAATAAGCCAGATATAGGCAACTGAATTGCCTCTGAAAATATAACTCTAGTTATCAAAAAAATACCTTCTTAAGAAACCCCAATACAATAATACATTTTTTAACAATATATGTCTTTATGACTACTGCATTCTATGAAGAAGGCAGCATAAAAAGTCACTTAATAGCATATAGGGAGTTAAATTTTGTGTTTGGTGAAGTCAGTGGCAAAATATTTACAATGATTCAGTATAAGCAGGGCTCTCTGAAGTTCCTATAGGGTCATGTTGTGCTTCTCTCCTGATACCTCAGAATTATCTGTGGCATCCCTAACTAGAAAGGGTCTTGCACAAAAAATGAAACTTACACACAGAATAGTTTAGATGTGATTTTGTTTATTCACTTACTAAACCTTAAAAAATATAGAACCTAAAATTTTTACTCCTGTGCTTCTACAAGTATCATGGCTTAGAAAGGTTATTTCCCAGTTTAGTGCTTCCCCTATTCCCTCTCCAGTTAGAAACACAAAAGGCAAAGATCACAGGTGGAGATAAGAGCAATTTACTGGAAACAGCAAGGAGAAAAGAAAGGGAACAGTAACAGCAACAATACTGATAACAAAATGTACAATGAGAGGGCAATCTACCGGTGACATGTTCACCAAGGCCAGGACAATGACAAACAAGGAAGTCAGACCCTCTGGCCACCATGATTCCCCCATAGGAAAAAAACTTCCTTCCTTCTCAGATGGGAGAGAGTCCCTTTCCTGCCCCTGGAAAACAAGATTGGGGATGGGGAAGAAAATACCAAGTCCTAGGAAGATATTCATTAAGGCAGAAGGAAGGGAAACTGTAAATATTTAGTGTTTATTTTGAATTAGCCTTAGCTGATGGTAGCTTTTTCTCAAGTTGTTGATATTTGCAAAGAAAACATTCTAGATATTGCCATTTTTAATGCAGAGATTTTGCTTTATCAGTGCTACCTGAACACTAGCTGGCCTTAGCCACAGAATAATTAAGTTAAAAGATTCTAGTAAGAAATTATGAGAAGAAAAAGAAAAAATAAAAAGTCAAAAGACTTCTTGTTCTGAACTTGCTTGAACTCTTTTGCATATATTTATATATAATTAAAACCAAAAGCTTAATTAAAAAGAGGAAAAGTATTTTTTTCCTTTACAGAGGCAATTTTGTATAAACAAGCAAGAGTTCTGGATGTCAATTATTCAAGAAGCTACCCCTTAGCCATTTTTGTGCCAGGGAAAATTTTATTTAATCCAATAACACTTTCAAAGCTTTGACTGCATCATGATATAAAACAAAGTTGTGCTACAGATATGGGACTCGGATTTTTTCTATTATCCTTCAGATTCAAATGAACAAATCTGTATAATTTAGCAACAAACTGAAAACTCAGCCAATGCATCAAAACATTTACAGGTGTTGGCTTCCCAGCCAGACTGGGGGGATCTGGAATTGATATCAGATGCAGCCCCTGTGTCTTCCCTTTGCATCTCATTGTGAGGATTACATAAGAAAGCTCATGGGATATTACCTCAACCTCACAGATCCTCACAGACTGCTTTTCTGCCATCTCACCCAAGCACAGCATCACCTGCACAACTGCAGAACGCTTCCAGAAGATATTACAGTCATCTCTCCAAAAATCACACATGCTCCCTTGTCAGCAACTCCTAAATGAATTCTTTGTGACCTTGTTGTTGATATTTTCTAAATGTTTTTGCAGTTTGAAATCACTATACACAAGTACTAATACATATCTTGAAAAACATATGGAAGCACTTTCAAGTGACTAGTGCATTATTAGCAAATATAATGTGTTATTTACTTGATGCAAAAAGCTCTGAAATATAAAATAAACCCTTTACTTCCATGACTTAAAAAATCAAACTCATCAAGCATTAGTTCTAGAATGTACAAAAATATGCCCACCTAATGCTTTGTCACAACAAACTCAAGCGCAGAAAAGGAAATAATGCCAGTATCACTTTGAAATGTAATATCAGATCACATCTGTCAGAACTTAAAATCTGAACCCTAAACACCACTGAAATTCATCTCTGTATGGGCAATTTGCACATCAGAGCCTGCATTCTCCTGTGCTGCTCACACTGAAACCAGGGAAAGCTGAACAAATGGGAAGTGACTCAGGAGAGAGCCCTGTGAGACACAAAGGGCCAGAAGTTCGGTGCCTAGGAGCCAAAGAAACAGGAGTGACTGGGACTCTAAAAGGGTTTAGTGTTCAAAGTGAAGAATTACACTGAGTTATGACAGCTCTGATGGGCTCTCTAGGTGCAGAGTGCTTTTATCAATCAAATGCATTCAGTTATCCTTCAGTAGAACTTATTAATTAATCTAAAAGAAGCTAATAGAGGAAATCACTGAAAAAGCAGCATATTAGAGATTGTGGCAGAAGCAGATCCATCGCCCACACCAGGGATTCTCTGTTCTTTGACCCCTGCAGTCCCACCCATCCCAGCATATTGACTTCTCTGGAGACACCAAAAGCCCTTGAGACTGGATGGCACCACTGCACCAAAACGGGCACTGTCTTGAGGATGTGAAAATAGCTCTAGGAAATAATCTCTAATAGATGAAGAAACTGAAATACTGTTAAATTTACAGCATAAAAGCAAAACAGTAAATTAATTTAAAAAATAAAATATAGACTTGAAGAGGTACAAGCAAAACGTAGGAGGGGCACCCCAAACCAGAAAACTCTATCTAGGTTAAAGATGCTAGAAGAAAGCAGATCTGTAATACCTGTAATCACCAGCACTCTGAATTAAAAATTCAAAACCACCGAAAACCACCTCACATGAAATCTAGTGAATCAAATAAAGAAAATTAAAAAACTAAATGACCTAAATAATTCAGTACTGCTACAACATGAGTATAAAAGTGGTGTTACAATTATTGTTACATGTAGTAAAAGACCCAATTAACAGTCCTCCAAATCTTTTTATTTCTTATATCACAACTGTCTTCTTTCTCCCTCTGCCTGTGAAACCTTGTGTAGGGGTGGGAATTTAGATGCAAGGACCAGAGGAGAGTAAGGGAATGACAGAAACCTTAGATCTGGAAGGCAAATATTTCTGTTTAGAACATGCAGGGACTTCAGCTTGCCCAGCTCCTGTTAAAGAAATAAATGTTAGGATTGATAGAGGCTAATGGCAGCTGGCAAATGTCCTGCTGGGCACCAATACTTTTTCAGTTACAGATCTGGAACAATCTGTATTTGTACATCCTTCCACATTATGGTATAGGAAAGTTCTTCTGGAAACAGTCTTCTGTGATTCTATACATTTTCATGTGAAAAAAAAAAAAGCAAAGGGAAAAAAAGGAGGCCAATGGCTCCAGAGGGCAGGGGCACTGGCCTGATCAATATTCTAAGGTTTAATGTTTTTCTGGACCATTTACCATTTCCTTAAAGTTGTACAGGAACTGCCCAGCACTGTGTATTCAACATTTAATAAATCACTTCTTAGAGTCACTGCCAAGCTACTGTAGGCTTAGAGGGAGATACCTAATGGAATAAAAGAATTCTTCTAGTTAATATGGAGAAATACTTAACATTTTAATGTAAAAATACTAATTATCAAGAAGATATGAGTAGGTTGTTTGACTGGCAGTGATGCTTTTTCTCCAAGGAATTGAAATAGGTCAAACAATACATTGACTAGAAACAAGGGAAATAAGAAAAGCTATTTTAACTCTAAGCTTCTGCATATTTCCAAGGCATGCAATCTAAAATTTATTCATTACTTCATTTATAATTCTGACATCCTTGTTGTGTGGACATGCAAAGTCAGTCTATGAAGCATTAACATTACTCTCCACATTTCCTTTCACAAAGAAACCCTTATGTTCTAAATTATGCACTATTTTTTAAATCTCTTTTCCTCACTTTATTTCTTTTAATTCAGTCTTCCAGAACAGAAAGGGGATGGGCATGACAAGGTAAAGTGTCTTTGCAACAGTTCTCCCAATCTGCCCTGTTGTGTCCTTGTGTGTGGATTACCTCAGAGGATTTCTCTTTTTCTCAGGTAAGGAGAACAATTTTCCATCTGTTTTTGATGTAGCACTGTCAGAAGTTCACACACTGCAAATCCCCCGGTCTTTACTACCAGCACACAAAAAAATGATCAGCTTGATGGGCCAGCATTTCCCAGTGACAGTAATTAGGTAAATCACATATAGCTTTTTAATTTAAACACACTCTGCTTCAGCACAGCCAAGAGTCAGTCAACTGTGCTAAGGAAGAGCTGGATAATGAGGCTCTTGGTGGGCTACCACAGCCTCAGAAATCAGACTGCAGTCAACAAAACTCAAGTTGGGCTCAGTTTGACCAGAGATGTCAAAGGAACATCTAATATCCCAACATCTGTACAAATATTCTGCAATATTTCACAGAATAATATAAACATGATTTTTTCTATTTCATGCACCTTTGGCTCTTTGGCTCATATTCAAATCAATTTAGTTGCATCCCCCTCTGATCTTCAATTTAGCACAAGATTATAAATTTAACACAAGATTATGATACAACATCCATGATACAAGTCTAAGCCATTGCCTATTAAGTGAAACAGATTTTTCTGCTAAATTCCCTGCAACTGAGACTATTGTGTTGGTACAGAAGTTTAAAAATTGAAACCTCTTGGCTAGTTGCTTATTATTAAAGAATTCACAGCCTTAGTGCAATAAGCCAGTATACATAGTCTTGTTAATGGTAAAGCAAGCAGCAAAGGGAAGAGAAGACAGAGTTTGGGGCTATAAGGAAAGACACTTTGATGAAGACTGAGTATAATGCACTCTGAAATGTCTCTTGGGAACAGCACCACTACAAGTAATATTCTGGTAGGGCTCCTGTTTTTCACCTCAGTCTCCACAAGTCACACCAAAGTTGCACTTGGAAGCACACAAATGCTCCTACATCCAATGTGCTCCACAGTTCTAATTTTATAGCCTGTCACCATACTCACCCTGAGCCAAGCATCACAGGGTCTCACATGTGATCAACTAAGTGCTTGATTACTGACTTTCACGAGATGCAATTATTTGTTAAAATCTGCATTTCACTCATTAATTTCAATGTTAAATAAAAAGGTAAAATATATTTTCTTACTATGGTGGAGATGGTTTAGAGCACGGCTCACTGGCAGGCAAGGGGAAACATGCACACAGCTCTTTTATATAATGCTACCAAGAAGATTATGAAGCATCAGAAACTTAATTAACACCAAAGCTGGCACCAAAAGGAAGTCTAAACTATTTGCCTTCCACATTTAATAATCTCTACAGCAGTTATTTCCTTCCACAACCATCCAGAGAGGACATATAATTCAGTCTTGTAACAGTGACAGCAAGCTAGTAAATGAGTAAAATATTGCCACTGTTATCTAAATGTTTAAAATTCTTCCAACTCCTTCTGAGACCTGAGCACCAAAAGCACAGAAAGCACTCAAGCTACTTAGCATCTACATTTATTCAATGACTTATTAAAAAAAAAAATCTGACACCCCACCATCTACGGCTTTTCTAATAACTCCTTCCCTGCTGCACACACAGAGCCTGTAGCATTGCACACACACATCAAGGAAAACAGCACTGACTGCTGCTGAGCTCTGGTTACCATCAGCCACAGAAGTTCTCTTTCACTGCCAGCCACCTGTGGGCTGACACAGTGGCACCCTGAAGTGCATCTCACCAGCAATTCCAGCTGCCAGAGCTTTTTGGGGTTACGGGTATTTCTGGACATTGCAGCATTCATCCTTAATAATTTTTGAGTGACTGAAGCATTACTGCAGGCAAGCAGAGTGCTGTGCAGTAAACATAATCTGCTTTTTTCAGTAGAATCTACTTGTTTTGGTGTGCGTTGTGGTATTTTGGTTTTACATAACTGAATCAGCCTGTACCATGCATCCTTCAACAAAATAGTTGTGAAAGCTATCATTAAAAAACATTCCAGTAATTACTTAACTCCACTGGAAATCATGAAGAAAAAATACATCCCTGAGAAGTAAGACTAACTAGAATTTTAAAGTTCTCAAAAACACTCAGGTTAATTTTCTATTCATTAATGACTAAACATACTTTGTGGATCTTATGCTCTGCCTTCCCACCTTTAAACTTTTTTGAGGAAAATTATCATACATTGTTTTAAATTAGAGTTTATAAAAAACCAAACCAAAGCAATGCACAAAAACCTACCAAGCCTCTAATTTTATGTACCTGAGAAAGCAGTGTAATCGTAGGACAAATAAATTCAGTGGTCAGTTTTCACCCCAATGCTGCACAAACTCACAAAACATGAAGTTGGCAGAGTGGGCTTCTAGCAGTGTAAATTCAATGCTACACAAACCTCAGTCTTCCTTCACACTTCAAGTTACCACAAAAGCAGCATGACAGAACAAAGCCATCACTTTGACTTTTGAATGTCAAAAAGGATAAAGGAGATGTTAAAATAGCATCAACAAATTTGCACTGTAACAACATTTATGGTATTTGCAATTTTCCCCTATTTGGCATTAGGAAAGGAGAAGAATGAAACATCTGTAGCAGCTTTTCTTCTTACTCTGAGAAGCTTTAAGATGCATTCTCACCCTTCAATCCTCTCCACTCTGCAATTAATTGATTTAGATAATACAGACTAAGAACAATTGCAGCATTCATCTTGCAACAAAACTAGCCTTGAAATAGAAAACAGAAGTATTGCTTGGCTTTCCTATACTCCTGAATCAAATGAAATCCATGGTAGCCTAGGTTATCTACCAGTGTTAGCTAGCAGAGAGAATGAAATCTCACAATACTGAACTTGCATCCTTGCTTCATTACTCAGATTAAGCCAATATATAATTGAAACTGAAATATCTCCTACCTTTACCCATGAGAAATTTGGGCAACATCACAAGCACTTTGTTCTCACTGTACCGGCTGATGGTCTCAAAGCAGTCAGCTTTGCACTGCTACACAAAACAGCTTGAGGTTCAACAAATCAGCAGTGTTGGCATCTGATATAGCTCAAGTAAGGGGGAGGAGAGTCATTGTGAGATGTCACTGACAACTCCATTTCCACTTCTGTGCAAATTAAATGTAGGCTGGGGCACAGAAATGGAACATAATTAGACATAAGAAGTAGGACTGCAGGCTCTGGTTGACTGAAGATACTAGTACAGGAAAGAAAAAGCCAATTAAACCAGTAGTTTAACTCTCAAACTGCAGCATTAATAACCCTAATAGAACTACAAAACAACAACCGCAAAAGTCCAGTTCTGGAAATGCAACACTAAGCATCTCCAATGGCAGCCTAATTCCACTGTAAAATCTCTCCATTGGAAAATGCATCATATACACTGCTCTAGTGCCACCACATTGGAGAAAAATATATATACAAGCAACAGATGTGATCACTGAAATATGAGAACACAATATGAGCAATTAACAATTGGGTGAGAAAAGACAACAGGAAAACTACATTATCCTCTTTTGATGGCTTCTAAATTTTAAATCTGCTACATACAACAACTGAATAACTGCTCTAACTTAGACCACTTACACATCTTTCAACCTGCTAACCAGAATAACAAGCACAGTATTTCACAATCATTATTGGGTTTGGCCTTTTCTAATGACATTTTATAACTAGTAGGGGAATTATTGTCTACTCAGAAGCTGCCCACCAGGCAGCAAACTTATCACTACTGCAGCTGCCTCTGAATTTGTCATGTTACAAAGCTGACTCAGACAGCGATTTCGTGCCAGAAGATCTTTGGCAGCAGCAGCAAAAATCCTAGTAATATCCTCTGGAAAACACAACTGCTACTCTTGGAAGGGTGGAAAAGACCAAGAAAAAAAATCAGCTGATAAATCAGATAAGCTGGTTTCAAAATGCTTCAGCAATCATTGTCAAATGTTCACAGGAGATGAACCCTATCAGTAATCAGCATCCCATTTCAGGTTTGTGAAAAGAATTCCAGGCAGGAATACTCTTCACAGTATTTTGCTCCCTCCTCTTCCAAAGAATGATTAACTTCAGACTTTGTTTCTCCAGTCATGTAGCTTTTTAAATTATTCTTATGTAACATTGCCCAGGTCACACCAAGAGGTCCATATATACTTAAATATGTGAGGCTTTAAATCATAGGTAAAGTGGATTCAAACAGTGGTGCTTGACACAAATAGTTCACCCAGTTTATCCAGGTTCAAATTCAGGACTTAACTGAGAGAGGCACGACACACCTCTCTCTCTGCTCACATCAACATACATTTGCTTCTTAGCTATTCCTAAGAAAACACAAAGATCATTTCCTTTACAATCTACCCTACTGCTTTCCCAAGTAAATCCTCCCAGAGCAAAGATTGTTTTATTGGTGCAAGTTCTGACCAAGGATACCACGAAAGAAAGTGGAATAAGATCCTGAGTAAAAAAAAAAATGAAGAATAAATCAATCAATCAGGTGCTAAAGCATAATTTCTCCAAATATAAATGACATAGGCTAGCAGGTTGTAAAAGGGTCAAAAAATACAAGGCAGGAGAAGGGAAGTGAAAAAGACAACTAACAAACAAAAAAGCTGGAAACTCAGGATGTCAAGAAAAGGCAACAAAAATCTGCTCACACAAACAGGAAACACACAGAATTACAAAAAAACATGTAAGACTACATTTTACATAGCTGAGATATAAAATGGATGAATCCAGGGCTGAAGAAGTATCACTTATTAAACAGCAGGGTACTTTAAGTTTGTAAGTAGCAGGTATGTAATTAATAATCCACTATTTATTTACTTATTTTAACCATTCATTTCACAAATCACTTGAAACTTTTACTTAATCTGCTTTGAACTAGGGTATAAGCATACAACTGCTTCTTCTCCAGTTAGACCAATATTAAACCAAGGTTACCGACATCACTTACTAAAAAGGGGAAAGTCCCCAATATGTAAGCTAATATTTAAGCCTGGTATAGAAGTACTCATTCAGATTGAAATGACAAGGTAGTTCATTTTAAATCTGGGATTTTTTCTTTTTCTTTAAAAGAGTTATTTTTACACTGCCTCAGCTTTCAGTTTGTTTTTGCCAACACTAAATTTAGACTGACTGCTCTAAAAAAGCAGTAGAAAATGTGTGATGGTATGGACCTAATTAAAACCCGAGCAAAAGCACAGAAAACTTGGGGACAGGGGAAAGCACACCATCAGAAGTTCTCTACCACACAGAGAAAGTAGAAATCTTTGGCTTTAGAGTTAGGCTGAATTAGCCATCTTTTGCATCTTACCATAAATTAAAAGGTTATTTAAACAGATCCCATGCCAGCCCCCTTGAATAGGCACTGGCACATATAAGAAAGACATACACCCACATCTAGGAGAAAGTCAGAATTTGTTTCCTTAAAGCTGATCTCATTTTTGCTGCAACAGCCTCTGTGGGGCACTGGAGGTTGGAGCGAGCTAGAACAAGCTAGAACAATTTTCAGACTATCTAGTTTGCATAAGCAATAAGGTTGGCATCTGGTGGCTCTAAAAATAAATATAACTAAAAAAAAAAAATCAGTCCTGAGATGGTAGAATTAATGCTTCACATCCCTTTTGGCAGCTTGTATCTCTCCATTTGCCAGCTACTCTATTTTCTTGCTGTTTTCTCCAGTTGAGTATGCTTCATGGTTATTCAGAAGATTTATCTATTTTCTTATGCTACTGCCTTAGTAATGTCAAACATGCAAGATGATACTTTCTGCTAGCAAATTCTCTTCCCACTAGATGACAAGGACTTCAAAGACAGAACAAACATCTTGAGTCTCTATTACCCAGCTTCCCACTTGCGCACACACTGTGTGCAGAGTTGGTTTGAGGCGGCAACTCGATAGCAAAGCAAGACACAGAGCACATCAGTTCTGCTCATCTTGTCGATGCAGATGGGCTGCTGGAGCTCAGCATCAAACAAACGCAGCAGCACACCCTGCCACACACATAATCATAAGGCTTGCAGGCTTGTCTCTGAGCACCCACGAAATATGGATATTGCTGACAATCTTGGTATGTTGTGGTATATCAGAGTTCAAATCTGAAGGAAGTGGCTTTTGAGTACTGAGATCTGTACCACACCTGAATTGACTATTAGAAATGAAAAACTTATAGAATCACCAAGAGCCAGTGTAGAAGCAAATCAGGACTTTTAGACATCTGCTGTAGCTGGATAAAGTCTCAGCTGGTATCAGCCAAGCCCACAGATCTGTTCCACACACCATGGCTGCTTCGATCAATATCTGCATAGTGCTAAAATTGGGGATGCTCCAAGAAACATACATATCCCCAAATCCACATATTGTATCCACAATTACCGTAACACGGCCAATTAGTGCTGCTAATGATTGTTTCAGAAAATGAACAGATCACTGATGCTGCATTTTTCCATGCCAGCACAAGTGCAGAGGCATCACGAGGCTGTGGGTCTGAGAAACCTCACCTGACACGTTCAGAGACTGCAGTGCCCTTCCACGTGCAGCAGTGCAGTGTAACCACTTCTGGTGATTTTCCCAGGCTCTCCTTTCATCACAGCATTATCAAACAGATGTGAGACTTCTGAGGAGAGTGAACAACCAGGCAAACAGCTGAGAGCTTGTACATTTATAAAACTTTGGCTGAAATTCAGCCTTCCAACAGCTGCAGCCATGTTCATGACATTTTGGGAAAACTGAACTTCACTATTATGGAGATTTTGCTTTTGTGTGCAAGTTTTTGCTGCCCTATTTTAGGATTCAGGAAGGATTCGACACTTCATATCTCTCTCTGGGTAAAGCTTAATTTTTAATGAATTTTAATTAAGAACTGAAGCCCCACCCTCTATCCACCCCCACAGAACTCATAACGCCAGCGACCATCTCTTCCATTTCCTTCCCTCCCTCTTCAGCACTGCAGGCAGAATGTACAGAGAGTGGGACCCTCCCATCTCTTCACAGAATTAGACAGACTGGGAGCACACCAGGAAGCAATTCAGATTATGGCATTATTTCAAAAGCTGTGTACTTTGAACATTCCTGGAAATGCCAGAAGAAATCTGAGGATCTGTAATTTTTTCAGTGTTCATATCTGGGACACATTGTACATAGGGAGAACTTTCAAGGGCTGAGGGTTTAGTGTTCTGAGCTATCCTAAAAATCAGTGCACAGCAAAAACCAGGACAGAATCTGCCCTAAAACCAAGAACAGTTACAAGTCTCACTTCATAGATGTTAATATTCTCCATACTGCTGTAAGCTATATTTGATATTACTTGTCTAGCATCAGAGCTATGCAGAGTACTTCACAAAATGTAGGAAATGGAGATTTACTCCTAGGAAATTAGTGTCTCCTGAGTTTTAAGGAAAAACACCATGTAAAAGGTCACAAAATACAGAAATACTAAGGTAACCTTCCTCTCTGATTGTTATTCAAGTTTCCTTACAGATGGCTTTCAACAAAGGCTTTATGGCTGAAGAATTAGATAAGCAGTCATTGCAAATATCTAGGCTTTTGTACAGTGTTCATAACTATGACATAGCAATGATTTTGAGAAAATAACACCAAAACAAATAACATCGCCCCATGCCCCTTTATTTTTTCCTGCAGATCCAAAAAAGGATTTAGAAACTTCTTCCCCTCCTCAGCTTTTAATTCCACTACTTCCATACTACTTTGATCTGGGCTTCTTGACAGACATGCACTTCCCAATCCCATTCTGAACTGGGTGTCCAATTTTGCAGATACACTTCATTGCTTTGTGTTCATTACTGAGTCTCTTCCTCATGTAATCATGGCATACAGGACTCTGTACATGCACAAACACTGTTTAGTTTCACCAGGACAGAGGCCAGAGCTAATAATATGCATGGGTTGTTGGCAGCAGTGGAAAAATGTAGGCTGGTGAGCGCTCCTATGTGTCTGATTGTTTATGGAACCAGGCAGGTGCCACCAGGGATAACTTCTGAGGATTATGTGCAACACTTGTGCTTGATAAGATGATGTAATTAATCTGAGTCTCATTCACCTGGTTTTAAATCAAAATGCAGTCCTGTACATGTAGGCATGCATGTGGCTATGTAGGTGCACTCTGGCTTGTTTATAAATGCATCAGTTGTGTGGTGAAAGATTTATGGGGTGGATTGCTGGTAAACAACTTTGGTATCTCATCTCAGTTTCATCTGGGGAGAGGCTATAACATGAAAAAGACTAAGAAAATATTCTGTGCTTCAGCATGTATCTTAAAACTCTAGCACATACAGCAGCTCCCTCCCCCTGGAGCTTTGGGCACCCCTGGTGACACTGGTATTCCAACAACTACGGGTTCACTTTGACAGAGGTACTGGAAGAAACAGCAGAGCCACTTTGTTATTTTCAAATCCAGCAATAAACATGGGATGTTAAAGGCTTCAGCACATTAGTTACTGATCTTGAATCTTTTTAATGATATGAAACATTTTAAGATCCACTGTTTGTCACAGATAGAATATTCTGTGTTTATTTACTGTGATCTAAAGTATCATATTCAAGCAAAGCTTATGAAACACTGTTGGATAGCAGTTAAGATTCTCAGCTTGTTCCAGTTTAAGCAGAGGATGCAAACCTCCCCTAGGTTAGCACTACAGAAAGTTTTATTCCACTAGATACAAGTTTCATTAGATATTCAGTGGGGGAAAAGCATCTTGAATAAATCTCTGTATCAAAACAGCTCTTTGGCCTCATGACTGATACACTACAGGACTATGAAAGGAATGGGAAACATAAAGAGAAAAAAATGCCTCTATTCAGCCCAAGTCCATTTAGAAAAGCATGAATATAAATACCATCATTTCTCTGCCTTCTCCATCTCCACTTTGCCCTGCTTCTATGGAAAGCCTTAAAAATGGTAAAGATAGAATATCATCTCCGAACACATATTTTACAGTGGCTTCTGTCTCTCCAAACTCAAAACTCAACTTCTGCCATCCTAAAGGCATAGAACAAACCCCACAGAACAGGGGTGGGTGAGAAGAAAGTAGGGCCTATTTTTTCCAAAAGCACCCTCTTTGCTAAAACAGGATCACTTTTGAACAGACAAACCTTGTCCTGAAAAAAGAGTAATCTAAAGCAAAGGTTAAATTTATTAATCTTTAACAGAAATACAAGTAAGCCACAGAGAAACAGAGTGATCCACTGGGTGGGACACACACTGTTTACAGCAGAGCCAGGAAATAAACCAAATATTATGGTTCAATGGCTTGAACCATTCTATATCCACTGTCGGAAATGTAATATTCATTTTTACCAAAGTTTTCGCAAATGAAGGTGTGGACCCAAAACACCAGACTTAGATGCAGTCAGCAGCTGTTAAAGTGCAAATGTAATGAATCAGCTATTTCTCAGTCCAAATCACAAAGTCACAGAACCCAAGTTGGAGGGGACCTTGGGAGGTTGCTAGTGCAGCATCATTCTCAAAGCTGGGTCAAACACTGAATTTAGATTGAGTTGCTCAAGGCTTTGTGTTGAGAAGCCTAGAAAACCTCCAAGGACCCATGTCTTCAATATGAAATTTAAATGAAACATGTCAAGAAGAAAATATCCTGAAGATATATCCTATCACTCACCTTTTGAAGAAGGCAAGCATGAGAATTCTGATCATAAATAATGCTATTTCATATTACCTCTTTAAAATAGAGGTGTGCAGCAAGTGAGGGCAAGCAGAGGCCAAAAAGGCAACAGAGAACTTTAAATTATAAATCCAACCTGTCTTCAGGGCTGACTTTTTTTTTAAATTCAAATTTAATGTAATAACAAACGGTGTTTAAAATACAAAAATAACCACACATCCTCCAACAAAAAGGTTCAAACCAACGTGCTCTTGGACAGAGACAGATGCTGTGTGTAAGTGTGCACATGGGTACCTCTTGTCCTTCATGCCCCAAAACCACTTTAGGATACTTATACAGCATAAGGTTTTCTAACCATCCTCTTTGGAAGCATCTGGAAAAGCAACTTGCCAAAAAAATAACTAGGGTGCAGAGTACTGTAAGGAAATTACTATGAAAAAATAGTTTATTTAACTCAAAATACTTTAAGCCTACCCATGCTCATTTAATATATTCAAGATGATGTACTCTGTAATATTTGGTGAGGCAAAGTTTTTCTACTACAAGCCCTGCATCCATATTTTTTCTTCCCGTCTATTAAAAAAAAGTATTTTAAGAAACTTCTTTTCCAAGAAGTACAGTCTTGAAATAACTCACTCTAATGGTGGTGGACTGTAAATCTTAAAACAAATGACACATTTATTTCTGACAACACTCTAGCAATCGCTGTCATTTATGTCTTTTAAAGAGCACATGATGTTGCCTGTGTAAATATTTTTTTCCTCTGATTGGTTTCAATAAAGTAATTTTTCCAGGCAGAACATTTGAATTACCATACATTGAAAAGCAGAATGTCTTATACACATCTGGTTTGGATTTGTGAAGTGGTTTGTTGTTCATACATTTTCAGCTGTGTGGAACAAAATTGTGTTGATGCAGTAAATATTTTTTTATTGAACAAAATGAAAGATGAATTCTGCGAACAGTCCACTGTTAATTACTACAGGTACTTTGCCAAATATTTATTCCAAAAATCATCAACAAACCAAGCTAACAGAGCAGAATAGACACTTGCACAGTGACCCATGGGGTTCAAGCAGAGCACCTAGCATCTTGCTGCACATCAGACAGCCTTTTTAGTTACCATCTGCAACAGGAACATCATCTTGCTTTTTCTGGCTTCTGTCAGTCTAGCCTTTAGGCACCTGAAATGAAATCTATCCCTGATATCCTTTGGAATGCCCTGGAAGGTGTGCTGACTAGCATGGCCTCTGTTGAGGCCCCAGTTTACAGAGTCCCAAAGTAGCTCTGCCAAACCCCTGGGTAAGAAGTGCTCTGTAATCCAGTTAGAAGCAAAGCTACCAACCAGTGTAGCCAGTAAACCCCACTGGCCCACAAACCTCAACCTCTACATCAAGAAAAAAAATAGTAAATTTAATCAGAAGATATGCAACAAGGTTATATGATAATAAAAGAGATGGGTGGGGGAAAGAAACCAAACCTCAGATTCTTAAATTCTTTTCTGGAAGCCAAAAAAGGAACATTTTCTTGCTTGTTCTCTTAACCAGCTGGCATGTTATCTTCTTCAGACAATGCAGAAGCCCTGGTTTCCTTTTTTGTACCTCTTGGTTATCTATCTCCACATTCTGCATATCACAGAGATCAGAATCTCTCCCAGAGACTGGCCTCACTGTTGAGCTTTCTAAGACTGCTGCTCATCAGTCTAGTCTAGATTTCAGCTGCTGATTCATCAGCGTGTGCTTACCTCAAGGGGTCTAGAAATGACCCTTTGTTCCACAGAGCAATTAACTTTGGTCAGCCTGGGAGAGCTTACAGCTCAATCTTTAATAAAGCATTGCACCTACAGAGAGGTTACCTGTACAAACAGGACTGCTGATTCCACATACCTAAACCTGGACTTCAGCAACAGCAGGCAAGTGTTTCTGCATCCTCTGCTGGCATGGGTTACACAGGCTTCCAGCCTCTCCAAAACCCCCAGCGTGAGCCTCCCCAAGTGTCTCCTCCAATTAAGGGCACAGTACTTGGAGAATTACCCACTGTCTGAAAAACACTCACTTGGAAAGCTGCTGAACTGCACAGAGGTTATTATTTAGGAACTTAGGTTTGCACATGTTCATTTAAATGTTCTCATTTTAAAAATAAAATCACATGACATTCTATTCCAATGCATCTGTAGAGTCAGTGATTCATCTAATCAGTTTGCTCTTGTGAAGTCTGATTTACTGACTCGCTCCAAGTACAAATAGCTCTTAAATTGTTTTACTGAATTATTTCATGGCAGTTGCATGAGGATGAGTTGAACATTTTTTTCTTCTGTTCAAAGGCAGAGCTCCTGAAAGTGTCATTTGTGTTAGGCCATGACCTAACTTTCATTGATCCACCACCAACATTGAAATCTTAACCCTGAAAGATCTCTGGATTTGGTGTGTTAATGTTGGCTTTCTGGGAAAGGGATAAAGAAAAATCTGTATCAGTGTTCCTAAAAACAGCTAGCTAGTTCCTGACCTAGCATTCTGCTTTTGCACAACCAATGTTCAGGGAAGGTTTTGTACAACAAAATATAATTAAGTGACATTAGCATTCATATTTATTCATTTACTGCTTTGATGCTGTCACCTCTTCCTCAGTTTGCTGCCTGTGGATTTATGCATTCAAACTTTGCAGGTCTGCAGCATCTCCACCCGGACCATTCACAGGTTTGAAGACTCGGGGGAAGACTGGAACAGACTAAGCTGTTCCAGGGCTGGGTCCAGCCTACAGATGATGCCTCTGCTTGCTCCCACTGCAGTGAGTTCTAAACTAATTAGTACATGATCTGCTGGCACCTTCTACTCTCAGAAGCACGAAGCTCTCGTCAGCTAAGGGTGAAACTATTTACTCAGTTCTCAGGTTACTGCAGCCTGTGATGAGCTGCTGTGGTTAAGAGCGAGCTGTAGATGCAAGATAGTTAAATTCATTCCTGTTCTCATCCGCCCTGAGAAGATGGCAGGACTGATTTCAATCAGCATTTTTAGATGCAGGCTGTTTACATGACATACCTACAGTTTCTAACGACAGCTCAGCATTTTAGCATACAGCCCTCTTTCCCTTCTCATCAAGAGTTTTCATGTAAAAAAGATTAAAAAGATCAGGAACTGTGCAAGGTTTGTGATTTATTCAAGGCTGCAGAGCAAATCACAGCAAGAGGTGCAGTTGTTTCATGTAACATCCAGCTACTGAATTAGTGGGGTTAAGATCCCACATTTCAGCATGATATCCATTCATGAATTATGTTCTTTATGTTTAGTTAGAAACAACAAGAGGAAAAATCCCATAACACTGGTGGGGGGAAAAGTAAAATTGGCCATGGAAATACAATTAAAAGCTTCCCAGCCTGTCCCAGTCTTCAAGGATATATATTCTGCAAGACTCTTCCCATGATGCAAAGGAGTCATTGGCCTTAATGATAAATAAACGTCAAGGCATCAGAATGACTTGACAGAACACATTTTATTCTAACCAGGGTTTAAATGGCAAGTAAATAGTAGGGCCTGCCCTTATTTTAATGGAACAAGTACATAATGGAGATCTTTCAACTTGACATTCCAACAACTATGGCTTCCTCCAGTAACAACAATTTTCATGCAAAATATTTTTAAAACTCACTTTTCCAGAAATTTAATTACTCCTTATGAAATAAAAGCAATAAACTGATACCAACCAACATTTAATGAGACGTCAGACAATTGTGTCAGTCCATAATAGAAGTGCATGTCTGCAGGGAAGTGATATTCAATTCAAACTTGCTAGTTTAGCATGATAGCCTAACAAAATGCTATGTGCCAAAATCACTGACTTATCTTGTTTGGATTTTTTGAAAAGTTGATATTTTAGAACAATTTTTGTACTTGGTTTCATATTTGAGAAATTCAGATAGACTATCAGTCCTCCTGTGAAAGGAACACCTTAAAACGTTATGCAAAAAACATGAGCACAGGCAGCAACCCAGATAACACTTTTTGAAATCTACAGTGTCAATTGACATTATGCCAATACTTAAAAATAATGTCCACAGTTCCAAGTCAGTCAATATACAAAGGTAAGTTGTGGAAAGCACCCAGGATACCTAAATTTTATTTCCACTACTCAAAAGATTTTTTTTAACTTTTAAAAAGGCTGTACCAAGTTTTTGTTACTAGGTAAGTGAATTTAGAAGTCAAATTCTCTCACTACACATGACTAAACTAGCAAATTTTTTAAGATCCAAAACTTGGTCCAAAAAAGAATTCAGGCATATTTTTAATGGCTGAGCACTTCATAATGATCCTTTCCCAGGAGCTGCATACATGACTGAACACAAAGCAGAATTCTGTACCACCTACTCGGAAACAGCAAACATCCAAGCAGCTCCTTCACACTGGAAGGAAATTTCCCAAAACACCAATGTGTTGAACGGAAAGCCTTCCAAGCTTCTTTAGACTGTTTTAGACCCATTTTACAGGTGAGATTCAATTTCAGCCAGCCAGGCTTGCAGATTTCTATTCCTGACCACAACACTGGTTACAGGCACCCCCAGCAGCGGTCAGAGCTGGCAGCCAGTCTCGTGTCACTGCACAGGGACCTGAAGGCCACTGTCCCTGCTCTCACAGCAGCCTGGCTCTGCACCAGGACATCGTCCTGCACACCCATGGCCACAGAGCACCTGCTGCTTTAAAACCCTGAAATAGCCATCCTGGGCACGTTCCACACTGCTGCTGAGTGTGCAGACAGGGGTCCTGACTGCACAGCACCGGGGTACCCTTTGCAAAACAAAGCATCATGAGGCAGATTAAATCAGGAACCCTGAAATGAGAAGTCCCATGAAATCCTAATCTGTAGCCTTAAATGCCCCTTTAGGAACATAGAACAGGCACTGTGATAATGCTATACCTCTTAAAAATATGTACATGCACATGAGGACACTCACTGACCTAATTCTGAACCCTCATCTGAAGGCTTCTTTGCATGAATAAGATCTAAATAAATGTATAACTCCATAAGTAAATTCAGCAGAAAATATAGCTAAGATAGAAACTGCATTAGTCAAATAACTTCATTAGTATCTAAGATTCACTGTTCACATCCCTTAACTCAACTGAAGTTACATATAAATCAGCTAGGGAAGAACCATTAAAGCTGGCCTCTCTTTTGTCTTAAACTTTTTATACAAAAAGCAAATTTATGAAAGCAGAGTCAAAGCTTCCATGGCTGGATGTGTACTATCAAACCAAAATAAATAAACCAAGAAATTGCTAAAGAGTTATGTGGAAAAAAAAAAATCAGACTCTACTAGTCACTCAAAGAAACCTTTAGTGGCTGGACATATATTTAGTAATACTTCATTAGTTGCTTAGGAATAAGACAAGATAGAAAGCCAGTTAAAGAAGTTACAAACCTATTTTCAAAGGAATTATTAGTTTCTTTCCCAGAGTTTTCCCACTGGTAAAATCAAATACTATTTTGATTTACTACTACTTAGTTTTAAGCCAGTCTTTACTACTTCACTGGGCTACTCAAAATATATTTAATCACTGTAAAATTTACCTGTTTGCAAAATACTCAGCTACACCTTTTACAGCCCCCTTCTCCTCCAGTGTCGCAACACATTGCATTTGAGACGGCCACAATACATGGAGTATCATCATAAAATTTCAGAAGGCTTCAACCCATACAGAGCAACATCACTCCACTCCAGAAGGCTGCAAGCATTGCCCTCCTTGTTCCTCAGCCCAGCCTTTTATCCCCTCACGTTGATGCACTGCCCCTGTGTGCCCTCTGCTCCCTTTGGAGGTTGGTCAGTGCCCCTGGGCACTCCCTGGCTCATTGCTGTCAGTGCTGCTCACCTGCTGCTCACAGCTGTGCCCACTGGGGATGAGGCTCTGCCCCACCCCAATTAACACAAACTACCTACAGCACCTGCACCTCTCCAAACAGCATCTCCCTCCATCAGAAGCACTCACTCCACAATTTTACATTTGCTCTGCAGCTCAGCATCTCTTGCTTTTCCTCAATGCTTTCAAGGAGATAAAACTTGCCAGCACTGTCCTTTCCTGCTGAGAGATGGTTGAAACAGACCATTTGTTGTCTTTTGTTACAAAAGCCTGGCCTCAGTGATCCACACACACCGACACCACCACTCAGCTCTGCTTGTTTGGGAACGCAGCCAAACAGCTGAAGAGGCAGAAAGAAAAACCCACAGACCATCAGTGCGTGCAAAACACAGCAGCTATTTATTGCTCAGCAGCACAGGTCGTTCCAACACCAGTGTGATTCTCCTGCACACAAGTCTGCACTCAAGTACTGATGCAGAGCTTGCCTCTTTCTTTCAGGGGACTCTCTAAACTCTGCACAAAACTTCCCTGAGTTAGCAGAGCCATTGCCTCTCCAGCTCCTGTGCTCATTTCCCAGCACTCCCAGAACAATGGACAAGGATGCAATAGCAGGAGCCTCATGAGAAAGGTCACATGCAAATGCTCAATAAGTAATAACAGCATAATGATAGGGGGAAAAAAAACAGGTCAAATTAATTCCTTTGAATTAGCTTCTCCACATAACCTATGGGCAGGAAAGGAATCTGATGGTTTATAAAAGGAGTGAGAGTCACACTGAACCCATACATAATCTGTGAAAATAAACTGATAGCTTTCTAGGCAAAACAGAGATGCAGCTATTGCCATAAAAAAGCAATTGTGACTCTGAATTTTGAGACCAAATCTTTAATGTTGGGAAGTCCAAACTCCTGCTTGAACAGGGACAGCTTTGAACTTCAACAGGTTACTCAGGAATTTGCTTGAGCACATCTCAAACTTCTAGTGAGTGAGAATCCACAAGCTCCTTGAAAATCCATTCCACTGCTTAGTTACCTTCAGAGCAAAGGTATTTCCCTTACATTCCATCATAGCCTCCCTGTCCACATCTCTGACCAGCATATCTTGTTCTGCTCTGCACACCTGCCCAAGGTTAGTCTATCACACACAGAGAACTCATTTGTCCTCACTGAATTTCATCACATTTCTGTTGGCCCATTCCTTCAGCCAGACTAGGACTCCGTGAAGAACAGTGACAAAGTTAATGCCAAAGGACACAGATGGTAGGACAAATATGATAGAAGAATCTATACAACTTCTGAATACTTTACGGTTTGTGGCAGTTTTGTTGGGATTTTTTCACCCCTCCCAACTGTTTTCAGTAAGATTTTTTTCCTTACCTTGAAGCAATAATCTCTGGATAGAGCATCTAAAATAAGCATGTATGCATGTGTCACTACCTTACAATAATACTGTTGCTAAAACTGAATTTTTTTAAAAAAAACCTGCTTTCAAAATTTAGGCCTATTTAATTTACTTTCCAGAAAACACACAGTGAAAATTTAGAAAGACTTTTAAATAGATCCATTTTGATCATTAATGGGATACTTTATTTCACTTATTTTCCAGTCTATTCTCTTCAGCTGACATCTTTATTAATTATTTTTAGCAATTAGAAAATCCATTAGCAAACTATTCATTCAAACTCCTAAGTGAAAAAAATTCAAGTTCAAATGCTTTAAATAGTCCTCAAAGTATTTATTTAGATGCTAGCAAGTTTGCCTGTATTTTCACTTTTATCCTATGTAGGGACTATATTATATTACTTTGGTACTATTTATCGAGTATACAAATGAAACTGCATGGAATTGGGAAAAAAAATCAAAACTAGAGATGAGCAGCAGGTAGTGTGTGATGGACAGTCAGCTTGAAAAAGCTGCAGTTTGACTGTTCTTTTCAAAGACCTGCAGGTATTCTTTCAGCTGTTTTGTGTTTACCTAGAAAGAACTCATCCAACCCCAGAAGAATCTTCGCCTTTGAAGTTGCAGAGAGGGCAAAAAGTAGAATTTGATTTCCTTTTCATCCAAGCCAGTGACATGAGAATTACAAGTAGGAAGAAAACTTTTTATTTTCATAGGAAACTAGCGCTGCCCTCAGATGTACCAAAAACACACCATGCCATGCTGTTCTTACCAAACTGAGTTTGTAATCAGCAACATGAATCCATGTGTTCATGGCATACCATTCTATGCACACAGGGATATTAAAAAATAATAATTTAAAATAAGCTTCAAGTCAATGGAAATTTTATACACAAAATTGTGGGTTTTCCTTCTTAGCATTACAAAATTAACAGATCGGATGTAATTTCATTCTCAACTGCAAAACCATACTTGTTTTTAATGCATTCAGAAAACAAACTTGTAATGTTTCTCTATATTTAATACTACTTACTCCATTCAGCTTTTTCTAATATAATTCCCTGTATTTATTTCTTTCAGTTTTATAATGCATAGGCATATCTCCTCTGAACATTTAATAATAGCATAAACTCTCACACAGTAAGAAAACCTATTTTATAAAAAACTACAAATGATCTACTTAGAGGAACAATGATTTATCACTCAGTAGTATAACTAGAGATATTTCAGAGGATATTTATTATCATGCATTTGCTGTGAGTGCTCTTGTAGCTCTGCAACAGCAGTGCTTGCATGGTGCCAGCAGCTTGCTGAGTCCTGTTGGGAGGACTCACTGAGCTCCCTGGAATAGGTTTCCCTTTCTCCCTTCACAGACATTGAACTTTCAGTAACAGGAATGATATAATAAGAACAAAGCACTCTGGCGAGCATCAGAGGAGGATGTCTGAGACAGAGATGGCAGATAGCCATGCTGTATCCAGAACGTCTTTAACGAAAAACGAACAAAGCAAGACTGTAGTTAAAAAGGAAGGGATACTCTTATCCTTCAACAGCTGATCTTTAATTATTAGACACAATCATTTACTGCTGGATGAGATTTACAGGCTTGTACTAGGTTGTTAGTTTTCAACTCATCTCTACTATAACTGGAGCTACAGTCCAGGAGTAACCTCTAAGACAATAAAGCAGCCTTTTAAAAAAAGCGCGGTCCCTGCCGTATACACGCACGTACACTTAGAACAACCTCTGCAACAAGAGGTGGGAAGAAGAGACAGCTGCCCCCACTATCAACCAAGAAGATACTGAATTACTGCTCTGACTACACAACAGCAGCTAAAATATCTGTTGTTGAGCCTTCTGAAGTTATGCCACCTTCTTAAATAATCCCCATCGTTCTGCTTGTCTGCCAGCAAACCCCAGCAATTCCATTTGAAGCAGCACATAGCATTCCACTCATCAATGAGTGTTTGCATTTCCACCAATGACCATAAGCACCCAAATCACAAAGAAATAAAAGTAATCAGAACCATAAACTTAACACCCTTATATTCTAAAAATATCAGAATAATGCATTCTAACCTTTATTATAGTCCCACTACAGTAGTTCCATTGCTTTCATTTTGTTATTTCAGCACATGTATGAATAAAGTCGTTCCTTTATTCATACTCAAAATCTTGAAGGCAGTTTCTGAAGAGACCTATGGCTCTGTTCAAATGCCTTTTTTCCTTTCATTTCTGTACATTTCATCCTTATAATCAGGCAATTGCTACGTATATTAATTGAGACTTCAAACAGGCTATGGCAGGTATTAAAATTATTGTGAGGACAGGAAAAGTGTAATCACTTTTGGACAGAAAAAGTGTAATCAAAAGTGTAAATGACTTAAGAACATGTCAAGCAGTACACTGACGTATTTTACTTAGTAACACCCAGATAAATTTTAAAAAATTAAAAATATCTATATATAGCTCTGAAACACCTACTTAGCAAAGTCACTGCCTCCTGTAAACCACATCTGGACCACTGTGGAGATGATCATATTGCAATATGGCAGTCCCTACCATTAAAGGAGCAATTAAGAAATATGTATCAGCCTTCCTGCTTTCATGATGAGAACATTCTTAAGTCTCCTGTGTTACTCTTCTGGCATCTTTCTAACCTTCATAAACACAGTCAGAGCTGCACCTGAATCTACTGTTGGTTGCCGAGGTGAGTACCACATTTAGAAAAACAGATGATGTACATGAACGGTTTCTCCTGTATCTTACTATCTTGGACATAAATATCAGAATGAAACACACAACAAGATACAACCTTCATTTTTACACAGCAGAATTCTTCAATATATTGTTATTGTGGCAATGCAAAAAAAAAAATACATCCAGTGTATGTATTTCATGCTTCCTTCATGAAATTCTAACCCATTTTGTTCCATTTTAACACTCTTTGACACGTAGCCATTGTGCAGGGTAGGATATGTCTAATTCTGTACACTTCTAAATGTGCTGGGCATGAATTAATTGCAATTTTCTACGTGAATATCTCCACAGCATTTGACACAGAGCCCCATAGCCTCATCCTACAGAAACTGAGGTGTTATGCTCTGGACAAGTTGGTGACATAGGACCCAAGTGGTGGGTGGGGAACTGACCAACCATGCCCAGAGTGTGGTGGGAAATCACTCCTCAAAGTGGGGTACCCAGGGTGTGACATTCACACCAGCACTATTTAATGTTTGCATCATCCATGATCTGGATGATGGGCTCAAACACACCCTGATGAAGTTTGCCCATGATGGCAAACTGAAAGGGAAGCAGACACTTGGAAGGGAAATTCACTCTGCAGGAACAGACCTGGATAGGCTGGAAGTTCAAAGAAGCCCAAATGGACAAGCATAAGACCTTGCACCTGGGAAAAACAAAATCCAGGTGTGCAGCACAGACTGGAATCTAACCAGCCTCTCCACAGAGCTCACTGGGAAGAGCTCTGTGGAGAGGGACCCAGGGTGCAACAAGGTCAACGTGAGTCAACCCTGTGCTGCTGCAGCACCAGGAGAGACACACAGGTCATCACCCAGCTCTAGGCAGCACTTGCTAGGCCAAATCTGGTGTACTGTGTTTAGTTTGGTTTCCTGCTACCCAAAAACGATGTGGACAGGCTGGAGAGGATCCAAAGAACAGCCACAAATTTGATCAAGGGACTTGGAAGCTGCCATGTGAAGAGAGGTTGGGAAAACTGGGCTTGGGAATACCAGCCTTAAGAAAAGAAGGCCCAGGGTTGACTTTATCCCTCCTTTAAAGGATGTCCAGAAAGAAGATGGAAACTTCTTGTTTACAAAGAATCACAAGGAAAAGTGAGGAGCATAGGGTACCAGTTTATCCAGGGGAGATTCCAAAAGGAACATTTTTCAGAATAGGAACAATCTTCCATTGGAATCATCTCCTGAATGAAGTAGTAGATTCCCCAGCATGGGACACTTTCAAGATTTGTCAGGAGAGAGTTCTGGTCCATCTTGTCTATACCCTGCTTTTGTCAAGAAACATTGGACCAGATGATCCTTAAGGTCCTTTCTAACCTGGTGTTCTAGAAATAAAGGCAAGTAAATACTTCTGCTAAGTACTGGTCTTCATTGCCAACATGAGTCCCTATCTCTTCCAAATTCTTAACTTCAAATACAAAGATTCTCTGATGACCTGAAATGTCTCAATAGGAGACTTAATAATTTTGTGGGTTTTACATCAGTGGTTCAAGGGCAGGTATTTAATGCACAATGGACACATGCTTCTCTGCCATTGGGCTGTTTGCAAGAATTGCATGCAAAGATTTCTTCTTTCAACAGAGAAGATTTCATACTTCTTCCAACTTCTTCCTGACACACTGATGTTTGATGCAGAGCCTGAAGGTACCCAATTTAATTTCCTAAAATATCTAGAAAAGCATTGCATATTGCTTCTCTCCTTTTCAAGGAAGACAAGATCTGCCTTGGTTAGCTTAAGATGCATCCACTGGTTTGTAATCAATATAAGCAACCACATTACTAATTCATTACAACTGCAGTTCTGGGACAGGCATCCATGTTTCAAGATGCTGGAAGTGTGTTATCAAAAGATCTAAAAAGATTTCTCCTCAAACTGCTCTGACCTTGGCCAAGGAAGGACTGGTGAACATACATTCCCCACACACACTTTGTAACTGCCCATCCCAAGCTGCTGACCTTTACTGCACAATTGATGAGATCACCAAATGCCCATCTTCCTACACATCTCAAGTATACAAGGTGCAAGGGGTTAATTAACATTAAGTATATGATACTAAGCAACAGAATTCATGTCAGAGTCCATATAAATACTTAATCTGAAGAATTAGTTAGAAAGTACATTTCTGCAGTAGTAAATAATTAATCCTCTGTGATCAATACAGCAATGACAGTAATTAGAGAAAATAAGACAGCACTGAAACCATTAAGACACTTTTTTGAAGCTGGGATGGTTTTGATGCAGTTATGTTCTTTGTTTACAGTAAAGTTATTCCAACAGGGACAGAAACCCACATATTTTGGAGTGCTAAAACAGTTCAATGTTTATCTTAAGCAACACTTCCAGAACTTGTGCAAGTTGAAAAAAAATTGCAGTAAATTTCCCACAATTTATGCAGCCCCTCATCTCCTAGGGTAGCATTCTCCATTACTATAGATCATCACAGTTTAAAATATTTGTGCTTTTGCCAATGTGTCACAAAAATGCATATTCTTTTTTATTCCTTAGAATTGTACAGCAATCTGTTTAGCTGGGGCCTCTTTGATTATAATTTCTTCTTGTGACAACTAAGATGCACACAAGCAAACTATTTCAGCCCAAATGAAAACAAGAACAAAAAACGTTACCATTGAAATGGCATTTATCAGCTGTCAGACTGATGTGAGAAACTGAGTATTTGAAATACCAGTCTGTGCAAATAAAGTGTTCTGATCCCCTCACCATGTTTTTTTCTGTAAATACCAATTTACATTCTGAAACTGTGCAACAACAAAAGATGCAGTTAAGCTTTTCTCTTGAAGTTTGCATAAACACGCCAGCAAACTAAATATAAATACTGAGTCTGTTATTACATGTACAGCCTTTAAAAACAAACCAAATCCTTTAAATTTTCCCTGAATGTATTTGTGTATGTAAAGAATTATTCCATCTCAATCCAGAGGAGTTTAAGAACTTTCAAATTGCAGTTAAGTTCCAGCATATACAAACAGAAAGAGAACTTAAGATATGAAGCTGGGTAAGCAACAGGACAGTAGAGGAGTTAGTGTACAGAGAAATCAATGTAATAGTATTAAAAGGCAAAGCATTTTAAAAAAAATCTGAGAATTTAAGTCCATTTTGAGATCTCATCCTTGTGGTCTCATTGCACATGTTTCAGCTCTCTAGGTACAAAATGAAGTGCTTACAAATCCCACAAAAAAACTTAAATTTCGGACCAAAAATTACTCTGAAGCAGTGAAGAATCTGAATTTGAACTACGTTACGATTATGTACTTCAACACCATGATGTCATCTGCATATTTTTCAAAGTGGAAAATAAATAGAAGATGATAATCAACCATAAAACAACTTGAGGCAAAGATTGCACTGCTCTTTGTGTGCAACACCATAGAAAGAGACCATGAAACTGCATGTTTCTACTACCACTACTGTATTTGCCATCACAGCTCTTATGGAGGTGTAATATTAACACAGTGCAAAGAGCAATGAAAATATTTGCAGAGTAACCAGTGCCAGAGATGTCAATGATAAAGTAAAGAATTTCAACACAGGCTGTTCTGAAAAATATGAATAAATAGACAAGTAGACAGACTGGTTTAAATAGTAATGGAGAGAAAATGGGCACATAACATGCATGTCTGAATTGCAGCTGTCTGCAGGTACAGGGCTTCCTTCAGCAAATCTCCAAAAATAGGGTTTGGGATCCTACTGGGTTGCTAGCACAACATACGATATTGAGTTCATCCAGCAACACCCGAGATAAATACCACCATTGAAAGGCTGCAGCACAAAAATGAAACACCTCACATCGAAGTATTTTTCTCCAGCACCAACAAATCATCCACAAGGTTTCACAATGGAAATCTCCCTCCAAAAAATCCCCTCCAGCCTTACTATCCTGCACAGACAGAACGCTCTCCTGAAGTACTGCAGTGCTATCTACCTTTCCAGCACAGAGACACTGCCGCTTTTACACTATGCACCACTCCAAGGCCATCTCTTTCCTCAGACTGGAAAATTCCCTATCTTTTTAATAAAACAAATTTATACAAAGGGAAAATTAATGGTTACAAACACACCTTAAGTATATTAAAGCACAGTAAGGGCAACCAAGAATCCCTCCCTTTCCAGCACCTGCTTTCTTCATGCAGATTTCCCCCCTCCTCTGGCTGTACAGGGGAATCTATCTGGGTTTTGCTGCTGCTGTTCCATTAAAAGTCTAGCAATGCAAGTTATTTAAGTTGCTAATTAATTACTACTCTGTGCATGCTATATTCTTTGTTTCCAGTACTGTTGTGCAGCTCTGCTTTTATTCCTTGAACCCATCAAGGATCAACAATTACTGTTAATTTGAGGGAGGACATGAAAAGGTTCAGCTTCCCTGCTCGGCAGGTTTTCCTGTTTACTTTTACTGGGGTTGCTGCAGGGATTTGGAGCTCTCCAAAGTTCTGAGACAGCAATGTTGAAGCAGTGGAAAAGGCAAATGTGTGCAAAAGAGAGGCAGCAGCACAGGGACTTAAACCCAGTCACATTTTGCCTGTTGTGACCCAGCAGAAAGAACAGCACAGTGCAGGTGACAAACGAGAGGAGTCTGCGCTGCCAGTGTAATCCAGGACATATCTGTTAAAACCACAAAACACAGCAGGAGTGGTGTTGTCTGTGAGATATGGCTCCTCCAGAAAAAGGTCAATACTGATGAGGATGGAGATACAGGGGCAGCACAATACAGGGGGATATCTGGCTCCACACTATCAGCACTGACAATCTGACAGGGGCCTGCGGAGGGGTGGCTTTATCAAAAGCAGACAGATTGATTCAAAATCACTTGGAAAATTGAAGAGTTTTTTTTCAAGCTAACAATGTTATTCTAATCTCTGAAGCAACTTCTAGGCCATTGGTGCTTTCACTGTACCGCTGAACTAAAAGCAATTCAAAGTGCTTTTAATCTTGTCATTTGACTAACATGTTTAAATACAAATTTTTAAAAAATCTGGGTCAAAATGAAGTGCTACACTATGTTAAAATAAAAAGCTATTCATAGGTGAATAGCAAAGGGAGAATGCCAAAAAGGGTTGAAATATGCAAACCTGGGTCTCAATACAAGGTTCAAATATTTGATTAGAACAATCTCAGTAAAGGTAAGAAGTATCTATCTCCATCCTATTCAAGTGACTACTTTTGTATTTTCAATACATGCTAACAACAACAAAAAAAACCCCCAACAATCTACTAATATTACTAAATTGCAAACCTTCCCAGACATTGTTCCAGCAATGTAATAATAGGTGTTAAAACAAAATTAGGCATATCTATTTCCATCTCTTCTGTGGGCTTGCCCACAGCATTGTAGTGTATTCACAGGTAATTTTAAGTTGAAAGGATTTCAGTCAGACATTTCTAAGAACAAGACCTGGAAGGAAGCACCAGAGGACAATAAACACACTTTTCCCCCAAGAAATTGAACAATGCCCATGTTATTTTTGATAAATGTTTGTCTAGATTTCTTTTTCAGACAGACATTATTGTGATGTTGTTACCACTCTGAAGTTCTAGGCTCCCACAGAGCTGTTGCCCAGCTTGTTTCTCTCCAATCTCTAAATGAAGACAGACACACAACTTGACGTTTGTCCCTGATTCAACTGCACTTCATTTCTCTCCAACCATTTTTCTAAGGCATCTGTACCCTTTTACATTGCAGTCCTGTCTTCTACAGCACACTTGCTATTAGATGTAACAAAAAAAATGCTGGAGCCTGGTTAGATATCTAATCTTAGCACTACTTTAATTTTGATACCAAATTAAGAACTATGCTACAATGTTTTTCCAATCAGTCTCATACCCACCTGCAAGTCATTTCACTTATGCCATATTGACTACTTTGGTTACTAGGACTAGAACACCCTCATCAAACAGAAGCAGGAGTTAAAAATATGAAAAATAATGATTTTGATGCAGTATCATCGAATGGATCTCTTCAGAGAAAATTGTGTTAAGGGAAATCAGGACGACAAATGTTAGGTGATTAATTCTCCTTGGACTACTTATCCTGGCACTTTGGTCTGCATGTATTTGTTTTCTATGCCACAAAAACAGTAACCTTTGTCTTAAGTTTAAAATATGCTAATTAAAAAAATAAAAGTATTTTACTAGAACAATCTTCTTTCCTATACTGAAAGTGAGCACATACAGTGACAAGAATAGCTAGGTCAGCTTTTAAAGTATCTTTGACTTCTACTGTTTGTATCTGTGTACATGTTTTGTATTTTACACTTTGTCTACTGCTTTATTTTCAAAGTATGAAATTCATAAAAGTGCTTTTCACTGAGAGGTGGAGCTTCCAGTCCCGCAGGAGCACCTGCCCATAACTGAGCAGGGTAGAGCTGGAGAGCAACACTGCAAACACTGCCTCTGGCTCAAGGCAACAGCAGAAACTGCAGTAGAAAGATGCTGTCAGTAATTCAAGGGAGTGGATGATGTTTCTGCCTCCCTGAACCAAAGGAAGGGCTTTGCACAGCTCTGTGTGTCAAAGGAGCTGCTAACAGGGACGCGTGCTGTTAAACAGTCAACATGACCTTGTGCCTCTGCAAGTCTGCTCCCCTGACCCTCCAAGTCCCACCTTCCCCTCCATTGCAGTGGGAATTTTGAGGCCAATTGGAAACCTTGCTGACAGGGGAAATGTGCTTTTTCCCATACCAAAAAGACTTGGCTGCTGTGCCTGCATGGATGTCTCAAACACACAGGTACCCTGTTCATTCTCATCTTATTCGTCTGTCACTCCACATGTTCCTCTGGTAAAGGAAAAGCAAAGTAAAGCAATGTGGCTCCCCTAAAGAAGAATAACCTTTTTCTTCCCTACAACAATGCTATAGTTTTTTTCTTGTAAGTCCATTTTATCAGCTATTTCTACTGCATTTTTTTCAGTGGTGTTCTGAGCTGTGCAGATACTCCATCTCTGCACTAACTGAAAACTCAGGTAAAATTTGCCCACATAAGAACCACATTAAAAAAATCAAATGCAGGTAAGTATGTTAACCTGCAGTATATAAATCCTATTTTTCTACCGCTTGCTCTGTTAAATTAAAAAAAAAACAAAAACAGACTCTGCTACATTATCTTGTGCATCATTCAGAAGGCAGCACTTCTACACAGGAATAGCAGATTTGTTCTCTAATAATAGGATTTCTTCATACCCATAAATGACATCATAAGATCAGAGACATGATTTTACCACAAATATTCCATCTGGCTTTGAGCTAGATTTTAATCCGTCTCTGTGTACCACCCCCCAACCCCCAGGAGGGCTAACAGGGGAAGTAAAATTGAAACCCAGTGGCTCAAAAGCAAGAACTAAAATACCCCAGCATACAAGCTCACAAAATCAAACTGAATAATCATTTATTGCTGCAGAAATATGCCCACGGTCAAGATGAAAAAGGAAACTTAGAAAACAGGAAACTTATCCAATTTTCTAAGCTTCAGGCTTGGAATGAATCTGT
The DNA here is from genome assembly GCF_036417665.1 of Passer domesticus. NCBI lineage: Eukaryota > Metazoa > Chordata > Aves > Passeriformes > Passeridae > Passer > Passer domesticus. The sequence goes on from NC_087481.1 coordinate 33,111,355, forward strand.
AACCTGGAGAATGCATTATGAAATGTTTGTTTGCATCAAATGAGGATGTGACACCTTATCTGCCACCTTATTATCTTAACACCATATTGTATAAAGTGAATTAACAGAAATTACTCTGCAGATCTCCTTGAAAGTCAGCTTTTTCACCCTGTCCCCTTTGAGAAGTATCAAAACTCTCTTAAATATAACTAGAAAACTCAATATTCAAAGGGAAATAAAAAACCCACAACAAAAACCAACCAAAAAAACCCACTGCAAGTCCCTAATAAGCATTTCAATTCAATGGCAACTTTTTGAACACAGAACACCCAAACTTCTTCTCAAATGTTGAAACACAACCTTTTAAAGCTTTTTAAAATGTGTTCTCCATTGTCCTTCCTCCCCATCACAGCCCAGTATAATTTAATGAAACATTAAGGCTCCAGAGGAATGGCTTTTTCTAAGCATAACAGGAGTACAATTTGCAACCAGCTCTAACAAAAGACAGTAATCTCTTCCCTCCTGTTGGCACTGTAATAGCAACAAAGCAAAACAAGGCTTTTGTAACCAGACATAAAATACAGCTTGTCAAAAATCTACTCATCTCTCTTCCTTTTAAAGAAGCATCAGCTTCACAAATCATCTGTTGTTACAAAAATTAAATGCTTGTTTGGCCATAAAAATGCTCTATTTGACACACCAAGTGTGCTGTTAGGTTACTACTGCTCCTGTTTTATTATACTTATTCCTATTTATCATGTGAATTCACTCACCTGCATTGACACCAACAGACAACACGAGCTCAGGACTCGGTTCAGTGATAGCTGATAATAAATGGTGCTGCTTGCATTCAAGTTCAGAAATATGCATCCAGCATTTGTCTAAAGATAATGTATTTATGTCAACTATGTGGCAAACATTTGCAGCAGAAAGCCTAGCGCTCAATTAAGACAAGTAAGTCAGCATCTAAAATTCACTGTACAACTCGCATTTTATGAAGGCATAAACCCCTTGAAAAGTCAGAAAATTAGTGTAACATCCAGCACCTGGCAAGCCATGGTGCACAATACTGAGAATGCTTCACCTCACAGACTGTCTGAGCAGCCTTCAAATCTCACTTCGTGTCAAAACAGAGAAAGAAGATGAAATCAGACAAGTCTTTATAGAACAGCAAAATTACAGACTAATATAGAACAGCTTCAGTCCTAGTGAAGGATCTGGGAGGAATATTTGAGTTCCCTACTGCAGGGACATCGAGACTCAAATATTAAATCTTTCAGGCTATATGATTTATTACTTCAAAACATGCAGGCCCATGGAAAGGAACAGACTTCCTGTTTTCTCATTATCTATAAATTTCCTCACCACTGCAGAGAAGCAATCAGACAAAAAGTCTATTACATTGTTGAACAAAAATGTGAAGGGTCAGGTAAGAACTGTAGATGTCTTAAACCTAACTTCATTATTTCAAGCATCTCATCAAGTAAAACAAACCAGATACCAATTTCACAAGTGTTAAAAAAATAGAAGGGAGTCTCAAATGCCAACAAATAATAATACACTACAAAGACTGAGGAGAACAAAATCAAATCCCCTTGCAAAAAAAGAAACTGAGCTCAGAGAAAATGGACAAAATTCCAAAACTGAAGGACATGATGGAAAGGACACATGAAGAGCTGGAGAGAAAGAGAAGGTATCTGTGCCTATGGCCATGCCAGTCATGAGCTCAAACAAGGCTAAACCACACCTGAGCTGTATCCAAAGGCAGCTGCTCCCTTCAGAGGTGGACAATAACCTCTCTGTTCTTGGTGTTGTGACATGCTAAAAATTATGTGGAACACTGAGGAAACAAAGACTTGGAGAAGATATTTATTTTTTTTTAATAAACCAGCTCTTTCAGTTAGTTGGTACTCAGCTCTCTTCAGGTCAAGACTTAACCATGTCTAACTGGAAAGAAATGGTAAAGTGCTTTCCCCACAATGACATGTATCAAATTTTCAGCAGAGGATTAGCAGCAACAAAACCAAGAGCTAGGAACAGAAATAAAAGTGGCTGAGTAGCCTATACCCAAGCAAATACTGACATCAACCACTTCTGCAGTGTCCTGGTAAAGGGGTCCAACAATTGATATATTTGCATTTAGAAAGAGATAAATGCTTGTGTGGTTTAAGAAAGAGTTTTGAATCAATATGGACTTGTTCGGCGCAATTCCTAACCTTTTGCCTAAGAAATAGTCTCCTTTAAAAAGTATGTATCTATGGCAAGGGGACATTCAATTTTTTCCACACAAATCTCAAACAAGATTTGTCAGTAAATAAATTTCAGCACATATTCAGCTCCATGTCTTGGAGCAATTGAGGAAATTTGCTATCATTACATAAAATTCTTTTACAGCTATTCACAACTACATAATACTGCAGAGAAGTTGAAAGATCATGGTAAATCATCACTGCTATCACAACAAACAACATCAAGAATGCTGTAAAAGTTCTTTAGGGACAAAAAAAAGCAAAGATCAGAATACAAATTTAAAATATCCCATTATATTAATGCCTATGGCATTCCATCAAACAAAACCGTACCCATGGCCAGATTCCACCAGTTATCATAGTTTAAAATACACAAACAAGCTCAAAACAATAAACGAAAGCATAGTTTACAACCTTATAAATTGTTTACAAAATTTTTCTGACTGCATTCTTCAGAGCAAAGAACAACATTGCAGCTGATGCAGAAGCCATGCCTTTAGCACATCTCTGTCTGCAGCCCATGCCACACCTCACTGATTATTTCAGTGGGAGCTATACTCAAACGTTCATATATGAAGTATACAAAGAGAGCGCATTTAATTGTCTAAATACAGACTTAACCATATGCATATGTTTGAATTTAGTGTTTTGCTATGTTAAGTGACAGTTTTCTCTTGACCTACTATTCATTATCTTCAAAAAACATCAGAATTTTATTTATTCATTACATTTTTCCCTCAGTTTGGTGTTTATCTATTTTACATCCTGTTACTTCATTGTTTTTTCTTTGCTCCGTCCTGCTTTTTTTTCTCAAACATAAGCTCAATAAGGCATCTATCATAGGGTTTTGAACTTGAGCCAAATTGACACCTCAGCATTCATACTAAAACCACAGAAAATTTCCAAATCATCCAAATTAATATTTTTCAGACAAATTGGATGACTTGGCAGTTCTTACTGCTACAGCTTTAGTTCCATGTCACAGTGAAAACTGATATGCTGAATGACAACCTTCAATTATTAATTCTTTGTACCTAATAAATTTTACATGAGCCTTTTCTGTCCGTATCAGTCATCGCTGGATTACATGCAATATCATTCAAGAATCTTCTTCAGAACATAGATACAGAAATAAAATCACATGAACAAACTTCAGTTTGCCCAAGCGACCACAGAAGAGTGACCCCAGAGCTTACAGATCAAGGGTGTTGCCCATTTTCCCAAACCTACCCACTGCAAAGATTTAGGTTTGCAGTACAAATGAACATTCTTCTTCCGTGTCTGAGCTCCAACTAGAATCTCCAGGGTTTGGTTCCAAATGCTTCCAGCTTGGTAACCTGTTTTAGATCCTCTCTTTGTGTTTGACCCAGGACACAGCTGTTTGTAGTCCTGCTCTGCAGCTGAGGTGTGTTCTGTGTTGATGCTCAAGAACTAGACCTGAAAATGCTGTTCTGAAAGATTCTAACACAATTTTAGCAGTTCCCTGTATTTCTTCTGGATCTTCCCCCCTCCACTTCTGCCTTTTCAATCTCATTTTTATTCTTCCATACACTTTAATTAAAATCACCGAGCTTTTGAAGTTTTATATTAAATAAAGGCATATCTTGCACACCAGGTGGGCAATTACAAGCACTCACTGCTTGGGCTGCTGGTGAATTTTTCAGATTAACTCACCTAGCTCTTAGAAGAGTAGAAACACATCATTAGACAACATTCACATTCAAAGGAGGCATTAGGAAAAGTGAGACAACTGCATTTCACTTATTTTTAAAATGTAAACAAAATTGATGATACAGCCACTTATGAGGGAACAAGCAGAAGAGGCAAATACCAGTAAGATATGTGGAAGAAGTCCTCATGACTGCAGGATTTTGGCTGCTATATTTAAAGATTTACTGCTTTCCTGTTCCTTGCCAGAATTTTCTGGCAACTCTATGACAGGGTCAAACGTGACACTACCAAAACCAGGTAACTCAAATGAAACCACTATTTTGACTTAGCTATTTTTATTTACAGTCTGCATATTCTGAGAGCATTCATCTACTCTTTCATAGGTAATAAATCAGGAAACAACCAACCAAATAATAACAAATACTGTATAATATCAGTCATTTGTTGGGCCAACATGACAGGCAGAAAAATCTGCTTGAATAGATTTCACTGAACAACATTAAGCTGCAAGCTGCTTAATGCAAGTTCATCCAAGCAAAAGAAACAAAGGGTTTGCAGCATTTTTCCTTAAATGTCTTATTAAACCCAGTATAAATCTATGGCTATTGAGCATTAACCAATACACAGCTGATAAAACTTCTGGAAGAGAGACAAAATTCATGGCAATTCATGCAAGCACACTCATTAAATCTGTTTCTTTACCCCTGCCAGACTGATCAGACCATGCATAAGATGTTGGAAACCAAGTGCTGGAGTCCAGAGTCACGGCAATCAACACCCCTAGACAAGCTCCCAGAACATGGCAGGAAGTGGTAAAAGTTGCTCATGATACAAACATATTGCAGCTCCTGAGACCTACAATCCTGCACAGATGTACATTTCTGCTGAGGCTGCAGAGGAACACAGCAAACTCAGTGAAACAACTTGGCTGCTCCAAATGACCACTTTCAAACTCAAAGGAATACACAACTTTCAAGGATGTGGGGAATATAAGGATATTTTACTAAGGGCTATTTAGCCACAGGAAAAGAAGATGGGAAAGTAATAAAATGACCCAGCCAGCTGTGCAGAACCAAGAAGCAGAAGAGGGCCAAGATGATAAAGCAGTAATGGTGCTGTTCCACATCTGCACCTCTGGGGATTTGCCTTGCTGTGGGAACCCACAAACTGGCAAGAGAACCAAAATCAGAATCCACACAGACCATCCAAAGACCTGTACCTGGAAACAGCTTCTCAAATGGCATGGCAGAACCTTCTGGCTTCCCTTCCTGCTGCCTTCAGAGACTGCATAATCAATAAAATATGACAATCCACACTGATTGCAATGGCAAAATTGGCTTTTAATGGCAATCAACCTGAGTTATAACTGGCTGCTCTAAATTAAGCAGAGTGACACAGAACAGCTCTGGTTTCTCCACACACACTGACTTTGATTAGCAATGTTACATCCTTTAAGTGGAGAGCAGTCTTTCACAAGCTACTGCTGTTATTTTAAATACCTCTCACACTGTGAACAAATTTACTTACCAATACTCTCAAAGCAGTTCTCTAAATCTCAGATCACTAAATTAAGCAGTCATTCAAGCAGCTTATCTCATTAATCATGAGGAGGCAAAGATCTTATGATTTACAGTCAAAACCAAAACTAATTTTCTCTCAAAGGCCAAAACAATTCACTTGAACATCCTTAAAGGAAACATAAGAAAGAGAGTTCATAATAGCTTCAGGCAAACCTAGTGGGGTTCAAATGATTGCATTTGGCTCATGTGACTGCTTTTTTTTTCTTTTTCAACTTCTCCATAATTGGAAAATTAAGGAACAAATCTTGTCAAAGCATAGATTTTTGGTGTGTTTTGTGATTTTCCTGGTTGAATAGAGTAAACCTTTCCCCCTGCGCATCTCCCACAATTTATTTTGTTTTTTCCTGTAAAAAGGCTTCAATACGTGCAAAAAAAAGTCCTCAAAAAAACCCCCAGAATTTATAGAAAATCTGTTTAAGCTTATTTATGCCTATCTAGTCTATGTAGACAACATCACAAATGGCCAACAAGATAAATTCTAGACGACTAGAACTTATACTAGTACCATATGTAATCTCTCTGGTACATCATCTTTTCAGCTCCATTGTTTCATCTTGAATATTCATCACAAACCTTTCTAATCCATGTCTCTCTATATGGTCTCACTGAGTTTCCTAGACACTGAATTTATGGTAAAAAATAAAACGTGGATCTCTGAAGTAGCTGTTCGTTTTGTCAAGGAATATGAAAACTACAATTCCACTATTACTGATAGAATAGACTCTCTATGGATCTTCTACCTGGAACTCTCATTGAATCTGGTGTAAATATGAGTTCCAGAAATTAGTGAGAAGTTCAAAACCATGTCTACAAATCATTCCACACCTACTAATAATTTCCTAACCCCAGAGTTAGATTCTAAAAATAATGTGATCTGTTTAGGACATGTTAAAGATCTGTAAACCTTCTACATCACTGAATTCTCTCAAGAGAAATAGGATGATACTCAAAACACTTTTTTTTTGCTCATGCCATCTAGATTACTTCAACATCTACCATGTGATCTGGATTACTTTCAATAGCAATCCATACATTTCAAAGAAGATATATTTCAAAGGAAGTTACCTTGCCTTTGCTGCATGCCCTCATCGGCGCAAAATATAACAAACTAATGTAATATTCATAAGGTAATAAGCACAAAGAATCTCATAAGAATGCGTTAAATGGGACATCGATGATCCATGATCCCCTAAACTATATTATACTCACATGTGATTTACAGCAAGCATTTCTAAAGTAAAATGCCTTTTGTCTTAACATTTGTCTGAAAACCCTACGTAGAAATAGCAACACCAATAAATTTTTTATAACACTATGCATAATACTAATAAAAGTCTTCTAAACCAACATATAGAAAAATCAAAATTTCAAATAGCTTTTCAAAAGAGAGTTTAACAAGTCAGGAGTCACATGATTTTTTTGTGAAATAGGCACATTGATAAAATGTCCACATTCACAAAACATGTTTTTAAACCACTGGCAATCCAGCCATGGTATGCTGTTACAACAGGTTCATTTCCCCCTTTCAGACCAGCAACAGCAGCTTGTACCACATTTCAGATCAGGGATTTTCTTAAGCCAACTGCCCTATAAGCTTTGCTGAACCTTTTAATTCCCAGTCTCAGTGACTTCAAAGTAACATCAACTGCTCCCATGGGAACTTTTGGAAGCTACACTGATACATGCTGAATTTCCCCAAACTGACAAAGGGTGATGAGTCACCTCAGCACTAATCCTAAAATCACCAAAGTGTAGCAAGCGTCCTCAAAGGAAGGGTGAGGCAGCACAGGGACACACTTCAATCCCAAAGCTGGGCTGAATTTCTGCCATGACAGGAAAACAGATTCATGTGTGTGTACCTGTGAGGGTGCACACATATAGACATCAAATCACTTGTGGTAGCAGAAAGATGTCATTTCAACAGTATTTCTTACTATATTTAGAGTGTGAAATTTTACTGATTCACAAAATAAGCAAGGAATTCATGGATCATGACCAATGGTTTATTTTTAATCAGCTCTAGTAAGAGCCTAAACTCAAACCTAATTATTTCCTGCATGATTTTCTAAAATTTTTGTCAGCATATACATTAGTGCTGAGTTCTCCATTTCAATTCTAATTCTTTTTTGCTCTATTTCACAAGTATGTACAAATAGAATTTTAGCATTCTTTTCTTCATGATTGTACCACTGAGTCCAAAGAAGAACTAAACTACCAAACTCCACTAGGCATATTTCTATTTTATGTGAAAAAAATTCTGGGAAATACTTTTTCATGTGACTTACTTCATACATTGCAAGATTTATAATTTGCCACCCTTACCCATTATATCTAAACACAACAAATTCAAGAGTGCCTTGATCTATTGTATAGTGACCACAGAAAAATGTTTAGGTGACATATCTGGAGTAATGAACCCAAAACCAACACACTTTAAGGGACAAAAAAAGTGTAAAAACATACAGCCTTCTACAAGGTCTCTTCAGTGGATCTTCATTCTGGAAGCCTCACTTATGTGATGAGATCAAGGGTAGAAACTACTCCTATTGCAAGACAGAATGGAGAGGTCACTTAGTCCTGGAGGCACCTTTGTACAAAGATTTGAAGCTTTATAGATCAGGAATTTCGTAATTCTGGAAATAAAGGTTGGATTTGATTGTCACTAAATAAAACAAAATAACTGCTGAAATGAGTTGTAATGGGACATTACAGAGAGCAAATCACCCCTGAAAATTTCCTCCAGCTCTTATTCTTGAAAGATTTTAAAGGACTCAAAATAAGCATATCTAAAAAGAAGTCAAACATCACCTGGAAGAAGCTTAGAGGTTTCTCACAAGGCCAGAGAAAACCCTCTGCCTCATATTTACTGCAGAGTTTAGAGACTTAAAGGACTTATCCTGCTTTTATAAAGCATGTAACAGAAAACTTTCATCTAGCTATAGTCTTTAGGCTACCCACTGTGGTAAGATTAAAAGAAAGGTGGTCTGGATGAAAATGGATTCCTTTTGCTTGCAGCCATGTTTATTATATCATTCATTATAGTGAATGAAAGCTAGAACATATTGACATTTCTGGCAGAAAGCTTAAGAAAAAAAGAGCTGAAGAAAATTGAGACTTTTCACTCTATTAGCTGAGGACAGCACATAGAGAAACAAAAAATCTTTACTAAAGCAAAACATAATGAAGCAATTTTAGGGTATTAACTTTGCACCAGAACAATATGCCTTGTTGTTCAAGAAATCCAAGGTGGGCATGTTCCTTCTCTCACTTGAGAAGATGAACAAGATCCTGCAAATTAATGAAGCAAAATCAGAGTGTGACACTACAAGGAGTTCTGTACACTTCATAACCAGGCAGGAGCAAATAACTGGATTTGAACCTGCCAAGAAACAGAATTGATGGTTTTACAGGCTGCCTTTCCTGAAAACTACAATGCAACTAGAAATTGATTCTTCCTCAAGTTAAACAATGTCAGTTCTACTCCTTTTGAGCAACTGAGCTCCCTTGTACTGCAGATGACGTGAAACTACAGGAGCAGGTGGTGCACTGAGGAGGCAACACATTCAGCTCTAATATTCAACTCTAAGGTAATTGAAAATTCAGCAATACTGCACAGGATAATTGAAAGATACAAACAGCTTTGATCTAATATTGCCATTATCTAATATTGCAAACATCCATCTCTCAATCACATACACGGTTGTTTTAAGATCATAAAAACAATTTCAATATAATTATAATGAATGTTCAAGTCTTCCAATTTAATAAGGCTATATCTGGTTTTACTACATCATTTTTTTCTAATGTTTTATTATATAAAAGCAATTAGGAATCTACAAGCAATACAGCAGGGGGAATTTTTTTATCAGAAAAGATGCATTTTGTTAGAAGCCTTCTTACAGTAACACCCCTCATCATTCTTATATTGAGCAACACCTGCCTTTGCCAGCTTTTAGGACAGGCATAATCACTTCTGCTTGATAATATCAGGAGAGAGACAATGATTATGGAATATTTTGAAAATTGAGTACCTACATTACAAGCGCTCAAATTGAGCACAAAGAAGTTCTCAGCAAAGCTGTAGGTTAAGACATCCTTCACCATAAAAATGCAAGGAAAACAGCTCTACTCATCAAGTCTGACATACAGGTGGGTGATGACATGAACACTGAAGAGGAATGCATAGGGATTGGCTGGAATGTTCTTCCCTACTAAGCTGCACATAATTCCAGGCTTAAACTCTATCAAGCATTAGAGAAGTTCCTTGGTCCAACAGGCCGTTATGTTGGAAAAAATCCCAAGGAAATCCAGTGCACACGAATGCAGACGTGCCCACACACAGATCTTCTGGGATGACCATGGCCATTGCTCAAGCTTTGCCCTCTGACATTTCCCTTTGGACTTGGAGTCATAGTGCCAAAGGCCATTTAACAGGATCTCTCACTTTCAGACACATCCTGTTGTGAGTTCTGCCTCCCCACTCCTGTAGCCATGGTGTTTTTTTTCTGCATACAGGCCCTCTTCAGGCAAACAAGCAGCTCTGGCTGAAAACTCCATCCCAGAGCCACAGACCTAAGTAGGCTGGGACACAATGACATGGAGCACTCTGCTTTAACCTTCCTCCTCAGCCCAGCCCCATCTACCCTACCACAGGGTAAACCACGGCCAGGGCACACTCAGCATCCTACACAGCTACCTCCTGGGGCTGTTCTGACTCAGGGAACCAGGATTTTGGCTGGCTGTGCCCAGGACTGATACGCAAGCTGGTTCTAACCTGAAATGGGACTGCAAACACAGTAGGCAATGTGACCCCACTGGGAAGTCCAACTGGCTTCCTTGCCAATGACAAATATTTGAAATTTGAGCTGCATTGGATTTAACAACCACTTTGAACCTAGGCTGCCAAGAACCTCAACACTTTGTGTTGTACAGCAGACACTAAGTTACAAGAAGAAAGTTTCATTGTTCTATAAGCCTCTAAACACTAACTCAGGAGTCAGGCCAGAGGAGATTTTGCAAAAACGAATCCCAAACTTCAAAGTTTAAGAAGTAAAGAAGCTCCTACTGCTTCAGCAGGCCGTGGGATTTGAGAGGTGGCTTCTCCATGAGAGGGAGACAAAGGAGCACAATTCCTGATCTAAAAGGCATGGTCACTGTCCAAGAGAGACCCAAATGACAGACATTGCCACCATCTGTAGAGGCTTTGAGGGAAAGAGGAATGGGAAATGTAAGAGGCCAATGTATAAATTATTTCCCTGATCCCTGCCTCTCTCTATCACTTTCTTCTTCCAATTAAACATGCACACTTCAATACTGGAAAGAATTACCTCTGCATGTGTTTCTTTCATCAGTCTGGCACGCATTGTAAGATAATGAGAATGAATACCTTTTTCCTCCTGCCAGATGTGATCTGGAGTCAGAAACACCCCAGCTATAAATGAGTTCTACCAGCTCCACAGGAATACTTTATTATATTTTTAAGTGACTTAAATAATCTAAAAATTATTTGCATCCACAAATTTTCAATCACTGAATGGTTGGAGGCTAATTGGAGAATTATCTTTCCAGCAGAGAAGTATTCACACTTATTTTGCATGGCAGGTTCTGCTCACTGTTAAAGTAATGTTTGCTTATTTGTTCTAACAAAGGATGTTAATAAATGCATGGGTTTTGGAAGAGTAACTAAAACCCCTTGGAAACAGAATCTTTCCAGTGGTGAACCTACATCCTCATGGCACCAAATCCTTACAGCGGAAATGCTGGGACACATTCAGTTTGCCATGCCTACAAATAACCCTGTCCTTCCCCACAGCCTTCAGACACACAGACCTGGAGGTTTTTTAAATATGAAAGAGCTTTATGTGATCTAAGATGGCAGAGTCTAATGAGAGAAAATGACAGAATTCATTTCATGCACCTTCTCTCATAAAAGCAGGTCAAAAATTATGAGGAAGTTGATCACACTGGGGAATTGCAAAATTTTAAATAAGGTAACATTTGGTTGCATTTAGCAAATAGAAATCCGTAAAAACATGGAGAACATTATAGTAGAGTACAAGGAAAGTACAACATAGAGTACAAGGAAAAAATCTGATACTGACAAAAATTATATCAGAACATAATGATGAGAAACTTGTGCTTTTCTGTGTTTGTCTGAAGTCACAGCTATTAGTAGCACTGTTAATTGTATGAGAACACCACTTTCAGCTGAGATGCCAGTGCACTCTTAAAAACACATTCAGCCCAAGGAAAAGTCCTGAACCCACTCCAGTCAGGACAGGTGTGTTTAGAGCTGAATGGAGTGGAGAGCTGGTAGATTTGCTGCCCCTCTGTACTGCACCAGAAGAAAACATTTAGAACACGAGACAGGCCCACAGTGAAGCTATGCACAATGATTTGCAAAAGCTTCATACAACACATCTAGCAAAACACACCCTGCCTACTAGAAGTAGACTGACAAAGCAGTCAAATCTCACAAGCATTCCCAGGTTGCAATTCAATTAATGCTTTCAGTGACACAACCAGTAAAAAATATGCATGGCAATATCAATATTAGTCATCACAAACCTTGCATTAGCACTTTTATAGCTTGATTCATGCAACATGCATCAGCCCTCAGGTACTGTTTTGTCTACCTGATTTCTTTATGACACTCTTTAAAAGAATGAAAGGTTATACCTTACTACATAGAAAAACTAATGACCAAAAGGAGTTAAACTTCAGGTAAGTTTCACTCAATGGACTAGAGAAGATGATGAATGAATTCACTTAGTTAATAGTCTGTAATCCAGTGACTGACCACACTGCTTGTGGCCTCCTGCCACCACAGTATGTGGCAGAAAAACACAAGATTTGTTGCCAATGGTCAAAGCAGAAATACACAAGACTTTTTGCCAGTGGCCAAAAGCAGGTGTCGCTGCTTTCACATATACCTCTTAAAACAGAACTCAAGTAGGAATATCTAGCCTATGCCAACATGATAAGCAACCTTGTTTTTAATGGATGCTTTGTATCAACAGCCAAACTATTAACCTATACAGGGACAAACCAGAATTTGATGGATTTTTAAATGTTGTTTGAACATAGAAACTCTGTAATGATTTCAAAACCAAGAAAATATAAGGGCTTCCATTACACTTAGCAACTTGCAGCACATAGCATATTCTCCATTCCAGAAAAATTCAACTTGTTTTAACAGTTATTTTAATAATATTCACATTTCTATTGAGTTTAGGGAGAAACAGAAGTGTCATGGCTCCTACTGTAAAATTTTTCAAAAAATCAGTTTATCTGTTTGTAGTATATATGAAAACAAGTCGAAGCTAATGATGCCTAAAGGCTATTGCCTATTTTCTGCTTTACTACAAAAAGCCTCAAGAATCAGTAGGGTCCATAAATCACTTGACTATTCTGCAAATCTTGTCATTACACTTACAATTTCTTGCCCCTCTCTGGGGTTTAAAATCTGCTTATCACTGCAAGTGCTTTGCATACATTACAGACATAAGATTGCGAGACAAAAAAACCACAGGCAATAAAAAGCAAACTCCCTGCAGCCTGTACCTCCTCATTGTCTAAAGTTAGTAACACCATTTAGTCCTTCCTTGCTTTTATGAAGACTAAGTTTTGCTTCTCCACCACTTTCCAGGTTCTCATTTAAAAATCAATGAGACTTCAAAAGAAATGAATACATTTTCTTGGAGGTGTGCACAGTTTTTTCAGAGCATGGATCAAAGCTGGAGTAAATTTCTATAAACACTTCTCATTATTTTTGGAGGATTCACCAACTCTTTCAAGCATACTGGGGATTTCAAATTGGCCAGTAGGATATGTCATTAGATCCAATTTCTGTGGTTTCACAGACAGATTTACCTTCTTTTTTTCAAGTAAATGATTATGCAACAGTCGTCTGTCATCAGCCCCTGCTCCCCACTTTTTAATTGCAAATGCATACAGTGCAAATCAAAGACACTCAAGTTTTGAGCTGATCAGACTGCACTACAAATAAGCATTTGGAAAGTATAAATTAAGGCCAGTACTTGCCTAATACATATTCCCACAGACTAGTGCCTCACAGCTTCATGCCCATTAAGTGAGGCCACAGAAGAGAAAGACATCAATGAGCAGAGGTAACTAACAGTCAAAGGGATCAAACTCCAGTTAAGATTAATACTAATTGCACATTAATCAATCCTTCTACAATAGTGACAAATATGACAGCGTATCTCAAGTTACTGGATTGATAGAAGTTGTAGGCCTTTCCCTTCCTCATTTATAAATAAGGCTAGACAGGATAGTCTTAATAAACACACTTGCACATGCATCCCTTCTACACAATCCAAAACAGTCAGAGAGAATGCAGACTAGTCATTCAGGTAAAATCCCTCTGCACAAAAAGAATTCAGGAGCTCAAATAATTTCTTCAAATAAGGCAGCTGATTGTCACTTCAGAAAGCAACGCCAAGTGGCTAACAGGAAGATCAAAGCATTTTACTGTCTGCATTGAGAAGATTACACTGTTAGACTAAAAGCAATACAGACAAAGACTGATGAAAGATGAATCCATTTTCTTTTGGAACTGAGCAGTTTGGACATTAGAGTATTTGGACAATTTTACATTAGAACTCCATATCAGAACCAGCAGTCTCAGTTCTAACCTTTATAGTCTTTTCTTTGTTCAGAAAAATACTTTGAAATGAATGGATGTAGTATTATTGCATAGCCAAAAATAAATTTGTAGCAGAACTAGTTAATTGTTTCTCGCACTGTTAGACCACTCTCTAAAGATATAGAGGATAGAACCAAATTCTCCTTTTCCCACACAAAATAGGAAGCAGATCATCATCTGTTGGTCCAGATTTGCATCCCTTTGTCTAATAAATTGATTAATTTCCTAGAATAGAATCAGGTTTGTCACATACTGTGAATAGAAATCCTTATCCTGACCTTAGAGAACTGGCCGGTTCACTGGACAATAAACACTGCACTTGCTAGTACTTGCACACATTTATAATGCAAGCACTGAAGATGAAAAACAAAAAGCTTTAAATAACAGGCTTTCCAGAAGATGGTCAGCTAAGCAGGAAAGGTGAGAGGTTCCTGCAGTTCGACACCAAAATCACTGAAAGGTGAAAGATACCTGAATAATATGAAATTGCCCAAACCTTCCAATATGAAAAGCTTGTTCTTGCATCTCTCACCAGGTTCAAAATGCACACATCCTTATAGAAGCTCATTTATATGTCTTAAGAGAATCCTTAACCTCCTTTTTTCCACAGCTCAACTGTAAATATTTCTGCGCTTCATTGTTACGTGATGGAATGAAACCTCACAGAGAAAGAAACAATATTCTTGCTCCATAGAACATGGTTTGGAAACTGTGCTGAGATTCTGTAAATGCATGCAGGCTGCCTATTCTAACCAACTGAAGGTAGTACAATTCACACATAATTGCCTAGCTCATTACATCAAATCTTGTAAATATTTTATTACACTGCTTTACAGAAAATGCTCTTTGAATCTGCCACTGCTGCACAATCTACACCTACTCAGCCATTACACTGGAAAGAGGTGAGTGCCATCATCCGCAGAGAACACGGTATCAAAAGCTGTACAGCAAAGAAAAAGCAAGTAACTACAGAGAATTTATACTGGCTACTTTCTCTGCATGGCAGCCTAAAAATTTAAGTATGTCTCATTAAAGTTTTGCTTGTCAGTAGTTCATTCCTTTAGCAGAACCCCTGCCCCACAAAAGGATGTATAAAAATGGGCAACAGATACAGCACGGAAGCAGCTATAGCAGAAGCCAACTACATAAAAACCATACATTTTAGGTGGGAAAATAATATTTTATGGGATTTTGCCTAAAAAACTACAGCATTTCCATTCCACGCAGTAAGTAACACTCTCAGCTTCCTTGGCTCCTGAAGTCTCCTATGGAAAGCAAACTACAAATGAGGCATTGCCCAGAGATATTTGATCCTTTTGTGCTGGATTTCAGTCCACTCACTATAGCATGAGGCAGTCAGAATGTATGCCAGACTGTCTTTCCACACTTCATTCACAACCTTGCTTCATTAACTTGTCTTCTCCCCCTCTCTCCCAGTTAGCTAAAAAGCTATTACAAATTTGTAGCTGAAAATGATTAAGGTGTTCCCTTTGTATGCACATTGAATGATACAATCTGTTGGGAAAAGACAACTGTCAGATTTGTCAAGAACCATTGACTGTCATGCTGTGCTTTTGTTAACTAGTCATGGAACCTTGGGTGGGTTTAATTTGTAATCAGTCAAGTCAGAGTAGGATAATGAGAATTAAAATCAAATATTTAAAGCACCTTTTACCCTCTTCTTTCCAAGCTTGACTTCATCCCTGATCCTCTACCTCCTCCCCTAAGCAATGCAGGGGAATGCCACCTCTGAAGTCCACCCACTACCAAAGCCTTGGCATGCAAACCCATTTCACAGCTGAAGAATGCAATATTTCAGGTTTAATCTGCATTTACTGACAAATTGTTTGTACTGCTTACATGCAAAACACTGCTATAATTTTTATACAAGTGTTTTAAATATAGAACTGGTCTTTAAAAATGAGTATTTGCGGAAAAATAATAAAGGTAATAAATAGCTGTGATATTCAAAATGAGGACAGAGCCGTGAAACTAAATCAAGAATGCAGGGGCCCATATTTCTTAGAAGTACGCTTTTTCAGTTGAGAAGTAAGATCTAGCTCTGTAAAGAAAAGCTATACATTAAACCACTAAACGCTTTATTAAAAAAAGAAATAAACAAAACCCACCATCTATGTTAAGTATGCAATCATTACTGCTCGCAGGATCAAGAATCCGCAAGCAGAAATGTTACCTCCTCACTTACTACTGGAAAAGAGTTTGGTCTTTGGTTTATTAAATCAATGACAGTGGCTACTACAAGAAGATCTAGCATATTTACTAAGCTAATTTCTGAATATACTAAATAAAAATTCTTATTTGCCTTAGTCAGCCTTTCTCCCCTGAAAATTACTGGTATACTTCTATGAGCAATAGAAGTATTCTATTGCTCACCTGTTCTCACAGGTCCCTGTTCTCTTGGGATAGATATATTAATGGGAATAATACCTGGGGAAAAAATTGTCAGTAGCAGAAATTACTGAACAGCACACCTGGTATTGTCAGAGAGATTGCACAAGAACTTTCATTTCTGTAGTAGAAAGGCAGAACTCTCAGCACTAAAATCAAATCAGATCCTAAAGCACACATTTGGTGCCACTGCTTGATTATTTCCTTGATTCAAGATGCATTTTCTTGCATTTTGATGTTTTTGTGACTGGAGCGTGACCATATTTTTAGCATCACTATTTGCGGCACAGAAACCCTGTTCATGGCATACATTTAAATTTACTATCACTGTGGCTGATGTTAAACCTATTACATGTTATCACTTAACATCACCCAACTAGTGATGTGCAAGACATGGAAAACTCTTCTACCTTTCTTATGTTTCCCGAAGTTTTTCCAAGTATGCACCTTGGTAACTAATGGAATAGCCAGTCCACATGTTTATTAGCAAAACACAACACACTTGTTTAAGAAAAATGTTTTGAACTGGAAATACTAACTTTCATAAGTTCTGTTACTGTCATAATCTTAACTGTGTATTTACAAAATGTGAAAATGTAGGGACCACCCACTTATTTCACCCAGCACTGTATCCGTCTTCCTTCTTTAGTATCAGGAATAAAAAGCTACTCCTACAGTCCCTTGTAACAGGCCATTTACATCCGCAGATGTTATATACACATATATTAAATATTCTCATAAGAATGCTGGGGTACTTTTATGCCCACTTAAATAGAGGAAGGATTGTTTTTAAGAGGAAATCATAGGCACATCCATGAAGTTCAGAAAGACATGGCAAAAACAGCTCAACTCTAGCTGAGGTACAGAGTATGTATATAAGTTCCAGCAGCATGGGCCAATTTCCAAACTATTTTAATGAAAAATTTGTTCTATTTATTTGGCATTGACAGCTCCACAAAAGTGCTGCTGCTTTTCAGTGACATTTGCCAGTGCAGGTTTGTTTTTTCTTTTAAATAATGCAAAAAAGTTGGATGACCTTTTTCACTTGTGTCTAAGCTGTCACACAAGCAGTTCACTTGTTCTCTGCTTACCAGAGAAAACCAACTCAAAGACACTCTGACCTGAACCATCACAGGCTGAGTGCTGGAGAACACAACTCATCTCACACAGGCAGCACCTCAGATTTCAACCTGTGTCAGTACTGACATGCACCAGCTTGGTCAAAAAACATCTCTGGACTCCAGGTAAATCGTACCCCTTTTCAGGAAGGGCACATCAAGTGAGCTGTTCCTCATGGTGTCCAAAGACCTGCACAGCTCCTCCAGGGTGTGCTCAACAGCATAGACATTACTTTAGAGCATGATAAAATCTCTCCATCATAAACAAGAAGTAACACTAACAGGTACTTGCTAGCACTGAATCACCTCTCTTTATTGCCATGTTTCTCTTTATTGCAGTATAATTTTAATTAGCACTTACAAGACAGGCCTGTGAGATCTGGTGAAGCATGGGGCACACACGATGGGTTCTTAAGGCATCCATTTCTGTCTGTTTAATAATTATGGTGATATGCTGAACACTACCCAGGATATTGGACATTAATTAGGATGTTATCTTTGCTCTTTAGGAGGGATTTTATATTTTCATATTACTTAAATATATGCTCTGGAGTTAACCAATTTTAAATACTCATAAACACATGGAAGATGAAGTTTTATCTGTGTTTGAGTTTCATAAGCTTATACAGTTTGAAAAATTCGAAACTGTACAGAAAACTTAGGCTTTTTTTTTATGCCCTCTGTGCTTGCTTGATCCCCAAAAAGCTCCCCAAACACAGCTAGTGTTAAAACCACCAGTTCAAATAAGGGAGAGTGGAGAAGGATAAAGCATTATACAACTGATTTTCTTATGTCAACTCTAAATCCTAGGAAAAGGAGACAAACACCAATCGGTTTCTGTCACTGCAGGTAATAAAAGCAGATCTTAAAAAGGCTTTTGCTGGTAGGAGAGGCTCCATAATTTATTCCCAGCAGTATTTTAATATAGCCAACCTCAAACAAAACAAGCACAGAAGGAATTGCAATTCTGAAACGTTTTTCTCCAAGTGTTTCCCAGGATTACTCTGCTTTAACTACCCTTGCTGAAGGTTGTACCTTACATCAAAACCAGCTCTTAGTTTGCTAGTTTGATTCTCTAAAGCTTTTCCAATTACTCATTTCCTCTGACTTCTCAGCTATCACGGAGGAATAAAGAGGGCTGCATAGAGCAGGAGAGCAAAAAGAGAGGACAGAGAAATTCAGTTTGGCAAACATACTTTCACAAAATGAGAGCATTAGCACAGCACTGTATCAGACATATTTCATAGCTTCTCATTACAAGCTTTAACATGAACATGTTTTCAAAAACACCTTAAGAGTACCTATAAAACTAATGATGAATGTTTCTGCTTCATCCCTCAAAGCACACATTTTTATGGTAAACTACTCAAAGTAGAGAAAATCTTGACTCGTGTAGAATGAAACTTGTACTGCAAACATTTTTCCAGATTTTAGTTCTCAGTTAAGCAAAATAAATTTTAAATTCACACTCTGATGGTGAAGAAAAATGAACAAGACCAAATAACTTGCTGAGCCTCATATTCTTCTCTATAAGCATAGACAATTTGTTCTGCTCAGGATTAAATGCATACCTAAAAAATTTCACATCTGTAGAAGCTACCTTGAGAAGAAAAATAGAAGGGCACAAACTTCTTACAGGAAAATGTAAAAATGTTCTCTTTTTTTCTCTAAAACCAAAAAACATTGGAACCTTACTTTGTTTAAACAAAGGATAGCTTTCTCTAGCATTCAGTTCCACTGAAGATATGATTTTTTCCCTGTTACATAACATTTTGTGTAGAAATGGATATTCTTTATATGCAGAAAAAGCTGCAGCTCATAATAAAACAAATCTATTTCCCAGGATTATTCCATTCCAAGTACTTTAGCTGAGAGGGGCACATCAGCTTAAAAGCTAGCCCTTAGTTTGCAAGCTTGATCCACACATTCCCATTTGCTTTTCCCCAGCTTCCAGGTGTCCACGCACCAAGTTGTATCCCTGATCCACATGCAAGAGTTTCCTCTTATTGTGAGTTATGTAAAGCTACATTACAAACACACAGTTGTGCTGAAGCAGGAAGGGAACAGCTTTAATCACAGCCACAAGGGGTGGCACAAATGCTGAACACACATGGCAGCAGTGGCCACACACCTTTACATTCACTGACCATGCTTAAACTAGGCATGAACTGGACTCTTCCTGGGCAGAAGCGACAGGAAGAGTCCCAGAGATGGAAGACTCTGGTTCATGAAAATTAAAGCAGCTGCACAGCTTTCACCAACAGCACACAGATTCAGGCTCTGTAGAGAAAATTTCTTCACTATTTTAGATACTCAGAAAAGGGGTACTATGGTAATATTTTAATATTTATGAAGAATTCAACACAATAGAGATTAAAATATTTTCCTAGCAGTTTACTAAGTTTTATAAATACCAACACCCACAAGTTTCTATATTTTACAAACATCAATATTTAGCCACTTTAATAAGAATAATTCAGTCTTGGTGATCTCATGAGCCACATTTAGCTGATATTACACAATTACAACCAGCCCTCTACACTAGCACCCAGCAGGACACACTAGATCCCATATTTTCCTAGCCTGCTACCAAAACCAAGCCTGCAGTAGCTCTGCAACATCCCCCCAGCCATGTCTGACATTTTAACAGCTTCTCTGCTACTGCTGCATAAAGCCAGAGCAAAGGGAAGGTAGGAAGGCAGAACACAGCCCTCAGTCTTTGTTCTACCTGAAACCTTGGCAGCAAAGCCAGGGGTAGCAGCTTCCTCCGCTCAGGCACCACACACACACACCCACACTGAGTTTTCTCCTTGCCACTGCTGACAGGGAATACAGTTTGCTTCTGGAACAATCTACAGCTCTTAAATGGCACTGGACTAAGTGGCTTACACCAAATACTTGCTTTTTCCTACTGTACCCCTCCCAGCTCAGGACCATATTCACCACAATACATACAAAGAACCAACACCTACTGCCATTTTAACAATTCATTTAGACCTCATTTCAGCATGAAAGATTCACAAGGACAGAAGACTGAAGGACAAATAAAGCATCATAAAATGCAGCCTGTGGGTCACTGCATGAGCACAGCTATAACAAGAGAATAAATCACAATACCACAACACAAAATAGCACTTACTCACAACAAGATCCACACGCTGCTCTTCTTTCCTTTTCACATTGGAATGGAGCCAGGGCTGCTACAGCAGCTCCAACCGCATCGGTAATCTCACAGATACTTTGAAATCACTAAATTCACCTCTCTGAGGCTGAAATTACCCAGATCACATTGCCTATCCTGAGCCTTACCCTAGGGTCAGGACTTGGAGTCACCAGCATCCATAGTCATAAAACTTTTAACTTTTCTTGAAGAGAAGCCCAAAGTCCCCATGGCACTTTTCTTTCAGAAGCAAGGCAGCAACTGCCCCACACCTGCCTTGCCCTCAGGTGTTCTCAATCTCCTGGCCCCACCCCCAGGGCCAGGGCACAAAGTTAATTAAGTCATTAACAGCTTCAGCTGGGCTGGCCACAGCTGTGTCAGATCCTCACCACAAATTACCATCTATTGAGCACACCTGGGTGGCAGGGTTAGTCCTTACTGAGGTTACAGGAGAAATCACTGTGAGCACAAAGACAGGCGTTTTAATTTGGAATAGGTGATTTACCCTTCAAGGTTACACCCTACAGTTAGAGAGCAAGTGGGAAGGAAATCTATCTGCATAATAATATTTTATTAATGATACTAGTTGAAACACAAAGCCTTTCTTCCTAGTGCCTTTGTGTGTTCTTACGCACCCAAGCAGGCAGGAAAAGCTGTGTCAGGGAGGAGAAGGTGCTCCATGCTCAACCTTCTTGCACCAAAAAAAATAAAACAGATATTATTATTAAAACTTTTGTCTCACTAGACATCCTGAAGAAGAACCTATAGAGCAAAGCTTTGATAAGTCTCACTGATTGCTCATGTGTTCAGCCCATTTCAAATGTAGAAAAAACACTTTTGTAGAAACTACAACTTTTCCTCTGTTCAGAGGAAAAGTATAGGGAAGAAGCAGCAGCAAGGACCCATGTGTCTCCTGTAGGGATTAATTACCTGTGATAAATGCTGGAGTCTGCTCTGGGGGAGCCTCAGGACAGGTTATCCTTACCCAACAACAGCCTCACTGTGCTGGGAGAATAAAACAGTTCCTATCATGGACTGCACTCCTAAGGAGAGATACTCAACTTTATGGGCTCACACAGAGCAAATAAATGCCCAAAATTTAAAAAATGGTATCAATTAATAATAAAAGTAACACGTTCAGACCCAATTGTGGATTATTTAGTAAGCAATTTTAAAAATACCTAAATGTTTTCCTCTAAACAATTTGAATATAATCTTTCATTTTACATCATGGGAGTCCACCACATTCATGAAGTTGGAAACAAATTTCAAAGGGAATATGTATCAGCAAGCAGCATTTGATTTTTTTTTTATAATTAATGAGTTGACAAATTTAATATATTCCTTGCCTCTATATTTATAACCAAAAATTTAGATTACATAGTTAAGATATTTTTGCTCATCAGAAACAACCAGGATTAAAAGATTTTTACTGCACACAAATAACATGAAATTCAAAAGATCATGGTGTTTTTCTAAATATTGCAGGACTGTTAAATTTATACATAAATATTTCTTTAAAGAAAACAGATTTAACCTTCTCTCATGACTCAGAATATTCTGCAGAACAATTACTGATGCTTATAACAGCCAATCTGATTGTTTGCCAAGTCTCCAGAATACCAAAGCTGCAAATGCCCATTAATGTTTTGGGAGATTTTCTAATGAAAGGGAAAACCACTCCTGAGCCTTCATGTTACTGCTTTGACCTGCCTGGTCTCAGAAGCCACTCTATCTTTTCAAGTACATTTAAAATTACATTTTTTTCCCTCAGCACATATCATGCCCTTTACAGAGTACAATATCTGGGGACTTTAATGCTCTTACACCCTTCAATCCCTTCAAAAATAGAATGAGCTCCTTTTTTAAGTTTCAGTGAGAGAAATCCTTGGAACAGTTTGCGTGAGAATTTGCTTCCTTTCTGCTTCAAATCACCTGATCATATAATTCTTCATAAGATACAGAAAAAAAACCCCATAAAAAATAAAGATATGAGAACTTTAAGATCATGCCCTCATAAATAGTCTGCTAGGCTCTGTAAGCTTGCTAGATTCTAAAGTGAAATTCTGCCAATGAGTTTGCTGGAGTAAAGGATTTAAATTTTATTCTACTGCTCTTTACTTAAATGATAAATAAGATCCAACAATTAATGACTATTTGTGTGTCCATCAGAAATGTTACATGGATCAAAGATGAGCAAATGCATCACACCCTAAAAGTGTTCAACAGAGGTGAGAGAAGGAAGTAAAGAAAACCGTGAGCAAAGATATTAACATATAATCAAAGTCTTATCATCACTTGGGACTATTTATGCACTGCTGTTAAATTCAATTCTACCAAAGTTCTAGAAAATTAAACTTTAGAAATGCACATAAAAAGTCTTGGCTGTAGTCATTATTCAATCCTCAAAAATTAATAAAAGTTCCAAATTAATTTTCATATTTCCATGTTTCTATATTCATATAAGTATTGGAATGAATTTATTAATCAGAAAGGTTCTAATATTTGGTCGTTTAATAATATTTGATTATTTCTGGCACAGCAATTTTCAACTGGGCTGATTTCATTCAAAGTTATATGTCTGACTCATGTTTATGATGTGCATAACAGTTAATGTTGCAAGTAGTACAACTAAACATTAATAACACGACTGGTTACAGAATCTGTAGGACAATTAGTCTTTATATATTTTAAATCCATTAAGCACTGCTACACTTAAACTAGATCATACTGTTTGTAAATGAAATTGCTCTTCAGTCTGTACTTCCCATGTTAGCTCAGTAAATTAATGCTTTCAGGGCAATCAAAAATCTAAAATAATCTGGAAGCACAAAGTCCTGCTGAAAATGCAGCAATATATTACATGGGTGGGGTTTTTCTCCAAGGACTCAGAGTGAAAGTGCTGTTTTGCAGTTCAGGCAGCACTTTTTTTGTAATTTCTGACAGAATCGGCAAACATAGCTTTGCCTTTAGCATTTGGTGTTTACATGGACCTCCTGATAAAAAGTAGGAAATGTCAGGTGAGCACTGAAATGACTAATGTTACATTTCAGCATTATTAATACTATTATTTTCCACACCTTTTCCGAACACAACAGAAAACCCATTCACATCAGAAGTGAGAATATTAAACAAGTCATGTGTTTCTTTATAAAAATATGGACTATTTAACAAAACAATAGATGTAAAGTACATTTGCTCCATATATTAACTCCACGTAGAATCTGCAAACACTGAGATGTAACAGACACAGAAATATAATCTGTGGAAACAGAAACATAATTTGGGAATCAAGCTTATGCAGGTAAGTATTTTTGCAGTGAAATAGCAGTTTAAAAGGAGGAGATAAAGCAGAGAGATGCAGTGGAGTTTAGCATGTGTTAAGCAAACAAGCTGAGCAGTTGTAGCAGGCAAGGTAAAGTTTTCAAACCGTGCTCTGTGCCCCAGTTAGAAAGAGAAATGAGCACTGCACTCTTGCAATATCCGTGTGGAATACAGTGTAGGCAGCTGTGTACACAAAGGGGCACAGCTAATGAGCACAGCACCCTATCAGCACAAGGAGGGAGAGCATCTGCACACCCACAACAACACTTCAAATCACTGATCTGTCTCCTGTCCAAAGGGTTCAGGGTCATCTCTGCCTGTAATGGACATGTACATCCAAACTTATTTCATTCAACTTTCTGAAGCAGGAGAATATTTTAAAAAATACTTTAGGTTACCTTAATAGGACAAGTTGTAGAATGTTTTACCACTTAGAAGACTTGCCAAGAAAGTGTAAGCAAAGAAATATGAAACTGCTTTACTTTAAATATAGTATTTGATAACAAGAGCTGCAATTACTAATCAAGGACATCAAAGACAAAACATATACACTCCAAGAGAGTTTAAATGTAAATTACTCCTTCAAAAAGACACAGCTTCATGCAATGTAATTAGATTCCCACCCATTATAGCATTAGAAGATTAACAGTAAAATAACAAAACATAAGTAGAAATGGGAACACATAGGACAGAACAGGAACCTTTTTTTTTATTTCCCCAGAAATAAAATTTTTTAATTATGTTAATCATTAAACTGGCAGATCAAAAAAAGAAAGACAAGTTGGGGCTATTAGATTGAGATTTTCCTCTTCATCACTTCTCTTTGTTTCTGAAATATCATCTTCCTGGTATCAAAACCTTCTCAAGGTTTTCTCAGCCCCATCTTCCTCTTCTCTAACTTGATGTAATTTATTTCAATTTAAGGAAATCTTTCTTTAAATTAAATAATGGTGTTTGGCTTTACAGGTTACATGCTCTTGCAGCAGGTTTTACAGCTTTAAACAAATCACAGAGGGAATCCTGTCAGAAGTTTTCTGTAGTGGGTATGGGGGAGATTGAGCTAAAATGAATACAAATAAATGAAGTCCAAACCATAGGAGTCTCTACTACAGCATATATCCATTCAAAGGCGAAATGTAAGACAACCTTAATGAATGACTTTTCTTCTTCATATATCACATTACACGTCAATTAAAGATAGATTTTGAAGTTTGTGGCTTGATAGTGCAGTAAATCTGGCTTTAAATTTGACAGCGCTGGATCAAAATCCATACAGCCATACAGGATAAAAATGCTGATCCAGCACGGGCCCCAACTGCTCCCTCCAAATCATTCAGAGCATTCAGAGAGTCATTTCATACCAACCCCTTTTCTGCTGAATAAGATGTCTCAGTAACACTTTTCTACAAGGAGACATCACAGAATTAATCTCATGACTAACCAAGGTGGCAGGAACTCCACACGTCCCTTCTTCTGTAATCTGCCAGATTACTCGATTTCCCACTTGATCACACCGAGATCAGCTTGGTACAGGAGGGCATGATTAAATTACATGGAGCGGCCTGTGCCCAGGTTGGACAGGAACACAGATGCTCCTGGGGTGAGAAAAGCAGCATCCAGGTCTTCAGGGGCCATGACTGCAAATAATCTGGGGGTTATGAGTGCAGCAGGCTCCAAGAGCTGGATGAACTCCTAATTGTCGCATTACTGACAGTTCCCTTTTCTGGGTAAATACCCGTTTCCAGTAACTTCTGCAATCTTTGTCCTGGAGGAGCTGGGGCACACCTTAATTCCCCCCTCTGGAAATAGGCTGAAGGGTTGTGTGCTTCCAAGATACAGGAGGACAAATGAGCTCAATGGCTCTTGTTCTTTGGACAGGTTCAAGAAATACTGAACTAAAAGCTGTATCTGTAACCATCCCGAGAGGCCACCACAGTTACATTGTTCCACAAAGAAACAGGACACAAGAAAGGCACAAAGAAATCTGCACAAAAATAAACAAGAAACCTAAAAATTAAGTTTATTTGAGAGAGACTGAATAAAATTTTAAGTGTTGGAATATTAAACTTCATTTTGACAACACTATGGAAACTGAACACTGTAAAAAGTATGAATTTTGCTTTTAAATTGCTTTCTACTGTCTCAGCTTATAAACACTTAGAATCTACAGCTTGGCAATATAATTCAGTTTTATCTAATATGGTTTTCCCATCATCTGTCACAAAATAAATATCTCAAATAATGTGTAAGCAGTTTTACCTAGAATAAAAGTCTGTAACATTATAATAAAAGTCTGCAATACTGTTACAACATGGAAGTGGCATTTAGTAAATGCAACCAGAAAACAGAATGTGATTCAGTAAGAATTAATATCCTAAACTGATGCACAATGAAAACACATTTTCCATCAAAGCGGTTTAATGCAGCCTGTTTTCTCTAGCACACCAAGGCAGCAGAGGTGGCTGGGATCCTGTGGGGAACGAGCCCACAAGGCTATTACAGATTTTTGCCTATCCATACTACAGCATAAAGAATTAAAAATACTGGAGGGTTTTTTTTAAATTTTTATAAAGAAGATCAGATGCCTTCAAAATTTGCACCTTCTGCTTCCCTGACATCCACCTTCTCCCCTGACTAGGCAGGAGACAGAAGATGCCTCTGAAGCAAGTTAGACCTTGGGAAGGGCTGGCAGGGGTTTCAAGCGGGTGAAATGCAACAGACTCTACTACTGCTGCTTGGCCAGTGGGAATTCCCAGTGTTCAATCAGGGAGCTCCAGTCCCTTGTTCTGTCTCAGCTATGCAAAAAACCCTTTGGGGATCTGTTTTGCATTTAGTGTCAAAAAAGAGTTTTGTATTAGGACTGAGAGCAGAATTGTTCATAAACAGGTGTTCATAAAGAAAGGTAAGTAAAAATGCAAAACTCAAGATTATCATACCCATGTGGGGTTGGTGTTAAAATCCAGGCTTTGAAGAAAATTCACACATGGATTCCAGAAATTCCTTGTTTGGGTTTAGGTTTCTCTTTAATAGTTTATAATCTGTGTTTTACACTAGATTAAAGTAGATGCATGTCAAGAACAAAAACAAACAAAAATTATAGCGCTCACACCATTCTATTTCTTTCCTCGCTACATGTGTATAAAAAGTGCTCCATGTAATAAATATTAGATAAGATGCAATACATTTCAATAAAACAAACTAATACATTTTTGAAGATCAGGTATAAGATTGACCATATTTCACTTAAATCTTCAAAGAAGCAAAGAAATTATTATTAAAAAGCTAGTAATAAGCCTGACATGCAAAGAAAAAGTGCTGAATTATTTAATGGAATATGTTGAAAATTTCATGTAAGACATCAATTAATTACTTGCTTTCTAAACATAAAAAAGATTATAACTCAAAGTGCAAAGTGATTTTAAGCAGTACCTTTCCTGAATTCTTCCCTCTTCCCCTAAAAAAAGTGTCTGCTTTTTTCCAACCAAAAGGAAGCACCAATTGTCTTTCCAAGAAGTCCTTACTGGGAAAAACAAATTGTTGGGAAATGTTTTAGTTAGTTATACTATTACAGGGTCGGGTTCTGAGTCTAGGATCTGGATGTCAACAAGCCCAATTCTTCCTCATCAACACCTTGGATTTCTACAGGCAGAGTACAAACACTATTCAAAATCCAGACCAAAACAAATAGGTAAGAGAATTAAGAATAATGTATTCAAACCTCACACATATATAACACTTTAAAATCAATGTTAAACATTTTTTTTGAGCTTCTGATAGCTAATTCTGGAAAATACAGTAATGTGAGGTGACCTACAGCACTAAAACATTTGGTAATTTCATTCCTCTTCAAGAAAGCATACAAACATGTGTTTAAGTTTAATCACAGATCATCTTACTGCCTTCATCTGGACGTAATCATTAAAGATAAACACGTGCTTAAATGCCTCACTGAAAAGGGATGAGATTACTCACACTCCTATGGTTAATTTTATGCCTCTGTGCCGTAGTGGCCTCTTGGCAGGCTGAGCTGTGCTTGGTGACAGCAGACACGAGCTGGAATGCCCTGCAGCAGAGGCTGCACGGTGCCTTCCTGCCCACCCAGCAACTCATGGGGTGGCTCATGTCAGACCAGGCTCTCCACTGGGACTTGGCCAAAACTCTTATAAAAAAACTACAGCCAGTGAGTTGAGCCAGTTTCCAGAAACTTTCTAGCATTGACATTAATTATTTTTTCAGTAAAACCACTGACGAAGTTAATAGTTATTGCCAAGTCCACTTGTTAGGTGCTAAGATTAAAGTCTAGCTATTAACAAGCCTAAATTAGAAGGGGTGAAGGCTGCAGAACCACACTTCTGGTATATAAAGACTGTCTTCTGCAAAGTGTTGAGCTTATTTTTGCACAGAGCCTCAAGCTATGGTACTGGAGATGCATTCTGTGTGTCAACTCTCCCTCTCTTAACACACCATATTTATGGCCCTTACAACTGCAATGTCTAACTGCCTTCCTAGAAATTGGAAGATAAAAGTAAACCAGACAGAGCTCAGAGCAACAAGCTGAAATCCATTTCCTGTGAATTAAATTCAGTTCAGAGCACGTATCAAATATCAAGCCCTTCTTCTTGCAATAAAAACTGTGCTACAAAAGGCCCAAACAAATTCCTTCCAAATCGCCCACAATTTCAAATGTAGTCATATCAAATTGCTTAATCCAGTAAAAAGCTGATAGCCAGCACAGAGACAGACAAACAAGCATATGAGCACTTTAAAAAAATTGGATCTGTGAAACTAATAGAGATCAACACTGTAACCCAGCTGTTTGGTTTGCAGCCACTCGCAGAGCAGTGTATTTAGCATATAAGCCACTTGTCACAGCTGGTCTTGCACAAACTGGACCACTCCTCCTAACTGGATTGCCATGCTACACTGAGTGTCAGGACAGCGTTTTTTCACATCTGGGCAAGGAAAGTGCCTTTGATAAATGCTACCACTTATTATGAAAACGAGCATCACCTGTCCCAAGGACAATAACTCTGGACTATGTCCATCATTGGAAAACACTTCACCTACTCCCTGCCACTCTTCTGCCACAGCTCCCGAAAAATCCTCTCCCCACCTTGTAAGATTTCTGCAATTAAAGCACCTGTCATTTTGCAGTCTCAAAGCACAAAACAAGAATTTAAGTTTGCACCTTAAAAAATAATGCATCTCAAGCTGATCTACTTACACTAAACCCAAAATATTTTTGGCATCTACACTGACATGACTGGTTTTGTTCCTGTAGTTAACATCATTCCCAAAATCAATTTTATTTTTTAAAGAGAAAGCTAACTTGAAAATGGATATTCAAGTTAAAACAATGTAGCACTCACAAATTAGATTTGTCACTTGGTTGTTTCTCAGTATTTAAGAAATCGAGAAAACCAAATTACCAGGTTTTGTCCACACAAGTCTTCAGTCAGCTGAGTTCCACCCAGACTGACATGGAAACAACTCAGGCATCTGCACAGTTACATATTTATGTTTTTTCAGATAAACCCTGTGATACAATAAAGTATTTTGGTAACATCAAAACCAGTAAGAGATATTAGTAAATTATTTTTAGATTCTTTGGTCCATAATGTGTGAAGATGCAAACATTCAGTGAAAATAAGGGGATAACACAAACCAACAAAGGGGGGGGGAACAAATCAAAACATAGAGCTCCTCCCACCCCCAAATTTTGAGGTAGTGATACAATAACTTTTGAAGTTACCTATACACATCTCTAAAGCTGAGAAAAAAGATTTCACCTCTACCCTGGGCAGTATATTGTCTATATTTAAAATTGTTTTAAAAATAACTGAATGGGTTCACACATGCCACAAGATTACATTTTGTTACATTTCCAGTTCCAGCAGTTGCTTTGGTGCCCCAGCCCCTCTGGCAATTCCAGCAGGGAGACTGAAAAATGGACAACACACACAGAACTGCAGCTTCCTTCTGGATCTTTCACATCTCAGACTTTCAAAGAACATTAGTATGATGGTGAGGGAAAACCTGAATTGCCTTTAGCTTTATTGTATTTAGCACAGCAGTTGTTTGTAAGTAAGACCTCAGGAGAGAGCAAGATATGTTAGGTTCTAAAAATAAAAGAAGTATTTCATTGGGGGAATGGGGAATATTCTCTCTTTGAACGGTTGTAGGTAACAAAAAGGAAGGAGTACAATTTAAATGCAGAGGCAGACTCCTGTTAGGGGCGTAACTGCCACCAAAAGAAGTCTTAGGTGTGCAATACAAAATTTTGTCAACAATACAAAATAATAATGAGGTTAATTTTTGTCAGAAACACTCAAAAATTTTATGCTGCTAAAAAGATTAAAACATCCATGGCCCTATTTCTTTCAAATTAGTCTGTGAGAGGACAGCTGTGGCACTGCTTCCCAAGAGTACTTTTCAAGAAAGGCAACAAGTTCAACATGCAAAATTCCTTCTTCCAAATTTTTTTGTAAAAATAATTATTGCTTGATAGACATGTGCAGATGCCTTAACCTCCCTAAAAATAATTCATATTGAAATAGTGAGATTATTTTCAATAAATGTAGGTATTTCAACAAATGAGTGACAAAATTTTTTATGAAACTATCTGAAATAGCTCAGATCTGCTGACAAGGAGGTGAATTACTTATGTAAATTTTAAGATCTAGAATGAATCGAATGTAATTTGTCATTACTAAATGTTTTAAACCTGTCAGGAACAGAAGATACATTTTTCCACTGAGTTCATGAAACAAAAATATTTGTTAATGTTTAGGACAAAAATAAGAAGACCAGATAGATTCACTGGCATAAAATAACAGCTCTGTGACTCCAGGCTCTCTTAGGGAGATTTTAAAGCCTTAAACTGAAGCACAGACTGATCATCCTGAAAATTAAATTATTTACTTTGACTAGCATCTCAACTCCTTTAAAATACTTCTACTGATTTTTATTTTTCTAAATAAATTTTCTGTATTTGCTTCCATACAAACACCCAATATTTATTTTGAATATATACATGTTCCTCCAGATGTGTCCAAACCTATCTCTAAAAGCTACTAAAAATCTAGGGATGAGACTGTAAAGGCTGGCTTATCAGACTAGAAATCCAGAAGAGTGCCAAATTCTATCTTGCAAGAGGAAAGGTGAGT
Organism: Passer domesticus; assembly: GCF_036417665.1. Classification (NCBI taxonomy): domain Eukaryota; kingdom Metazoa; phylum Chordata; class Aves; order Passeriformes; family Passeridae; genus Passer; species Passer domesticus. The sequence continues at coordinate 33,142,679 of NC_087481.1, forward strand.
CCTGGTTGTCCCAGTCAGGTTGGACTTGATCTTGGATAACTTTTCCAACCTTAACAAGTCTATGATTCTGGAATAAGCACTAATTCACTTCTGAATCAGCTATTAGGTGGCAAAGAGAATGTATAGTGTTGTCTTGAACTTCCATTCCAGATAAAAATATTAAGGATGAAAAACTAGCTGTGTTTCACATGTTTTCAAAAAATGAATGCTTCAAAGGAATAAAAAAATAATTTTGATTAAAAGCTGTGTTGCCATCTTATTACAAAGGTTTCATACCTTCTTCATGATTTCTCATGAGCAGCTCCTCACAGCACTGACTCCTTCTTCTCAGCAGAGCCAATAAACTCCATCTAACTTCTTAACCAGCCAACCTGCTCTTTTACAATACCCATCCTAATTGATCTAGCTGTGGCCTATTAAGGGCAGGCCTGTTCCTAATTCTTGATAATTAGCACAGCTGTAACTCCTTAGGGGTGAGATCACCTTCCTCACTATCCCTATTTTCCTACATTACACCCATCCACAAAGCTGCAACTGAACAGCAAGAAAAAAGTACTTGGATGGGGCTGGGGAACTAACTGCAAACTACCGGAAGGAAACAGAGGGAAGAGAAACACCCAACACAAAACAAGCCCTTTGATAAAGGGTGCATGTTGGAAAAAGGCAATACTCATACCTTTATGCATTAACATCTAATCCTCACCTTCACAGAGCAGCCCACACCACCATCCCCACTGCATGGTGCTGGCTGACTGCTGCTGTGTTACAGCTTGAGGTTTAGTAGGCTGATTGCTCCATGTCATCTCCTGCATTTTTTAACAAAGTACACAGATCCTCATGGAATAGTGATAGCATTTGCTGTACACATCTGTTTTTATGAGACAGAACAGCTATCTATTTGTCAGTCACGCTGCATCTGCCTCGTACCACCATTCACAATACTGCTATTTCCAAATGCTTTCCTCGTGTTTTCTTTTTCCTGCTGTTTAAAAATGCAAGTGATGAAACAGCACTGCCACATTTCAGACATCTCTTCAAACACAATGGGACAACAAAGTGTGTGTCTCTTCATGATGACAATCCCAAATGGACTGCAGCTCCAGGTAAGATGCTTTTGTAGCACATCTACATAGTAACTCTAGGACAACCATCCTTTGCTTCAGTCAAACAAACTCTTTTGGCATGTAAGAGAAAAGCCCTGCTCCAGTCTTTTGGCCTTTCTTATCAAGTAATCCAGAAAGACAGGACATTAAGTATTCACCAGAATTATTCAAGTCTGGCTGACTTTGATGAGCAGTGAAATTCAAACATCCAGATAGAATGTATTATGTTCTTTTAGTTTAACTCCAACTTTTAATTTTGTTTACTTGATAAATAGGGCCATTTGGAGATCCACTGCAGGCTCTGTTATAGGTTTTATTCATTCTTCAGTGATACCCCAAACCACTGAATGTGGAGGAAGGGAAGGGACATTGAAAGTGAAGGGAGTGCTGCAAACTTTATTTTCCTCACAAACATCAATACTTGTGAATAAAAATAAGGACCATAATCTCATTTGCAGCCTCTGCCCTTACTTTCTAAAATAATTTTTCCACAACATATTAAGCACCAAGATGCTGAAATCTTCATCCCTCTCATTTCATAAACAAACTCTTTCAAGGAAAGTGGTTTGTTTTCAAATTAGATACCACATTCTTACTAATTAGCTGTTTTACTCAACTCGTGCTTCTGTATGAGATACTCACAGTCTGCAAGATGAGGACTTTTGTACATGATAAGAATAAAACCAGGAGACTTTGATCTCCAGCTCGTAGTCACAAGCATCAGACCATGCCTGCATGGAGAGCAATTACTCAGAAGCAGGTGCCATCAATTCTATTCTTTCTCTAAATAAAAGCCTTCATGGGTAGAATAAGCAAATTAAAACTGTTAAACAGGACACAAACAATGTCCCCTGAAGTACCTTAGGTTTAAAATAGTCTAAACAGCTCCTGGATAATTTGACAGTCAACAAATACAAAAAAGCAAAGCCCACAGAAAAGCAATGATGACTTTTTTCCTTTACTTTTGAATTCCATCATCTTTAAGTACAAAGGAAGGATTTAAAATGTTATGTAAGTTTATGCTGGCTGAAACAGTTTATAGCAAATGCAAACACCTAAAGAAAAAATAACAAGCCTGTCAAAATCTTAAAAGCAGATAAAGATATAAGATTGATTACCCACACAGAAGAAATCTTGAATTTTTATATTTATCTGGGATCAAAAAAAAAAATTATATTTATATTTTTATACCTTTTCTAACATCAAAAACATTCCCAGCCTTCTAAAGTTTCTTGTCCCCAAGAGAAGGAAGCTGCATGGCAGCAGGGGTGACACTGCGGGCACGGCTCTGGCTGAACCACAAACTCCACCTGGGAGCTCCGGGGCCACAGCAGCAGATGTGCAAACTGTTACAAAAGTAAACTCACAGAGTAAAAGTGGTGTCACAGGGATTGAAAACCCATTTTCTCTCAATACAGGGAATTATAAAGAGTCTTTACTGGATGGAGAAACACACAACTCTAGTTTCTGTGCAATCCTTCCCTTTCCTTAGTGCTTCAAGTGTTTCCCACTCGGGAAAACAGGTTAGAAGGGTAAGTCCATCAGAATGTTAATTCATGAGAATTCCTAGAGGAAGAGCCTGATTTCTCATTGTTTACACAACGTAATGGAAACATGTGAAACAATTTATGAGACATCTACTTTTAATTCAGTCTGTAAAAGGTATTAGCTAACCCGAATAATGAAATTATTTTTAGAAACTAAAAAGCTTTTAAGGCAAGACTGTGGAACTGGTAAAAGAGCTATTTCCTCCAGAGCTGAGAGATCACTATAAGAAATTTTCTTTGGTTAAATAATTACAAGAAAACAAAACCACAACAACAAAACAAGAGAACATATGTTTAACTTTCAGGTGCAGAAAAAAGGCAGATTAATTTGCCATGACAGAAACATAAATCTCAGGAAAAGCACAATTTACTTGATAATTCTATTATTCCAGTTGACAGAGCTTTTGAACATGAAAATAGTTCTTAACAGGTTTGCAAATCTCTGAGAAATTATTCAAACAAAGGGAAAGAAGGCTATCTAAGTCTCTCACGTCACCTCCTTTTGAGAAGTTTTTGGTCTTTTTCTTTTAATATGGTAAATTACACTTGGTGCAATGACCTGTTTTAGAATTAGTTTGTTACAGCACAAATTGAATCTTGTGTGCTACCTTGTGCAGTACATAACACTGGGAGTGCAGTCAAAATTCAGGTCTCTGAATGAATTTTTCACTTAAAAAGGTCTTTCAGCTCAGATGATTGGGAACACAAATATGTGCTCTTTGTCACTTTGCTGTACTAAGCACTCCTCTTTAATGCTGGTGTCAGCACTACCGCAGTTTTACTGCTTGCTTATTTCTTTTGTATGCAAATCTTCAGAATAATGAACCAGGAGCTATCACGTTGCTTGAAAAAGTCTCTGGCAGATCTTAATTGTGTTTATCCTGACTCGGCATGTTTTGTCAAGACTTGGAAGGTGGTACTGCCTTAACAGTTCAGACTAAAAACTCAGAGTGCTTTAAAATAGGTGCAACTTCACAAGCACTGTCCTATGTTAGACATTGCAGAGACAAACCTATGCATAAAACACATAGGAGTGGACAGATATTTTTCTTGAAGCCACTAGTCACCAGTCTGATTCTGTAGCTTGATTAGAAATGTCTGTGCTTGTCATCAAATCTGGCCTGGCAATATGAACCTTGGCTGGCACACAGGAATATCCCCCCTCCTGCAAGCAGACAGTCCCATTGATGCCTTCATGAATTTTTGAAATTAGTGATCCACTTCTAGAGCTGAAGTGATTTTTGGCTCATCTCTTCAAGGCCTACCTCTACACAAGACAGGTGAGACTCTAATGTTCTGTGGAACTGAGCTGGAACTACCTCAAATGGGTTTGTCAAACTCTAGAGATCCTTCATGTTCTGCTTCTACTGAAAAATCACAGTTTACTTAAACATCTACTTGTTTAAATACTGCCACTGCTCATAGAATCTTTCCCCTGTTAACACAGCCCTTTTCTTTTCCCCAGCTCATTATGGCAACCCCTGCAATGCAAGTGCTCCTCCCGAGCTGCTCCTGATTGTATTCATTCCCCAAGTGTTACAGTGGATTTAGAAAGCATGCAGGGAAATTGCTAACCCACCGCTGAAATGCAAAAATCTCTCAGGTGAAACAAAACAATTACTTAGGAGTGCCCAACTTACTCAATTTATCAAAGCTAATTATTTGAAGTATTAACTGATGTTTCACAAGGCAATCCAATAGATCTTTCAGAGGTGTAATTAAAACTGGAGCTCTGAGCTGGGTGAGAATTCCAAGGCCATGCCCTGCCCTTGTCCCTGTGCTTTCTAGGCAAGCAAACAGGCCCATTGAAATGCAGCAACACACTGAATCCATGGAATGGATTTTCTAAAGGCTGGATCAATAGCATCTTGAATCCACTCATAGTTTGCTTATCCCAAAGAAAATTAGATGCTGTTAGAAAAACAAACAAGAATTTTCAGCTTATTTACTTAAACAGTAAGAGAGGTCATTCTGAAGAAGGTTTCCACAGGAACCACCACTGTCAGAGATTGAGGAGAAAGGTGTTGGTTGGGCTCTCTCCCTAACAAACTGGAATTAGCCACACTCCCGTCCCCAGGAGATTGCTCAGCCCTCGTTGATGCTCTGCTGAGAGGCAGCCTGGAATTGCACCTAAAGGAAAGGCTGCTGCCTCATGAGCACGTACAAACATGAATTCACTATGATTAGGGTGGGATTTTGCTGTGGAGAAGGTTTACCCTGATAGTAAAGAATGATCAACAGCCAAATGCTAGATTGAGAATCCACAGCTGATCTGAGCAGAGAGCAAGAGATTAGAGTGGTGCTCAATATTTCCCAGCTGGACTGGGGTATTATACACATTAGCTCTTGTTGTTCAATACTACTAAAGCCCATGCAGCATTATATTATTTCTGATTTGTTGTATCTAAGCTTGAGCACAGTCACTGATAATAAAAGGACAAGTCACTAATCTATGCATCACACAGTTGCTATCATCTGACAATTTTATATTCATACTTTATTGATTCCTGTGAAAGAAATATTCTCTGCTGCTTTTTAAATTACATACATACAAGAAATGGCTCAGCCTTATCTCTGCCTTTGCTGGATACAGCAGAAGTATCAAGATTTTTTTTTAAAGAATGATAGAACAAAGCAGTGTGCTGACAATGTGATTTAGCTGTGCTTACAACCAGAGAGTAAATCCAGTTTTTGACAAAATTGAAGTAATAAATTCATCTTATCTACTAGCATAAAGAGGGAGAGAAGCTGCACTTCTGGAAGGACCCAATTTTGGAGAATGATGCAGCATATTACTTAAGATTTTATTATTTCTTAAAGACATACTCTTACTTTGTTCTTTCATCAACATTTCAAAAAAAAGTCAATCTTCGATATTAAACATGTGCCTGTGCACCTCAAGAACAAGTGAAACAAAAAGCAGGAGGAGTTATCTGTGAAGCACCAACTTCCTCTGTTACACCAACACCATGTGGGATGTCAGGAAGAACAGCACTGAAACCATTTGACCACAGTGACTGAGAAGAGAATCCAGCCTCATGCAATACAGCATTTCTCTATAGAAAAATGCCTGGTCCTGCAAAGTGTCCTGTAAATGGCCTGCATATTTGTTAGTGTCTCCATATCTCCTGGAAGATAAATTCCAAACCACCCCTCAGTACCACAACAGTCAAGTTTCTCAATAAGCTTACAAGTGAAATAGCCAGAATTTAAAACCCCTGGGTGCCCCAGCTGCCTTCCATCAGTGTGCTGGAAAATACTGCACAAATCTACACTAGCACAGCTTTAAACATCAGCTAATAGCTCCTCATGCATCTTCCTACTGAATCCCTTTTCATTTGTTCTTCTGACAGAAACAGGCACAACATCCTCTGGGCACACAGGCACTTCCAGGACTGTAAAAGGATTCAGTCCTGTCAACCTTCCTCTGCAATTATACTGTAAATCTCTTCTTGTATCATTATACAGAGATCAAGCACTCCAAGGAACAACCCTCTTACTATAGGTCATACATTAATATCCAGATCCTGTTCTAATTACTGTGATGGTAACCCAATGTATAATTCATACAGTGAAGAAACAAGAGTCTGGCCAAGGCAGTGGTACTCGTTCCCTTGCTGATTCAGAATTACCTCCAGAGTGGTTCTTTCATTTGTGCTCATCAAGACTCGGGAAGTTCAGGGCCAAATCAATAAAAAAACATGCCCTGCCTCTACAGCCTGGGCAGAAATAGCCACATCGATACAGAAAATCAATTAATTTTCTGTAGTTGCAGGGGATTAGTATCAAGGAAGACAAGACACATTTGACTTTTAAAATAAGTTTAGAAAAGGCTCAAAGAACCACCTATAAATCTATCATTTATGAAAAAAAATAGCATGTCTCCACTCAGAGCTAAGTTTTCTTAAGTACTAGACGATAGTAATTTTTAGAGATACTTTACTTGCAAATCTCTTCACTTTTGTTACTTTGATGTATCTTTGTTACTATGACCATATAAAATGCAAAACAATTTCCATACCATCCCGGTTTCCTGAAAGCAACAGCAATCAATACCTTTCTGCTTTACAGACATTCAAGTCCCAACCCTATTTGCAAGCTAAGCCAAAGTTAAAATATCGTTCACAGAACACAAATCGCCTCCTGTGAGCTGATGCAAACACAGGACACGGTGTGTAAGCAGAGCCCACCTCCCTCCAGAGGGCCGTGACTGAGCTGAGCCTGCTGCCAGCTCACAGAACCTTCCAGCTCATCAGTCCCTTCTGCAGCGGGCTCAGAGTCTGGGACTTGTGAGGCAGGAACTTCCAGGTGACCTAGGGAGTCCCTGCTGCCACAAAGCCTGCTGTTTGCAGTGCTCTGTTTCCAGGGCATCTCTCTGTAGCACTGCTTAAGCAGGAGAGAGAAAGTGGGAAGCTTTCCAGAGGAAACAGGTGAACAGTGAAACTGCTGTTAATGTACCCATCTCTAAAAACGCAAGGCTCTGTCTGAATTAAGCAGCCCTGCTCATCTGGCTAGGAAACACTAAGGAGAATTTTTGGCATGGCAAGGAAAAACACTAACAGGAGGAGATAAACACTCTTCAGCTTTAAATGTTCCCATTTCAGTAAGAAGTTTTTAACTTTACTTGACTGTGTTCTAGCCACAGAGCAGAATATTACATCAACAGGAAAGCCTGAACAGTAGAGAACAATCAGCATATGGCAGCAAGGCTGGAGGTGGCAGATGCCACACTCCAGGCTGGGCTGTGAATGGAACACACCAACACAAACAGCCTGGACTTGCTGAGCTCACACACAGCCCAGCCCTCCTGGGCATCACGAGGGCAGAAATGAGGCACTGTCCATCCAGGCTTCTTCCTAATTACTGAATAACTGTTTGCCATAGGGTACCACATTTCAATTAGCTGCAATGTCTTACTCTTCTGGGTTGGATTTTTTTCTTTCCCTCCACAGAAAAGTTCCAAGGTCCTTCACTTTCCTCTCCCAACTCAGTTTGAAATTTTCTTTTCAGGGTTTTCTCACACACACATCCCAAATTCTCCCCTCCCAAATTCTCCCCATTCACCCCTTCCACAACCAGATTATTTTAATTAGTATTTACTTTACACTGTAACACAGTCACCCTGTAGAGTATCTATTCTGCGAACATTACTGGAAAAATTATCATATTTGTCAACTGGAGGATCTTAATTAGCACTGTTTTCTAGAAGGACTCTATCCAGTATTATGTCCAAAGATGAGAACAGCAGTTGCCACTGAAACCCTCTATTACTGGAAATTCTGCTTGATGATCTTTTAAACTATCTAAATGATATATACACATTTACCATGGGAGCATAAAATATAAAATACATTAGAAAGTATCCTATCATTCTAATTTGAAATTATAGCAAAATATATGTAATTTGATTTAATGTGCTTTACTGCACCTTGGAGGTGTGACCTACTACACAGTTTGAACTCTCCAGTCCAAAAGCAAAGTGCAGCTTTCAATGCATACTAATCTGATGTGTTGCCTTTTTTACAAATGTTGCATACAACTAAAAAAAAAACCCACCAAAACACCAATATTGGTGTTAAGGATTTCTCAGCGTTAGCAGAATGTCACGAGTTTTGTCATCCTGCACTGCAATGAGAGATATTGTTATTTAGTCACATTGCAGCTCCCAGAATAACCTGGTCATGTGCTTGCTAAGCAAGAAGAATAAGCAAAGCAGACCTTGTCTGCTAACAAAGGATGTGTTCTTTCATTTCACCAAATTCAGTGATAACATGAACTAGATTCAGGCACCAGAAGACTACAGTAAATGGAGAAAAATGTGAGTGGAGTCAGCAGGCTGTGGTAGACACTGATTGGACAGGACAATAATTAGGGGCTTAAAAGGTTTATGGAGTCAAAGGCCAGAGGAGGTTAAAAAAGAGATGCTCCTAACCTGAAGACAAGAAGCAACACAAGGACCCAAGAAAAAACAAAACACAACACAACCCCCAAGATCTGATAACCTCACTCAGTTGTGGGTTATTTTGTGATTTGTAGTAGACATTTGAATTAATGTAGGTATTCTGCAATTGGTGATCCAAGTCATACATTAAATCCATTTGTGTTTTGAAGCATCACAGTAAACTGAAATAGTTCTTTGCCCTCTCTGGAGTTACTTCCTTGCCCACTTCCTTAAAACCAAATAGCGAGTGGGTTGAAAGCATTTTGACAGCTGGCTGGCCAGACTGACAAGTGCAGTGGCCCCTGGCTGATGTGTGTGTGTAAATCCCCACGCATGGCGGGGCAATAATGCACTGACTACACAGACCTGCTCTGGATCTCAGCAAGCAACACGCCTCCCAAACTAGACTGTGCTGCTTTGTGTTCTAAAGATTTTCATGTAGGTTCACCCCTGGATTCAACCCTGGGCAAAGAATATAAAAGACAAACTTCAAGTAAGTCAGTGTAGCTTGGCGGAAATAAATCCAAAGGCCTAATTTTAAATATTTAAATAAAATTACACCAGAAATACCAGCAAAAGATAATCTATCACCATTCTCCACTTAAAGAAAAATAACAGAAATTACAGATGTCTAACACTCCTAATAGGAAAGCAAGCGTTGCATTTTTAGCAGTAGGAAATAAAATGTATCTTTTCACCACTCCTTTTCTATTTTTAAATAAACGATAGTTTCTTTAGCCATGTCTTAGCTTTCTTCTTACTTGCTCACAGCATCTTTCACTTTGAATAAGAGCTAAGATCAGCCACCCATAGGCAACTATTCCCAGCAATTTCAGAAGAATTTTTAAAATTGTTGGAGGATGTTAATGAAGCACAGCACTCACAAAATACCTTTCCTACAATTTTCATCTAGTCTGTAAATGAAATCAACAGAATTCCAATTAATTCGTATTTAGTGTAGGGCTTTGTTTGTCAAAGAAACTATTCTCCTAAACTGCTCTTCTCATTATTCTCAGAAAGGGCTTGTAGCTTCAATATTTAATGTCAGGGAGAAAGAGATGGAGTTATAAAATAACCACCACTTCATTAGTCATTCCATGAGTATTTGAAATGAAGACACAGCAATGCACATGGTAAATTATGAACAGAACAACTGTATTGCACCCCCTGCATTAGAATGGTTTTTGATGTAAAAACAAGTTTGTTTTACTTCAAAACTGGCTGGGATCAAAGATGAAAGTGTGTATAGTAGTGGTATCTTGTCTTCCCAGTCTCCCAAAGGTAACAACAAAGCAGAAAAAATGCTAAACCTTTCTAATATTTTTGTTTTGTAGAAATAAAATAATAGGCCTCAAAAGCCTTATCATATTGCTTAAAAAGGTAATAAATAACAAAAAGAAGATGGACAAGTATGAGTTCCAGGTTGAATTTCAAGAAATATAAAATCAACACATTGTAGCATTTTGAATTTTAACTATTTTACCTTTCTTACATGCTGATGTATTTTGAATGAATGCTGAAGGTTTTTTGGAAAGTTTACCAATGCTCCACAGGCTATGAATAAAAGAGACAACTGCATTCTACAAAGCCACTGATGCATGAATGGTCAAAAGAATTCTCAATGAACTGAAGGTACAACAGCTCTTCCAAGGAAATCCCGTTGTTATTATCAGCATGCCCCAAAACACTAACACCAGGGGAGCTCTGGGAAGGCTAAAATGCACCTACTCTTTATCTACAAGTCATTTAACCACAGAGAACCTTTCCAAATGCTGTGATACTGAGGAGTGAGGCTGACTCAAAGGATGGTTTATGCATGGAACACAAGGCCTAATTATTTCTGTGTTAAGTCTACTAAAACTCAGGTCATCCGAGCCTTTCACAGATGCTACTTCTCAAAGTCAACTTAATTTTTTCAGAATATTTTAAAATGTGATGAAACAACTGACTATAGATGGATCGGCTAAGCAAAATAGCTTCCAGAATAACAGTATTTATTTAGATTGATAGTGGTAGGATTGAAAGGTATATGGTCCACTTACTGCCTACACAATTTATGCAGCTGTAACTCTTGCCCACATTTTAACTTGGCACATACAAAATCCAAAATTCAGTGTTTTCACTGGTAGCAAACATTTTGCCAGATGGTTACTTAATCAAATGTATTTCCTTGGTAATACAGAAACTTTGAACTACTAGCATATTTTTAAAACATCGATGTATTTATAAATCTAAAAGCAGTTTCAGCTCTTTTTATAAATTTATGAAGTCCTATACATGTATAATAAATGTTGAACAGAATTCCCAATTTCAAAAAGTAGATCTAATACATTTTGGTTTAGAACTTCTCCCTCTGTGCTGGAGGATTTGCAACTCTGAGAACATTAGAAAGAAGTGGTTTTCATTCTGTTGCCATTGGAACACAACTAAGAACATAACGATTGTCTACAGACCTAATTTCAATATGCAGAGCTTGTGAGTACACAAAGATCTACACAATTTTTACACCAGAGAAGTTCATCAGAGCAAGCAAGAAACTCCACACAGTAACTTGCCAGCCATAAGGCCTCCTGCTTACTGCTGGCTGGCACCACAGTCAGCTCCTGTCCTAAAAGTCTCAAATGTAGGATTGGAAATTAATTTTCAGCTGAATACTCGAGGTGGACCTTCTCTGACAGAGTCTGATCTAGTCAGAACTGAACTCATCCATCTCATTAGGTTTGTCTGACACAGCTCACGCTGAGACACTGAAAAGCTGAAAAACATAAGGCTCATCATAAAAATTACCAGGCTGCCAAGACAAAGGATTTGCCATGACCAGACATGTCCATTCATTTGTAATAGCTTCTTGGAGCTTTTAAAGTGATTTTCTTCTCTACAGAGCCCAGAATCATCATATACTCAAAGGACAGGAATAGAGTGGATTATCAGTGAAGCCACTTTGATGCATATTATCCGTACATAATGTTTTGGGTGGTTTTTTTCAAATCTAGGATTCTCTGTGCAGTGTGATTAATTAAACAGAGCCAAGCTCTGGTCTCTAGTCTAGTTTAAAAAGGCATGAATTCATAGGATGGATATGTATCAATGTATTTGTCCCACCAGGTTAAAATATGTCCTTTTATTTCTATCATGCACTCCACCTTCAGTTACTGAGAAGAAAGTGTAGAAAAAAGGGGTATAAAAACCCTGAAAAGATTATTTCCATACTGGACCAGTGAAAGCTAATTACACAAGCAGGGATAAGCAGCATCACTTGGACTCTGTGTGTCAATTTGAGAAGACATAGCTCAGGAAAAACAGGAACTGCCCAACAACAACAGACTAAAAGCATTAATGTTCCTTCTAAGAGTGTCAGCAGGCTTCAAGTCACAGTTTGAAAGCATGAAACCCCCATTAAACAGAATTTGTATACTTGCTTGCCACAACAGAGCTTTAAGTCAACCTCCAACACACTCTTTATTGTGCTCTAGGAAGGAAATCTAATTTTCCATTTCAGTCTGCATATCAATACTATCTTCCTGTGGTACGCCTAGGTCCCTTATTCCCATGCCATATGGCAAATCAAATTTACAACTGAAAGTCAAGCAATCACAATAGACTGACTGTAGGAAGACTTTAAAATAGGAAGTTCCTCTTTTCCTATACAGACCTCTGCATTCTCTCTGCTAAAATATTTATTAATTTTAGCTAATATTAATTATTAATTTAGCTCCAAATGTGTTCCTTTTCCAGTAACAGTAGAGCTTCAGTTTAAACTGTATTCTGTAAATGTTTTATTTATCAGATACTTGTTCTCTTTAGGAACATCCTCACTGATATGACAGAAACAAAAGTTCAGAAAATCCTTTAGGATGCCAAAATTTGAAACAACTTCTTTTAACTACTTACTTTTCAGCATGATGTCTGAAATAAGAACACAGAAACAATTTACACGTACATTAAGCCAATGAATTTTTTCTTCTCAACATCTGAATCAAAAGGCATATCATAATATTCAAACAGACTTTTTGATTGCCCTTTGTTTACCTTAAAATTGTATATAAAAAAGGATAACCTATATTCAACTGCTCTGCTTTGTATCTTCATTCTCTCTTTTTCCTGGAAGCCCAGAAACAGGAAAAATCTGAAGGAACAGGCAGCAAATGTTTCCTTCATCTTTACGCTTCTCTTTCTGCTCTCTCCTCATCTTCTGTGTGTTAACAGACATTTGTATCCATAAGAGAAAACACAGGGAGACGCCCAAATATTTTTTGGTGGGTGTCAATATTTACTGCTATCACCAAATGATATTGCTTTACTTACAATGACTTACAAATATTGCTGATGGGAAGTACAGAATAACTTTTTTTCCTCCTTGCTTGTGCATGCACAAACTTTCACTTCTTTAGTAAACTCCCTTATCTCAACCTTCGAGCTTTCTTCTATCTTATTTCCTCTCCCCTGTGCAGGCTTGGTGGGCACTTGACATCCAGCCAAGGTCAACCAACCACGTTCTGTAACTCCCAGATATCATATTACTGATATCATTGTTCTTTACAACAAGGTAGAATTTAAGAGATGTCTGGTACAGATAAAAACTATTTTGCTAAGAGATTTACAAAAACATAAGTGAAAATATTATCACTTACGACATGGACATGTGCAGTGAATACCTCTGGTCATTCATTCTAAGTTAAAATGCTCTATTCCACCATAGCTGTTATTTCTCTCTAAATGTGCCTGAATTTCTTTCAATCTGCCACTGTGGGATGATAATCAGCTATAACAGAGCAGCTATCAAGGTTTCAGGTTTCTAGAAGCAGTTGGAAGGATCCTGTGCCTGCAAGGCACCATCTCCAGAGCAAGCACACAACAAAGGAGAGCTTGGGCACTGGAAACTTGTGCTTGCAAGGTGCACACCAATATGACTGAGTCCAGGACATGGAGATAAATAAAATTTTTACACTGATATATTAATTTGTGTTTTTGAATACAAGTCTCTCCATTTGTTATGTCAATAGTAAAAATCTCACTTTTTTCCCCAATGATAAATCACAAACATCTCTCAGTTTCAATTTCATTCTAATGATATGTCTGTGGCCATACAAAACAATTATTCTAGTTTCTTCAGAGCTGTGTCCAGCCCTTTCTTATCTTTGTAGCATACTGAATGATAAATGCTATATTTACCAAGTGCTAATATGGAAATTAGAGAGAATCTTCTAGAGTTGAAAGGGAATACGAATATTAAAGTCTGATGATTCTGTGCAGGAAGCTAAATCATTAGGCCTTAAGAGCTAATGGTCTTAGGAACACAAAACAGCTTATTTATGCATTAAAGATGCAATGTATTTACATTTTTCCAGTTCATGAGTTTTATGATGATTTCCTTGCCTGCACTTTGTTTCCTTTATAGTCTATACAAAATGGACATGTTTTTCACATTTGGGTAGGTATGAAAAAGAAAACACACTAGCACGAATTTTTTTTCCCTATACAACCACATATTTTGGTTGTATAGAAAATCAGAATTTGATAAATTGGTTTTACAGTATTTTTATGAAAAATTCTGCTTTTGTAAACTAAAGGGCTGAAGTGATATTATTCTGAGCTGTCCTTTCTTCATACAAACATTTCAAATGTTTCAAAATGCAATGCAAAATGATGGCCCACTTTGTTGCCTTTTTCTGTGAAGGTTTTTAAAATAACAAATTACAACTTTTTTTCAGTATTCTTTCTGAAAGTTGGCTTTTTTCTTTTTCCTCTTCAAAGCATTGTGTGTTTTGATGGCAGAGGCAAGACAGAAGTCTTATACACTTATAAATATCACTTATTAATATCACACTATTTATTTCAACGGTAAGTTAGAAATGCATTTACAGTAAGTATAAATGCAAATCTGACAGCAACAATTGTACAACCACAGAATTGAATAGAGTGATGTTCAAAATGACATCTGTTACATAGGACAGATGAAGAATTCACCTGAATTCTAGTCAGCTACATTGTTTGGGGTTGTTTTTAAAAAATTCAGAGTTGTTTTTCTAGATGACAGGTAGTCATTTGAAAAAATAGCATTCTTACACACAGAAGAAATATCCATCACCTTCAAACAGTGGTGGTACTCCAGAAAATTTCATAGGTTAATTTCAAGACTTGTAGGAGATAAAGCTCTAAGTTTTCTCCTTGGGCTTAAAGTGTTGCCACAGTTTATCATTATTGTATTATTTCATTTATTATTTCATTAATGCATTACCATTGGAAAAGAGAGTTTTAAGTACAAAAATACATGGCTTATCCACAGATAAAATGGAATGAAACTCAATGGAAGAGCTAATGCCTTCCCCAAATGCATTTAAACCAGCTATGTTTGCACTGGCAATTTAGGGAGGTTGCATTAAGAAAGATTTATGATTATGATCTGATCATATCACCAGGAGTTTTCTGTGGACTCTATGTACATTGAACAGGATGGTCTGCTGGAGAAATTAACAACTGCAGTAATGGTTCTATAATGATTTCCTTTTAGCCCACTATTCCAGCTGCTCAACACTTTCCAAAATTTCAGCTTTCTAGATGCAATTTCAACAAACTGGATGCAAAAACTAAACAGATCTAGTGTTTTACTTGTAGTAGAGTTAAAAGAGAATAGAAAAGATGAACAAAGTAGAAAAAAGCAATTCACTCCCATGTTTGCTTTTAAGAAGAGAAAACACCTCTGTCTTTTAAGAAGTCTGGAGATTTTAAACTGAAAGTGATAACACTACATAGGAATTAATTTGTGGAGGAAATGGCTGTCTAGTCAATGCTGTGGCTGCTAATCTGAAAACTCTCAGCAAATTTTCAACATTATTCACTGTGTTCCTGATACAATCAGCTCTAATCATACTATTGCAGTTTCTGAAGCTGGATACCTTCAT
Organism: Passer domesticus; assembly: GCF_036417665.1. NCBI lineage: Eukaryota > Metazoa > Chordata > Aves > Passeriformes > Passeridae > Passer > Passer domesticus. Next base: position 33,158,172 of record NC_087481.1, read on the forward strand.
AGGTAACGGAGGTGATGACATCCAGCAGCCCAGGGAAAGACAATCATTGTTTTTAAAGGACATTTTGTTGTATCTCACAAGGGTAAATACAAGCTCCTGGCAGCTGGTGAAAGAAATACAAAATGATGATGGCAAGGGAAAAATCTTCCCATCCAAGAGTTGCAGAGCTGCAGCTGCTCTACTAGATAACCAGTAAAAAATCAAGTCATTCACCAAGGCGAAAGGAAGAAACACCTTGCTTGTTAACTTCAACTAAAAACTCTGAAGTTTTATGCTTTTAGTAGAGAACTTTAAATTACTGAATAGATCCTCGGTTCAGTTACTCTCCTGCCACAAAAGACAAAGTCACAGAAGCAGAAAATGTACTCAACTCCCTTTGCACCGCCCTTGTGTCATGTTGCAGCTCCCAAATGTGATTCTTATTTGTGTAAGCAAACTGTAATTGTTTTCTTTTTCCATTCAATGGGAATAGAATTAGACCCAAAGCCACTCAATTATATATGTTCCCCATGCTTCACTTTTCCACTAACCATTTGTGATGACCTGCCAGTGTGCAAGTGCCCCACTTGTGCCTGAAGCAATTTCAGATCATATGAATCCTGCACAGCAACAACTTAAGGCTTGCAAGAGAAAGCTTGCTGCTTTCATTATTTTAACTTTTCCACAGAAGAGGTCACGTGGCAGTTAAATCTTGCAGTGATTCTGCAGGCAGCCAAAGATGTATCTCCCCACATTAAACAGACCTAGGCTTCTATCAAATAAATATTTTTTTATGCAAAATACAAGTATGGAATCCTTTTTTTCCCACTACAGGTATGCCTCTGAAAAGCCCTATTACCTGCTTCACTGTTGGCAATGGAGAAGAAAGTCCATTATTAGTGGTTTCCAAAATGGTGTTAAGAAGACTGGAGTATTATTCATGCAAATAATTTTCATTTCTGAAAATATTTTTACTCCATTAAGAGTATTTTCCCATTTAGTTCCCCTGATGGCAAAAGTCACTAGCAAAAGATGGAATCAGTCAAGGAAGAAGCAATTGCTTCTCTCTTGCTGATCAGACAACAAATTGGAGCCAGTCAAGTTTCCACTGAAGCATCAGACTGCTGACATAAAGAACAGCACTGCTAACTACTGATTCTTGTCAATCATAAGAGAACTCTTCCTGAAAAACTGAGGCTTCACTTTACTAAACCACAGAAATGCTACAGAAGCGTTTAGAAAGGTACACAACATTAGGCTTGGAATGATATGCAGATTTATTTTTATCTGAAATATGCAAGTGAACAGTCCATGATGAGAGAATCAAATTTCACAGCTAATAGGTTCACTGATTACCATGAATTGTCAGTATTTAGTTAAAACACCTCCACTCAGCCAAGAATGTCATTATTTCTGATGGAAGTTGGAACATTTCATTGCACATTGTCTCAGCTGTCATCACATCTTTGGCACAGTAATTTTTTTTCTCTTAAATCAACTGCATTTGCACTGGAAGTCTGTTGTGCATGCAAAAATATTAGAAAATTTACAAAAGTGTTTACCTGCAAAACTTGGTTCTGCAATTTTAAGAATCCATAAGGGAGAGTTCCTTAGAAGGCTTCCCTTTTCCAAACATCTGGTGGTGACTGGCAAGTAGGCTTCATTTATTAGGCAGCTCCTGCTGCCAGATTCTTCCAGTAGGTTTCAAACAAATGCACAACTAACAGAAAACACTTGCATCTACACAAATCCTACGAAAAATTACTCAGAATAGCAATTTTTTATTAAATATTTGCATCTCTCTGAGACATCTATGCTTACTTTGTTTATCTGATGGCAACACTAAAAACTAAAACTGAAGATGGCATAAAAATCTTTGCTCTAACTACAAAAATAATTTACATGAACAGCAAGTTGGTGTGATTGGTCTTTTAAAAATTAAATCCCCATTTTTAGCATGTTTTTGCCTAAGAGCAGCAACTGAGAAATTTCAAATGCTATGAATTATTCGAATAATTGAGAAATGACAGATACTAGGCCAGATTGTGCAGTATGAACCCTGCCACTGCTTCCCAGAAAGCACCCCCTATAAAACCGTGCAGACTTTTAGATTTCCTGTCCAGCTAACACAGGGTGGAGAACAAAGGTGCTTTCTCCTATGGTAAGATTTAATACTAATGCGTGCACTAGCATGAGAAAGGTGTATTCCAAATAATATACTGGATAACAACAAAGTAGGAATTTCTGCTCTGTAACAGTGGTGAAATCAGTTTTCTGGCTTTCATTCCTGTTGTCAGAGGATATACCTGTCTGCAAATCAGTACTGTTAATAAGATCTATCTCTAACCTGGTTTAAGGTCAAAAGATGCATGCAATGGCCAACAATACTGTAAAGTAGTCATAATTCATTTCTAGATCCAAAATCCTCACCTGCTCTCTTTCAAACTGAAATAAACCAGCTGAAACGAACATAAACATCCATGGTCACAATTCCTTTTCTAAAGCAGATTAAACCTGCACCTGGAATTGAGGATTTCATGCTGTAAAATAACAGGTGATCAGTGCCTGAAGTCCACATAAGAGAATTGTGCAGCACTGGAAGTGCACTGGGATTTGAAGAAGGATGTGTAAGATGAAAAAAGCACAAAACTCTCCTCTACATGCCACATAAACCTCATAAATCTAACCCTGCACTCACATGTTCTTGCTGACAGCTCTCCTGCATCCATTGACAGATACTCTCTCTAGTGTGCAGTAGCCAGCCCACTTCAAGATACCAAATCTGTACATACTTACCATGACTATTAAATGGAACTGAATAGTGCATCAAGATGGCTTAATAATACAAGTAAATTGATGGGTAACAAGAATTTAATTTTTTTGTGAATATGAATTTTATATTAAAATATATATGGAAAATTAAATTTAAAAAAACAACAAATGAGGAGGCTACAACAACTCATTATAGAATTTGAGAATTACAATTTTCTAATCTAAACTAGGCTATCTTTCATTTAAATTAGAAGATCAGAGATGAGAATTATTAGAATTTTCTTTCTAAACATTTACAGGCCAGCTGCAGACGGGGACCGTGTTTTTCATTCACGCTGTCACACTGGGGAAAAAAAACAAACACTTTAACATTGCCGTCGTAACTCCTGAACATTTGTCTGTTTGGTTTATTAAGTTAGAAGTTACTGTCTGTGATATAACCAAACAAATAGCTACTGAAGTTGGAACAGCTCTTTCAATTAGCATTGTCACACAAACAAGAACATTTGCGCTGTGAATGAGTAAGTGGCTGGTGCGGGCAAGAGGAGCGGCTGCTGTCTGGGGGAGACTGAAGAACGACTGCGACATTAGGATGCCGCGGCTCATGCCAGCTCCCCCCACTCACACACCCTTCTCCAAGACTGCATTGCGTATGCTTTCACAAATCAGCCAAACACTGCCAGTCGGGAGGCAGGCCAGTGCGCCTGGCGGGCGGCGAGCGGCTGGCTGCCTGCCTTCCTTCGCTGGGCACGGCGGGGATCGCACAGCCCAGCTCCGGAGCAGGGGAGGCGCAGCCTGAAGGCGGGGATCGCACAGCCCAGCTCCGGAGCAGGGGAGGCGCAGCCTGAAGGCGGGGATCGCACAGCCCAGCTCCGGAGCAGGGGAGGCACAGCCTGAAGGCGGGGATCGCACAGCCCCAGCTCCGGAGCTGGGGAGGCACAGCCTGAAGGCGGGGATCGCACAGCCCCGGCTCCGGAGCAGGGGAGGCACAGCCTGAGGGCGGGGATCGCACAGCCCAGCTCCGGAGCAGGGGAGGCGCAGCCTGAAGGCGGGGATCGCAAGCCCCGGCTCCGGAGCAGGGGAGGCGCAGCCTGAGGGCGGGGATCGCACAGCCCAGCTCCGGAGCTGGGGAGGCACAGCCTGAGGGCGGGGATCGCACAGCCCCGGCTCCGGAGCAGGGGAGGCACAGCCTGAGGGCGGGGATCGCACAGCCCCAGCTCCGGAGCAAGGGAGGCGCAGGCGAGGGCGGCCCACGCTGAGGCAGCAGCGGCACAGGCCTCGCTCCACACCCCGCACGCCCCCGGCACAGCCCTCACAGCCAGCCCCACCCCAGCAGCCTCCCCTGCACCGGGCAGGCTGCGGGCTCACTGCTGCCCGTGGAGACACGGGGAAGCGATGACATTAGCCCAGAGCTGGGCAGGATGCACACAGGAGCATCAGCATCTGAGCGTTCGCCGGCGCTGGCCCCATCAGGAGTCCCCAGATGGGACGCCCAGCCTATGTGGCACTCAGAAAGCTCTGTGCCGGGCAGGTGCTGCAGCCAGCCTGTGAGGACTGCCTGTCCTGTCGGAGGTTTAATGTCAGTGGGAAAGTAGTTTATTCTTGAGTGAGTGCAGTCTTCCCTTCATTGAGTCCTGAAGTGTTAAGGAGACTTGCCAGTCTGACCATTCCCGAGTCACCCTGGCAGTCACACTCCCAGCTCCAGAGACTTTCCCTGCCGGGACCCAAGCCCCTTCAAGGAGCTCCCTGGTGACTCAAAGGTCTACACTGGACTCCCTGCCCTCCCCCCATGCACACAGAGCAGGATTCCTCACCAGCTCTACCCCAGGCTACCCATAGCAGAGTCTAGGACATTTCCATAAAGCAAATTATTTACAGTGCAGGAACAGAGAAACAGCTCAAGCTGGTGCCTCCAAGGAGGGACCCCAAGAAAGGAATCCCATGGCTTTTATCGCCACACAGTCCAAGCAGGCCAAATCTTGCTCTTCTTCCCAAGTCCTGGGCTCCTGCAGCTGTGCCACTCACCTGGCTGTGCCACAGGTCCCTGTGCCTTTTGTCATGCAAAGGGATGACAGCTCAGGGACACTTGTCCTGGGTTCTCACCATCCAGAGCTCCACCTGCAGCCTGCAAACAGAGCCACCTGCACCAAACATATCCCTCAACAGAAGGGGCAAGCACATGCACGAAAACCCCACACAAATCATAGTGGAAAACCATAAAATCTTCACCAGGCATAGACTTAAACTGCCTGTAAACTGGAATGCTAAACCTACTTTTGGAGCATCCAGGCAAACAGCCTCAATAATTAGATTACTGATTTATGAGAGGACAAATTTGAAGTTGGCGTAATTTAAAGCCCCCAGCTAGGAAATTTTAGGCGACTTAGTAAGCAAATGAAAGCAGATCTGATAATGAGGTAATAACTAACACTGGACAAGCTGTGCAAGAATGGTGGTGTTTTCTAGTGCCATGCCTCAGAGCACTGTACATTTACTTGCAGCAATAATGTCACCACATTTTCCCTTCTTATTGTCTGTACTATCATCATGCAAGGATACCACTGGTATGGCCCCAGAAACTTGTCGACTTGTCCACAAACTGGTCCCACTCATTTTTAAGCTGTTAAACACAATGAAATATTTTGTAAGATCCCATTACCATTGAGTTTCTTACTAAAGACTAAGTTCACAGCATAAATTAACGTATCTAATTGACCTAAATAACTTTCATGCTATTCAGATTCTTATCCAATATTTATTACTGGAGACCTTTTAACGGGCATGTAAAGTAGTTTTCTACCCGAACAATTTTATTGTCTTTGTATTGCTTTTCTCCCTTGAATTTCTGAAAGAACTCAGTAGAATCCAATTCACCTAAATAGCATGTGAAGGAACCACTGTCTATAAGCATTAGAAGCCTGATGATTTAGTTTGGTTTGAAATTGAACTTTTTTGCTTTGTTTTGTTTTCAATTCCCTTTCTTTTGTTTGCAGTAATTGGAAAATTAGCACAGATACAGCATTTGCAAATGTTATCTTCTTAGAGTAGATTCTAGGATTGCTTTGGAAGACTGAGCACAGAACCACCCTAAATCTTTTCCAAGAGGAAATGAATATATTTGCTACAGCAAATGCAATTCAACATATTTTGTTAAGTCTTGGGGCTATTTTTCTATAACATCTTGTTTGTCGGCAACACATGCAAAACTCCAGTGGCACAGCTTTGAATCTCTTTCTAAATAATGATACTGAGGAAAAGCAACTACATTGAGTTTCAATGAAAGTAGACTTTCCTTATCAAAGAAGAAAAAAAAAAAAAGAGGGGAAAAAGTTTTTGTTCCACTACACATAAGAATTGATTAGAGAAGCAGAAGCCTGAGTTAAGACTGTGCAAATGCAAAGTTTTCATTAGTATGATTGTATCCCTCACTATGAGAAGAAACATGATCATTTAAGAGAAGCCAATATGTGTTTTTTCAGTGGAGACTGTACAAAGCCCACGTGGCATCAGCCCACTGCTCTGTACTCTGCGTGACTTCTGGAACATTTCAAATTGTCCTGAACAGCCTACTGAAGTGAGCACACAGTCATTGGATTTAACACCAACTTCCACTTTAGTAAACTGTGCAGTGTAAAACCACACACTACCAATTAGTGACAACAGATGTGACTAGAATTTTAAAAAAGCTTATAAGAAGCGGCCTTTAGATAACAAAAATGGTTTGAAATATCTGAGTCAGATATAACAGATGAGATGACTTTTCTGTACCCCTTTTCTGCCCACTTGCTGTACATGCATTACTGAGCTGCCATCATTAATTCAATCTGTACATACAAGGACAACAATTTTAAAATCCTAATTATTAGCAAATTCCCTGCTCAAAAGCTCAAGTCTTCTTTCCACATGCCAAAAAGTTACTTAGGACTATATCCTTCAGCAACTGTTCTTCCTGTCTACAAAAATATTCTTGTGCTTTCAATAAAGAAGTTCCAGTGCATTTTCCAGTCAAGTGTCTAATGAGAATATGGACAGAGAAATTCAATTCTGCAAGGCATGGAACAGACTGATCCTATCCACCACATCTTCCTCCACTAAACTTCGCTGGCAATGGGACAAGTAGACGTCTAGGTGCAAAACACATGAAAAGAGCATGTTCTCATTTTCCTGAACTGGATGTGTACCTGGGTCTCCCTTACTAATACTAGGCTGACAGAACTCTGTCTGTACAAACACAGGCTGTTAGCTCTAGCTGTAAATATTCTTACTAGCTGGAAGATTCTGGCCTAGTGCAAGAAAAGGTGTTTATTATTTCTTCACCTAGCCTGGCAGTTCTGCCAAATTACTTGCACTCAGGGTATCTGCAGATAGGTGTGACAGCAATTACAGAGATACCTAGTCTATTTTTGCCTCTTTTCTCTCCTCAAAATTTACCCATTTCAAAAACCTAAGTAAAGGCTTGGAACAAGCAATATTCTGGGCTTCAAAACACATCTCATTTTCCCTAACAGTAACACAGAAGTTGCAAGAAATCTGGTGCTCCTCAGGAATAGCAACAGCTAAAACTATAATTTTTGCCACATTTCATCCCATCGTTATTCCTTTCTCAAGAATGACAAGAAGAAAGGGATTTCCTTCTGGTTTGTCAGAAGATTGCTTCTTGCAGTCTTTAGAAAACCAGCAGATATTTTGTTAAAAACACTCGGTGCAGAGCAGACCTGAGGACCATATGGTTTATTGCAAAAGTTTCTCTCTGACACATCCTCCTCAAATGTCAGTCCTGTTATTCTGTGGCAGGGATCAATAATCCCTGAGAGGAGGGCGATATCTTCCCAGAGAGGCCCAAGTGCTTAAAAATCTATGATTAGCTGCAATGAGAACAAGGACTGGACAAAGCTGCTCCAGCAGATTTGGAATCCAATAATGAAACCTCTCCCAGCAGCAGCTGCCAGCCCTTTAATGAAACTCACAGCAGTGACTCCTGAGCTGAGGCACTGCAGAGTGCCTACGTATCCACGGAGATTACAGGTGCCACAACTGTGGAGCATCCTTAAGTTCCTCCTGTAGGTCATCACCCAGATTTTAGAGAGATCCCACAAGAAGTTTCTCAATCTGAACCTGCAAATGGGGCATCTGTAGTTCTGCTGGATACCTGATAGCCTTGAAGTGAACACAACTGCTGTGTTATGGGAGACATGATTCTCCCCATCGCACCTTTCTTTCCTGACATGAAGATTATTTTATCCTCTCTTCAGTTCTATTTTCTTACTTGCAAATAAGGATAGGGTAATTGCAAACATCATAATTAAACAACACTGATTGCAAAATCCAAATATTTCCAACTGTTTCAGATGTCAGTTTTCCTTCTCAGCCTACAGAATCTGGGTTTGCTAGAAGTGTAATTTTTTCATGTATTTCTTAACAAACATTTTTTACTTGGAAGAATTAATTTGATTAAATGTACTCTTTATGGTATAAGGTTGATTTGGTAAATAGCTTTCTTCTACAAGCTAGACCACATGAATTCTGACCTTAATTCAAACTTCAAAGCCTTTCACATTTTAAGAAAAAAGAAGAATAGTTTAAATAAGAAATATTAAATATATATTCATACAAGAAAACACACCAACTGCATTTTTAAGACCATTATTTTTCTTTAAAATGTTCAGGAATATAAATTTTTCAGGATTGAGCCTTCATGAGAATACAATTTCCTGAAATACTGAGAATTCACTTGAAGTGAGAATGCCAATCCTTACTCAATTCATATTAATAGAAGTTAATATCAAAATACAATCAGACTGTCAGTAACATGTGAATGTTAACTTTTATGTGGCTGGTGATAGCTATAAACATTTAAATACTTATCTCCTTCAGTGCCTCTGAAAAGCAGTACTTGTCCTGGTTTATAACTCTATTAATTTGAAATTATACCTCCCTATATTTAACATTGACTATCAGCTTGTATTTCTGCCTGCACTTTTCTATGTAACAGTTCAAGGAAAAATGAAAGCTTTGTGCAGGCATCACCTCACTCACCTTGCTATGAAAAACAAACAAAGAAAAACCAAATCCACCCAAAAACAAAAGCCCACCACGTCCAATATTCAACCCAATAATGCCATGTGTTTTCCTGTGAAAACACCACAGTGAGTTCTTTCAGGAATCAAAGGTTATCAGAAAATTTGAAACAAATCCTTTAAATGCCTTCCAGGTTGTCAGAGATTTTGATTTAAATCTATGAATTGTTTCTGTATTGTATACATTGAATCAGGTTTGGCTTTCAAGATTTACCTTGCATAAATCTGTTGCTTACTACAATATGCAAATTCAATATAATAAGCCTGAAACACATTAACAGGAGCATGACAGTATTGGTGTTCTCCTGCCTTCTGCAGAAAAAGTTTGCAGAATTCCACAAAGCATATTAACTGCAAATGTATGACCCAAAGGTGGAGGTTTATTCTTATTGTTGTGTTGGTTATCACAACAGCAACCCTTTAAAAAGTAATTTTTAAACTCCTTGAACAAGGAGTTCATGTACATCTAGGCACTCATTTCCTTATCTGCCTTGAAGAAAGGAAACTTGGGCTGTGAGGGACACAATCTCCTTTCTTCCTGAGCATCTTGCCCAGACAGGCACTGAGCTGCTGTGCAGCTGTCCTGCCATGTGTCACCACACGTTTGGGAAGGGCCAGGTAGCAGCTCTGTAAAGACAGCTGGGCAGCTGCTCCCCAAGGAGACCAAGGAGTGTGCTGCAAACACCAGCAGAAAGCTCAGTCGTCCTGGAGAGGAAGCCAGATCCCAGCATAAAGCCCAGAGTACAGGCAAGGAAGACAGAAGGAACCCTCCCTTCACATCTGCAGATTGAATTACTTTGTTTCATATCTCAATAATAAAATAAGCCCTGAAAATTATCTCTTTCTTGATTAATATCCTCCTCCGTTTCTCTTGTAAATGAAATGAGACAGTTCATCTTCTGCAGATGAATTAGATGAAGCAATTCCTGCTCTACCATCAAGCTATGCACTTTAAAACCCCCCACATGCAACAATTATTGTCTCCTAGATCACTGGGACTCATGGAAATGATCTAGTAATATCTTCAGTAATACTTCTTTTACCTGACAATCATGTTACAAAAACCCATTTTAGATGTGTTTACTAAATGAGTAAATCTGTTTACTCAGTCTAAACAAAAACAGCCACAGTAATATATTCAAGATGACTATTACAAAAAATTGTTAATTATTACTATTATTATGAAGAAGATTACTATTATGCAAAAAATACATTTAAAAATAGCACCTGGCTGGTATTTCTTACTCCACACTGCATGAGAATTGGCAAAGCACTTGCAAGAAACACAGGATGACCTCAGGAACCTTGGGGAATTAAGAGAAATTTGCCTGCTCAAGCAAGTGCTTGACATTCAGAAATAACCTCCTGAAACATAACCAGCGTGCAACAGTTCAGCCAACTAATGGGTTTTAACTAGGCAAAATCAGGCCATCTTTGTGGTGAGATTGACAGCTTTGGCTCCACGCTTCATCTTTTAAATGCCACCTACACCTCAGCTGGGGCACATCAATAGCACCATTGATTTTTTTCTCACTTCAGTGAAATTACTCATTTTCTGTAGTTGCAGTGTTACTGCAAAATGAAGCAACTATCTGAACACTTGAGAGCTCAGTTCTCATTACAGTGCATGCCAGACCACACCTCTGTGTGCGGCTAAAGCTTTAATAATATCTGTGTATGGCTTCATTCCTTGTCTCCTAATGAAATTATCCTGCAGAAAAACCCCAATACAGCAAATAACAATTATCTTCTTTATAAATTGAGGAGAACATTTCTGATTGACTGATTTTTTTTTAATTTTTTTTTTTTCCTTTCTGAACATTTTCTTTAAACAGTAGAGAAAACATTGGATAAAAGAAAATAGTACATGGGGTTTTACTTGAGTTTGCATGTTTAAAAGTTGGGCTGGAATCTGCAGGGCATTTCGTAAAGATCAGTTCATATCAGTACCATTGTTTCTTGTGCACCTTCCATAACACAAGCAAAATAAGTTTTAAGTAATTTTTTCTTTGGTCTTACGAGATGACAGGAATCTCTAAGTCATACTTACAACAGTAAGAGATAACTTAGGATTCCAATATCAGTAGCAGTTTTTTAGGATTAATCCTTATCTTATCTGCAGTGCTTAATTGCTAAAGTATGACTGATCCTTAACAACTGCATCTGCATTACATTCAACTCTCTTGTGATCCACAGGTCAACCTTACTTCTGCCTTTTCTTAAAAGAAGAAACAAAATTGTCAGTCCTTATTATTACAACATTTGGACTCTACCCATACATCTTCCATAGATTTTTTTTACAGTGTTTTTGATAAATAAGACATTGCAGGCTAATTTTACACAGGACCAAAATATTCATAATTGTCAAAATTGTTGCTATTGAAAGCTTGTATTGTACAGAATGAAGAATATATGCCCTAGCAATGTCTTTTGAACTATTATCTTCATTTATATTTTGTTTGAAAAAATACATTCTAAATTTTTTTTTTTTTTTAGATAGGAGTTTTTTAGATAAATGTCAAATCAAAATTGGATATTTACTAAATGCAGGCAGGCCACAGATAAAGCCACAACATTTTGCAGAAAAATTGCATCAAGCTGCATAGAAATAAATGGATTTATCAGCAGTCACAGCAATTGCACAGAAGAAATTGTCTAACATGTATGACCTGAAAAAGAAAATTCATTTATAAAGGCTTTCCACATTTGTACATGGTACAAAACTTTCTCCCTAAAGCTAACAGCAACAGTTTGAAGGGAATTACAGGATATAACAGAAGTCTTAAGACCACAGGGAATTTTTCAAATGCTGCCCTTGGAAATAAAACCTTGTGCATATAATTACTTACAGTTGGAATACCACAAGTTCACATAGCTTTTCTTTTAAAAAAAATTGCATCTATGACTGATTCCAGTATGAGGCTTTTTCAATACTTTCATCCAAACCTTTTCCCTTATTAGATAACTTGTTTACAATTCACCTGCACTGAAGGCATCCTTTGCTGTACATTCCCATCCCAGCACAGAGAAAAGCTGCACCCAAGCCTTTCTAGACGTCTCTTTCTGACATTTCAGTTCTTTACACAGTGCAAAGGTAGTTATTTAGATTCGTCAGGAGACAAACAAATTGCTGGCTGTATACATACAGATTTCTGCAAGCTATATACATAGAGATTTCTGTCTGTCTGTACAAATATGAGGGATTTACTTGCTCCAAAAGCTTGCAAATCTTGATTACCCTGACTCTGCCACAGAGGCTGGACATGTGTGAGGATTTGTAGTCTATCCTCAGTGAACACGAAACTAACTAAAGCAGCTTAGACAAGATCTTTTATTTGATGGCAGAGAAGTAATCTTGGATGCAATACAATGTATACAATCTGGAATCACTGCAGGGATCTCATCACCCTGCTCCTTTCATCATTGCATGTTTTAACTGCAGCCAGCCTGTAACCCCCTTCCTCCTCCACTGCAGTGTCCTGTCATCTCCCAGCCCCCAGAGCCAGCACCACTGCTGGAAAAAGGCACGGTCAGATCTCTCACTCATCTCTGCCTCCTCAAACAAAGCTGTGGAAATCATCCCTCTAAATCCTCCCTGATCTCCTTGTGGTGATTTTGCTTCCAGAGCTGTTCAAACATATGGGCATATGCTAGCCTGTAATTTCAATCTATACATGTCATTCCCTTGAGACGTTATTACCCTGCTGAAGTGGAAATTCATGTCTGTATACATTAGAAAAATAACACTGTGAAAATCCCTGCACGACAAATCCTCCATGTTGTTTGCAAGAAGTACTGTAACTCATAGAACAAAATGAAAATATATTACATTGAAGCAAGAAAGCACCTATAAAATTAGAATGGAGATTCCTACATTTCAGGTGCTTTCATTAAGGAGCAGTGTTTAATATGATATATATCTGTTTAATATAAACAGATATATAGCATTTTTAATGCATTTCTGAGACATTTTCATTGTATGATCAAGATACCTGAAAACACATTTAAGAAAAAAAATACCTTGTAGAAAAATTATTTCTGATTTGGTCACTTCTAGAAGCTGCAGCAGTTGTTCTAATTGAATTCCACTAACTTTATTGCCAGTCAATGAGAACTGCAAGACAGAATTTGAAGAGAAAACCATCGTGCTGACAGAGCAGAGTGACTGGTGACTGAAACCAAGTTAGGCAGGATCCTGATGCTGCCACTATGCAAGCTCAAAGAATATTTACACAGGATCTCTATCAGAGAATAAATGCACACACGAACAATTACTGTTGTATTTCCCAGTGAACACATACAAGAGATACTCAAGCATGGATTACACACACAAGGAAAGCTTTTGAGAGAGCAGCAGCTTCAAAGGAATACAGCAGAAATGAAGTTTATTTGTTATGGTAAAAGTCAACATTGCAAGATGCAAGATACCTTAGACCTACTACTAATTTCCTGATTTTATTAGGAAACACTGCTAAAGGGTTCACTAGTATAAGTAGTGAATACAAAGCCTAATTCTGAACACAGGATTTAAGAACCTGATTAGAAGAGAACTAAAGTGTTTCTAGAAGGAAAAGAATTCTGTTTGTTTTGTTGAAATGATAGCTAGCTACATAGATAAATAAAAAGAATTCATAAAAGTATACATAAATATAGTATAAATATATATATTTATATGTATCTATATATATGCAGACTGCAAAATGGTCAAAAACATTCAGAAATTTACTCTGTATTAGGTATATGAATATACATGCTTATCTATACACAATGAAAAGTTAGTCCTGATAAGCTATTTATTCTTTTATGCCAACTATTAGCTTAATTTCAATTACAGGTGAAGCATTAATATAACTGTAAAGTATAAAGAATAAAGATGTTTTTAGGCTAGACCAATATAAGTACTCTGAGTTATCCTAAAAACACTTCATCCATTGTTCCACCAATGGATTTGTTTGTGTTGTATTGTGGACTTCTCATTAGATATTTGTGAATTTATGAAAATACAAACGCCTGCTTGTAACTCATGAACAATGGTGAAAATTATTATTTTTACACTGCCATTTCTATTTATTCTTATTGCTTGTAATTTCTACGAGTATCTAAATTTACTCTGTATTTCCTATACAGGTAGGAATCACTAAGCAAACCCTATCTGTTCTACACGTTTTAATATTCATATTTCTAGCTCAGTATGACAACTTCTATCTATTTTCAAGTTGCATACTGGTTTTCGTATCTTATCTGCATGTGTGATACAGATTCATTTTACCTTTCAAATAGAAGCAATATCAACTTGTCTTCCTCATATATATGGATACTCAAATAGAGGCAAGATAGCTCCAAGTGCTGGTAATGCCAATAAATCCTGCTATGTTACCAAGAGCAGTTGTTCAGAATACAAGGATCTCTAAGGTCTCTGTTCATTTTTCCAACAAAATGCATTTTGTCTTCCTTAATTTGCAAAATGAAACTTCAAGCTATACACTGATAAAAGTTTCAAACCCTAAATATTACAGGGTTAAAGGTGCCCAATATGAAGTGAAACTTCTCGACTGCCATAATTTATTGTGATATCTCTAATCACACTATGTGTGCATTAATTGGATTCAGCAAAATCATTCGAGCTTTTAGTGTTCTGAAAACCTGAACAAATGGATTAGTATGAAAAAAATCTGCACCAAAAAAAAAGATAGAGGAAGTATTTTTAATTCCTTTTGTTTAGCCCAATAAGGGGATTAAAATGATACTCGTTAACTGGAATTACAGCAGGATCCCAGACAGTTAACTCTGAGAAAACACAGTCTCAAAGGAATATTCCAGACAAACAAGAAGCTATAAAATAAATATATTCCCTTTAGCTATATAGGAAGAACATATGCAACACATTCTACATCAACTCCAGTTCTGTCAAATTACTGCTATGCCACAATTTCCAGCCTAAATTCTAATTTAAATGTGTTAGAACCAAATGAAAAAAAATACCACTGATTTGTGTCCTATTGAGATCTTTTCAATAAAAATTCACACCTAGACTTTTTATCACACAATTCATATACCTAATAATTCCTTTTAAAAAGGTGTGAGAGTAAAAGGTTCAGAAATGCTAATTTTCGATTTCACACTAAGTCAGCGAATGAGAAACAAAAAAATGTAACAAAATGAAAGAAGTGGAGGCAAGCCTCTGCCAAGCTGCTTTGGGCAGCACCGGAGACAAGAAGCACTCCATCATCAGCTCACCCTGTCAGAGGGAATTGCATCTCCCTGGGGCAGGTGAGCACCGGCACTGCTGCTGGGGGTGCTGCCCTGCTGGGACACCCTGCACGGGGAGCAAAGCCTTGTAGCATATTGGGTGTTTCAAGAGAGGCAGTCCTGAGGTCTGCATTTCACCTGGCAGAGATAATGCTGATTATCAAACACCAGCCCTTTAGCTGCTGCAGGGAGGGAGCTGTGGGCTGGTTTGGAGTAAAGTAATTGACACAGATCCAAAAACAACGCTTCAGCACGCACAGTAGAAATGATGTTTGCTTATTTGCCTGCACCGATGAAGGACAGCTTGAATGATTCGTCCTTATGCAGGTAAACAAAAGTGGGGTCTGAATGGAATTGCAACATAATTTCCTTTAAAACCTTGTTGACAACATACAGCTACACTGTATTGTGGAGAGGACTGCGAGCAGGACAAACGCCATGTCCGAGTGCTGGAAATACAAACACACAGGACTGATCCAATGTTGACGATGGGGAAAAGCACAAGCAAGAAGAAATTTCGGGTTTTGCACCATCAATTGAACCCTTTAAAGTAGAATTGCTTTGCAGCAGCAACACTGGACTCCCTGAAGCCACTGTCAAGACTTCTTCAGCCAGGACTTTGGCCAGTGCATTTACTCTGAACAAAACTGTATAAACACATTAATTGACAGCAAGGAAAAGGAATCAGAAATATACAATATAAATTCTGATGGCATTTTTTTTAAGCTAATACTTTTGAGAGAAGCCACATCAATTTTTGAAGTAATTTTCTCTTTAATTATGTTCACAAATTAGAAAAAGGTATGGTAGCAGCTTAGTATAATTTCTGTTTTTGGAATAACCCACATTCAGAGCACATCTGCACATTGTATATCTCATTCGGTGTTTAGAAGCCATATTGTACAGAAGAAAAATAGATAATTTATTCAGTGCTTTTCAAATTAGATTTCATACTGAAAACTTCTGAAAAGCATTAAACTCCTCCAGTTCCCACAGGCTTCAATGATGCCTGAAATGCAGAAGAATTGAAATCATCTTTGTAACTTGACATATATAGATTAAGATCTCCGTATCTGAACTTTTTCATGCAGATAAATGAAGAGGCTGTTTACAAACCAAGGCTCATACAGGAAAAACCTTCAAAATTAGTGTTCATTCAGCAAGAGAAATAAATGTTATGTCTGTCTTGCACAGAAGAATAAATCTACTTATGTCAATAAACACTAATGAAATGAATGGAAGTAACAATTGATTTCAGGGCAGCCAGGACTTTGGCCAGTGTATTTACTCTAAACAAAACTGCATAAACCATTAATTGACAGCAAGGAGAGGGATTCACAAAGATACAGTATAGATTCTGCTGGCATTTTTTAAAAACTAATACTTTCGAGAGAAGCCACATCAATTTTTGAAATAAAAGTTCCATATTTTGAATCAAATCAATAAACTATTATTACCAAGTTCATTTTTATGATGAAAAAAAAAATAAAGCTATACTTTACTCAGTAAAAACATGGGTACTTCATTCATAGCACATGACCAGCCATGAATTCAACATACTTTGATTTTTATCACTTATTCATCTTTATTTATCTTAATTTTAATAATACTTCTAAAGAGGTATTTTGTGTCCTGATTTTTCTAAACTATTTAATACTTACTAATAAATATGTAACTCAGAAAAAATTGTAAATTACATCAAATCCGTATGTGGAAAGATGGCTGGAGGTAACATTAGGGGAAACTGAGAAGTTATATTCACATCCTACCAGAGGCTATAATGGCACGGAAATTACAGGGTAAATCACAGCTGCTGCTCCCTGGATGGAATGGAGCTGGCAGCTCCAAACCTAATCCACACAATCTGCAACCACAGCACCTGCTGAGGGGGGAGAAATGGAGGCTGCAGTGGAGTGGGAACACCATGGCCAGCCTCTGGAAATCCTCACAGGGAGGGAGCTCGAGGGTGCTCTGCAGCTGAGAAAGCACCAAGCACCTGTCCAGCAAGGGAGAGAGGAGCTGCTGCCCTGAGCCAACAGCCTGGCTGCTGAGCCAGCAGCTGGGAGAACTGCTCTCCTCAGATGAACTTGGTTCATCTAAAGATGGAAAAGGTAAAGGTATCATTTGTGCAGTTTCAGGAGCCTAAAACTCCTTAAGCTCCTCTCCTCCTGTGCACCGGGGGAAACCAAGGATTCCTTTGCTTCCGAAAGGATTTCTGAACTGGAGTATACTGCTGGGAAATCAGAAATGGAGGTGTTCAAGTCATCATTAGTCTTTGATGGAGAAACAGGAAAAAAAAATTGGGAACTCAAGTTGATAAATTTAGGTTTGAAAATTATCTTCTTAAAACTGATGTTGAGCAGCTTAGAACACTGCTTGCTGCAATGGAGCACAGAGAGAAACTGATGCAGAAACTAGCTCCTGTTTCAGACACCCTGTGCTCTGGAAGTCAGTACACTGCACAGACCATGAGCCTTGGGACAGAGATATTTGGTACAATAATGATGATGATAAAACCATAGAGAACCCTGATTCCAAATGTGAGCTTAGGAAAACTGAAACACCCAGAATTACCACTGCAATAGCAGTAGAAATGTTAAGTTCAGCACAAATAGCATTGACAGGACTTCCTCCTAACTGGAGACTTCATATAAAATAGGCACTTTAAGCTTTTAGAAAAGACAAGTCAATCTTGCATCTAAGAACAGTGACAAGAAATGAAAGAAATATACTGACCACTGCAAAATCATAAAGTACTGTCATCACACAGCTTCTCAGGCTGTAATGTAAATATAAATGTTCAAATTAAAATTATCACAATGTATAGGGATATTTTCAACAGAATACTTTAGCTGAAGCATGTTCTAATCACAGCCCTTTATACAACCATCTGAAATGTAAGAATTAATAATACCTATTTATTTTACAACTTGTTGATATAATGTATCTGGGAAGACCTCTGCTTAGTCATTTTTCACCATGGTGCCAATGTGATTCAAAGTTCATTTTGTAAATTTACCTGTGTATCAGAGAGACCCTGACAACTCTGACAATTTTGAAGTCTATTACTTAAGCAAGTTACCTGCATGATAATTGAAGACATTTCTTCTAAGACAGTTCATGCTTTCAAGAATTAAGGAAAGGGCAGTCAACTCTATCACATTTTATTACATACTTTAACCCTCTCAAATGATTAAATGATTAATTATGATATCCAGATGACTAAGTGTTATCAAAATGTAAGATATTTGTTCTGAAGTTTCACAGCACTGTGTTTCAGCTGTATCCTAACTGTGTGCAGCAGCACTGTGAATTAGATTGGAGTGTGAGGAAGGCAATTTAATTGTTCCATCAGACAGGATTAACAGGGGAATTTGTTACTGAAGTTTCCAGTGCTGTTGCAGCTGACCTGTTATCTCTGACAGACAGGTGCAGTGATGAGTTCAGTGGCCAAACAGTGGCTGCTGTATCTGAATTACTGAAATTCTTTTAAGGAAAATGAAAAGCATGAAGGAGAGGAGCAGCTACCAGTATGAATCAGGATTTCTGAATTGACTCCATCTGATATTTCCATTCCCCTCTCCCTACAAAATGTGGTAAGAATAAAGTGAACGTGAGAAAGAACACAGTTGAATGTTTCTGTGGGAGCCTGCAAAGAAAACATACAGATTAATACAATGATTTCATTTATTGAGTAGTTTCAGCATAATTACAGCTATATTAAGACTGTCATAGTGAGGCATCAACAGTGCCATCATAATGCCTACATAAAAGGTGACTCATCAGAGCCCTGAATTCAAGTGAAACACTTACTGTCACTCAAAATGCTTTGGGAAATGAAAGCCAATTTTTGCAGCCTACCAGGCTAACTCACTATGCTATTTTAATTATTTTTCATTGAGATAGATTTTTCTTGGCACATAGAACCTATGCATCAAGGAGAAATTTCTTTTGAAAAGCTACATAGCAAGCTGGTATCAATTGAGGATGCAAGAGTGAAAACAGAAAACAAAAAAAAAAAAAAAAAAAGAAGAGATGTCATCTAAGACACTAAAGATTTACAGAGAAGGGAACAAGGGAAACAAGGAGAACCTGTAAGTCTTTAAATTTATACACAGTCACTTAATAATTGGGCATACTTTGCAAGGACTGTGTCTGATAGAGAATTATGCAAAAATTACTTCTAAGCTTGTAAGTAAGCTTACAAGCCATTTAAAAAAATCCATGCAATATTGCAACAGCTATTTAATAGTCCAAAACCATAAAATCTGGGGGGAAAAAACCACACATTTCCTTATTTAGTGTAGAACATCGTGTATATCATGTCTGTGAACATCCAGTGATCTGGGAGAAAAATACAGTTGACTTTCAACTCAGTGGGACATGACTTTTTCAGAGAGTGATCTCCATCTCAACAGCAGATGAGCCTCAGCAGCACTTCCCTCTCCTTGCACCTCAGTGCACTCCAGGAAAGCACGGGTATCCACTCTGGGTACTCCTTATGGAGACTCCAGGTGATTCTGC
This sequence comes from Passer domesticus, assembly GCF_036417665.1. Classification (NCBI taxonomy): domain Eukaryota; kingdom Metazoa; phylum Chordata; class Aves; order Passeriformes; family Passeridae; genus Passer; species Passer domesticus. The sequence continues at coordinate 33,177,773 of NC_087481.1, forward strand.
CTTGTTTGTTCTCACACTGGCTGGCAGCATTTTCAGCCAGGGAGCTGCATCCACCTCAGAGAGCAGAAAAGCACAGGGAGACAGTCTTCCAGTTGACAGGGGAAAAGATGAGAAGTGCTTTTTTAACAAAAAAACCCATACATTTTAACAATCATGTTCAGTCTATTTCCAACTTTCTTAACTGTTGGGTAATGTGTATCTTTAAAACTTTTAATGAAATTCACGTTTTTAATGAAACGCAGCAAATTCACATTCCTATTCCTACACTAGGTGGAATTGGCTAATATAGGTAGAAAGAGATTCCATCACAGACATACACATTTAGATGTTATTTCAGCTTTGAATCAGCCTAATAATAGAATAATTTAGAGAACTGTACTAAGGTTTTATGAATTTCATTTTGATAGCACAAAAAGTATTATGAGAAAACTGATGAAAACCCCATGGGCTTTGGAGAAATACGCACATTCTTTACAGACTCTCCAGCATCATGTTTAACTGAAAATGATCATTCTGTTTCAATGAAAAATAAAGTTCTTTCTTGTGCTTTCTTGTGCTTTTTCGAAGTACTGTAATTTGTAAGATTTAATCTATGAAGGTGTAGTGCTTAAGTATAGACATAATACAGCCAAATGTTCCATTAAACAAAATAAAGGCAGCTCACCTTCTTTCAATTATCAAAATCTGAAAAAATACTACATTTCAAAGTAATGTGTTCTTATTTAAACAGAAATTTCCATTTTCCCATCAGCTCTTAAGAATGTATTTCTATAACGCTATCATACAGTAAAGTTTAATTTCTTTCACATGACCTAAAACATTTTGTCTGACTGTGTAATTTTCAATACATATACTTAATGTGCTTAACAGTTTGTCAAGATCAGTAACACACTATCATCTCAGATGCTTTTTGAAATTATTCCTCATGATTCCTGTATTATGAAAAATACAAGGGAAAATAAACAGTTGAAAATTGTGATACATAACGAATAACTGAGAAGCTGCTGACCATCAGTTTGCTTCTTTGAGAAATACTGAGGTAAACTGTAATGAAATTAAGTATTTGCTAGAAGTAGCTGATATAGTGGACAAATAATGGTGATTAATCTCCTATCCATAGCAAAGATTTTCAATGGAAAGTTTGTTACTGAAGTCTTTCCCTAATAGCCCAGTCCTTGTGAGTGGTTCTCGTCATGACCCTCCCTCAGGACATTTAATATCAGACAGCACAGACTCTTCTGCTGGGATGGGAGCACAGCATGAAACTCCAACTCTGCATGGAAATCGACAACAGAGCAGGTATTCCTCCTCTGGGTGGCAAGGCACCTACAGATAGAGGCTTTTATAAACATTAAACTTGTGAGATTTTCATTCCAGTTACACTATAAATAATGTAGGAATGTAACCTCCATAGTAACTGCTTCATGCAAAGCCTCCTTCTTCCAAGCAACATCCCAGGATTAGACTGCGCTAGCCTACTCTAAAAATAAAGTCACCCATCATGTGGCCTTGCACCAGCTATGAGTAATCTGTTTTCTTCCATCTCCAGCTTTCCACTAACATGGCAGATTGGAACACAAGCCTTTTCCTGAGCAGAAAATAAAATAGATGTTAAGTGAGTGAGACTAAGCCTGGGAAAACTGCTTGCATTGCATTAAGGGTTGTCTTACAATGACACCTAAATGCATTTCCATGGGACTACTTCCTCCCAATTCTGTGGTAAAATACAGTAAAGAGGGATTTTTTTTTTAAGTTATGTAACAAGAACACTAAATGAAGCATATTCAGATATTTATATTGTAAAAGTACAAAAAAGCTTCAAGCAATAAAATAGCATAGAGCTCTTAATTAGTTTTCAAGGGTTACATTTTGTCACCATAAAATGGGACAGAAACAGGAAAGCAGAAAGGGCAGAATGGTCCCCAGAGAACTATGTATGGGTGTGAACAAAAATTTAGCCTCTAGAGCTCATGCTCTGCATTCTGTATTCAGAATTAATCTAAAACATTAATCTAAAGGAAAGAACATGGTGACAAAACACAATCATTCTGACTGATTAAAGTGAAGGCATACATCAGAAAAAAACGTGGCATTTTACAGATGATACTAAAAACAGGTCTAATAGATCAAGAACGACAAAAGAAATTAAGTATTTTTGAAAGTACACATATGTTTGACTTCCAGGAAAAAAAACCAAAAAACAAACAAACCAGTTTGACATCAAAGTCCAGGGAAATTTTTTCTTTGCTTGTGGATCTTTCTTGTACTTGTATTAGTTATGGGACTCTAAGGACTTAATTAGCTGAAGTTAGAATTAATTCTGGTCTTTTTCCCTTTGTGCACATGCAGAGGAGAAGTCTCTGAATATGTACTGACAAGTGGATAGATTACTAAAGACTGTTCTCCAAAAGGCAAATGCTGCTTTATGCCCCTAGTACTCATCTCTGAAAAATACCTTCAGTCCAAAGATCACTGACAGAAACTACCCAAGGTATCTGTTTTTTTACCTGGGAAGAGTTCAATGATTTGCTAAATAGAATGTTTCCATTTTTAACTCAAGGGTTTTCCTTTTTCCTTAATCCCTCATTCAAACAGAAACAAACACACATACAGACCTTAGAGTCAAGTTCACCAGAACAATGGGCATTTTTGGTTGGCTAAGCCTAAAAAGGAAGGCTGCATGAATTCTTTTCTTGTGTAGATGATGAGGAAAACCCCAGTGCCACCCATTACAAATCTTCATGTGTAAATGTAATTCACCCATAAACAAACTTATTGATGGAAAAAAATATTAAAGTGACTGTGGGATTTATTCACATTTTTACCTTAAGAGAGAAAAAAAAAAAGGCAGCCAGACAACTTCCTACTGGAGCACATTGAAGAAGAAGAAATTATGAACTCAAAAATAATTTCCAAAAGTGACGTGAAGAAAGAGAGATCTGACCTAAGGCATGCTATCTCAAATTTGCATCAAAGCTCCCCATGGGCTGCCATGAGCAGCCCGAGCTGGCACAGTTCACACATCTGTGGCTGGGAATTTCAGCTAACACTGACTGCAGCAGCACTGCAAGGGCTGTCTCTACGAAGGGATGAGTTACGTGTTTACCATATGTCAACCATTATGGCCAAACCTGGCTTTTCAGAAAAGAAATACCTTTGTGACAATCAAAAGCTAAACGATCTGGAGCACAGAATTTGTATGATCTTCAAAAAAATTACAAGTGAAAGAATAAAAATTGAACATATACACTCAAGGATTCTATGATGACAAAGGGAGAATAGGCAAAAGGATTATTGTCTCTCACCTCTGAAACTAACTCTGAAATAGGCTATTTGTATATGGAAAGACTCCAGTCAAGGATATGATGTACATTACTCCAGAAGGCCTGAATATACCCTTGAAAATTAAAAAGAAAATTAAAAAATTAAATAATTTAAACTTCCAGGACACTTTGAGAACATCCTAAATGACTAAAAAATTCCTGTGTCTCATCCCTCACCTTCTAATTACCTGCCACTTAATGTGTTTGCCTCACGCACTGAGGACATGCTTCTGTGTTGAAGTTAACATTTTTAAGAGGAAAGAGGCATGAGATCCCACTAACCAACACCTACTGTGTGCACATCAACATCTAAACTAGTCTACAAGACTTCCTTTTTCATCAGCGAAGAGACCTAGGGGTGTGTACACAATAATTCACCTAAACTTTTAAACAGAGCTGAGATTCAAAGTTTTAGAGGTGACAGAAAATGAAGCCCATGAACACTATAGTCATCACACATTGATCATACTTCATTCACCTGTCTCAGTTCATTTTCCATCTTTGTCCCCCTTCCTCAGAGCTGGATACAGTCTCACTCTGAACTTCTCACAGTCACATGTTTACAGGAACTTTGTCACAGCAGATCTGCAGTAGAAGATGTTTTTCCAAATCTAAATCTGTTTTTCTGTATTATAAATCATAAAGGATCAAAGAAAAACGGTTGTTTTTTTTTAAATATAGAGTTCTCTGGACTAATATCCAAATTCTCTACTCTAGGAATTGTAAAAATAAGTCATAATTCTAGGTTTCGTTAAAATATAAAGACACAATTACCTATGGTGGCCTGTAAATGCTCCCTCCCAAAGCAGAAGTGGCTCATGTACCTCAGTGTCCCCCAGTGGCCACGGCCACTCACCACAAAGCCAAACCATTCCCATGTATCTCTGCTGCTATGCCCACTTTGCCTACATTGTCCTGTTTCTCCCGGAATCTTGGATCATGAAGGTGACTCTACACAGCATATTTATTCTGATTGAATTGTAGAAATCTGACATGCAGAGAGAGTGAACAGCAAGCTTGACAGTGATTGAATGCAACTGCTTTGAAGTTATGCCAGATTTAGACTGACTGTATCATATAATATTTGGGAATGCAGTGTGCAAAACTGCCTTTTTTCCCCTTGCTTTTTATCTACACAAGCACATTTTAAAAACAAATCTGCTTTTTTTGACACAGTATAGTAATAACCCGAGTCCCTGAACACCTTAGCATTAAAAAAAGTCTTGCTTTTACAAAATTGCTGAAGATCACTGAAATGTAACCTTTGTGACAGGTCAATAAACTTCAGATCAGTAAACACAAACATGCCTTTGCCTCCAGTGGACATATTCCATTTTAAGAGCTGTGTTCATCCCATCTACAAACACAATTTAGTGTAAGCAGTCACATTTTATTTTCTCACTTTAAAAATGCCCAGAGATTATCTCTAATGTTTATGCTTTGATTTGCTTGAATAAAAGACTATTTGAGAAAGTTGGATACAAACATTTCCTGCGATTCTCAATAAAAACCATATTAGAGTTGGGTATTTGAGGCACCAAATTATTTTGTAAATAAGAAAAAAACTCTTGCACTGCATTTTTCTTTAAACAGAATTAATTTCTATTCTACTCGGCTAAAATTAATCACAAACAAAATTGTGGTGGCAATTAGTTTACATTTCACTACCTTTATCACTGACTTTTTGTGGAGAGGTGTTTTTTTACTACTCCCTAGATGTTCACTGCCCAGGCAGGACTCATGCAGAGTGACTACTACTCCTTTACTATTTGTAAGTGGCTCTCCTGGCCCTCTAAATACCCACTACACGATTCTACTTTATGAGCTTCAGCATTGTTGTCACAATCCACAGCCGAATTCTGAACATAATACCAGAATACAAGAACTACACATTTTCAAACACTAAATTAAGCAGGACAACCTGGGGGACATGTGCAGCAAGGTGACAAAGCTGACGGCTCCAAGTAGAAATTTTTCTGCACAACAGAAACACAACAATCCATTGTTTGTATAATATGCTAACAGACGTTGAAAATTACTAAAGCACTCCAGAAAACCATAAAAATACCTACTGTTGCACTGCTTCCCCACTGAGACTTAGGAAATATTCCCAGCAATATTCCCAGGATTTTAGCCTGATTAAGACAGGCAAGTTTATAAAACGGATGTGAAGTATTTTGTTGCCACTTAATATATAAAGCTGGATTTGGAGAACTGCACTGGTACATCAGAAACCTGGGATGGATTGATGCCTTGAGAGACTACCTGGAACAGAGGCTAGACAGCATTGAAGGAATAAAGCAGGGATTTATTAAAAGGCCTTCAAAGGATATGCCTTGGGCAGTGCAAGAGCCTGGCTGTGGCTCCACCCAAGATGGATGAGGGGTCACACGTTTTTACACTTTTACAAGTTTTGGTCCGTTTACATACTGGGGTTAATCATCCAATTACAGCTTCAGGTTATGAAGTCCCATCCTCCAGATTGCTCTCCTCAGTTTGCTGTTGTTTGAACTTTTTGGGCCTGAAGCTGCAATGGTGTTCTTGGGCTGGAAAAGGACTGTTTTGTCCAACTAAACTGTGAGGAGATCTTGCCTACACTTTATATGAAGTTCAGACTTACACACTATTGCAGTACAGAATCTGGAAAACATGAAAACTAAAACTTCAGACATCGGGACCAAGCAAGTGCCAGGATCAAGAACAGACCACTGAGAAGTGCTTCAGTGTTATGCCTTGTAGTCTCAGAAGTTGCAGAAATTTGCTGGTTCTGATTCACCTCTCTCCAAGACCATCTGATGCTGCAAAGTTGCATAATGTGTGTGAAGCATGAGCTCAGTGACAGCACAGACAAGGGCAGGAACAGCCACTTCATCTGTTCTGGCACAAACTCATGTCCTCAAGAGAAGCAGGTGAAGAAGCTGCTCCATTGCTCCAGGCACTCCAAAGAGCCTTTCTGATGTGCAAAGGGAACCAGGAGAGAGCCTGCATTCAGAACTGACATTGAGCACGAGCTAACACATGGCTGGGTAGGGCATTACTCTGAGTTAATCACTTGTGCTGTTGGCCCATTCTGCCTTGTAAATAAATCCATCTGAATTTATGACTTTGGATAAAGGAGTTTCAGTGTGCTTGTAACAAATAAGAGCACCCAGCAAAACCTATGCTTGTGTAGTCTCAAAAAAAAAAAAAAAAAAAAAAAAAAAAAAAAAACCACCAACAAAAAACCCCAGTCTATTTTACATGGAAAACATCTCAGAGCTTTCAAAGTATTATTTTTTTAAAAAGAAGAAACACTTAAGAAAAAATAATCTTGAAACCATGAGAAAGTTAATAAGAAAATGTGAAAGCCTTTTACATGTAATCCAAAATACATTAGAACTTTCTTACTACACCTCCTCAGTGTGCTGTTCCTAGCACTTCAGTTAGGCAAGACATTTAGGGTTGAAAACCTAAGACTGCAGGAGACACAGGTAATAATTTTGGTATTATCCTTAATTTTCCCAACAATCATTGCCAGAAAGAGGAATGCAAGTAAAGGGGATTTTTTTATTCTCATTACAAACTCTATCTTTCTGAGGCAATATCAGAATTTTAATGACTCATATATTCTGTGAATGAGCATAATGAACACTACCACTCTGACACTTTCAATGTTCTGTAATTTGATTTGTTGGCAATTCCTATTCTTTGCTGTTTACAACCTGCAGGAAACAGGTGAAATATCTAGCCAGTCAAAATAGTGAATATTTATAAGACTGAACTTTATGGATTCATTTTACCTCTCCAGTATAGTGGAGAGCTTTACCTTATTATGCATTTTGAGAAACCATTATGCACATGCACAAGCAACAGCAATCATTCTGAGCAGCCCTGTTATGAGGTGAAACAGCTTCAGGGGAGAACTTTGCCAGATGTTTAGCATGTCTTCCAAAATTTAAACTCTTCCACTTTATAAAGTAGACGCACAATTGCTAATGCCCCTTTCTTGGTGCAGGGCTGAAATGAATTTTGAAATTTGAGTTCTTCTTGGCTGTCTCAAGGACATGGGGAGAAAGCCAGGGGATGCTCCTGGGCTGTGGATGAGCCAGCTGCAATGGGAAGGTGCCCAGCAGTGCTGGATGGCAGAGGGACCAGTCTGTCCCCTCACGTGCCACCAGCCAGGCTGCCCCTTGGCAGTGCAGGATGACCCTGCTGTCCTCCAGATAAGGACTGACCTCCTCTCTAAAGACCTTTGCTAAAGGTTCCCTGAACTGAAATCATTGTTAAGAGTCCGGCAAAATTCATATTTTAGGGGTCTTGATACCCTTTTCTAATAGATCAAACAGAAAATCTTCTAATTTTTAACAAATAGACTTCAAGTCCATGTGTTTATGCTCTAAGCTTTCAGCAAATAAACAGACATATATCACACCTCTAGTTCAGGACACCTCCAGTCACACAATAATTATGTTAGTATTACTGCTCAGGCAGCTGGCCAGCAGTAAACACAGAGCTCTCCAGTCCCTCCACACAGCACAAAGCAGAAACATGAGATCTCCTCAACATCTCTGTTCTTTCCAAACTGGGGGGGAAAAAAAAAAAGGAAATTTCTGGGCAGGGTGGTTCATTTTATATATATATATATATTAAATGTTTAGGAAACAATTAGAATCCTGCCCTCCAAACTCTCCGTTATAATCTTAAGAGCACTTTCAAACTGTTGTATTCCCTCTGATATACACAATCACCTGAAATGCCACAATATCTTAAAATGATCTTTGTAATTTTTAAAGTGCTGTTAGAAACAACAAAAAAGGCCTCAGCAAGGAACAAGATGCAAGCACACACATTAAGGATGAAATAACATAGATACATTTCATATACATGAAAAATTAATGCAAGATGAATGGCGAACACTGAGCAAGTGGCTTTTTGCACAAAGACTTCCAAGTTGTATTTCTGGCTGATGACAGAAGTCTATTAACAAAATTAAGTAATAACCTTGTAAGTTTATGAAATATTAATATATTAGGGAATATTAAAAAAAGAAAACAGGCTTCAGACAAAACAAAAATAACTCACCTGTGGTCAATGTGAGAGTGGCGAATTCACACTTATTTTATTGTAAAATACTAGAATGCGGTTCAGTGGTTTAAACAGAAATATATCTGGCAAGGGGGAGATGGCCAACACAGACAGAGGACATGGGGCTCAAGAAAATTTTCTCTTTTTAAAAGGGTCATGAAACAGCAAGGACAGTTGAGAGAACTGGTTGAATCCAGTCCTCCTTTAACAGAGAAGCACCCAAATTCATGTTTAACAAGTCTCTACAGGATAAAACAAGAATTGCATTGGATGTATAGGGATGTATTTGGCTGAACTGTGCTATGTATGGACTCCTGAGCCACTGCAAAGGAGGCCAGCTCAGATGGAAAGAACCCTCCCTTCCAGCTTTACACTCTCAATTTCAGAAAACAGTCCAGAATTTAGAACAACTCTGCAGGACTGCACAGGGAACTAGCAAGAAACAGAAATGCATTACCAAGGGCTTTGTCTTGATGATCAGGGCATACGTACAGGCAAACAAATACCTATTAAAAGGATGATAATAATGTACATTTTTGCTAGTTAAAATATCACTTGAAAACAATTATTTTTTCTTGTCTCATATCCATCCATCCATCCATCCATCCATCCATCCTCTATTTCAGTTCCAGGCCAAAATGAAACACACTGCACACTGAGTGGCAGGGAAAACTGTTTTCCCGCTGGTGTTCAAGGACTGGTATTCTAGATTCATTAAAACTCACCAGAAATGTAGGATGTGTTAAAGAAGTAATTGAAAATAAATATTATACTTGTTTGAAATTACAAACCACTTCACACTGCTAATTACTTCAGCAAGCTGTGTACTTTTACACTTGCAATCACTCATAGAGATGAGATTACTGCTAAGGCAGACTCAAAATAAATATACATGCTAATAGATGCCCAAAAAAATTAAAAATTAAAAAGAATGTTTTCCTCAAACATCTTGAAGACATTGATTTGTAAAGAAAGAAAACATTCCCCTAAACTTCTGGGATTAGTAAGGAATAAGAGTAATTTCCCACATAGAGAACATATTAAAATCTACAAATGAATATTGGAGAAAGGTTTTTGTTGGTTTGTTTTTTTTTTAAATACAAGAAATATTAAACATAACTGCAAAAATGAAATGATGAGCAATATTACTTAGATAATGGCAGGACAGTGTGATAATCACATGATTAAAATGGATCACTATTAGATAAAATAACTTATTAGCAATAGCCACCTTTTCATTGGATAAAGCAAAAATAAACATGTCAAGGATGGAGTTTCACTGAACTTTGTACGAGTGTCTTCCCTTAAATAAGAGTAGAATAATAACTTCAGGTCTATTTAAGAGGACAGAAAAGCAGGTTTTTACAAGCTTAGGCGGCAACATTTTAATATGGTTACATGAACTCAACCACATGGAATCTTTAACCCAAGATTACAGGTAGTATGTCAAAAGCAATTTCACAACCTTTGCAATCATGGCCCCATGACACCAAGTGTTCTTGCAATTAAAAATACAAGTTTCCCCAAAGTCACCATCATTTATGGGCTAAGTGATTTGGCTGTCTCTGGAAAACCTTTAGAGCACAGCTTGTAAAATTATATATTTTGATCCAGTAAGAAAGAATTACAAGATGAATTTTTAATGTCTGTCTAATGCAAGGCATGCAGATACAGAGAATATCCCTTCCTACATCTACTTCTGATTTCTTATGCCAGTCATAGAATGATTCTACAAGGTCTCCATAAAAAAGTACAGAGGAGATGCTGCTGTTGCCTGCATTTGAGATTGATTATTCTGCAGCTTTTCTACCTCTGTAATTCAGGGAGTATTTGAGTGAGTACTCTAGGAAAGATATTTTCACAATATGTAAGGTCTTTCCTGCTTTCAAATGTGTGACACCAGCACGATGGAAGTGGTAATATTCACCTAATATTTCCATGCATGTCTGGGTCTTTAGCAGGCTAGGAAAATCTTCAGCTTCAGTAAAAACACCTCCATTGTTTGTTTGCTTTCCCCAACTAAAGAAAGTAGCATCTTATAGGGAGGGTCAAAAAGAATGTGACACCTGTTTTACTGTTTCAGAAGATAACCATAATACTCACTAAGCATGTTGGATATTGTTGATGCCAAATTCATTACACTGGCCAGTGACCCAACTTTCTGTTAATTATCTTCACTATGGACATTTTTCTTCAACAGATAAAATTAGATTAACTTTGATAACAAAGGAAATGTCAATTGTATATTCTAACTTTAGTTACACTTGCTGATCGTTCTGTTGTAATATTCAGAGAATTAAATGTCATAAGGAAAAAATATTACTGTTTATATAAATTCTGCACAGAGAAATTCTTCTTTATGTAATGAATAGGTTCTATGAAAAATGAGCTCTTTGACAAAAAAGCCCAAAACTTGGTTGTTTCAGAACACAGATTGTACAATAATTGTCTTGAACAATTATTATTACGCATGTTGTCACTGAGTGAAAAATGAGGTGCTGATGCTGGGCATTGCATCGATAACTGTCACTTCTCCTCAGAGCTCCACTGCAGCTTTGCCTGTTCCTATTTGCATCTCTGTGACAGATGCAGCCACAACTCACATTGAGAGAGCACGGCTGCAGCAATGCCCAGGTCATTCTTTGAGCAAGAGACCTACAGGGTCATTTACACCTGCAGAAATTATGCTGTAAACCAGCTGTGCATAGTGCTCTTTCAGTGCCAAATAAATTCAATAAATGGTGCTATAATCTTCCTAGATGTTGGTAATATAAAATGTTATAAACTACATATGAAGTGCTGTTGTCCTTTTGCTTTTTTTCCTTTTTATTAATGCTGGCTACCAATGGTAAGGAAGCATAAGAACATGGAAAAACAAACTACAGGGAGCTCTTACAATAGCAAATATTCAACATCAGAACTTTTTATTACTATGATTCTAAGTTGTTCTGGGCTTCAAAGTTATTACTCATTTAGAAATTCCCATTGAAGTACAATGGTTTTGGTTTCACTAAATTATTACCCAATTTCAGAAACTGGACGTTAGATTATTAGACACAAAAATCTGCAATACTATTATAGAGTAACCCCCTCAGATGTTTTGCCAATAATTTTTCCAGTTTTTATAGAATTTCTCTTCCTAGCCTGAAATCACTGCTTGAATAACTGAGTTTTTTTACAAAGCATTCTCCAGGCAGAAGACAAGACTCCTGCTAGAGCTTGCTGACATTCCCTGCTCAGTTTAAAGGACGTCCCAGTAGCACCAAACCTGCTATTTTTTCAGAGCTCCCAGCACTTCCTGACTTCCAGACCCAGGTAACAAACACAGCGCTTGGCTGTGACTTCATAGTGGATTTTATCTGGAAACTGCTCTTAGGCTGAGATTTCAGAGAAATTAATGATCTAATAGAGAAATTTTTAAACAATTCCTGTGCAAAAGCACCATACTATGTTGGGAACCCAGCTCCAAGAGTTTAAAATAACTGGGGAAAAACCAAACTAGAAACAGGGAGACAAAGTCATCAGTGTGTTGGGCCAGACAGCCACAGCTCACTGCTCTTGTCCAGCAGCACTCAGTGCAGCTAGAGAGGCTGAAAGAGGAGAGAGGAACCTCCCACTGAAGAACTGCTCTTGACACAGCGGGACAGGGGGCTGCACCCTGTGCACCAGCACTGCTCTTTAAAGCACAAGTTCTAGCGAGTCAATCCAACCCAAAAGGGCACTTAAAAATCAAGTTTAAATCAGTAATCTACTATTAACCCCAGTTACTCACAGCTGCAGTGCTCAACAGCAGCACACCCCGCTTGACTTGCCTCGGCAACCAGAAAATGATCAGGTTTGTAGCATTTTCTGTTAATTACACGAAAATTATTAATTATTCTTTAACATTTCCCCTAAGACTGGTAATTTTTAGGTGCTATCTAATAAATAGATCATTCTGGTTAGGTACAACATCTCAATTGTTCATTCCAACTTGGCAAGCTCAGCATTAACACCAGTGCACAAGCCCCATACAATTCAACCACCATGGCAAGTGGCAACTCCAGCTACATACTCAACACTGTAATTAAGTCATACAATGACAAGTTTAGCTATCTGTGTTTCCTCTTAAATATTCTATACCAACTGCACTGCTGCTTAAATTATTACTGATCTGTTTCATCCTGTTTTGGGCACATATACTGCAATTTAGAATTACAAGTCCTTACATTTCACCTACTGAACCAGGAGCGTGCCCCATACTGCCACAAAGAGAGCCAAGCTCTTGGCTGCAGCAGGGCTTTGCAGGAAGCTCTGTTCAATAAAAAAGAACCCTGCTCCTGTCCTGTATTCCTGCCTGAGCACAGCTGAAGGGAACTGGCATTTCACCGGCACACAGATGACACTTCCAGCTGAAGCACCACGCTCCTGCTGCTGGTACCGATTCATCACTCTTAAAATTATCTACACAAGGAAAAAAGTTCTGCTTAGAGCAGGGGATGACACATCCCTTCTTTGACCACTTTGAGAGATAATAAAAAAACAAGGGATGGATGGATGGATACTGCACATATGTATTTCCTTTCACTGTAAAGGGCATGGACTTGATTTGGTTCATGCCATTCCTTGACAAATATCAAAATTTAATATAGTCAGCAACATCAGTAGTGAGATGCATGTTCCAATGATAAAAACCAAAAAAAGTACATACAACAGAGCTAATTCCTTCCTAGTGGACGTTATTTTATACACAAAAAAGGGATTTTAAAAGTACTGACACAATTCAAAATAATTGTATCAGATATCTGCACAGCCGTTAGTCTAGAAGTTATCCTGTAGATTCTTTTGATATAATTTGTCACATGCACTCTCTCAAGACAAGGGAAAAATGGCACAAAAATATTGAGTGGGGGCTCTCATTAAAAAATTCAACTTCAAGCACAGCTAACAATCTTTAGCTGTTACATTTACATACAAAATGGTGAATTGCAACATGCAGAATAACAGATTTTTCATTATGTCTGAAAAAAAAAAATTTCCTTTGTTTGATACATCATACAATGATAGTGAAGAGCAGTTAAGAGACATGTGCACCTTCAGCAGACATTTAAAATATTAATTACAAAACACAGCATATTTAGCAACTCTTTCACTGCTACTTCCACTCAAGTGTAAAACAAGATTACTGTGAATTCTGATGTGCTATAGTCTTTCCACCTCAGGCAATGATCTTAAACCTCATTAGCTGAGTAGGTCTGTGTGGGATCAGGACTGAAAATGTGCAAAGAGTCAAGATGCAAACCTGGAGGATATTTGTATGTGAGAAGAATCCAAGCACGCAAACAGAACATTCATCTGCACATCTCTAATCCTCTCATTAGATACAAGAACCTGCACTTTCTTTCCTACACCACAGCAAGCACCATGCTGAGACTGTTCCCCCACGACTTCTAGAAATCAATTGTTTTTGTTTTCATTTTTTGGTCTATTAAACATGATTTTACATGATGCATACATGCATTGACTCTGTACACTGTCTGTTCACTCTAAAGCACTCTCCCTTTTTCTGCAATGCTTTGTGATGGCACCAAGTGAATCATGCAAAGGCAAAGCCCTAAATGAGCTGACTGGAGAGTCTCTCAGAATATTCCAAATCAGACCAGACTTCCTGTCCACTACTACAGTCAGAATACCAGGAGTTAACTTTCCCACACCAGCCTAACCATGATTTTGTCCAGAACAGCTGCCAATTTACCTCACCTGTCCTTACCCTAATCACCACATTTATGGAGTGTTAATACTAGCAGACATTCAGAAGACTTTTGAAGCCACGCACAATACCTTGATTAAAAATCCACACTACTGATTCAGAAAGCTCCTTTTCCAGACACAGAATGTTGTGTTTTGGTGTGAGACACCTAGACCTGCAATTCAAAATTTTGTAACTTTATACCAAGTTATTCACATACATAACACATTACTTATTTGTCAAGATCAAGAAATTTTCATTTTTTCTGGAGAACATACGGGTTCTCTTTTCTTCTCAATTTTTTAAAAAAATATATATTTTTAGCCTTCCTTCCAGCATTCTCTGCCAAATTAAGCTATGATAAAGCCATGATTACACCTATACCTTTTTTAGAATTTCACTGCTGCCAAATAGTTTGTGACAAAAACTACAGAAATTCATATTTGTTCCTTTTAGTTACACTCTGATATAATTTAGCACTTGTCCACTGCCTAACACACAGTGCTTTCAGCTTTTGCATTTTTATCTATTTCTGTTCATCCTCATTACTCCCTTGTTGATTAACTTCCCTTTTTAATCATATTTTTTTAATCCAAAGTAGTTCTCATTCACGATTAATGAGTTGTATTCTTTGGCATCTAATGAATCAGACTTGCACAGTTCCAATTATCATTGGCATTCTTGTTTCAGCATTTCCTCCCACTCCATTCTCCCCTAACCGCTTTCAAATTCCCATACATATATTTATACATTAAACTGAGAAATATGCTATGTTTACTCTGTGACATTGACTACACTGTGTTTTTGCATATCAAACAAAACTGCCATAATCACTTTTAGTTCAGTCATCAGTGGCTTAAAGTAACAGTGGCACTGCAAAATGAGGGTCTATGGAAGCTAAGGAAGCTTTTTTCATAAAACATTAACTAAAGACTTCACACAATCTTAATACCTGTGACATCTTCAGTTCTTTCCTCATCCCCAAGAGGAGTAAAAAGAAGGAATCAATACATCAGGAAGTGTGCTACGTTTATTCTGCTCATCTTCCATGGCAGGATATGGGGGAGAAGAAAATCACATGGTCACCAAGAAATAACACCCAACTTGAAAGGTGGGTTGAGGAAAGCGGATCTCCAGGAGCAAACTGCTGAGCTGAACTAGAAACAGCTTTTCATGTTTTGAGAGAGGAGATAAAATAACATAAATATGTTTCTTGGAAACTCCCTCTATGCGTGCCTTGGGTGCAAAGTTTGAATTCTTAGCAAAGAATTCTCTCAGCCTTTTGTTTTCAATTTTGAAAAAAATATTGCAAAAGATGGGGAAAAATAAACAAAAGCAACTAGACAGAAAGGTTTTACTGAGGTAATTGTTGTTCATATTTTCACAGAGGCACAGGTGTGCTAATATATTTCATAGGATTGTCTGAGGTGGAAGGGACCCAGAAGGATCACCAAGTCCAACTTTCAGGTGAATGGCCCACAGAGGGATGGAACCCACAATCCTTGGTGTTATTGGCATCATGCTGTGACCAGCTGGGCCAATCTTGGGTCACTGCAAGGGACCTGTTTTAATCTGCAGTCAGGAAAAGCACATTGTTACTGAACTAAGTTACCTGAAGGTTTATTTTAGGTTCTGTGTTCCTCAGCTGCTAAATCTTGCTTTGCAGGTATTTAAAATCTAAGTGCATGTTCTGTGGGCAGAGGCTGCACCTCAGTGATGAGGAAAGCAAAATGTGTGTGCAGGGATGTACACCAGCAGTCAATGAGTCAATTCCACAAACGTTATGTTAAAAGGGATTATTAATGTCATAACTCCAAAATAACTTATACACACTTATTCCTCTTTCTATGAATAATGCTTTTAACTGCTCAAACCACTGCTGAAAACTGGGTAACCTAGAAAAATGTTATTGTGTATACAGTAATAATAGTTCTCCCCAAAGTTGATAAAATACGGATTTAATTATGCAGGTTCTTGTACATCAGTATCTTGTATGTGAGTAAGCTCTCTGCATAATAATATACACACATAATATACATTGATAATACACAATTATAATTGAATGCTTGTAATTATTTTCAGGATCAAAGCCCTTATTAAAAATCCAAATTAAAGTGTTATAATGGTAGTAGTCATGACGGACTTGCATGTGGATATAATGAAATTAAGCCCTGTAATAAGTGGGATGTTTTGCATATACAATTAGATAATCTTAAAAATTATCAGTGTAGGGCTGACAAGTGCTAAAAGAAGAGAGATTAAATTGTGATATTACTAACATTTAGTAAGGAAATAAGGAAAATAACAAACCCCAAAGCCTGGTATTTCTCTGAGAACATAGCAAATGACCAAAGTGATGGAAAACCTGAAGGCATGGGATGATGGTTGCCTGTCTCTGGGCTAATGAGCTGAAACTAATCTCTGGGTAATGACCAACACAGCAACACAGAGGCTCTGCAGCAAGGAAGGAGCTCCTCCAGCCTGCAGCCCAGCTCCCGCAGCCCTGCAGGCACAGAGCATCGTGGGGACTCTGCCTGGCTACACTGAAACTGCTCCCAAGATGAACTTCTTTGTTCTCATTCCCTGCACTCTGCAGGTTTCTTATTTTGTTGCTACACTCAAAAGATTTAACAGGTTTTCTTTCAATATTGCTATGTCAGCATTAAGCTAATTGAATAGCTACAGTTCAATGGAAACAGGGGTGTGCTTATTAAAAAGTATTTCCAGTGCAGAAGATTGAGACTAACAAATATTCTCAAAGAGGCGTTATAGAAAATCAGTTATACACAGCCTGAATTCAGTGTCAGTAATCCAGAAGGCAAAAATATGTCAAAGCATTTGAGCTGTGGTATCACTGACGCACCACCCTCTCCTGCTGAGAACCTGGACTTCCATGTCCTATTTAAATCACATGCTCCTCAGCAGCAGGGCTCTGAGATGCTCAGAGTGCGCTAAATTTAAAGAACACTTCTGTAAAGAACCTCCAGACAAGTTCCTCTGCTCCTAGGGATAAAGGAACACTTCCCCAACTCTTATTTCATTTTAACTGAGACAGCAACGATGCCTAGTTGGTGCTTAAGGCCAAATATACTTGTACTAGTACTAGTACAGCAGATTAATCATTGAACTGCTTTTTAAAAAATCCTATTTCTAGCATTAAAATGCTATAAAAGATATCTACCATCAGCAGAGGCACAGCTGAAATGACAATACAGAGGGATGTACAGATGAAACAGAAGATTTTAGCCTGTGCTTTCAGCCTGATGCTCTGAGCAGGCTCATGCTGCAAGAAGCCCAAGGCAGGTCCATGGGCATGGGAAGCACCTGGAGCATCCCCCAGGCTGTGGGGGTCAAAAGGCAGGCATGGCTGACAGCCTTTCTGCATCAGAAACTGAGCAAGAGCTTTTGAAATCTGGGACTGTAAGAAGTCACAGAGACACAGGGAAAACACTACTGATACAAACATCGCCAAAAACAGGCACAACCAGTGTTTAGATTTGCTTTCTGCCTTAGCAACAAGGATTACTACTTGCTTTTGTGGAAAACAAAGGTTAAAGACACTTAGAGCTACCACTTGGGTATAACCAGTTTGCTTAAGAAGATTACATATTGCAATTTGTTTTAAAATTTCAAGCAAGCATAAGAACATAAACCTATAATCTAAACTAGGTCCACCAGGGAGAACTGGAGAATTGTTTCTATACAAAGATACACATTGTAACATTCACCCAGATCTTAGGAATTTAGGTTTACTATCTAGTTCATGCTGTATTTCAAAGAGGACCCACCATCAGTATCAGGAAACAAATGAAATGACATCATAAAACCTACAAAAACCACTGCAAATTCCAACTCTATTTGTACAACAATTTGTCAGGTTCAGCACTGCTGCATCCTCCTAAAGGCATGGCAGCACCACAAACATTTCTTTTAACAAGAGCAGTCTAGAGCTTTTGTTTGGTTATAAAGTAAAGCTCTTCAGCATTATTACTTAGATAAAAACTTTAAAAGTGTATAATGGATTATTTTTGTAGTATAAAATGGCTTACTTGGTAGTTTCCTGTAATAGCTCGCCCATGCATTAATTTCTTGAATCTATAAAAATGGTGTCTAGGTAATTTTTCCTGTAGCTTTCTTTTAAACATTACTCACTCAACACACACATTTAGTTTCTTCAGAAGTTTCTTAGTAAAACCTTTTTTACTTAATCCTGCCTAGTGCAGAAAAACAGCTTCCACAGCTAGATTTTACTAAGAGGGATGGAAAACAGGAGACATTTATGTTGTCTTCACAGTTTTGGGTACGTTTTTCACCTTTAAAAAGCATGGCTTAAAGTAAATAAATAAATAAGTAAATGTTTGTTTCTACATAGATGGTGAAAATATTGGAACTGAAATATTGGGTCATACTTATTTCATGCCATTAACTTTTGAAGGGAAGAACTGTCCCCCAGTCAATACTCAACAGATACAACAGCCACAGTTAAGAAGCAAAGTGCTTAAATTAGATTATAACTATGGGAACACCACTAGATTCAAAATGAGGGCTGAGGCTCCCTCACAAACAATCCTGCACAACTGACAGCTGCACAGTTCTTTTAACTCTGTTTATCTGTAAAAATAAAGCCATTTTATACCATAACTGGTGTTTCTTTGGAAATGGCAATGGAAATGTGCTTTGTAATTCTCAGCTAACAGTAAAATTCAAGGCAACTATTTTCTTTAAGTTAAAATAATAGCAAAATGTAGACCAAATTAAGGAAAAAAGAAATAATAAAAAAAAAAAAACTTAATATAAGCACAGTTTTATTTGGCACCTAGGAAAGGCAGGAAACATGAGGAAAAGTGGGCTCCTTTTCTTCAGGCTCTCTTTATCTGAGTATTGATTAGCATGTGTTCCGTCTGCTCAGACATGCTGGGAACATTTTCTTTCACATTGAGCAGTCCAGAAAGGAACTACTGAAGAAGAATTTGAGGATTAATCAGTGTGTTAATTGAGGTTATCTAGATAATGACAGATGGGAAGAACATACTAAGCAAGTCACTGTGGCAGTCATACTCATCTGTTAAAACCAAAATTAATGGATACACAAACTTAAGTTCACTTGCTCATTGATTTTTATCCAGCTGCAGTGGACTATAAAAGAGCTATCAGGGAAAGTTATCCATTAGCTGTCAACTCAGAATGCCTTAAGAAGCAATTGCTAATCCTCCAGTGATACCTCACTAAATCCTAATCTCTGCAAATTGTTCTTGGAAGAAGCATTAAACTGGTCATCAAACCAGGTTTTTAATGCTTCTTAAGGCTTACTCAACCTGTAACCCTTTAGAGATCATACAAAGTACTAAAATGTTCAAAAGCAGATAAAAGAAATAAATCGGATGGGCATTGTCAACTGCACGTCCACACCCTCCTGCACTTTTGTGTGCTGTGGAACAAAAACAAAACAGGAAAAGTCACCATTGGAATAATAAAATAAAATATCCTAGCATTCACACAAATTAAGAATTTGTTTCAAATCTGCTTCACAATAGAATCTCCTATTATAAAAGTGTATACAACACTTATCAAGTGGTGGAGATAGATTCATTAAAATTTCAGTGCTCATATCATTCCAAATAAACACTAAATAGAAACACATTATTTTTTCTCACCTTATTAAAACCCTGATTGTCTCATCTAGAATTATATAAACCACTAAAATGGGTATGGCTATACCAGTATGGAGGTGATTTAAATTAACAGGTTCTAAGACTAAGAGCATTTTAGGAAAGCAGAAAACAGTGATGGAGCTTGGAAAAATAGAGATTAAGGATATTGATTTCATTACATAACTGCAAAATTATTAAAATCTCTCTCATATGTAGGTTAAAGGAAGCAAATAATTCTGCTTCCCAGTGCCACAGAAGTGGTTCACTCAAAGATTTTGGATTAGAGTTCTGGAGAGAGAAGAGAGATAAAAATTACTGATTGCAGATAGTAACGCAAAAAACTCCATGTTCTTCCATTGGGACAGACACAAGTTATGATGTGCAAAAAGAAATTATCACAGCAACAGAAAACAAATAACTGGCAGAAAAAAAAACAGCAAGGCAACCCAAAATAAAAATTAAAAAAGCAAATTGATGCAAAAGGATAATCTATTCTACCTGTGCACCTCTCAAAGAACAGCAGGAGAGTCATATTAGACCTCAGGAAAACTTCCAAACTTTCAATAGGTGAGGACTCCAAAAAACTAGAATAGAATGATCTTTGTGGAAGCAAAGGGAAGTTGGAAGGCACACGCTTCTGTGTGACGTGTAATCTTAAGTCACACCAGCTCTGAAAATAACATTTTTTGTCTATAAAAGACAATTGATGAAGGTTACACAGAAAAAATATGTAAGTGGACATGCAGATTGGTTGGCAAAAAATAATTTTTCAACACACAGCATTATAGACCCAAACTTATCAAATTAACATTTTACCAGCATTCTGCATTTTCAGAGACCATTTTGGGCAAATTAAGGAAGTTTTGAAATATGATTCCTCTGTTAAGGAAGTTTTGAAAGGAGCATACTAAAGGTTAAAATGTCACAGAATTCTTCACAAATCTGAAAAGAACTTATATTTTAGTTGTGTCTACTATTCGGTGAAGTACCTCAAGAACTAAAGATAGGCAAGTGTTTCTAATACAGAAAAGGAATGGAGACTAAATCCAGATAACATTTTTGGGCAGTGATGACTGAACTGAATGGGGCTGTGGGATAGATGCAATAGGAATCACTGAATTCTCTCATGGATGTAGAGCAGGAGCTTTACTGCATGTGACCTCTGGAAAAACAAATGCACTCATCCATAAGGGAATATTTATGCTCTACAGCTGCAAATTAAAAAGGATCCCAGTATCAAAATGAACAGAGTATGGTGCTGCCTAATATACAATAAGATTTTCTGTTTTTTAAACAGAAATAGCTGTATTGTCCTTTTAAGTACAATATTGTTCTATCTTCTCCTAGATGTTGAGAAATAGTAAGAAAATGCAGAAGGCTTTTTCTTTCAAATGGCTTTATTCTTCATTTAATTACCTGCTCAGGGGAATAAAGCCACTACAAATTAACTGATCAAAATAAAGCTTAGTTATCTAGGGAACAAAGGCAACCTACTGTATTTCTTAAAGTTCTTTCACAGTGCATTTAAATATTTATTTGAATAATAATTTCTGGAAATTTGCAAGAACATCAAATTCAGAGGCAGAAAGTGTCAAAAAGGTGCGAAATCATAAAAATACTCTGGGAAATGTAAATTATTCTTCAGGAAGCAGAAGAGACTCATAAAGCCCAGACCACATATTTTTAACTGAAAAATGGACCTCTTTTAAAATCACAGAACAGTGAAGACATCTGTCATTCAGAATAAATGTTCTCTCCACCCAAATTTATTATTTATTATAATAATTCTAGAAGCTAACAAAATTCTAATTTGTTCAGATTTCAAAGTGCCATATAATGATCTAAAGTGAAGAGAGGCAATAAAAAAAAAACAGCTGCATAAAAACCTGTTAAAAATACAATCTTTTTCTTGGTTGAAAATAGAGACCTGTACCCACAAACAGAAATTTCCAAAGTGAGAGTGTAGTGGTATGCATGTCCCAAAGAAGTTGCACATAACCAAGGAGCAGGTGAATTAGAGTGAATCAAGGACCCACATGCTGAGGAGAGGACAGCATGGCTTAGCCTCCTGTCCCTGGGATGCCTGGGGCACACATAAGACAAATCCAGCAGCTGCAAACCCCATGTATTGTAAAGGAAAGGAAGCACAAAAGTGACAAAACACAGGAAATCACATCAGAGCATCACTGGCATTCACTCCAAATGAACATCTTGAAGGAAAAAACCATCAGGAAACTGATTCTTCATCAGACTGTTCTGACTGCTCCTCAGCCAACAAATTGTTGTTTATTTGGAGCTACAGCTCTCCCGTGGTCATGGTCAGGCACAAGCAACCTGGCAAGAACCACAAAGGAGAAGAACTCGCTTGTTGGAAGGGCTGACTACACAAATTCATCTCATTGAGCACCCTGCAGTTCTTAGGAAAATGCCATGTTTGGGCAGAATGGCCATGCCAAGAATGCAAATTAAGGAACTGCAAGACAGAATTAGGAAGATAGATCTGTATCACTATAAGAAAATGCAGATTTCTAGGGGTGATTTTAAAATATTTTATCCCCATGTGTAACAGAAAATACACTCTTATTGTGTGAGGTTATTTAAAAATTAGTCACTTAAATGCAGTGACCATGGGAAAACACTATCAGACAGGAACCTGAACATTGCTAAAGGTGAAACAAGTTTTCAAACTCTTCTTCACAAAATCAGGAAAGATTCAGAAGAGAGTGGATAACTTGACAACTTTCTACCTGATTGATGCAAGCAAATACGGAAAATTCTACTCCACTGTGGCCACTTAAAAGATCACAGAACACAGTAAATGGGAAAATGTGATTGTATTCTTGTTGTTTTGTTGTTTCTAGCAGCAGCAGCTGCTTCTTGGAACAGCAGGAAAAGGATATCAGGCAATCAGTTTTGACTCAGTTCTCACAGAAAAACAGAAGCTAATTCAAAACATGAGAATATGATGCAGCTCAGTTATGACAGAAAAGGGGTGATGACAAGAAAAATCACAGCCACTTCAAACAGGTGAAGCTTTCCAAAAGATTTGGGAATTTGGAAAAAAAGAAAAAGGAAGGAAATTAAATGGAAGGGGGAAAGTCTAAGAATATAAAATATAAGCATTTCAAATAAGATTGCAATATAACCCAGGAGGGAATGGAGTTCTTCCTCTCCCTGAAAGCAAGAGAACACAACGGGGGAAGACAGCAAGTGAAATGACAATGCATCCTTTCTAAAATAAAATCTATCCTGAGCAAATGATTCAGAAAACCAAGAGAATTTTAAAAGCTATTAGGTAAAGGCAATAAATAAAGTATTTAAGTGTATCAGTAACAGGAAGGTTCGGAAAGAATCAGATGTTCTACTAAAAGATCAGGCATCAATTATGGATACTGCAGATAAATCACTTCAATGCATTGATCTTTACTGCAGAATATGATGGAGAAACATCTCCTACAAACTTTATATTTCCAGTAGGAACCACTTACAGAGAAAATGAAGAACTTATATAAAAGAAGCATCATGGAAAGATTCTAGAAGATTACTTTGTAAAGCTCATTGCAAATTCCAGGGCACTTGCCAAAAAGTAAAATACAATCTGATAAAAAATCCAAAACCATAACAAATGAATAATCAGAAACAGATGTGAAACTATGCCTCTGACTCTCACAAAGGTGGGCCAAAATATCCCAAATATTTCTCTCTCTAAAGAGTTTAGTAAGATTTTCTTATAGTAGAAAAGATCCATAAGAATTAAGCAAGTTTTGAATACAATTTAGTTATTATCTGCTTAAAAGAAAATAAGTATCAAATCTATGATTTGAAGTTGCCTACATCGTTTTTTTTCATCTCAATCAGCAAGTGGCAGAGAAATGAAAACTGAGGAGAGACACCTGGAACTTGTCAAGAAACAAACAAAACACAATGCCATCACTGGACTTCCACAGTAACTTCAAAAGACATTCTGAATTCAGAACTATTTTAAATTATTTAAAATTTTAAAAGACCACCCTTCATAATAACATCTTTTTAAAAAACACCATTTTGGATTAAATAATACTGAGGATTTAAGAAAGATGTGAGCACCCTTAAGGTATCCTTAATTCCCTGTCCACTGAGACACATGACAGCCTTTCAGCAAGGTCCCAGAGTGGAGGGACACAGCACACTCGGGTGATGAGGATGATGACAGTAAAATGTCCACTCAACACTGACTGCAGAGGCGGCACAGACTAAACAACAGGCTCACCTGGCCAGGAAATCTTTCTGTTTGGGAAACTGAAAAGACGTGCTGAAATATCCCACCACATGTGGAATTCTTTTTCTAGCCCACGTGAATTCTCTCTCTTCGGCAGCACCAGCCATTCCAGGAGAATCCCTGGGAGAATCCCACAGGATCCAAAGAGCACAGCAGGAAGTGTTCCCAGACTGCATCACCTGATGACGGGCACAGCACATCATCGTGGGGCAATTTCCTTCTTAGCTCTTCAATAATTCACTTGCTGGCAGGAGCCTTTTCCTAATAAATTGGGCCTAAGAGAAAGCACACTAAATATTCACAATACAAACAGTTCCACTGGCTTTCCCAATCTCCTGAGCTTCCAAATCTGTCTCTCTCATTTCCTCTCAGCATAAGACCTCTGTTCCTTCCTCTGCTGTCCTCTCTGGGCATTTCTGGAAGAGCTTAACTGAACAGCAGCCATGGAACAACTTCACTGCATCAGTAGCATAGCATACATTAAAAAAATGAAATTATGAAAGACAGCTCCTGCTAGGTTTATTACGTACATACCCTCTGAATAATACAGCACTTGGGAATAGCTGCTACATGTCCCTATTTAAAAGGTTCTACAGAACCCATCAATGAAACTTTTTAATAGTCATACAGGCCTATGCTTTGAGAAGCTAAGATTTGAAAAGCAAATATAGCAGAATATTTTAGATTTCAAGTTGCAAGCTGAAGTCCAACCCTATAGTTAATTTTTAAGATGTGCAGTATGAAATCCTCCTTTGATCACATCCTGATTTCACATAAAAGCTCCAAATATACCATGTGTTGTTTGTTTTACAAAACTATCTAAAGATCTGCAAATCACCTTTCTGGGATCCCCTCCCCAGTGACTACCCACACTAGATCCACAATCAACTGCTTAGCTCTATGACAAGTCAGGCATTTCGTAAAGTTGCCCATGTAATTTATTTTTTTTTTAAACAAGACTGACACAACCACTGAGAGTCATGAAAAATATAAAATATAAAGTCATTGACAAAACCCTTCTAGACAAATACCACCCACCATTCAGGAAAAGGGGCCGGGCACCACTGCTCCAGACTGGCAGAGTTTCAGTGTGTCCCACCTCAGCCACTTCCAGGCTCCAGTAGTCAGCTCCCTGTAGGAAACCCCATGAGTGCCTGGGAACAGATATCCCACCTTGTGGGGCACACACTGTATACTCTGGTCATAAACAGGATGCCAACCTCATTGTTAATATCACAGTTAATATTCCATTTTTACACCTCCTTGTTTCCAATCCATTTCATTATCCTATTTGCAACTGAAATATTCCCAGCTCTCCATTCCAAACAGCAGATTGTGGCACTTAATGGCAATTAAATGCCCTCAAGGCATTAAAAAGGCTATTATCAAAACATGTTTTTCAAGCACCACTGTAAATCATTTCATACAGGCTTTGAAATTCATAATGAGTGAGTCTTCAGTGAGAACGTGCGTGTTGGGGTTGTACATCGAGGTGTTAATACAATATTTATCCTCAGTAATGGCTAGTGATATGAAACCTTTCTCTAAAATACTGAGTACATGAACATTTTAAGATGTTAACCACTTTCTTGCCCACCACTAGTAAGTTTCTCTGCTACAGGCATTGGTTTTAATTCCCAAACCTCACAGCAGGAAAAATAACCAAACAAAACTCTGAGCAACCTTACATATTTACCCTTGAAACCCAAGCATATCAGTTCAAGTTATGAGAAACATTTCAACTAGTTGAAGAAACAACAAACAACTCAAATTTTGTTGACACTGGTATCTCACTATTTGAAGGAGGTCGAAACAGACACAGTAAGAAAGCATTTGCCAATTTTTCTACAACTGTATTGGTTGATTTATTACAATACCTCTCCCATAAAACTTGTCTCATTCTCCATCTGAGATTCTATCTAATAAATGCATTTTTATTGTTAGATTTTTTTTTTTTAGAGATCAGCATAGTTACACTTCATAAAAGTCAACTATGAGCAAATGCAGAACAACAGACTAGGCTAAGCAAGTCACTCCTTTGTAACTGTTTATTTTAAATGTTAGCTAGAGCCCACTTATTCTCACTTATCTCATTGGGTTTGGATTTGGATTAGGATCCCACCTACTCAGAGAGCATTTTGACTCTATCTATAGAAGACTACACCATACTGAAAGTGTTTCTTCCTTTTGATGTGAGATATGGCAACAATAACACTTTCATCCTAAAATATAACAAGACAGTAATATAAAACATAGTAGTTACTAAAATTCCCAGTGACAAGTGATTATAAAGTTAAGCTAAAAAGATTTAAATGGGGTTGTCATAATGGCAGGCTTTGGCCTAATGAGTGTCCCATATTCAAACCTGATTCCACTCACTGCAGGACAAAAATAAGGAATTACTAACTAGAGTAAATGGCTTGCTAGGGTGTCTCACAGACAGCCCTGCCCTCCTGTCAGATACAGCCCTGTCATCTGGGGACAGATCCTGGCTATATTTGGAGATATATTTTTACATTACTCCCAAAAAATAGATGCTTCTGTCCCTTCCTCTTTAGTACTTAAGTCCAATAGATTTCACTGTCAGAGAAATATTGGAAATTATCAGACACTCAAGCAACAGAACAACCAAGGACATCAGGTACTTTCTGAAATTTGAGCAAGACTTATACTTCCTTCTTATTTTCTGAATATTCATTAATACACCCCTTACTTCCCATCTGTACCTCTTCACCAAGTCTTTATTTCACAAACAAGAAAACCTGAGTTTGAGGAAAAGGAAGGGACCACTCCCTGTCTCCTGCCTTCCAGTAACCAACAGCCTCAGACCTTTTACTGTCATCGAGGCTCTAACAACTTTTTGGGATGAACAACAGACCACTACGCAAGCCAAGCTGGTGACAAGAAGTCATCACTGCAAAAGCCACTTTTTTTCCTGGTGGGAGGGGAAGGTGCAGCAGCCAAGGGCAGATCCCAGTGCGCGGTTTGTTCACGCCTGGCGCTGCCCCCAGAGAAGGATCTCCACCCACCCGCTATGGGACTGCTGCTGCTGCACCCAGTGGGGAAACTTTCTGTGCTGTGCAGTGCACGAAATCATCACACAAAGTAACCAACAAAGAGGTGACAGGCTGGTGGATCTCTGCTGTTAGGTTTGGGGTTTTGTTACAGCAGCTTGCTTTCCATAACTACTGAAATTCCATGTCACATATCCCCAATTTAATATCCTCCTGATTTCCTTTATTTGTGTTTTGATTATCCCAACATCTATTTAGGCAGGGTTGAACTGAACTTCAGAAAGAATTCATTATGTTTGGACTCTAAACTCCTCTCAATGAAGAATTCTCGTGTAAAACATTCAATCTAGTACCTGTCTGTGGGCTACCCTGCTTCTTGCTGTGATTCTTTCAGAAGTGCTGAGCTACAGCTCCCACTGAATACTCAGTTACACATGAGTTCCTCAGATTCTAATTCTATTCCACAACACAAAAATATAGGAAATTTGTTGTTAAGTAGTATTTGCTAGGAAAAAAGTCCAAGAGTCTATGCTTTCATATAGACTGCATTCATAAACAGGATTAAATATGTGAAAAAAATATTAAGAGAGTGTTACAATTTTAAGGGGTGATTGAAATAATCTCCAATTAAATAATACAAATGTAATGTGTCTAATTAATTAGATATAATCTTACAGCATCTTCTTAAAAGCATTTAAAAAAAAATAAGCTCCCTAATAAACTCACACTACTTTTAAGTAGCCAACATTCTCAGAGTGTGCAAACAAAACATCTCACGGGAGTTTTATTAATCTTTTGATCATTAACATACCTCATCCTCACTGTAAGACTCTACCCACCATCATCTCTTTAGTAAGGAATTTCAATTGCTATGCCTGTCCAATACACTTTATTTTCTATAGATACATCACTGACCAGTCAAGTGTTCAGTTAAAATCAGAACTAAATGTATTTTAATTATTGTAAAATTTAAATAAATATGTGTTCATGGCTTCAAATTATGCACTGTAAACAAACCAGGAATGAGGAGCTCAGTAGCTCTCAATCTGTGTGTGTTCAGTTCATATTTATAGCTCCACCTTACAGCAGCAAAGCTGTGGCTGGCTACAAATCCCCTACATCTGCCAAGGTGACAGAGGACAGCTTTCCAAATGTATGCAAACACAAGGTGCAATCAAGCCTTGTAGTGTACCCAAATACTGAAATCCAGTAAGAGAAAGTGATCTTTTCAACCACCTATAAAATAACAATTATGGTATCAAACTCTTCTCCTCTTAAACATATCACACACTAGCCTTTCACCTTCACATATTCAGATTAAATCCAGCCATCCAAGAACTAAAACCTGAGAGAATTTCCTATTGCAGACAGACACTTCTAAAGCCAATTTAAAATATTAAGTTACTATTCAAGCTTTTCATTTACGACTAAGTGGGGCTCTGTAAAGAATGTGCTCCAGATATGAAAAGGTATTAGAAGCACTTCTTTCCCTTGGTGTGTTTGTAGGGAATAAGACAGAAACAAGGCAGAGGTTGTGTGTCCCCAGACGAGGCCAGCCTGGACACAGCTCACCCTGTCACCTCACCCACCCCCCTTCCTCTGTAATTCAAGGTGACAGCACATGTTCACCCTCCCCAGTAAAAATGGGACTCAGAAATCCTGTGGATGCTGCATTTTCTCTGCTGGTTTTATGATGATGGGCATCAAGCTCCTCACAGCTCAGAAGGTAATCAGTTGTGGCAAAAGTACAGCCTTCTAACAGAGGGGGTAGAAAGAGAGCCCACATGCACTCAGAAAACCTGCTGCAGAAGCACAGCCTCAGCCAGCAGCAAAAGTGTGTATATTATAAACTCAGAAACAGCACCAATGATCACTTTCACCTGTTAAGAGAGAATAATTTATAAATTGTCCTGATTTCCAATCTGTATTTTTATGAGTAACATTTTTTTAAGGATGAAAACTAATTGCAACCAACTTTATTACACTGAGATATAGCTTATAGCTGCTTATAAATATAGCTGCTTATAAATAAGCAGCTGACCCTGTGAAGTGTGTGGTATGGTCTATTATAACAAATAATAAAACAAAGATTGAAATCTAAAAGCAAAAGAAGCACAATCTGCTTAAGGAAAAAGTCATTTCTGTATGTATTTATGCATTACTTTAAGCTTTGTAGTTATTACACAAAAAAAACCCAAAAAAACAAAAACAAAAAAAAAAAACCAAAAACCCTGAGGGGATTGAACTTTTACCACTATGACCATTATGTATATGGGCCAGAATTCATCAGGCTAAAGACTAATGTGGTTTAGCTACTTATGAAATAATTATAAAAATACCTCTACCCTTCTAAATCAGGAGAACTGACACTCACCAGAATAATCTCCTCAGTAAAGTTCCTGAACCCACTGCCCAATGAACCCTGGCAGGAAAAGCACCAGAGCAGTTCAGTGCAGCTTATCTCTGGGTTTCCAACGAAACTCCCACTACTCTTTTGTGAATTCACTCACAGATTGAACAAGAAAATTAATTTTCTCTCCACACAACATTACGCTTTAAAAAAAAAAAAAACAAAACCAAACAAACTAACCAAGCAACGCCTTTGGAAGACAATTACTGGATTGTTTTTAGCAAGTATACAATCAATTCCTAGTCAAAGATACCTTAGTACTACTCTAATGACAACCCACTCAGCACTTTTACTGTAATTCACCAGGGGAGAGGAGGCAAAGATTGCCCACATTTTTTTTTAATATTCAGTGGTATTACTCAGCCACTGAGAAGGGCAGTTAGCTACAGCTCTGAGGCACCCTGAGCACACCACAGGAAATGCTATTTTCCTGTGCACTGAACTGGGAGATAGAAGTAACCATTAGCCTTGCACAACACAGCACAGTTTTCCAGGTTAGCAACACCTTTCAGTGCAACTTTCTTGGTTTTGTTAAAATCTTGATTACATTCAGAAGCAGCACAGCAAATTCAGGCTGAACATTTTCAAGCTTCCTTGTCAACCACTTGTCACTGCAGTAAAAGTACACCAGCAGCACCCTTCCAGGAGAATAACACACCTTATCTCCATCCCTGCCTTACAAGTTCTGACATCAGTGAGAATACTCAGCTCTGGAAAAGAGGCTATTTGCTATTAATACTAATTTATTGGTTTGCTGTTGCACAGTGCTATAGCCCCTCTATCTGGTAACAGCCAGCAATCAAGGCTCAGTTCTTGCTGAACTAGAATCTTGAACTTTCACAGGAATATCACTGTGAAAAGAACAATGCAAAGTTTATTTCATATTTTGGTTTCAGAAAATAATAGATCTTAAAATACATCTTGCCATCCCTAATGTTTTAGAAAGCATTTTCTATCTATAAGCTTCATGAAAAAGTCAATTTTGGCATATATGTAGCTGAGAACATAATACAGAGAAAAACTACAAAACCAGAGATTATTTCAAGAATAATGAAAAACAAAAGTCAGGAAAATAAATAGTTTAAAAGTGATGTATAAAAAGATTCACGACCCATGTGTCTTGTCACAGTCTACAGCTAAGCAACTACAGTACTCCAGAAAACAAAGATTTTACTACAGAACTCATTTCAGGCAAAGGGTAAACAGGATAATGATATATTTTTCAAGGCAGTGCTAAGAATACACACACACACAAAGAAAATGTTCTAATGGAAACTCAGTTCTAATAAGCACATTGAAATGACGTTGGCAGCTTTTAAAAAGCTGATGTACATTTACTCACACAGGCATGTTTTGCAAGCACTCACACTGCAATCTAAGACAGACGAACACATTTAATCACACAGATGTTCACATAAATTGGCCCTGATTCTGCAGATCCACAATTCCACAAAACACAAAATGCATCACTAGCACACCCTAAACTGGGCCTATAATGTTTGCAAAACTTGGCCATACAGCAATCTCCTCATAAAAAATGAAAGACTATAAACTACTTTGTTCAGCACAACATCTACACAGAATACTATCAGGATATTTTTTCCTCAATGCTTTACTATAAGAGCTATAAAATGACTCTGTGAAAGGTCTGAATTTTCATAAAAGCTAAAACAGTAGTTAGTATTTCTATGAAGAGCACCTGCCACGTTGCAGTGCTAATGTGCATCTTTCCTGTGAGAGGAAAATACAAGTGGCAGGTGGGGATGGGACACAGCTGTAGAGCCCTTAGAATTGCCAAGAGATTAATTCAAATTTTAAAAGTAAAAGAAAAGCCATAAACCCAAAGACCAACAAACAAAAAGATGTTAAAGTAAAAAGAAGAGACGTTGTAGGATTCTGGGTTGATTTTACAGGGGCCAAAGCAGAATTCAGGTATTCCAAACCAAAGCTTCAGTTTATCTTTTTACCCAGTTATATTTTTATTGGACACTGAGCCTTTTCCATACTATCTGAGCTTTCCCCAAATGTTTAACTCCTGCAAAAATTAAAAAAATAAATAAATAAAATCACTCTGAAGGAAAAAAATAAATCAGTTTGGACTTAAACTATTCAGCTTCAAAGATAATTCACTTCCTATCATGTTGAGCAACCAATTTTTATCTCCTACAGTCAACAGTCAACATATCCACACCAGAAAAAAAAAGAATGGAATCAGGGGTAATGTGTTGTATAAAGACCTGAAAGTCATGGAATCCTCCTATTTAAATGCTACAGGAGAAACACAGCTTTAGAAATCCAAAATATAGGTATTAGAGGACAGAAAAGGCAGAATACTGGAATAATTATTTTATATATATTTTAAACATTACCAGGGTAATATTGAGTACATTGAAAAACAGAAACAACCATTTAAACAGTTAGCGATAAGCATTTAGTTAATATATTTTTCTGCACTACCTCCAAATTTCACCAGGAAGAGTTGATCCAATTAGGCATTTCTTCCATGAAAAGGACATGGAAATTTGTAAGTGCAGTTGCTATTTTAATTTTCCTCGTGGCTGCTTTATTCTATCTTTTCCTCTTGAAGGCATTCTACCAAGGGACCCCAGAAACCTGTGTGACAGAAAGTAGAAACCCATTCAAAAAGCACTTGCCCACTTGTGTGCATTTACCTTCTCTGTGCTGCTGAGAGGGCACCTGAACGTTCATCTCTGTCTTGTCCAGGTTTGAAATGCCCTCTCTCCAATGAAGATGCACTTTACTCAGTGCAGTGCCTTGAGATTAGACAGCAGGGGGAAGGTACAAGTAAGAAAGCAGGTTTATGAGCTGTCCACGTTAGAAATTCAGTTATGAATTAATTTCATGAGAAAACCCAGCTGTAGTTTTGATCTGAAGCACAGCTGTCTCATCAAATGACACTTCAACCCTCACCATATTGAGGGAACTCAGTCCCTAGGAGAAATAAAACATCTCCATAACACAAAGTATTTCATTGTTCCTCCCATGTTTTGTCTTCTCTTGTAATGCAAAATAATAATAAAAAAGTACTTGTGCTTAATAGCAACAGTGACCACAAACCCTTCCACACAGAAGAAACTGAAAGAGACTTTCAAATTAAAACAGATGCACTTCAGCTTGGCACTCAGTCCAACTAGCCCCAGTGAAACCTCTGGGTTTCTTTTGTGACAAGCAGCAGAACCAAGGCAGCCAACAACTGCTCCTGGGGTTACTACAGGCTTTGAGATCCTGGAGCTCAAAAACTGGCATTGTGCAAATGCACAAATCCATGCTTGTATTTTGTGTTTGCACACACACATGCACTGTATTGCAAAGTTGTTCAAACACAGAGAAGCTCAAAGAGAAATCACCAGGCGCAGAGAAAAACAAGCCTCTGCTTTTAACAAATTTATTTATATGTGCTTGTGACCAAGTCATCCCACATGATTTTACTAGGCACTTTTCCTTGTGCAGCATGTTTACAAAACAATCACGGGAGAAATCAACAAAACCAAACACTGGTAGTTTCAGGTACTTCCTGAAAACCATATGGGCTACAAAACTGAAAGTCAAGGCCAAATCCACAGCAGTCCATGTGTTTACTGGGCTTTGCCTTCAAAGCAATGAGTCATCTGATAAATGCACTGTGCAACACTAGACACAATTCTGTAGAGACAGGTCTTTTGCTTTAATTTTTAATTTCCATTTTCTGTGGGTTTTGATAAACCATGAACATTACTTTAGCATAATCCTTTGCAATGAATCAATAGACTAATTTAATAACGGTATTCTGTTGTCAACATATAATATATCACATTATGTCCTTGGATAGATGCAAAAAAAAAGCCAAATAAAATTCAAGGCTTTGCTTTCACCAGTGATCACAGGTTAAATCAATGTAATGACAAACTCTACAGTGCCCAGAAGGATTTCCTTCAGGGTTAAAAATCAGCATGGAATAATTTCAGCCATATCCCTCCCACTCATCATGCCAGTGCTGTGCAAGCTCTTCTAGGTCATAGGATTCCAACAATCACTTTAATGAAGGGAAGAGAGATGAAATATATCTGAATAGAATCAATGTACATATCTGAGTGGGTCTTATTTAAATATTTCACTTGTTCATGAATTCAGTGATAGCTGCGCTAGTCCCTAACTATAAAGAAGATTAAAAATGGAAAATGGAATTAAGTCCAGTGTCCTCTAACTTAATTGAAACAGACAAAGCAAGTTATAGCTGTAAAATATGAGAAATAAAATAAATTACAATAACTTTTACTTTAGTGATATGGTTGCATATCTGTGTGTGTTATTTTTACCTTGATGGTAGCGTTCCTGTCAACAAGAATCTAAGACAGGAAACACAAATCTAGTCATGTCTGTGGTACTGACCGAAGGTATGTGAATAGAAAATAAGGGAGAATGAAGAAGAAGCAAATGCTCTTCAAACTCCCAGCTGTTTGTCTCAGTATTTTTTTTCAATTCAACAGCTTTTGAATCACTTAAAATTGGTAGATAACTGGCACATTAATCTCAGTTAATGCCAAAGGCACGTGCTCTGCAGTCACGTGTGCTTCCCTCGATTCAATGACAGCTCACACTCATCATGCCAAGTGTTCACAATCCATGTCATCTGCTGGCAGAAAGCTTCAGAGCTCTGGGAAGAGTAGGTCTGGTTTTACTACGGTTTGGCACCTCCCACAACACCCTCCAGTTGGTGAAAACCCCGCAGTTCCATCTAAGTGTCATCCTTAATGCGAAAAAGATATTTGAGTCAGTGCAAAATAAAACAAACAGCTTTTACCAAAATGTCAGTGCTGGTAGCAGTGCATCTGCCAGATGCTTGTTACTTGAACCCATGCTGTGCATAACAATCAGTCAGAGATATGACGAGGATAAACGACTGGACCAGAAAATCTTTAGCAGGAAATCAAACTATACTCAGACTACCCCAAAAAAAAAAAAAATGGTTGCAATTGGACTTCACAAGATATATTGATTAAGTGTTCTGTAACATCTCTTTTCTTGGTTACTGTGCATTAGTTGAGCTCCACCTGCCTGACCTCAGTTCTCTGCATTAGCCTTTGGTCATATGAACACAAGGGAAACCACAGTGCTATTTCATAGCTGAATTCACACAGGAATTCTTTTAAGTACAGTATCTCAATTTGAGGATAATAACATTACTGAAGAACCCAGAATACCATGAAAAATGCATATTGAAAAAATCAGGGCATGACTCTTTTGAAATGAAACCAATGGCTTGATAAAAATAAAACTTCGCTAGCATGTTCCAGCCTGTTGGTTGATTTTTTTGATCTGATCACAGGCTGGACTATCCTTCTAAATTAGTGATTGACTTTTACACTGAGCACTGGATGAAGAGGCTTAGGCTGAAGAGGCATGGTTCATATGTGATCATGGAAAACACACGCAGGCACAAGATACAGAGAGGGAGATTTGATGAGTAAGTGGCTTTTGCTTAGTCAGAACCTGAAGGATCTTCATCAAGAACTTTCAAAACACCTAACAGATAGCTTGACTTTGAGTGAAACACAACCAAGAATTATTGTCATTATGCACACCCACAAAAAAAGAGAGATTTCACAACATCTCCTCAAATGAATACACACACAGAGAAAAGGCTTTACCAACACTTATTCAGGTGGGCAATCATCTGGCTTTCTAGAGAGATAACTCCTGATTTGCCTTCCATTTTCCTAAGACCTGCTTTGAGCCCATTTTAACATGCTAAAACAATTAAATAAACTACAAAACAAACCAGCATAAATAAAGATAGCTGATTTTTTTCTTAAAAGCTGTGAAATGTTAAATAACCTATGACTCCCGCCCACGTATGTGCCTTGCCAAGCCAGAGGATGACACAAGGGCATGCACTATTTTGAAGGCTGGGGTGTGAGATTTATCGTGTCAGATTTGTATTCACAAAGTACAACAGGATCCATGACTTTCATTTCAATAGCAGCTGGAATAACAGGCACAGAAGGAACACGCAGCTCAACCTGGGAAATTAGGATGAATTTGTTTTTTTTTTTTAAAAATCCCTTTCTTACTGAGAGCTGTTAGTGGCAGACACAGATACTTGCTTTGGGGTCACACCGTGTCAGCAGTTCACAGCACAAAGACTGCGTTTCTCCTTTCTCTCCCCTCAGTGGATACTGCAGCCTCAAAGAATTTTACATGTATCCTTAGAGATGCTCATATGTATCAGGAGAGTACAGCTGTAGGCTTTAAAAAAATGTTCATATGCCCTACAAATTCAAATTCCTTTTTATGTAATCTATTTAATCTTCCATTAATGATAATCCCTGCTATCAATGTGCCCAAACAGGGTCAATTTCTGCTGGATTTGCACTTCTCGCATTTCCATCCTATAACCGAGCTACATTTAATGAAGGGAAACACCCTGCTGTAAAAGGTATTAGCAGCCTCCCTAAAACAAAAAAAAAAAATAGTTAGGAAGCTCTGCAACTGCCAGGAATGTCTCAAGATTGTGGTTTTTCTTCTTCCTTTGTGTGTCTTGCATAGAGGAGAGTCCTGCCAGCTGAACATTATTTATTAATCAGGACATTCCTGCCTTCTGTGCCTTGTAAGGAGACAGCCTAGAGGGGCGGAAATTGCTGTGGATTTCTCTTACATATCCAACGAGGCAGAAAGGGAAGAAAGGAAGAGATTGCAAGGGAGCATTTAGACCCCGACAGATCGCACCTGGCAAGCCCAGGCAGATACACACACGTACATCACAGCAGTTTGGAGAACCAGGTAGCATATCTGGTTGAGAGGATTGAGAATAGATATATGGATTGAAAATCTGGCTTCATTTGCTGTTTTGTTTTTAAGAAGTGCCCTATGCAGCTCCCCACACCTGAGTGAAACAGACAGCGTTGAGCTCCACAAAAGATTTTCCTTCTGGTAACTTCCAACTACCTTAGGCTCTACCTACAGAACGTGCAGGCTTGGACACACCTGTAAGGGCTGCTTCTCCCTCAATTACTGTGGCACACGCAGGCAAAACGAGCTATTGCCTCGTTAGCTCTTCTGATTTAGTGATAGTTTCATCGCAATCATCCCCAGCCATCCGCCACCTGCACACCCACCCACCCACACATACACATCCAATTTGCTGTTCCTCTCCCAATTTTGTCAATTCACAAGATCAGCTTGCACTGCCTATCCTCTCTGCCCCAGTGCTTATCAACAAACAGAATTAATTGACAAAATAAAGTTCATATCGCTTTCAAACGAATCCTCCAGCAGAACACCCCTACATTAGCATACAAAAGGGGAGCCCTTTGGCTGTAAAAGGGATTCAATTGATGTTCCCAGCAGCAGCAACTAAGAGTTAATGGAGGACACCCGGCTTTTCACTTCGTCTACTGCATCCAAGAAAGCGCAGAATACTACAATACAGTATAATTGAGCATTTCGCTAAATAGCTCCGCACAGAAGTTCTTTTGGCAAGGATTGCATTTGTCCTAAGTAACCTTTATGAGAAGCTGAAAGTTGATGCACCCAGACCAAATGAATTTTCAGCTTTAGCCCGAATCCTTAGGTTT
The DNA here is from genome assembly GCF_036417665.1 of Passer domesticus. Lineage (NCBI taxonomy): Eukaryota > Metazoa > Chordata > Aves > Passeriformes > Passeridae > Passer > Passer domesticus. The sequence continues at coordinate 33,214,795 of NC_087481.1, forward strand.
GTGCTTGGGAGGGTGGGAAGAACCAGCCACCAAGCATCAATCGGAGAACTAGCCCCCTCCTCTGCTTAAAAAAAACATAGTCAGTTACGGCAACACGGTGCTGTGGCTACACACGGGAGCCGGCAAAGCGCTGGGATGGGTCTGCATATCCGCGGGTGCCCCGGGCTCCTTCCCGGCGGAGCTGGCCGCAGCTCCTTCGGGAGCCGGGCACTGGGGCCGAGAGAGCATCCCTGCGGAGCCCGCCCTCGCTCCAGGGGAGACGAGGGTGCGGGAAGCCAAACTCCGTCAGCAGCAGAGAAGCACATGCACAGTCCAGCCCGCACCTGCTGAAGACCGCTCTCTCCACACTGCCCCTTCGGGGGGGCCATCACCGGTCCCTCTCGCTCAGACACCCTCCCTAGCATCTCCTAAGCACCTTTCACAGAGCAGAACAGAAGAGGAAAGGGGGTCTGCAGCCTTCCTAAAACCATAATGAAAAGCAGTCTTCTCAAATGGCTGCTCCTGCCTCAACATCCATCACACAAGCAGGGAACTTGCCGGGGTAAAAAGGGGGCGCAAGCAGGGAAGGGAGAAAGAAGCGCAAACTTCGAAGCCCTCCGGCTTCCCGCACGGCAGCAACCGCACGGGAACGACACGGCGGCCGCCTCCGACCGGCGCATCGCCCCGGCCCGACCCGCGGGCGCTCGGCCAGCGCCGGCTCCGGACGGGGCGAGGCGCACAGCGAGCGGCCCGAGGGCGCGGGGCGGCGGGCGACACTTACGGGTTTTGGGGGTCGTGCTGGCCTCCGGCGTGGTGGTGGTCGACTCCTGGAAGGGGGACAAGGTCCAGGACGGCGCCGAGTCGTGGACGTAGATCTTGTAGGAGGAGGTAGCGTGTGCCGCAGTGGGCCAGGCGGGCAGCGGCGGGGTGCTGGGGGCGGCGGGCGGCGGCCGGGCGCCGCGGCCGGCGGTGCCGGGGGGGCCGCTGGCGGGCGGTGCCGTGTGCGGCGACACGGGGTGCCTGGCCGCGGTGGGCCGCGGGCCGCCCCGCGCAGGGCCGCGGGTGCCGGGGGGCCGCGGGGGAGCCCGGCTCATGGTGGTGAGGCGGGGGCTGACACGGCTGGGCGGCCGCGGCGTGGCGGCGGCGGTGGTCTCCGCGCCGCGGGGGGGGGCGGTGGGCTTGGAGAGGAAGAAGGGGTCCTGCCCCACGCCCTTGGCGTCCATCAGCTCGGTGGGGACGTACTCCTTGACGGAGCCCACCACGATCCACTTGAGCAGCATGAGGCTGAGCCCCAGACCGATGAAGCCGATGAAGAGGGGTACCACGCACAGCCACGTCTGCTGCCGGTTCCAGACGATGCAGTCGCTGCAGCGCAGCTCCCGCGGCGGCCCCCCGGCCCCATCCCCGCCCGGGCCCCCCGCCGCAGCCGCCGCCTCCGCCGCCCCGGGCGCCGCGGCGCCGGCAGCCCCCTCGCTCATCCTAGGGGCCGTCCGCAGCGCCGCCGCGGCCCCGGGGCATCAGCGCGCCGCGGCTGCCGGCGGCATGCGGCGGAGGAGAGCGGAGCGGAGGGGAGCGCGGCGCGGTGCGGAGCGGGCGGCGGGAGCGCCCCGCTCAGTCACGCCGCCGGCACGGCATGCCCCGCGCCGCGCCGCGCCGCCCCGCGCAGCCTCCCGCGGCCGCGGAGTCAGCGGGACGGCCGCGCCATCCGCCGGGCGCCCGACTCTGGAGCTGCTCGCCGCAGCCTTGTCGCTCTTCTTCTTGTGCCTCCGCTATAAGGTTTTTCTTTTCTTTTCCTTTTTTTTTTTTTTTTTTCTCCGGGTAATAAGTCGCAGGGATCAGCCTCCTCGGTTTATTTATTTTTTATCCCAAGCGTGCGGCTCCGGCGACGTGCAGGTACATTCCTTCACATTCACGCACCTTCTCGCCTTTCCTCTCCCCTCGGGGCTTGGGGGATCCTTTCTTTCCGTCTTTCTCGCCTTCCTTCCCTCCCCCGCCCGCTCGGCTCCTGCCTATGCCCGGCCGCGGCGCAGCAGCATCCCTCGGCGGCTCCGCGGGGAGGCGGCGGCGCGGCGCAGCGCACCCGCCACTCCGCGGCCCCGCGGCCAACCCGCGGCCGGCGCCGGGCCAGGGAGGCCGATCCGCGGGCGGGGCCCGGGGCAGGAGGCACGGCTCGGCACGGCTCCGCGCAGCTCCTCCGCGCCCGCGCTAAGTCCGGCCCGGCATCAAAACTCCGGCGAAAAAAAAAAAAAAAAAAGGAAAAAAAATTAATAATCCACACACACGCAAAAATAAAAATTAAGATGAAACCCTGGAGGGAAGCGGCAATGACCCAGTCGGCAAAAAAAAATATACGGATCCGGCAAGTAAATGGGCACGCAAAGGCAGCTCCTGCCAAGCTTGCAGCTTGGGCTCGATTGTGTATTCCTCTGGCAGCGCCGCGGAGGCAGGCGAGCGCGCACCGAGCAAGGCGCCTCCCACCAAAGCCTAATGGTGGTTTCTTAATGCGCACAAGATAAATAAATGATCCAGGCAAACCCCTCGGGAGGGTGTGCGCTATGGCAAACGGAGCCTAGGAGAGAAAGGAAAGGAAGGAAAAAGGAAAGAAAAGAAAAAGAAGAGCTCAAGGGGCGGGTTGCGGGGTGGGGGCGAAGTGCCGAACGCATCCTGTGGTAGCGATCCAGTGCGCTGGTGCTGCATGGCAGCAGAGACCTGTGCGCAGGGAGCGTGTGCCGCGGGGGTGGAGACAGCTCCGCCAGGGAGCCCAGCCACGCCAGGGCTCGGGACAGGCTGCTCCCACCTCGGTGCTGTCCGACAGGTGCCAACTGGCCGCATTTTGTTAGTCTTGTTTCTAATGGGATTCGCTAAAGGAAACAAAACACACCCCACCACACACCTGCAACCAAAGGTCACTTCATGCAGCAGCTGGGGAGAAAGTGATGGCACAGCACCGTACTGGAGTTGCCAGACAAGTTTTGGTGTCTTAACTACTCTGGCTTATTAGATCTACACCAAAGTTGAATTCCCAAGTTCAGTGTAGTCAACAATGGGTACTTTCACTTATTGGACAAACATTTCACCAGCTAGGGTGGGCACTGAAGGGTTAGCAGCAGTTTGCCGAAGGTGGCTTAATCCCCAATTTCAAAATTTTAGAGAATGCTCTATAGAATTATTCATGTACAGATGTTTTTAACCCTTTCTTCTGACCTGTTACCTTATTGGTGTCCTTTTCTGGTATTGATGCATAGGTATCATTTCCTTAGCCATGTATTTAAGGGTATTGATATTTCTATAGGCTAAGTGAGTGGAAAAGTTGGAAGCAATCTGTGAACTGCATTTTTTCTGCATAAAGAGACAAATAGATAAAATATTGCAACTGAAACATACCTGCTTGATTTTTTTTCTCCAGAATGAATGTTAATGCCATTTAAATTATCAATATTATATTAACTAGATACCTAGACTATTGTCTCTTCAAGAACTCCCTCTGGAGCTTGGCTGCTCCTCTAAGATAGTTCTGTGCTAACAACCATCAGGAAGATCTGTGGAAGTGGTTTATCAGGTAAGAGCACTGTTTAAACACTTCAAAAAATCCCCTCACTTTGACATTGGAAAACATGAATTTAGGTGTTTCTACTCCTTTAGTGAACAGGAAAGAGGATTAGGAGAAAGCCCTTAGAAAGTGCACATCCACAAATGGATGCCAAACAAATGAGAAAGATGGGGAAGTCTTGCAAACCCAGGTAATCTTTTTCACTGATTTTATGGAAACCTGGACCCAGGTGCTTTCAGTTGTGAGTGCCTGTCCTACAAAGTTCTCACCTTCCTTGTAAGCTTGGAATACCTTTGTCCTGCTGTGTGCTTTGTGTTGCCTTTGCAAATGTCCTTCAGCTCCTGCCTCTTCCATAACCATATTGCAGTTCACTAAGCCCAGTATGAATCACTCTGTTTTCATCCTCAAATAATTTGTACGTGCTTCTTGGAAGAACAAAAATGTTTTACAACACTTACATGACAGAGAGCCTTTATTTTTCTCACGACTATGTCCTGAACTCTTTCAGAGTTTTCTAAGTCTCAACTGCACTTCTTCACCCACTAAGATTTTCAAGATATCAGCTCCTAAATTTTGCAGTGGTTCTAATGGAAGACATGAGGAAGTGATACCATTAAGATCACTCAAGTGTAGCCATTTATTTAATATTGGAGGACTTCCTGTATTATTTTCAGGCTTCTTTTCTTACAATTTCCCATTCTTATTGAGGGTTGATGAACTATCCTTGAAATTGACTATGGAATGCTTTCAATGTGCCTTACTTGAGTGAATTACTTAAAACCACCCTGATACGTAAATTAAGTTCCTACCAATGACTATTAGCCTCTTGAAAAAAATACTTTGGTCTAAAAATGTGAAATGGATCTTGATGCAAGAAACTTCCCTTAACCTCATAGTAAATGCAAATGTATTTCAAATAGGTTATCCTACAGTTAGGAAAAAAAAAGTCATTCATCTAGACAGACATCTTAATGAAGGCAATGTCTTCCTGTAATACCTTAGTCATGAGTTAAAATGTTATGATGTATACAAAAACACAGTCTATTAATGCTTTTAGGTTATTTCTCTGTCCTTAAAAATTAATATTCAAATCATAATCAGTTTCTCAAATCAGCCCACTCCTGTTAAACTGAATCTGTTCCATGCATTAATTCTAATTTACGTAGGTATTTGGTAGCTCTCACTTGCATTTCTTCCTACTCATTTTGTATCATAGCCCAACTCCTTTACTTTTTCTGGAAATATGTTTATCACGATCAGAAAACAATATGTAATTTGTTTTTCTTGACTTTTCTTCATAATATGCAAAGAAATCTGTACTATCTCCTTGAGGACATCTGTGACTGGAGCGGATTAAAATTACTTATCTAGGATGGAGTCAGAAGTGGTATTTTCCTAAGGACGGGAGTGACACAGCGTGTAACAGGTACACCATTTATGCAGGTATCCCTTTGTTTGTCACGGGGGTTCTGCTCTGGCTGTCAGTAGGCATGGCCCAGCTAATGGTTGTGCTAAGGGCTGCTGTTCCTGCTTGGCTTCACACATGCCTACAGCCACTATTTCACATAATGAAAGGTAATGGGTGAGTTAAAGGAGTTAGATTATTCCTTAACTGTTATCATGGCATCAGATATAAAAACCTCAGGATAACTATCCTTGGAAGAGCCAGCAAAAGAAGCAGAAATTCAAATTTGGAAAATTGGAGCTATGAAATGGAGTTACATCCATTTCAGCATGTAAACAATATGCATGTGGGATGCTTATATCCCAGTCCTGCATACACACAGAGTTAAAAGCCCTTCTTTCCTCCCCAGCTTTACAAAACACTGAAGACCTTCCTTGTTATCTCATGTATCATCTGAAGTTTTAAGCAACAAAACCTCCACAGTTACTTTTCTTTATGGTGTAATCAGCTCCTGAGAGCAAAACCAGTCTAGAAATTGAGTTGCTTCAGTACCCACCTCACCTGCTGTGTTCTGGTACGTCAGCAGGTGGATGTGGTGAATAAAACAGAATTTCCCAAAGGATGCCTGAATTAGGGCTGGTTATATAAATAGGTGTTACGCTGCTTCCCAAACTAGGCCATTTGAATATTCTTTACTTAAGTTTTTCTCTTAGCTTTCACCCAGCTCAGCTACATCACACAGATGCATGTGGCCAGCTCACAGGTGGGGAAAACCTTGCTGGCATTTGTCTGAGGTCAGCATGTAAGTGTACTCCCTGTTCCAGGTGAAATGCACAGCCAGCATTCCGTTCTCCAGTGCTCAGAACTGGAGTCTCCTCCCCGTGCCCATTGCTAAAACAGCCACTACACGAGACAGACCAAGCTCTACTCAGCCATCACGTCCTCAGGGCGCTTGGGCCAGGGTCCTGTTTGTGATGTGGTACCTAAAGTACCACTCAAAGTTCCTTTGAGTCCTTACTCAGGGTGTTGCTCGTCTACATTGTGTCAGGCAGGTGTGAGTTGAGGGACACTTCGTGTTGGGTTAAGGAGAAGAGGCTGCTCTCCCTCACTGCAACATAAACTCTGAATAACAGCCCCATGGTTAAATTAATTGGACAAAAGAGACCTATCCTGTCACACGGTGCTCCTCCTCAACAGCCATCAGCCCCAGGTGACTCAAGGCATGTGTAGCCAATCTGCAAATGCCCAGGCTGCCACTAAATGTTTAGAATTACACTTGAACATGCACCAATTAATATATACAATTCAAGTATTTATCTTGGCATGGTTTGTGATGATGAAATGAAATATGATGCGATATTAACAAAAAATCCCACACCCCACATCCTACAAAACATGCATTTGTAAACCAAATACTTTCCTTGGAGGAAGAAATATATTGCTGTATAACTGAAATCCTAAATGCCTGACTTACTTTTTATCAAACTGAATTTTCAATATTCTCTGCTTTTAACTGACCATAAATTCTAAGGATTTCAGTGGGATAAATTCTGCTTGGCAAGTACTTTTTAAATTCTGATTTTAGACGTATTGTATCAGTCCCTTAAGAACACACTTAATAATGATTTCAGACTGAGAAATATAGTGACTAGTCTTAACAATGCCCTTGTGACATACTGAAGCCACTGCAGCATAAGAGAAATGAATATATTACTCTTCAAGCCTTTGTAACCCCTGAGATTTTTATCAGGAACATCAATTTAGGATGCCAGAGAAAGAAATAATTGAAAGCAAACATGAAAATGCCATCACAAGTGCTTGCTCCAAAGCGTGATGGAGTCAGCAGAAATCTCTCAGTATACTGCCGTCTATCTTGGACTGAGCCCTAAATCAAAATTCACAACTTTCCAAGATCTGTGACAAAAGGTTGACAACAGCAGGTGGGAAAGACTATGAAGCAGTCATTAATAGAAAAGAAAGTTAAAATTATTTACTATGATGACTTATTTCCAAATATTTCCTGAAAATCTACACTTTTTCCATCCCAGTAAGGATGCCTGATCCCACTTAAAGAAAAAAAGTGAATATATATAATATTTCAGACTTTGACATCTTTCAGTTTTCAGTTAAACATTCTTTGCTGCCCTATGTAACTTCTACCCAGTGCAGAGAACACTGCTGCTATGTGTTACTTGCTGGATATTTTGGATGTCAGATTTAGGAGGTTCAGCAGTTCTGCAGGAACTTCTTCAAAGCTGCCCTGAATGTCCAGAAAAGCAACAGGTAGAAAACAGGTAGAAAAAGCCAAGGGGAACAATCTCCTCATCCTTCACATGAAACAAAGGGAGTTCATTCTGTCAAACTTAATGGAAATAATTTTGTGGCATCCATCCTTACAGTTATATTTGAATGACCCTTTGAAGTAGAAAAAGCCCACAGGAACTCATAATTCTCATAGCTTAATCAGGAAGAAAAACTAGATCTTTCATCTTTAAAGCTTTGAGACATCCATGAAATCAGTCAAATTTTCCAAGCACTTCAACTCTTCAGAGATTTCAACTATGAAGGAAAAACATGGATTTTTTTCCTTCAACAGAAGAGTCAGAAAAAACTTTTTTCTTAGTGCCCCTGCTTTACTCTGAGGAACTTTTCTGTAACTAGCTACACCAGCATGAAGAGTTACGGAAAATAAATCAGATGGGTTTATCACTGCTGTGCATTTGAGAATGTATTTTTGTATGACTTGGGTGTGCATGTGTAAGTCTATGGGACCTGATAAGATGCCCCGAGGGCCCTGAGGAAATTGACTGATGTGGTTGCCAAGCCACTCTCGATGATATTTGAGAAATCACAGCAGCCAGGTACAGTTCCTGACTGGAAAAATGGAAACATCGCACCCATTTCAAAATGGATAAAAAGGAGGAATCTGGGGACTACTGCCCTGCCAGCCTCCTCTCCGTGATTGTGGAACTCCTCCTAGGAGTTATGCTAAGGCACATGGGCAGGGAAGTGATCCAGGACAGCTTCACCCCGAGCACATCTGCCCTGAAGATGAGGATGGACCAAGTCTCCTGTGAAGAAAGGCTGAGAGACTGGTTCAATCTGGAGAAGAGCCAGGGAGACCTCACTGCAGCCTTTCAGCACTTAAAACAGACAGAAGATGGGAAGAGACATTTTAGCAGGGCCTGCTGTGATAGTGGGAATGGTTTCAAACCAAAAGAGAGTAGCTTTAGACTGGACCAAAGGAAGAAATTTCCTCCCCTGAGGATGGTGAGGCACTGGAACAGGTTGCCCAGAGAGGTATGGGATGCCCCATCTCTGGAATAGGCCAGGCTGGAAGGAGCTCTGAGCAGCCTGGTCAAGTTCAAGATGTCCCTGCTCACTGCAGGGGAACTGGAACAAACAACCTTTAAATGTCCCTTCCAACACAAACCATTGTATGATTCTGTGATTTTCATTTAACTGCACATGGACAGACACCAGGGGCAGGACAATAAGGAATAAAACAATGCCCAGAGCAAGACAGCTGCTGAATAAATATTTCAAAGAGAACAACTGATGGAAAATTAAATGATAAATATCTATATTTAAAGCCGTGTAAAAAAAATTAAGAATGTACTCTGGAAATTTTAGGCTTTTGAAACCCATAGAGTTATCAACAGGCAAACTTGCAACCCCACCAGGTTGGAAAGGAGATTCTTTTTTTAAAAAAAACTAGGATTCAACTTTAAACTAATTAATTGCCAGCGTACAAGTCTATCCTCCCACTTACAGACACTGTAGGTGTTAACATTTATTTGTCCAATGGAAAACTAGAGATGCATGAGCTAACCTAAAATCCCAGGTAGTAATTCTAAATCATAGTACTCTATTTCTTTGTGTGCACTATGACTACATTGATGCACAGCCTTTGTCATGGTAGTTATTCTCTACAGCTCAATAATCAGGGATTTAATATTTAATAAGCAATATAATGCCAGTAACAATATACCTTGCATACTCTGATGTTTTAATAGTGGTAAGCATGATAAACAAAGAGATATAAGGTTTATTGAAAGAGTTTGTTTTGTTTTGTGGTTTTCTTGTAGCCTTTTTTTCACCAGACCAGCTGAGCTAGTTGGCTGAAGAAAACAAACTTTCAGTCACACAAGGCTTTATTTTAAATGCTTTCTTTCCTGACAAAATTACATTTCTAATGTCACTAACAGATCTAAAGGGAGAGCAGCAAAGCTTTTAGAAATGTGTTTGTATGTATATCAATGTAGACACGTATTGGTGTGGAAATGTGGATCTATTTGAGAAGGAAATGTTAAAGCTGTGGAGTAAACAGAATATGTGAATTTGTCCCTTGGCTGTGGAGCAAAGCTCTGTGACTTTGTCCCATTTGGTACCAAAGCAGACACCAATCAGCTACTAAGAGATCCAACAGCTCAGTTTTGCATACAAATATAAATATGCAAATATTCCTGGGTCTAGAAGAAACATAATGCAGAACCACTTTATTGAATCATATTTTAAGGTCAAATTAAGCATCCATGGCCCACCAGGAGATTCTGCCAGTCAGAAATTGAAGCACGTCTCTCACCATCAACTGGGATGCATGGAGGAACCCTAAACGAGACGGCTTTAAAATGTGGGGGTTTTTTTGAGAACAAAATCATGTAAGCTCCCAATCTCAAATTGGGACCAGAATTTTTGCATCTTTTTTCTGTGCAAAGGGAAGATTTTTATTTAAAACAGCTGTCATCAAAGCTGTCACACTGCTCAGCTACTCATTTGTTCTACACAGCCATTCACATTTTCCTTCATCTCTTTTGAGAAATTGAACCTTTTTAAGGTTAACCTCTCTGGTCACTCAATCTCTCTATAATCAGAGAATCAAGCTCAGCAGAATGGTAAATCTGTACTCAGAGGTCAGAAATTAAGATTTCAAACTTTATAGCTCCCTCATCATCCAAACCTGTGGTCAGGGAATTATGAGTGTCCCCAAGGTCTCTCATAAGCTGCTCTCTTCTGCTATTTCTTCACTTCCTAGAATTTAGTACAGCATAACAACCTCCACAATGCAGCAAAATATTGTTCAAACACTAGTGCTTTAAATCTTCATTTTCGTTGTTTATCTGGACATCTTGTATAAAGCATCTGTGTCACAAGTGCTGCAGAGCATCTGTTTCCATTAAAATTACTGGTGAATTGTGTGAATTCTGTGTAAACCTAACTTGCACAAATTGATGTGCCTGAAAGAAAGGTCTAACTTAATTTCTATAATTGTAAAAGTCCAGGTGGAGTTTCTATCCTCCCTCTGAAGGTAAGGAAAGATCAGCTTATAGATTTCATTACTTCTGCACTCTTGAGGATATGCCCTAGAATCAGATGTTCTGCACAGAGCCCTCAAATTCAGCCTCAATTCCTCAACCCCGCTGTGCAAGCCAAGTTGCACTGACATTACAAGAAATTTTCCCAAGCAGCTGGTGACAAGCAGCTTTCTAATAGAAAATTGCTCCTAAAAATAAATTTGCTGCATCTATAGATTCCAAAGTATACGTAGGCATGTATACAAAGAACAGAAAATCTCTAACCTTTGGTCTGAGAAAACCAACTACATCTCATAAACACAGAGATATCCTAGTTTTTGTAAATTTATCTTTCAGTCACTGTCTTCACTGCCTGATTTTGCACAAACTGTCCTTTAATACTGAGCTGTCTTTCTATTCCATAATGAGGAAGCTTTTAATGATTAAGAATCCTTTTAATTAAGCAGTGATATAACTTTTTGATTAAGCAGTGATATAATTTCACCACCATGGTCGCAGCATTCATTCTTAGGAGGTAACATACCTCCTGGTATGGCAACATATCTCCTGGGTGTCTGGCCTCTGGTCCTTGCTTTATCTCCTGCTTGTTCATCCTAAAAGCTTATTTTGATTTAGTTAGAAAAAAAATCAGGCAGGCAAACATACACATAGCTGTACACAGTCCGACTCCCTCCACAGCACTCTGCTTACACACAAGTGAGATAAAAATTACTTCTAAGATGAAAAGCACTTTTCATCTTGAGACCCCATTTCCTATCACATAGAACTTTCCAAAAATATGTTACTTTTGAGATATATGCGATTTCAACACTAGCAATGCCAGCTGAAGTGGGAACTTTAGAAGAAATGTTAAGCTCAATCAGTTTGATCATTAAAGTTATGCAAATGGAAAAACACATCCCTTCCTTTTCAACTTTGCTACATTTTAGTTGCAGTCATAAGATTCAAGAAGTGAGGATGGTGTTTAAATGTCAGAAGCTTGACAGCATCTTAGCACAGTCCCAGCTGTGGTCAATAGCAGAGCTTCTCTGTATTTCAACAGGAACATGATTTTACTCACAGTCTTCACAGAGCAGCTGAGAACTGGCTCAAGTTTAATCGTGAAGCTGTAGAGATTACTTGTCTGTAGGCAGCAGATTTCACTGCATACTAGGAGCTCAGGAAGTTCTGAAGCAAAATGTGCTAACCCAAGGCAGTGCTAGCAGGACAGGCTCGCACTGCACGTCACAGATGTCACTGTTAATGCTCACTGTGGGTCTCGCTGTCCTGCAGCAAATGCCAGGTTCCTTGGCAGGAGAGCGTGCTGCTGCAGTGTCCTCCAAGAGGTTTATCTCTGAGGCAGCTCCCACTGTCTACCCATTTCACATAAGAACAATAAGTTGTATACATAGTGTGTAAACTCCTCAGGAAGGGCTCAGGACCTGTGCTGCAAAACATCCCCTCTAAAGCCAGCAGAAGTGTTCCTGCTTAAGCAGAGAACTTCCCTGAATTATCGCATGGGGGGTTCCTTTCCTGTGACATTCTAGGTCTTTACTTACTGAACCAAAAAGATTTTTAATTAGAAATTATTTTCTTCATTAAAAACCAGTAGGATAAGGAGAGTTGCCATTTGATGAAATGCAATTCTCCTATCATCTTTCTTACCCCAAAGAGATTTTTAGTTTGGCTGTTATTGTGTCTGCTTCATTTTTAAAAACCTACATAAGCAAACAAAAAACAACCAAAAAAGAAGTTGAATTATAAACAGGAAAATTCTGAAGAACAAATTTTTGAAATCATTGCTCCAACATATGACCTATGGCAGTGCAGTAATTTAGTCTCATGTTTTATACTTAGTCTATTGAATTAAAGAGATCTTTCTTATTAATATAGAATATTTTATATTCTTATTATCAAGCTGCTATGAACTTTGCAATTTGGTCAAGTAAATCAGATCTACTGTAAGAGCCAAATATTGACATGTCTACACAATCTGAATTACCTATTAGCTCACAAGTGACCATGCTCACTATTTTTATAAAATAACAAGAGACTTAAATTACTCAATTTTAAATGTAAAGTCCTCATCTCTCTGAGAATCCTGAGGCACATTGAGAAGATAAATCTATGGCCAAGGTAGCTGAAAACAAAAACTAACCAGAAAGATAGAGAGAAAAAGAAAATTTAAGAACAGATTAAAACTGAGAGCAAGAGTAATTGCAATCTCTTTTTTTTTTTCCTTTCCTGAAGCCACGCAGGTGAGATTTTATATTAAAATACTGTACAATATACTCAGGTATGAAGAGCTTGCATTTTTATTTTAATTTGTTTTCCTTCAGGTTCAGAATTACCAGCAAAGAAAATTGCTCTAATTGCAATGCTTTGCATACAAATAGTGATTATAGCTTAGTGGATTGTTAGGACACGACACTGCACAACTTATTAGATCAAACTGAGTGAAGCTTACACCATAGCAATTTTTAAATGTAGGTAAAGCAAGTTAAGATCTCTCAGAAAATCTAAATATTTATGACCCAAAATTATGGGTGTCAACCTGCCAGGCACATTACCTGATCCCTGATTCAGAACTATGAAATAATCATAGGGAAAAGCTGCCACAATATAGGATGTCATTAAAACCCGACAGCAGCAAAATCAATTTTAATTAGATCCCAAGAAATGAATATGTAGAGACCAAAAGCCTTTCTTCAATATATTAATACAGATTTTTTACTTGGTTAGTTTTATGGAATTCATCAAAGGGATGCTGAGTGACTGAGAAGGTGCGCATGAAAGCACTGAGATAGTGAATTGCATACAGAGGTATTTCTACATTTCTAGATATTTATTTTTATTCTAATGAATACTCTCATAGAGAATACAAATATGTGGAGAACAGCACAGCTCTCTAAGGTTGTACATTCAGGATGAAGTACCTCAACCTACTACTTATGACCAAATTGTAATTGTCCATAAGAAAACAAGGTTGGGCACTTCATGTACTAGAAGTTGCCATTTCCTAACTATTACTTAGGTTCCAGTTACAGTGGATATATACTGGATTTTACAGATTACTAGTATTATAGCAGAAATTACTTGGGTTCTGGCCCATTATTTAAATCCAAGCACCATTTTTCTAAAACTAAATTACAGTGTATGTTTCCTAAAGTGCAGATCACAAATCTAGCTAGTGGCAGAGATTCTAATGGGCATGTTTATTTTTTCCCCCTGAAGTTTAAATTTCTGGTTTATAGTAAAAAAAAGAAGCTCTTCTGTTGTTGTGTGCCAGTGATGATGGAATAATGGGTTAGGTCAGGCACTGTCAGTGTATGGAGGAGTGGGTGAGGTGATGAGACAGGTAATCTCCTCCAGCACTTCAGCATTTCTTGTATCCTGCAAAGCAGTTTAATCTCAAATATTTCCTAGTTTGTAGACTACAATGATTATATACTTTGTTTATACACTGTCATCTTCACTTTTTAATAATTCCTGACAGTAATAAAAGACTCCAGGAGGTAACAGGAAAAGCTTGAAGCAAGATGCAGCTGAAAATGCCCTTAAATGCTTTCCATAGTCCCACCTTTCCTGCCCAGCTCTGTTTCACCACACAGCTGCAGCCTGGATGCTCTTGTGAGCCACTCACAGTACACATCTAGCTCAAGGCACGGAGCCTGCACAGTTAACATTTTGGTATCTGTACAACTCGTGGAAAACTCAGGTTTCCAATTGCATTGTCGAATACATACTGTGTTTTAAGGAAAGGTGGAAATAAGTGTATGGAACTAGTGCATTTTGGCACAGGGAATAGTTTAAAAAACACAAAAACAACAACAACAAAAAAAACCAAACCAAAAGAAAAAAAACCCAAACAAACAAACAAACAAAAAAAAAACCACCAAAAAAAAAACCCCAAAACCAACTGCAACATTCTCTCACCATCTAGGAAATCATGGTCATTCTTTCCTGTAAAAAATGACGGTGCTGGAACTGTAATATCTAGTCAACCAAATCTCAGCCCTCAATTGAGTTAAATCAGTCTTTCTCCACTGGTTGTATGACCTACTAACCCTAAAAGCAGTGCTGTTGCCAAATAAATCACATATGCTCTGAGGAATGCAACTGAGACAGAAGACAGATAAAACTGTGACATGTTGAGAACAAGAAAAAATTTTATAATTAATATTTGTTAAAATATATTTTTTATGAATGCAGGTGAGCTGTTTTTTTTTTTTTCTTAAAAAATAAATTTGTGGATTAATCAGGATTTCAGTGATACTCTGTACCAATGCTGTGGGAATCCTCCTCATCAAAGCTCACAGGTGGGCTATTAATGTGTCCACAAAATATGATGTGAGTGTGTCTACACAGCTCAAAGATAGACACAGCAGACCAAGATCCCCCTGTTAGCAGAGGAAGGTTTTAGCCATTTAAGAGGGTGAGCAATCAGTAGGAAACAAAAATTAAATGAAAGCAGCCTAATGATAGAAGGATACTCTGAAATACATTAGCCAGTATTACACAATGGATCTCTTGGCTTGCACAGTAGACTGATACTCTAAAATAAAAAGACATAGGTAGGACAAGAAGTTGATGGCAGATTTTGAGTTTCCTATTCTTTTATAGTTTACTTTTGACACTCTGTGCCTAAATTTCTGATTCATAACATTTTTCTTTTTTTTTTCTTGTTTAATTTAACCTCATGGTGAAAAGCCTCTGAGGATGGTGGTGGATGAGAGCTGCTTCTTTGGGAAACAATCAAAAAATAGGGCTGCAGAAACTCGTTTCTATGACCTAACATGAGTCTGGAGAAATCCAGATGAGGTGCTTTGCCTAGTAACATGCAAAATCAGTGTGGTCCGTCTGGTAAGTGCCAGAACACAGGAGGTCTCTCCCAATACATATCACTTGAGGGGCTGTAGGGGGTTCACATCAGCAATTCTGTCCCAGACATCTAGAGCATTACTGCAGGCCTGTTTGCAGAATTATTCCAGAGCTGGACAATGATGAGAATGTAACATGGAAACAGTTTTCTTGATTTCATTGTAATTGGTCCCAGGCTCAGAATAAAACTCAAGCTTATGTACTTAATTTACCTAATTGCCTTGCTGTATGAGGCCTCTGTACTTAAATTGTTAGCATATCATCCTGACAGGCTGTAAACTATAGCTTTATATCAGCGAATAAATGTAAAAGTATTGATGTACAGTCTGCCACTGCGGAACACTGTGTAATTTACACATCCATTATGCAGCCACAAACACATAGATCCATATCTTCCTGAGCAGCTCTATCCAAGCTGTCTAGATTTTAGCCAGTGCTGCCCATTTATTCTTAAATCACTTGTGCTAGCATTGTTTTAACACCCTCAGAAGACAGGTTTGACAGAGCGATCCAAAAAGTCATCTGACTGTATCTCATATCCAGGTTGCATCTAACACTGAAGGAATTTGTTTGGCAGAAATTCATTATTAAGAAGGCATTTACTGTTTTCCTTCCTCTCCCTCTCTTTGCCCCTTTTCCTTCCCATATTTTTTGGTTGGTTGGCTGTTTTTTAAGTGTCTGGCCTGCAGTGTGTACTGCAGAACAGAATAATTACTTTCTAGGACACTTGGTGGATACAGTCCAACCAAGAATCATTCATAGGGTTTGTTTAACCCCTTTGCAATGCATGGTACAAATGTAAAAATCTGTTGCTATTTGATCGAGAAGCTTTGACCTGATCATTGTGTGTGTGAAATTGTACATCCCTGATTTCCTACTCAGAATTCACCCTCCTCCCCCTCCAGTGTCACTCCTTCTCCTAAAACAGGCTTTTACAGAAAGTCTCAAATGAAGAAGTCAATGACAGTGAATTCAGAAAATGAAGAAAAAACAGGATAACATGGAATAATCATTATTTGTCCTAAAGAGAATGAAAGTTTAATCAACTTTAAATTAAAATTGGAAAGTAAATTTCAGTATAAAGGAGGAGTTAGTTCTAATACAGTAAAATTTCATAGACCCCTTTCCCCTCAGTTTTATAGAAAAACACAGACTTGGTGGGTTTTCTTTGTTTTGGTTTTTTTTAATACTTGCTGTGCTTCTTTTCAGGATTATAATAGGTCTTGGAGTTTGGGAACCTCTTAAATACTATCTTTGTTTGGTCATAAAAAGGACAGCAGTCATCTAAATCCACATGTAATTGTCTTTTTCAGAAAAATGAGATATGAGAGTGAACATAATTTCAGTATCATTTCAGTGGGACAGGATTCAGCCTTAAATGTTCTAGTCACTAATTTCTGCTTTGATGACATGATTATTACCTAAATGTAGGAGAAAGCAACAGAATTTTTATACAACGTGGGTGTTTTCACCTGCTACATGTAAGAAAAAAAAGCCCACAGCTTGAAGCACATCAGAGTAGCAATGGTAATTAGGTATTGGCATATCATCCAAGAAAAAAAAAAAGAGCCTGAAAAATGATATGGCTTAATAATGGTTTAGTACCCTACAGCTATGCAAAAAGTTCTCAAAGGGAAATGTAAATTGTGAATGACGAACACTTGTGATTCTTACAAGGAATAACCAGCAAGAAACACAGGGAATAAGCACAAATTATCCCATTTAAGTCTGTGTAAGGAATAGGATCACACATCTGTATGCAGGCCTTCAAGCAGTAAGAGAGTTTTCCACAAATGCCAATTGCCATATCACACACAGTGCCTTCCTGCAGAAGTTATGGCTGTTAATCTCATCTAAAGTACACCTGCAGTGACAGCATCTACCAGGAAATTTGCACAGAAATGAGAAAATATTGCTTTCTGAATCCATTTAAGACCCCAAAACATTCTGGGCCAAATTCTTCATTGAAAGTCCTTTACTATTCTAAATTTTTTGCAAGAGGTCTTTCATGTGTCTTATAGCCAATGCTTCCAAAACGTAATGCAGCCATGTTACTAATTATGATCTGAACCAGTACAGCATTCCAGGCAGACAAAATGCTTCTAAAATCTTGGAAGACTGCAGCAACCACATGCATTCATATATTTGGTTTCTGAAACCGACAGTTCAGCTGACAGAAAATCAGGGTACACCAAATCAGAATACACATATATTCACCTGGAAATCTGAAAAGATCAGGTGTAGACCAGTTTGTGCAGCTGAGACTGTCTTGTGTCCATCAGAGTCAACAACAAACACTGACAGGGTCAGCTGGAGCTGAGCAGAGCTTAGACCAGGCACAGCAGCAGGCTTCTGCTTGTTCCTATTCTTAGAGCCAGCTGCTCTGAGCTACCTCAGATATTTTTGGAGTCTGGAATTTCCAGCCTTTTCCTTTCTCTGTTCAAGTACAACCTCCCAGACAAGTTCGCCCTACAATTCTAATTGGACCTGGAAGAAAATGTAAAGATTTGAGCATTTGTTTGAAATTGGAAGGCAACCAAATTTTTGAAAGCTTCCTTAAAATGGAATAGCATTTTTTTCTACCCGGATTGAAATGCTGGATGGTATGTTAAAGAGAAATACTGAATTGGCCCTCCTGAGCACAAAATTTTATTCATTAGGGGCTTTTTCCCTTGTTCAACAAAAATGATTTCCAGATTAGAATGTTACATAAGTATATTTCATATATGGATAAAATTGCTCTTTGCTTCACTCCTCTTGATATTTCCCCGTACAAAGATACAGGGAGTTCGCATTCTGCAGCTGAATTACGTTACAACAACACAGATGGAACTTTAGATGTAAAGCCATATTTTTAGCCAAAGCACAGTTGAAGCAATGTCATCTGATGCAGTTAGAGACATATAGAGAGGCACTTGCAGTAATACACATTTATCACTTTTGGTGAATGGCTGATACACAGCACCCTGTATACGCTCTCCTTCAGAAGGGCAATAATTTAAAATATACTTTTTTCCTTGAACAGGAAAAAAATTGAGCATTCTATTCCCATGTGTGGCCTGATACTTGTTCTTCATTTGGCTAACACTCAAGCTGTTCCTACAGTGAGTACCTGTGTGAAAACTCATCTTTGCATGGGCACTTGTGTAATTGCCCCAGGGTGAAACCTTTGGTCATTTCTCTCAGAGAAAGCAGACATTCATTGTAAGAATTGTGAAATTCCACCTCCAGAGCACAGGTGTGAATTTCCATACATTTGAAACTGTCAGAGGGAATGCTCAATGTCTTCATGGTAACATGATCATTTCCAACAGCAAAATCCCCTCATTTCATGATTCTGAGCTGGAATCTGAACCATTTACCTTTATCACAAAATATTGCTATGATGTTTCTCGGATATGACAGGTTTTATTATTTCTGGCATATTGCATATCTGATCTTAAAAATCAGAAAAAAAATCTTATTAAAATAGGAAAGCACTGGAAGCATTCAGAATTTAAAAGAGCTAAGAAAGGCAGAGGGTTTAGTGCAGTTCTCTGATATTCATAGTTCTCAATTTCTGAAGTTTGATGTCCTATACAGACACATCAGTGAGGTGCTGGACAAAACTTTCTGGAAGGATAAACATGCACCCTTCCAACAATTTGATCAAGTAATAACTTGCAAATATATATAAGGGCAGCAGCAGCAGCCCCTTGGCAATATAGTTGTCACTGGGTTTAGAAGATTAAGAAGCTGTTGGAAGCATCTCTTCAGCAAGTCCTTCCCTATTAAATAATATTAATGTTACAGCTCTTTGAAGGAAAATCTAAAGAATATTTTAAATGTTGGAGGCCTTGGAGCCCCTTCTTGAAAAATGCTGAATTTTGTAGTGCTTTATATTTCTGGTAAACTGGATTCAGATCTTGGCAACAGGTTAGGGATCACTATTCCTAGTAAGAAAGACAAAGAGACAGTAAGCCAAGGAGGGAGCACAGGAAGGAGCAGCTTCCTAGAAAGCCTGTTGGTGTTGGTAAGGAAAGAAAAGATGCCATGGAATGGCCAAAGGACTGCCACCTTTAACCTTAAGGACAATAAACAGCCACCGCAAGCTAGTCAGTGTTTTCTGAGCCACTTCACCTTTAGAGAGGAAAACATGTATTTCTTTTCTCTGCAAAGTTTCCTTCTTCACATAAGAAGCCTCTAATTGTATTTTGTAAAGTGTAAAAGCAAAGGAAGTCAAAAGCAGCTTTTTGAAGGCTGTTTTTCTTGCCTTCCTCCCCAGTGGGGAAAAAAAATGAGCAGATAGCAGCCACACAAGACTGGAGAGTGTGGGTGGATGGTCAGGGTACAGAATGTTGGATTACTCAGCAGTTTAGCTGGCTCTGATATGCACCCATGACTACATCGTGAGTCCTCCCCAGAAAAAGCATTTAATTCATCTCAGAAAAGCGAAAAAGTTAATTACTGAATAAATGATAGAGCCCCACCTACTGTTTTATTGCATACATTTCTAGATAGACAGACACACACTGCATGCAAATGCAATTCATTAGTGCAGGCATGGCCATTTCTATTAGAGGAGCCCTAATTATGGATTATAATCCCACCCTGGGTATGTTTTGCATACACACACAACTGTGGATTTTTGCAGTTAAATTCTAGAAATACAGGTGGATTTCTTTCCTGCCCTCTTGTAAATCAGGCTTCTCTGCATCATATGATCATAGACACATATGAAAAGTTCCCCAGGGAAAGATTAAAATTTTTCAAAAAGCTTTGAAAATCTTTTGGTCAGCAGTTGACAGAATGAATGCTCATTTTGTTTACAACACTGGTATTGGGGATCACTGAGGTTCTTTCAGCCATTACCATCCTTACCAGACTATCTGGCATATTTTCCACCCAGACCCTCTCTGCTCATGTGTAAAGGAAAGAAAATATCCCAGCAATGTGAACATCCCTTGAAGTGGCACAAGTTTTGTTATTGAAATGGAAAAGTCTAAATGCAATGTGCATGAAAGATGAGGGTTGCATTATTCTCATTTTAAGGAAATGAAACCACAGGACACTGGGAGTGAGGGAAGTACCACCCAGACATTAAAAGTCTTGTCCAGACCACCTCCAACACATTCCCTGCTCACAAATAATGCAGCACAGTTGACTCCCAGCACACACAAGGCTTTAAAAAGGGCCTCTTACACCTGTCTCCTTGTCATGGCTGTGCTTTCACTTTAGTTTCATGTGAACTGAAATTCCCATTGCAAAGGGAATTCTTAAAAGAACTTTTCTGAAATCCCATGTCCAGAGTGGGAGGTGCATTTTGAAAACACTGAAATCCATTCTTATAAGCTGTAGCAGTCATGAATTGGCATCACATTTCACAGGTAATGTCTTGTTTTTCAAATGTTACCAGTTACTACAAGTTCACAGACTGGTGTGATTTTAAAATAGCAGAATTGTGTCAAAACTACAAGGTAAAAAGACCTCGTGCAAGCAAAGTGAGTTGAAATAAGTAATGAAATGTGACAGCTGGAGAAAAGGACTGATTCATTTATCACATTGAGACTGGCAACAAGCTTCAAAACCCTGTTGTTAGCTGGCAGCAATTGTTCTGTTCTGTCAGTGTAATAGGTGATAAGCCAAAAAGGTGGAAGGAAATCCTCCACATCACACAACACTTATCTCCACAATTTCATGGGAGTGTTTTTGATAACAATTTTAAACAAAGCTCTCCTAAACATGGTTGTCAGTGCCTTTATAAAACTAAATAGAAATTTATATTTCTCTTTATTAATTTGAGTATGAGATTCTTCAAATGAACTATACACATTTCGCTAACCTCAGATTTTGCCCCTTATTTTTTAAGCTGTAATATTTGCTGGCAGTAGCAGATATGATTTTACTTGCACCCCTCAAACATACCAAAGCAATTGAAACTGGCCAAGTAAAGGATGTGGTCATGAGTATTGACTGTTTCTTGTTTAAGTTATACAATGTTTTTATTACAAGACACTGAAATTATTAACATAATATTAACAGTCTTATACAATGTATTTAAACACTTCTAAATAGGAATGTTTATAAAATAAACATTGTATATAGTAAGCATTGATAATTCACAAATGAGAAAGGCCTTATTCTTTTTACTACAAAGCCCTCTAACCTCAAAATATATAATTTTTTTCAAACTGAAAACATATTGAAGAAGAGACAAGTTTCTGGAATATTTGGAGCATATTCTTGAACAGCATGACATTATGCACAGACCAAAAGTCTAGCATTTCTAAGTTCTTCTGTAAAATACATTTTTTTTAAGGATGCATTTCAATGATCCATGCAATGAATTGCAAGTTTGCTTGATACTAAGACAAGAGTGCATTAAACAATCTCTTTTCTCCCTCAGGGACAAAGGTGAGGCTGAAAAGATGTGGCAGCAAAAAATATTTTGCTAAGTACAAGTGCCAAAATCCAAAGGCAAAAGACACAGGAACCTAAATGGAACAATTTTGGCAATTAATATGCATGTAGTTGATTGCTGTCCATACAAACAGGAAGCCAGGCAATGTAGCCTATGGAGTTTCTGTACCACTGGCTGAAAGAATTCCTTATTACTAAACTGCTAAAATAGCTTACTAAGGGGAAAAAAAAAAAAACAAACCTATGCTAAGTCTGATATTTAATGCCATAATTTGCTAAATAGTTAAAAATTTAGGCTGCTGAATAACTCAGTATTAAAACTCTGCTTTCTAGATCTGCTTTTAAAACACAATCCCTCCTCTGAACATAATGGCTGTCCATTTTACCATCTCACCTGGGTTCCTACTCTGGCTTGTTCTGTAAAAGGACAGGGCTTCCTGAGAGGGATTAAGGTGGGAAATAAAGCATTGTTTGGAGTCAGGATGAACAGGAGATGGCACAGGCACTTTCTGACTAAGTAAACATGAAACAAAGAAATATGAGTACACCTACTAGTAGTTTTACACAATGCTCACCATTCTGTCCTTGCAGATTGAATACACACCAAGCAGATATCAAAGGCTGGTAAAGCATGGCTATTTTTTAAACCTCTGAATTTCTAAGAGTACAATCTACATGATCCTCACTGCCAGTTAGGACCTTGTGTGAATATCAATTTTCATATCACATGGGAGCGTGAAGAATGAATTTTTCTCTAGACAGATCAAATGACTGGGATTAAATTTGAAGGGCAAGACATTTGGAATAACTGTTGACTTCTCAGAATCCAGCAGCTTTACACCATTTGAGAGTCTGGCCTAAGGTATATATTAATCTGTTTGAAGTATTTCAAGCATGCTAGTTGTATCTTCTAATAGCAGCTTTGAAAATGTGTTGCAGACCTAAAGGATGTTAATATTATGTGTACTTTTTCTCTCATATAGCAGATAGAAGGAGAAAAGAATTTAGGAATATCTGAATTACTGAAACTCATATCCCAACCCTGATACTACCTTATGGATATCAAGAAGAGGGAAGCTTTCCAATAATACTCACGTGGACTTCAGGCACAGAAAAGTAGTTCTGACTATCACACATTCAGAGCAGTCAAATAGTTTATCACAGCAAAGTATGAAGTGAAATTGGAGACTAGAGATAAGAGGCACACGGGCTGGAGAGACATATATATTTACAGTTTATTTAGAATGAATTTTTTTTAGAAAGTTAAAGCTAGCATACCTATATCAGTCAGGTTCAGTTCTTTCTCTCATGTAAAAGATTTTGCTGCCATCTTAAAGTGGAATTGTGTCCTAAGAGAAAGGCAGCTTTAATGGTGTATGAAATTTAAATAAAGCAAAGTAAGAGCATAGCAGCATAGCTCAATGCTGCAGACTGCGGGAACAGATTTGTGATTGTAGTTTTGTCTGCATCTTTATTTTCCCAGTATATCAGTGGCATCACTGCAAGAGATTTCAGATTGACTTCACAAGCTTACATATTTTCCATGTCCAGCAAAGAAGGCTGCAAACTCCTTGAGAGGAGTGAGAGCAACTAAAACCTCCAGAAAAACTGGGAAAAAATTTACCTCATCTCATCTCTGTCAGCAGGGTTGTTGAGTGCCAAAAATGAAAAAAAAAAAAAAAGGGGGGGGGGAAGGCTTTATATTGACTGTTGTCACCACTTAATTAGAATTTCTTCCCCCTCTTAAAAAAACCCCAAATTATTATGGACATAATTATGTCTTCTGTTTCTCTCTACTAGCACAGACTTGACCATCATATGCCTGAAAAATAAATGTCTGACTCAAATGAATGGGTTATGGCTGAAATAAAACTGATTTCCATGAAGCCCTCAGCTAGTGCACACTTTCAGCCAGAACTGCTACACATTTGCAAATTTGCAAGTATCTGAAAACATGAATCTTAAAACTGTCTTTTAATTAATCCAACCTTTTTTTATAGCAACAGACATATTAACCTTGATGTTCTTGTCTATAATTTAACAAATTATATATGGTTTACCAGAGTTCAGTTTCACATTCTCTGTGGAACTATCGTGTTTTAATTAGTTGAACTCCTACGAAAGAACTGGATAGACTCTGTGTCTTAACCTTATGTATATATATAAAAATGTTCAGATTGCTAAATTTGACATGAAAATGCTATTATAGGCTCAGGGTGATTATTAAATCAAGGCAATCCTTCTCAACTTAGCAGTCTGTATTCTTTCAAAGCATTACAATTCTTATTTCACTGGTGTTATTTTTGAAAATTATTAACCGTATTTTTTTTTGATATATCTTTTGCAGCTTCCTAACTTTAACATTGCCTTTTCTCTCATTGTGACTAGAAATTTATTATTTTCAATTCTCCTTGGGCACTCATTCCCACCTGTAGCACAATCATGTTTTTAGAAAATCTAATAAAAAAGAGGGAAAAGAAGAAATAATATAAGGATTTGGATTTTTTTACTTCATGTTGAAAAAATAAAATTTAGTCTTCTACTTTTTCTTCTGAAAACACATAAATTTTCTTTGTTTATTTTCCTCAACACAACTTTTCACAACGATTTCTCAGCAGTCACTTAAAAACAAATCTTTGCAACAGCACTACAGTATTAGGAAAAAAATCCCAAAAAGCAAGAAATATAGAACCCTTCAAACCACCAATAAAGGTCTAATCATGAAATTAAAATCTTTCTATACATCTCAGAAAATAATTCTGTGCATAAATGCAAATACCAGGCGTCTGCACAAGGAGCGATCCATTTGGCTTCCATTCTCAAAATATGAATATAGCACAAATTTGATCTTCCAAGACAGAAATATGAATGTTTTGGACAAAAAATGTGTATAGCCATTGCAAGGTTCAATAAATACCCTGAAATGCTGTTTTAGAAATACTCTTATTTCATATAAGTTCTTCATTGATAAAGGAAATGGATTTTTGCATTTGAAAATGTTCAAAGCAATTTTGACAGAAGGGTTCAAGAACATTTCTCTTTGTGATGTTGCAGCTCTGTAAGGAATAGAAGATATGAAGAAAAGCCCAAGGTGTCAGCCATGATGGGCAAAAGTAATACTTCTCTTACCTTCTTTTTTATTAAAAAAAGTGCATAGCACTGTCTAGTGAGCATAAAATCTCACTGAATTCAAATAAAAGTACTGTCTTTTTTTAACTTCAATATTGCCTTATTGTTTTTTGTCCAGTTTTAAGCAAAAAACCAAGTTTGAAATAAGATTAAATCAGTGCTGTAATTCCGCATCACTTGATGTATAACTGCATAACTTAATAGTACTGGGACAGACCTCATATTAGAAAAACAAGTCCAATTCTATCCAAGTAAATGTGAATTTTCAGAATAAAGACTGAATAAACTGATTTCAATAGTTTAACAGCTCTGTCAGTGTTACTTAAGCAGCGTGATATCAGGGGACAAATCAATTCAGATTTCATAGAAGTGTTTCCATAGTAAGGGAAGGATTAGGAGGTGGAAAACCCCTCCCTTGTTTGCTCATACAGCTATTTAAGAGACATGACTGCTGCAAATATGAAGGACATAGTTATGGCTCATAGTGGTTCTCTCCATTGTAAGGAAAGACAGGAAAAAAAAAAAACACAAAGGAAGGGCATGTGGCACTTGATAAAAAACTACTTGAACTCTGCAGAAAAGCTGGTCCCACTGACATTGACCCAAGTGCCTGTGGGTGACAGAATTTGCATGTGCTGCAATCAAAACACCCCAACCCACAAGCAAACACCAAGCTAAGGAGTGCACAGCTGCCTTCTGCTGTCAGATCCAGCCACTGCTGGCTGCTCAGTCACTGAGCACCCACAGCAACGTGTTCCCTCTCCCTGCAAGCACAGACACCACTGGCCATGCTCTGGAGCTTTGGGACACAGCCTGCCATGAAGGCAAGGCTCCTGGTGCTTCCCCCACACCTTGCAGAGGCTGCTGCCAGCAGCATCAGGATGGTTGGAGTGTGCAACAGAGAGAAAATGGGGAGTATTCAGAGCTTACAAGGAGTTTAATCCCCTTTTCAGTCAAAATACTAAAAACTCATCCTTTCACAAAGGCACAAAGTGAATTTAGAGCAAGAAAATTTGTCTCTGCCTGTATTCTCTTGTCCTGCTAGGCAAATAACTTGAGGTGTCTGTACTGACAAGCTCTGCATTCAAAATGCTACTTGTGGAAAACAATTCATTATCTTCCCAGAAATCCTGGTCAAGTATCTGTTCTAAGAGAGAGCTTGATTAAGCCACAGCCAGTAGGAGATGGATATGCTCCAGAAAGGTGGCAACAAGTTTCAGCAACAAAAGGTAGCTAATAGATGGGAAAAGTATGAAGTGAGGAAAGAATACAGGGACAGGGGAGAAGAGCTCATTTGCTTGCAGGAGAGGAGAGTGGGAATTCAATCATCAGAAAATAAAGGAATCTTAATAAAAGAATACCTCTACCAGGAAAACATCATGTCATTTCGCCAGTGTCAACTTCATTCTGCAGTGGTTACCCACTTCTTTACAACAATACCATCAAGATTTGTGAATTTTCAGAGAAAAAATATCCTTCCTTCCCCCAGAACAACAAATTTGCAAAAGAATTTTAATGCAAGTCAGTCTCTTTTTTTCACCCTGTTTCAAGAACTATTTTTTTTTTCAAAACAAACTACTGAAGACAATAGAAAATAATAAATTGAATACATCAGTTTTCTTGTAAGCACATTTTTTTTTCTTTCAGAAGGCTTTTAAAGCTGGAAAATCCAGAACATGGGATATGGGAGTATTTTAGTCCACAATCAATCCATCATGCTGGCCTACTTTTAGGCAAACGTGTGTTAAGAAAAGAGAAAAGAACATGAAAGGGAGGTAAAAGCAGCAGAGTGTAATATCTTGTAGTGTGTGAATAGTCCAGCCACTGAACTTTGTATGCCCACACAGAAAAGAAAAAGGTGAGCTTGTAGGAAAATGTTTCATTTATATTCCTGATAACGAATCACACTGGTTTACCATACATAGCTGCAGATTGCCCTTCCACTTTGAGCAACAATATAAAATGGTTTTAGGAAAGGTGAATGGAAAATTCCTCCTCTGTAAATAGATTTCACAGGTGAAATAATATCAAAAGGGATATATTTCCCATGAAGAGCAACATACTGCCGCTTTAACTAAGACAGTCTAGTCTCTGCAGGATCCCAGCAGCAGCACACTGAGAAAATCCCTATCAGCAATTTTTATTTGCCTTTCACCCCCTACCAGCTCTAATAACACCTGCTAAATTTATTTACACACTCTGCTATAGGAAATAAAAAAAAATGCTGCCTTGAATACTGATTTTTTAAATGTCATCTGGAATGCAATATCCTTTGTTTTATAACAAAGTCACACACCCTTTCAAGGAAGTCACCATGTTCAAGATTAGGACAGTAGTCCCATTCTTTGTGACAAGTGCCACAAGAGCATCTCTTGACATTAGCCTGTATTTGTGTTGTTCACAGGTACAGTAATGGTTTTGTGAATCCTCTCTAGCTCCCCATGAGCCTCAGGGTCCCATCCCACCTTTCACTTGGTTCCACCAACATGTGCTCCTTCCTTAACAGCAGCACCTCTTACTTGCTCATGTCCTCAGTTTGTGCAAGCTGTTCATTTTGTTCAAAGGTACAGGAATAAAAGAAGGAGAAAAAACAGCAATTCCTCCAAATCCAGAGAGCCTGTAGCTCTGAAAGCGTGTGGGAAAAGCAAAGGGACAAGTAGCTGAGAGATTGACCTTCATGAATGTGAAGGAGATTCTCAATGCATTGACTTTCCCCATAGCCGCCAAATCGTCCTTTGCCCTCACTCCTTGTCACACCACATCCTACCTGGCCTACCTTGTATCAGAAGATTCCCAGTGGGATTACTTAGATCAGTGACCAAAAAACCCAAGTATCAATGGAATTAAATTAACTGCCAGAAACAGATTTTTGGCAAGAGGTGAAGTTGGGTGACTGTTACTCATCACAATTAAAGAATCTAAAATTACCATATTAGTAATCAGCCAACTGCCTGTTTGTCACTCTGTCCCCGAAATTACACATCTGACACACATGGTGCCATTTCAGGAAATGACATCAAAACCATGTAGGCCTTCTTATATAATTATGATTCTTAGCAGAGGGGAGCATCTGCCCCAGTAATTACTTGTGTCCCCTGTGTTCATAGATACCCACATTTCTACAAGGAGATATTCAGCCTGGATTTATACAAATTTATACCATCATTAAAAAAGTTGTAGATACACGGTGATTTTCAATACCACAACATGGTAGTTAAAGGAGATTGCCTGAGAGTTTACGTGGTTTACTTACTTTTACTTGCAAATGAATTCTGATTTTCTGCACTCCTGATATGTTAGATGAGAGTGGAAAAGTAGGACAAATCCTTATGACAAGAAAAATGCTAAGCTTGAGGGGAGAAATACAAAATTAAAGAAAATATGACAGGCTTTTGAATCAGCATCCTTCCACTCTTGCTACCATATGTTAAAAGTTGGGGCAATTTCTTGAAAGGCAGCCTTGTTTCACTGCAGCTTTTTCAAGTGTGAGCAACTAAAGTACTATAAACAGAAAATCTTTTTGGGGCTGATGGACTTGTGGTCCCTTCTGGTATGTGCTGAGATACATCCTAGAAAAGAAACCTCAGTTTCAGCCGATCTGAATATTCTGGACCCAAGCCCACTGATAAATCTCTCTGTTTACAAGGCAGCTAAGGAGATTATATCTGTCTTTTATACCTGCCAAGAAATGTTGGTCTCATACACCACAGAACAATCCATGCACATCTCCACAGACACCCTAAGAACTTGATTAGCATTAATACAGACAAGAAAAAGCACTGTAATCACACACCAGCTGATACACCTCACACAGAGACACTCCATGAAATCAGCTCCTCCAGTTGTGTAATAATTCCCTCCCTAAAAAGCAGAGACTTTAATATCTCAAATAATACAAAGATGTCTTTTGTGGTGGAACAAAGGAAACAGGTTGATTGACTGCACAGAAGTGGCAACAAGGGCTCAAAAATGATCAGTTGTGCCAACAATAGATAAACAAAGAATATGTAATCAACTGCAAAAGCTTCTTAGAAAACAAAGTTCATTGCAGAACAAACAAACAAAGAAACACACCATACCCTCCACAATGTGTGTTTAATTATGTGGATCTTTAAAATCCTGGTGGGAAATTCCATTTAGCTCCTGAAATACATATAGCTTATCCTAAATAAATATTTATTCAGGGTTTAAGTATAGTGCTCTTACTTGGATGAAAAGAGATAGTTTACCTCTCTTGAAAAGATACAATAGAAAGCAGAAAAAAAACCCAAATCCAGGAAATGTTTATTAAAATTTTTATAGCTGGTGAATATCTTTAAGTGTTTTGGATGAGTACTTATTTTCTGTAATAATTATGCTCTGGCAGAAAGGAGGACATGCAGTATCAGCATTGTGATATTCTTTTTTTGCTTGGAAAGCGAAACTCCACACATTTTGTACTATATTTAATTACAATATAGTAATATCTGTATTTTATTTTTATCCTCTTTAGCTAATTTGGTAGCCAAACAGTCAGTATTTTGTTCCCTTCTTTCTGTCTCTTTGTCATATGCTTCTTCCACATCCATATACTCTGGGACTGTGCTGGTGGAAACATCATTAAGGACTAGATTCTGGATGAATAGAACCATGTCTATTCAATGAAATAAACAAATCAGTTAAGTTGCTTCCTTGAAAATCTCATAAAAATCTGTCTCACTGACTACAGAACATGGGCTGTGTAGTTCCTTATAGTGCAGATACTCTGGCTCCAGCTATTCTGATAAAAAGAGACAGAAGAGGCAAATATGGGACCTCTTGTCATTTGTACTGCTTATCTGTTGCTTTAGTTCTCTTCAGCCTTTTTGGGAACTAAAACTCTCCACAAGACAATATCCTGGGCAAGCTTTGATGGATACCTGAGTATTTATATTCAGTATTATTTCTGCTTCCTGTGTGAAATCATCCTGGTGTAGGATCTGTGGTTGCAGCCTGCTCTCGTGGTTTGGGAGTCAGTTTGCACAGTCTGCCTTGGAGCCAGGACTCACTTTCCAACCATTTTTTATTTACCATTAACGATTAAAGAATGCTCCTGAAACACTTAAAAAACCTCAAAACAAACTGCAAGAATCAAAGCCCCAAATCTCTTCCCTGATGATAGCAGTCTAAAGTCATAGCACAATTTGAAGTCAGAGTATCTCAGAGATGTTCACACCCTTTGCATGCCATTTGTATTCACAGGTGTTAATCTGTTCTGAATTGGGCATTTTACTGAGCAAAAATCTCCAAATGCTTAACATTTCAAGACTGCTGACTCATTGTTTCCTTGGTCTGTTAAACTAAACCCCAGTCTCATAAATGGCTTAAAATATTAAAAACCCCACCATTAGAAATGATGCAATGCAACCTTGTAGCATTTCTGAGCCTAATAAATGTCTATCAGTTACAGGGACCAAAAATTAAAGACATAAAGCTTTCAGGAAAAGTCTGAGAAATGCATGGATAGGCTGCAGCTTTTCTGAATGAATGCACCATGGGCATATGCCTACATGGCTGATCAAAGTTCAGTGAGGCTTTTTGTGTCTTTACATTTTCCTGTTGATCTCTTCCCTAATCCTTTTTAACTTTTCTGGACATTGATCCATGGGTGAATATGCTGAAGCTGAACAAAAACTCAGTTTTGGTAAGAGGAAGCACAAGAGACTGAACTGCTTTGTTGGGAGAAAGAGCATCCCAATGGATTCTGTTGTGCTGTTATTTCCCCCCAAAACTTCAGGGCCCCTGTTCTAGTATGAGCCTGACATAGAAACAAGAGATTTGAGGTACACAATTTGATTTCAAACACTGTCAGAAAAACTCTTTTGGAGGGAATGGGATTGGGAAGTAGAGGACTTATGCAATGTTCCTTCTGGCTTGCTCCCACCACTGCAGACATTAATTTTGCTTCTTTGCATCTTTGATATGAAAACAAACAAACAAACTTCATTCCATTTCTGAGCAAGCGTCTCAGTTGGATTTTACTTGTCCATCTGTCCATAATTATATGGCTATCAGCAATATTTATATTTATGAAGCTCTAGCACACCGAAAGGCACAACACAGAACACATCAAAGGCACTCAGTAGAATGGAAATAAACAAACATGTTCAGACTAAAACACTGTATGTTTTTCACCGAGCATTTATTTCAAACTACAGTTGCACGCAATTCCTCAGAATCTTCCTGAAAATTTTTTGTCTGAACTGAAAGGGTTACACAGCTTCTCCTAAAAAACATTATACCTGGATCCCATAAACAAATATTAGTGTAAGGTTTGAAATTGTTCTAAAAAGTCAAATAGATATAACCAATTTTATGGGTTTTCCATTGGTTCTTGGAAAAAGTAAGAAAAAAGACTTGTGCTGGCTTTATGCTACTCCTTAAAGCAGCAGAGAAGCAGCCTGCAACAGCCAGCAACATGGAAAACCATCATGGTGTGTGCTAGATACTCACACTGTTGACATCATCTTCATTCTGCATCAGAAGTGAAATTCCCTCTAGCATATTTTTCTGATTATTATAGTGACTAAAGTTTATTCAAAAACATACCACAAAAAGCTGCATAGCCACAGATGCTACAAATTTTCAGCCAAAAGAGCAGACCCAAAACACCCTTTCTAAACTGGCCTGGGTTTTTTTTTTAACTCATCAGATGTCACCTTCTTACCCAGATATCATGTTTATAGCGCTTAAAATCAGGTTTTCATTTTAAGAGTTCTGAGATCAGAGCTCTGGACAGTCTGTGTTTACATGTTGCAAGATATTAAATTAATTAATGTTTTTCTCTTTGAGTTTCTCCTGTGTAAGCCAGCCAATTTCTTCCTAGCACAACATTCAAAATTTTAATGTGTAAATCTTTCTCATCAGACATGAATTTTGGATATCAAGGAACTGGTTCAGAAATTGATTCAAAATACTTATCTCTCAATTATTATGTAAGCATTTATCAAAGTGTGGTATTGTTTTATACAATTATGTTTGCTCTGTTTTATTCCTGTACATGGTTTACTCTCTCAAAAAAATTTCCTCAACTTCTGTTTAAAGTATGTTTCATTCATAGAATTATTGTCTTTAAATGGTGCTATGTATCATTCAACATAATTTTTTGTTTCAGGTGGCAATAGCCCTTTCTTTATCTGTCTCATAAGAAAGAGAAGGAAAATAATGAAAGGTGGTTGAAGAGAGCTGTAGCATCAAGCAAAAAGTTTAGGCAAAGTACTTGCAGTATTAACTCTAATATTTATCTGCTTCTTTCTCTGCCAAATACTGCAATAATGACTGCCTGGATACCACATCTAACCAACTTGGGATTTCCTTTACAAAAATTATATCTGAGGCCCTACAGCTCCCTAATAAAGCAAAATATAACTATTTTGCCTACTGTCCAAACTATGTCCCAGAGTGCTCTAAGTCAAATGATACAATAGTGGTGACAAAAACCTGAAAGTAAAAAAAAAGGATAAATGCTTAAGACCAGAGAAGCAATATATATTTTTAGGGAACTTCTAAAGGCAGAGAAGTGTCACAAAGTTATCCAAAATGTCAAGGACTCTTTTTAGCTGCAACTGCAAGGTAGTAAAGAGGAAAATAAATTAATGTCAGTAGGAAATAACCAGGCAAAATGGAGGTAAAAGTGGTGACAGGTGTTCCCAAAAATAGTTGTGCTCTATTTTGACATGCAGAGTAAAGAAACTACACTAAACATAGGCACATTGCCTTTCACTAAGATTTTTATTCATGCTGCATTTTTAGAAAGCTCAGATTTTAAAAGAACACTGACATTTCAATGTGTGAAGTGCATTGTGCCATTTCCGTGTATCTGGATTTTCAGGGCACAATAAACTGATGAAGAAGGTTAATGGAGACTGCCAAAATAAGCTTTTGTAAACTGCAGCAGGGAAGGTCTTGGTGCAGGGACACCAACATGCACAGCCATAGACACACACACAAAAGCACAGCAGAACACAAAAGGGGGCAAAAATGAAACTAAACTCTAAAGACAGAAATCTCTGTCCTTAGAGAGTGGAATGATGCTAAAGGCTGCTCTGAAGTCCATGAAATGGGGAAGTAAATGCATTCATCAGTAGGAGGGAAGATGGCAGTAGCACAGAGCAGAGTGAATTCTTGGGCAGATTGAACCATTATTGAAAATGGTCAAGGTTATTGCTAAGTAAAAGATGTTAGAAGGGAGAGAGGCAGCTATTGTGTTTCCTTCACATAAGAGGGCATAACATATGCCTCTGCCATCTGCTCTGCCCCTGTTTGCAGCTGAGGTCAGCTTCTTATTTATTATCAATGTTGTAATCAATCACCAATCTCTAATTTCCATCTCTTTTTGGACAGAATAAACAGAATACTGTCAGGTGCTATGTTAGTACTGCTTTTACTAGCCAGTTACCTCCAACTACTGCAGCTCTTAAAATTATTTATAATTGTGACACTGTTCCCAGAGGAGATTCTGTGTCTCAGAGCTAAGCAAACAGAGGGCAAACCCCATGCAGGCAGCTATTCCCCAAATGTCAGTGCTCAGGATATCCTCTGAAGCCACTGTAGGATGCACAGGGAGGCACACCTCTGCATCTACTACTACTAATGATATTATTCATAGCATTTCACCAAGAGTTTTCAGCAGCCCAAGTTTCCAGAAGTTAGCAAGCATTTTAGCAATTTGCAAACAGGAAAGGCATTTGAATATGTAAAAGGAGCATACAGAAGGAATAATGCACCCCAGTGTAGTCCAAAAGTACTGTGTCAGTCACAAGAAGCTAGAGAAAGAAAACACTAGAAGGCACAGAAGAAAGAGCATGGATGCAGTATGCCTGTGATCTCTCTTTTCTGTAACAGCAAGAGAGGTGGCACAGAGGCAGGAACAGGAAGAGCCAGTAACATCCTATCCATGAGGCATGAAAGACACTGGAGAAAAAAACGAGAGAAAAAGAGATTTTTGCTTACTTAAAGAAATGAAGAAGGATCTACCTGTGCATTCCTACAATAATATTAACTATGCTTTGTTTTCTATTTTAATAACTCTGTTATTGGAGAAGGACATTCCTTTATCTTTTAACCTTGTCTAGTGACCATGCTGCCTGTGAATGACATGGCACATAAAAAGGCACGCTCTGCTTGTGCTGGCCAGGAGCAATGGCACACTCATGCAGGTTTGTATTACACATCATATATATAAATATAATAATTATGAATGTATAGTATTTAAGCTACTTAATATTACAATGTTAAATTTATTTATTGTGTCAACAACTTGTCAACACTTTTGAGCTGAATCAATATTACATTTCTTGCATCATTACATTCAATTAAATACTAAATATCTTTTGAACCTAAAAATAAAAATTATGTATATGTACATCTAAAACTACAAAATGAAAATATTATCATGTCCCAAGCACAATATAATTTATACATAAAATATTACAACGCAATAAAAATGTATCACAATGTTGGTTTTCGACTCAAGCATCAGATGTCTTATTTCAATGCATAATTTGTTTTCAATAAACTTTTTGAAAATGTTCATTAAACATGCAAACTATCTGCAACATTGTAAGTATGTAATTTGGACAAACTCCAGAATACCTGCAGGGTGTTAGTCTTGATTTATGCAACAGATAGAAAAGGACAGAAATTATTCAAATGCCTTTGTAACTCACTTGTCAGTGCTCCTGCCAAAGAATGGAAGCAGTGAATTCCTACAGATAATACCTAAAGAACAACATGATTTAACTGATATATATTGAATTTCTTTGCATGTGAGATGAGAATTACTGTAAATTGCAAAGCTGTGCATGCCAGTAATCACTTGCTGTTCTAACTCACATTTCATGTCAATATTCCTATGGATGCTGTTTTCCTTACACATATACTCATGGAAATAAGGAAGCATTTCTTTTTAACCTCAGAATCAATTAAAACTGAAACACTTTCAGCATACCACACTTTGATATTCCATTTATCTATCATCATTGCACTACTATAATTGAAACTATGACTGTTAAGCTGCTTTCCTTAATAAGCGAGATGGACACTAAAAGCTAAACCAGCCCCAAAACTCAGAATAACTCAAAAAAATAGGGGGATGGAAACAGAAAAATGAGAGGAACCATTATGAGATCCAAGGAATCCATGATGAGCAAGAAGCAAAGGTGAGAACAATTAACATGTGAATTAAAAAATAAATAAAGCCCAAAACATATGTCTGTGACTTTGGACAAAGAGAATTTGGGGGTGTGAAAATAGTTTCTTGACCAACTTTCTGTACTTAAGGTGCATAATTTTTCATCAGATTAGAAAGAAGAAAATCTACATTTAGATAAAAAGGATGAAAATTTTTAGTTTCCAGATTACTCATCTGACAAGAGAACAGACTCATGATAAAAGGCTGATTAACCACTTAAATTAAAAGTTATGCAAGCACCACAGAGCTGAAGCTCTAGAGCAACCACACAACAGCACTTCCTCCTTATTGAGATTGTGAGTGAAGGTCACACCAAAGACAGATGAAACGTTGTCACCTTACATCCTCCTGTATTTACAACTATCTCAAAACTCATAAAATTATTCATGAATATTTTTGTTCCTTTCCCTTATTCTCACAAAAAATCTCTAAGATGGGACACTTTATGAATACAGTTGTTATGGGGATTAGAGAAAATTACTTTATGTCCAAACTTCCATAATTTCCTGAAGAATCCAAGGGCCAAGGTATTCCTTGAAATTTAACATGCTCATGAGCAAAATGTATTAAGTCTGGATACAGGCAATATTTCAAGTCTAAGAATACCTTTTAAAAGGAGTTTGCATTTTGGCACCGGGATCTAAGGGTTTTCTGCTTTTCCCAGAAAATCACACATTTGTAGTTCACCTCTAGGGGCCTCAGCTAGAGTCAGATCCCTACTGATTTAGAACTCAAAAACTCACAAAGAAATAATCATTATCCTGCTTGAGGAACATGAACAGAGGAGATGGAAAACAGTTGTGGAAGTGTGTTACAGAGGCTGGCTATTTTACTGCTGCATACAGAGAAACGAGGTGCATTTTGCAGATTTCTGAGTGCCAGTTTGAAAGCCTAATTGATGAATGATTCTGTCACTGGTATCAACTAAGAGACCATACTCTGGGATGTGTAACCCTGCTGACACCACCAAACTGCAGCATTAAGGCAGCAGTGCAGGGAACAGGAAAAGGGTGTGTGCTAATAAATCCTCCTTTTTGTGCTTTGCAAGTTCCCAAACTGAAAATCAATAGCAAACAGATTATGAATCAGACTTGAATATAATTTTGTGTGTTAAGGCAGGTGGGCATGTTCCAAGAAAATACGATGTTCTGTAAAGGGATGGTTGGGAAAGTTGAAAGATTCCCCGTTGGATATTGGGATTTAAATGTAAAAATGTACAGTTTCTGAAGTTTTCAGGCTATGATTAGAGGATAATGTAGGAGAAAGGCAATATGTTATGTTTAGAGCTGAAAGAAATAATGTCTGCATCATAAAGCTTTAATATTCAAAGTTACCCAGTTACTTTTAAATTAAAAGCCCCTGACTAGTCCTCACTAGTGTAGCTCTCTATTTTCTAACTTTTAAGTTCTCGATAATGTTTTGTCTCGTGCTATTATCTCCAAAGGACTTTGATGAGGTTATTAGAGCAGTGGGCGAACTGGAGTTGTGCAGACATGAACTACTGTAAAACAGCAGTACAGAACTGTCACTAAGTCACAGGAATTTATAGCTCAGGGAGCCATAACTGTGCAGAGAGAAACAATAAAATGCAGTTATGCTCAACCATCTGGGTATATTTTCCTACAAAGGCAACTAAAATTTTAATAGAAAAGTGTATACAATTAAATTATGTCATTTAGTAGTGTACAAGGTTTTGTTTGACGATTCAGGGAACAGCAAAGTTTTACAGAATAATAACGTGAATTCCTTTTCAATTAAATGGAAATGCTGTTTTTGCTTTCTCTGCATAGCTGTTGGTAATTTTTGTCTTACAGGGTGCTATTTTACTTTTACCAGACTAATTATTGAAAGCTTCATTTAAGACAGGAAAGAACATCCCTGTCCTCTTGTGTGTCAAAATGATAACAATGATTCCTGCTGCTTTGATTCCTGTAATTTGCTGGTGCAAACACTTCTAATTTCTTGCTGTGTTTTCTCTTCCACACATTATTGCAACTGTCTTCTTATGCCCTTTTACTCCAAGCCAGGTCAGAAAGAAGAAGACATGAAGCTTTTTAAAGGAACTACTTGTGACCTACAAGATTTACAGGGCAGCAGCTAGTAACAAAATAGATATATTTTTGTCATGGTTAGAGACCAATGAGCAGAAAAACCTGATGGGATAGATTTCCATTACACTGGATCTGTGGTACAGCTTCAAATCTGACAGAAGCTCTTTTTCTAGATACTGGAAACTCCTTTTGAAGGTTGGAAATAGAAATACTGAGGTGGTTGGCAGAGGGGAAGGAAAACAAAACTGGTGATTTGAGAAGATTTTGCTTATATTTCACACTTATTTAGACTGAATCATAGGCATTCAAAACCTGGACATCACTAAACTCTGTAAACGGTTTTAAGACCAGGACACTATGTGAGCTAAGCAGGGAATCATGCAAAAAAGGAATCTCAAAAATTAGTGCCTTATTATTTGAATTGAGATGCAAAAAGACGTGAAAAGAATGAGAAATTCTGGAATTCTGGGTGACCACAACTGACCTGACTGTTGTTAATGTCTGGTTAGAAAACCAGCATTTCCTTCTGAGACTAAATATGGGCAAACTTGTCATTTGATTCTCCATTCCTTCTCAGGGTCCCTCTCCTCTTTAACGGTGGAACAGCAAATTTGTATGTTATTTATTTCTACAATCAACTTATGAGATTGGTAACTTGCTTTTCACTAACAGAGGATTATAAAAAGATGTAGATTTAAGACTGCTGCTTAGGAAAACAGAGAATTTACATAAAGACTCATGTATCAAATGCTGAAAGTTCTGGAGTATGTAATTCACTGTGGTGGTTAAAGTCAAGTGTTCAGGGTTTTAACCTGATTAGTGAATTCAGAAATCATGTTAGAAAAGTATTTTCTTCCAAAAGTTAATTTCTTACAACACAATATTCCCAACATTTCTCCCCTACCCCAAAGAATCAAATGTGTTGCTGTAGCTCAGTACTTTTTGTACAGTATGTACCTTAAGTTCTGCAGCTGTACCCAAATGCATGAACAGCCTCAAATTTGTTTAGCAGCCCATTCAACCTTTAAGAATGTAAAAAGCTCTTTCTGTTCCTCTCATACCTTCTAACTAGCACACCATAAATATCTCATCTTACTAACAGCATCATCACAAGATAAAAATGGTAAAACATTTTATATTATTTACATGAATTTCAAGCAAATTCTCAAGTTTCCATGGCAAAACACATTCATCTGGTATTTTTCACAGTATTTATTAATTTATTCAAAATCCCTATCAGAAATTCCATGCACATGAGCACAGAAAATTTGAACAGCTCTAAATGAACTAAATTCCCATAAATACAATCTTGTATCACTTCCATCTTGACACACTCCTATGCAAAAGTCATGGATAATTATCTCAACAGAGGAGCTTAAAAAGTGAATGACCCACTCCTTGTTCTAAGAAACCAAATTAACAGATTTGAATAATGTGGGTATAACAGACACCAAACAAGCTCATTATTCAACATTCTCCTGGAAAAAAAATCTCTCATTTAAATTCCCAGTGTGGCTTTAACTTTTGGTCTGCCAAGTTGTTTGGGGCAGGAAATTTCAGGTATTCTAGAGTTCCCATGGCATGAGGCTGCAGCCAGTGGGACTGCAAAGCTCCTGCTGGATCCCTGTCACGTCAACAGTGGGACTGAAGGGTGCCATACCAAGGAGCAATTCAAATTACAGCTCACCACTGAGGACACCAGCCAGCTCTGTCACAAGAAAGAACTAATTATTTGTTTGGAACAGATTATGCTGCTTTGTTGAAATCCTCTTCAAGGTGGGGGAATAAGGAGAAGGCCACCCTGTTCTTTGAGTGCAGCAGTGCTTAAGCAGATGGGACTATACATATGGATGAAATAATTAAGATTCAATGTGTAAATGCACTACGCATTCTGCCCTCCCTGCAATTAAGAGATTTTACTTTAGGCTACGGAAGCATACTCCTACAAAACCCAACCCAAAATAACTACAAAGAACTTTCTATATGTTAAGCTAAAAAAACATTCCAAAGAGGAAAGTAAGGCATGATATGCCATAACTGTTTTTCAGCACAGTAATAGCAGAAACATAAAGGTGTTACTCCAAAACTGGATTTATGAATTAGTTTCACTCTTGTTTATATATTGAACTTTATGTTTTGTAAGACTCTACCTTCAATAAAAGAAAATATTTTAATTTTTCTTTTAAGAAAAACTATCTCATAAGAATAGGAATATTCAACAAAACTGAAGTAATAGAAATTAGAACACCAGCTGGGCTACACCACATTTTCTGGAGAAAAAGCATAATAGCAATCTTTACTATTTTCAACTATGCTAATGACACTGAAGGGTTTGCTAACAAATGTTAGAGACTGAATTTAACCTTTAACCCCAGCGCAGACATTAAAATCATAATCTGAAATCTCTCCTATAACACTCTGCACCCTAATTATTCAGTAGCCATTCTAGATGATCTTCAATTTTAATCCCTGTATAATATGGCTAATCATATTTTATCTGCTACTTTACCTTAATTGAGATTTCCAATCAATTGTATTAGTTTGCCAGTAAATGTAATATTTTCTCTACACTACAGATTTGGGATTGATATCATTAATTGCAGTATTTTTGGCCACATATTCCCTTGTAACCTTTCAAAACTGGGATGAAAACATTTTCATCACCTGTGATAGTCTTAAATAACCAACACACATTATTAAAGGTTCTTAATCTATGATGGAACCTCATGCAAAATATGGGTTTCCTGCAGTCATAAAACCAAATGAAAATAGACAGAGGACACATTCTTGAAAAGTCAAGTGCACTTTTGTAGAGATCTTTCAATGCAATATTGGATTTTATAACTGACTGGGGTTTTGTAGAAAAATAATGTTAAATATGCAGTTTTATAAGCTTAAAATATATCCTATTCTATGATGGTAATTAATTATTTTAAATATAAGTATTTATTTTGATAATTACAGGAAAACATCTGCTTTCACCTACCACCAAATCAACAAGTAACACTTAAGAACTGATGCACTACTAGCTCTCATTCTGGTCAGAAGGAGAGGTTCAATGTACCTGTTAAATGCATATGAGATGTAAGTTTCTGAAGTTCAGTGTTATTCTAAGTGTTCCTTCTGTTTCTAATCAGTCTGAAATTACAATTCTACTTACAGGAAATTACACCCATCATTTCAAGTTAATATACATTAAACGAATGGTAGAGATTTAATCCAAATGAGATGTCTGAGATTCTGTTCCTGCTTCTCCTTCTGGATAACATACATTTGATTTGACTGTGCATTTAAAAGTTGAGCTCTCGTCTGTCACTCATCCTGACAGCCCTTCACTGATACTCTCTGTTCTGAGATTAATAAAAGCTCTGAAGGCTCTTTAACCCCCAGAGTGAAGAGAGAAAGATGGAAATGGACTCAGCCAGCTGCCACCAGAAAATTCTTGCATGTCCTTGCTAAAATGAGAACCAAAGATTCTCACATGAAGCACTCCAGAAAAGGTAACTGTCTTTGAATGACTTTCAAAATCAGGTTTGCAATTTCTGATTTTATAGTCTGTTGCAAAAGTATTACCAGCTCTGTTCTCTGCTGTGGTACATATGATGAACTGTTGTATTTATAAGAACACATGTGCATATAATCAGAGAGATTAAACTCTAATCAAATGAGAATATAGAAAATATGTTTAGAAAGATGATGATTTCAAAATCTGATCTCTCTCTTTCACACCACGCAAAACCCAGTAAACTCATGGCAGTTACATCTTTTCTCCCTCTGTGGTCCAACAGCTGCCTATGCTGAAAGAAGGAGAAAGTGACAATTAGGGCCAGAGTATTCTATGGCCCTGTAATCTCTACAAACCTCTGGGTTGCAGGTGGAGCCAGTTCATCCATAGCCAACTGCTTCACTGGGAAATCTTGGAGATATCTTGCCTGGATTAATGTATATTATGGAAATGTGGACACTACTTTAGAATGTGAGAGAACCAGAAAGCCTCATGAAGCAAATGAAAGAGTTTGACCTCATAGCAAATGAAAGTATTCCAATCACTAACATATCCAAACTTCATCCTAAAATATATGGTTCTTTTTTTGGAAGGAAAGACTTTCTTCCCCTGAATATTCTGTTCCATAAGAGGGTTCAGGGCTTTGAGTCAAGTCATATGAGCTCATGAATTCTTTGGGAAAAAGAGCATAAGACTAAATTTTTGGGTTGTGCACTGGCTTGTGTAAATTCCATTCATAAGGGTCTAACATTTCTTGGTGTATTTTTAAAGACCAAGAACATATAGCTTTAGCAGGGACAGCTCTGATCTTGCAAGTCTCCATTTGGAATCTGGTCTACCATGATCATTAAGCTGGGCTCTTCTTTTAGATGACAACCCTTCTTTTCACATATTGTACAAATGCTAATAAAAATTACTTTTTAAATAGATGCTGAAACGACCGCCTTTAAGAGTTGTCCAAAGTGGTTTAATTACAGATTTTTCAAGTGAATGATGCTTTTAAGCCAGACAGAGGAAAACCATTAAGCAATATTCATTTAACAGGTTCAGCGTTCACTCTCTTTTCAGTTGATACACAGAGGAGACATAAGTTGAAAATCTTTTTCAATCAATTATATTCGGGTATATGGAAAAATTTAGAAAGTTTTGCTTTTGCTTTGTCATGGAAGGAAAAAGACCCAGCAAGCTCAATGCTGCCACAAAAAACTGGTTTGGGACAATCTTGTCTAGTTACTCATCAGCGCAGTGCTTTAATCTTCAAGACTAATTTTGGATGTCAAACTGGTGCTGTCTGGATCAGCTTGTAATGACAATATCATTATATGTGAAGTTGTACCATATTTTCATCTGTTTGTTGTGTGCTGACTGCCTTCAGGAACAGTGGGAGGAGCATGTGATTTAAGAATTATTACAATTGTTAAATATAGAGTGGATATTTTTGAAATCAAATGGGAGTTGGAGTTAAAATTCCTTTCAAACTCCACCAGTAAGACCTCTGGGAATTTAATATATATTTTTTTTAAATCCCAAGGGCATTCTGCTGACTTTGCTGTATTTGTTTTTGCTTGTATACCTACTTACCATATGAAGAGAGGGAAGAAGAAATTAACATCAAGAGCATGAAGAAACTTACTCAACATGGAAATTTTAAATGTGCTGTGGCCCACCTGACAGCAATGTACAGAACAGAGCCTGTATCACACCAGGCACCTCTAACTGGATGCTGCAGTTTGAGCCATACTTTGTGTGCAAGGAGGAATAATGCAAACCAAAATCCCCCAAGAAATTAAGAAAATAGGGGAAGAATTATGTCACGTAAATGGTTCCCAGTCTCCCATGAGATTCATTCATAAAAATGTTGCAACAGTTTAATAATTGAGCATAGAGCCCTTTATGCTTTGATTGCATACAAAATTTGGTTGCAGAAACTCAGCAGGCTTGGTATAGCAGCAACAAGATTCAAACACTCAGAAAAATGAGGCATTAGAACTAATGTAAAGCTACCTGCTTCATAGGAGCTGTTTATATAAAAACGTTACAAATATGTGGGAGAGCATGGATGTGAAAATAATAAATCAGATTTTGAAGGTTAATGAGTCCTTTAAATAAATAGCAGAATTTGGGTGATCCCTTCTGTTCTGGATTGCACTGGTAGTGATATCTCAGAGTTATGATGATAGATAAGCATGCTAAAGGAGCAATCATCCATGTAAATTTGTCTGACATCAACAAGAATCAAGAAGAGGGAGGCAAAGCAAGCTTCTACTTTCAATAGAGAATAAATAAGGTGTTAGAGTAGTGCATTTGTCAATACCCAGGCACAAAGAATACAATATTTAAAAACTCAAAGCACTAAATGCAGCAGTCCTTCAACACAGAAATCCTGCTGAGGACAATGCAAGTCTTGCTTGATGAAAGGCTGACAAATCTGTCCCAGAGACACGATAAAAACCCCAGTGGTTATTTCTGCTTATTTCATACTGTCACACTTAAACATAAATGGGTGAATTTCAAGCACAGCAGGAGAGCAATAGAAAAACCATGGCTTAAGCAAATTGCTAAGAAATTTGCCTACAAGTCTCACTTACAAACTTCTGCTAGACCAACAAATAGAGCAATACTGGAGAAGAATCCAAGAATCAAAAAAACCAACACAACTTACATAAGTTTGTAAACCTTTAAGTCAGGATATAAGACAACAAGTTTATTGGCACCACTAATTCTTGGACTTCTTTAAATAGCTCTCTCCAGCTTGAGTCACTAAAAGAGCTGGAAGTTCTGCTGCCCGTAATACAAGTAATACAGTATTAATGATGCAAGCAATACCATAAATATTATTTGCATTAATAATGCAGGTAACAGGCTAAGTATTGTCTCTCTAATTTACAATGCAAGCACTACTTCAGAATCTTCAGTGTTAAGATGACGACAGCTGCTTTT
Source organism: Passer domesticus (assembly GCF_036417665.1). Lineage (NCBI taxonomy): Eukaryota > Metazoa > Chordata > Aves > Passeriformes > Passeridae > Passer > Passer domesticus. The sequence continues at coordinate 33,258,138 of NC_087481.1, forward strand.
TACTGATTCTTTAATTCTAAACTAGAAATATCAAGATCTATTTCCTGAAATTAATCTGCTTTTGACAGATTTAGGACTAGTTGTTTTCCTGACTTTGCGTTCTGGGGCCAAATCATTAACGCTTTCAGGCTTAAGATGAGGAGATTTTGTGGGTTTGTTGGTGTTTTGTTTTCTTTCTTTTTGTTTTTATTTTGCTTGTTTTTAAACTCGTTAAAGTAATTATTAAGTAATCTACACACGAAACTAGAATTTCAATAAGAATTCATGTGCTACTTTATAATCACCTATCAACATTACATCTTAATACCTCAAACAAGATCAATACACGCTTTGTTAAACTACCATTTGAAACAGAAAAGCAACATTTTCAGTTTCAGATGGAAAACTGCAGTGGTGGGAATCAAATGACTTGTCCAGGACTGCAGAGAAAAATCTGTGGTGCAAGCAGGAAAGCCCTGACTCCTACTCTAGTGCCTTCACAGCAGAATCCTAATTCCTTCCAAGTAAAAAGGAAAAGAAATGTCCAGGCCCATGTATGTGAACACAAATGTACTCGTGCAGTGGGTGCAAAGTTGGAAACTTTGCTGATATTTTCATAACCAAAAGCATGATGTGACATATCACATCAGAGATGCTCTCTAGTCAGATCTAGTGACAGTAACAAATCTCAATCATTTCAGTGGTATGCTTTGAAATAATTACACATGGATACCAAAATAATTCCAAAAAAAGGCCAAAGTTTCTCTATTAGTAAAGCACATTTAATATTATGCAAATCCTACCACTCCTGTCTTTCTTTACAGCACATACCTTTCTCAAAAGCAGGGAAGGCAGGGACTAGGGCCAGGTCAGGATGCATGTGCTCCAAATATGTTCCTCTAGCTAGAACATAAAAGCTTCTTATGACTAGATTACATAACGCTTCATCATAAATCCTCATAAACACTTCAGTCACCTTTTCTTCAAATGGGTTTATGCCACTGGCTTGACAATTACTGCTTCTGCTCTTTTGCACAATATGAACACACCACAAGGTCAAAGCTGTCTCCTGAATAACTACATAAATTACTTTCTACGTGCCAAAGGTGGTTATCTGAGTGATCTCAAAATTTATAAAGAACACCAAAAAACCCTCTTAGGACACTTAGGAGTACAGATCTCACCAGACTGTACACATATTTCCATCCCAGAACTTCATTTTGCTACTAACTTCGTTCCAAAGAGAAGTGAGGAGAATTCATGCTGGATGTGACCTCAGTAGGCCGTGGAGCGTTTGTTTCTGCTGAGAGCAGGATCAGCTGTGAGGAGCTCAGCAGCCCCAAGGTGCCAAATCCTCCTCTCACTTTCACAGTTACCATGAACAGACAAAACATGGAAACCTTGCAGGTGAGCCTGATTCCTTTTCTACCATCAGCACCGCATCTTTTTTGCAGACATCTGCAAACATACATCATGGACCTTTCAGTTTAAACCTTTAATAAAGTTTAAACTGATGGGACAAAAGGATTTTAAAGTTAGTTTCTTCTGACTTTCAGTGTTACACGCTTGTTCACCTTTGATAGTAGATTATATGTATTTTTTTATTCTGCAGCAGAAATGCAAATAGACAGTGAAGTATAGACAAAGTTGCAACTATTGATATGCTAGTAACATTACAAACAAATCCTGACATTTCCAAAAGGGTGGTTCTCAGTGTGGATACTGTAAACATATTGGAAAAAACCATCATTATTGCAAAGTAATTTAAAATATTATTATAAACCTCTAAGTGCATTTTGATAAACACTGATTCCTTTTAGATTAATGGTGCATTTGTATAATATCTGGAATTCATGAATCATATATAATAATGGGAAAGGATTATTTGACTTCTCTGATATGTGTTTCTGTTTAGTCAAGAAATGATTCAGATGTTAAATGAAAAGTGACTGCTCTGTCTACAGTCCCATGCTCTTTTACAGACTCCATCAACAGCTAATTCTTCTGAAATTCCTAAAACACTTCTAAGACAGTTTTGTATTGCTGGTAGATGCTGGAGCTCTATTTTCCACATGGAATAATCCTTCATTTGATAGCATTTTTTCTTTTTCAACCCATTTTGAATGGAGGTAAGAAGCATGCTTTCTATACAGCACCATGGTCAGAAAGACAACCCTACTTTTCATGTTTAAAATTATCTGTGAAACTGTCATGTAGCTTTGTTACCTGCCCTGGTATAGTCCCCTAGGAGAATACCTTAATATAGCTTAAGCAGACTGGGAGGATTAGCTAAGTCTGACCTCCAAGGACCAGTTAATTGTTGCAAAAAGTAAAATTATATTTTAGCCTCCCCAGGAAAGACCAGCACCACCTGCAGTGACTCTTGTTTAAGATACCAAACATCTCATGCTGGGCTTCCCTACATCAGACTGGTAACTTAAATCTGAAATTGTTCAAGTTAACTACAAATTTTTTTAACATTTACCAAGGAAAATACTTTGTCAAAGTGATCAAGTCAAACTTTACACGCTTTAAAAGATAATTCTGTATTGAAAGTTACTGACTGATAACTACTGAGAAGCACTGTTTTAATGTGATAGCATAACACGCTGAAAAATGGTGGCCCTCACTTAGGAAAAAATTTTGAAGTAACTTAAAAAAAAAAGTTGAGGTTAAGTAAGTTTAAATAAATGTTTGAAGGTAAAGAGCTCTCATCCTCTTCCTACATTGGAGGAAAATTATTATCATATTATTTTTACTCAAACTGAACAAAAATAACATTGTGAATTCCAAATCACAAGAACATGGCATTACGTTTTTGAAATAAAAACAGCTTCTCATTTCAGTGTGGAATTGTTTCTGCTGGCTAAGCAGTTGGTGTTGGAGAGCAGGCACAGCTCTTACCTTTTAATTCACCACTATTCATACCTAAAAGGTGATGCATGACATCCATAGCACTGACAGGATTTGAACTATGGGAAACTTTAGCCAGTTATGTTGACATTAATCACCTAAATCTGGCTTTGAACATTCCTTAAAAGAGCACAGAAGGAGTGGAATGAGGGCTGGAATGGGTCTGACCTAAACAGAGGCCACTGGCAGGGAGGGTGTTTGTCACTGTCACGGTTGTGTGATGTGTCGTGCTTCCTGTGATTTCCTCTGGAGCAGTTGTTTCCATCTCTGGAAAAAGATGCCCCACACACCAAGAATCTCATAGCTCTGTAAAACACCAAGTAGGGCTTCTCATTGCAACTCCTGTGCAAAGCAGCTCTGAATTTTATTTACATGCATTACGGCCTGCAGGCGCCACAGGACTCCAAGACAGTAATAAGATACACACAGAGGATACAGCAAAGTCCATATTCTGTTTATAATCCAACTTAAAAGGATTTAAAGTGAGATGAAGAATCAGAATCAGTTGACACTTTTTTAATACATGGATGACATGGTTACCTCTAAAGAGTGGTATGATTTGAATTATACAAACTCAAATCTCTACTCATATAAGGAGATTTGAATATTATCTTAAGGAAAAAAAAAAACCCAAATGAACAAACAAATTCCCAGACTTTATGCAGATGAAACAAATTTCATGCATTATAATAACTTCGTATTCTATGTACCAATCATCTGGTCTATGGGACTAATGCACAGAGAATTATACAGGCAAGTGAAACACAGCACACAGCTAAATGCTAAGAGTAAACTAGCAAAAAAATCAGTATTTTAATTGCAAAAATAGTTATCTATTCACTGCACAGAAAAGCTGCTATTTGTCCACTGAGTGTATTTTACCTCATAGTTCCTAAGACAGAAGAGAATCACAGAAATTACTGCATTTGCTCACAATCATACTTCTAATTTGGCATACAAGCAGCTGAAATGTATCTAAAATTTATTCAATCTGTTTAAACTGCAGGGAAAATCATTCCATCATGCTAAGAACTAACAAGCTGCAAGGGAAAAAGATGCACAGTAATGACAGAAAGTGACCATATTACTCTTTGTGATAACGCTTTGTGCTGAGTGTTCATTTGATTGGACTAAAGCCAAATTGGAAGGCATCTTTATATATAAATTTTATACTTCCCAGAACATCTTCAGATAGCTTTATATTGATTTAAAGCAGAACAATTTTAATTTTAGCATGCTGAATTTAAAAATTCTGAAAACACTTTTGGTTTCAGAACTGTGTTCCTATCTTGCCTTTAATTTATCTTCCAGGTACAAAACACAACTGAAGCTCGAATGAATTAGGCACCAATTCCCTAATTATGAATGTTCAAAACGGACAATTTTGGATATACTTGCACACTTATCCTGCTGTTGGACAACAGGGATTCTGTATTTCCATTTTGTTAGACCTAAGACTGCCTCTTAGAACCACAAAATCATTCAAGTTGGAAAAGACTTCTAAGATTGTTGAGCCCAAAACTTCCAAGTCCACCACTAACCCATGCCCCTAAGTGACACACTTACAGGTCTTTTCAATACCTCCAGGGATGTTGTGTGCCAAAATTACATCTGAACATAAATAACTTGTGAATAACACCATCATGTCGACTTAAAGGCTGTAAATGATATTATTTGGAACAGGAGAATATTTCCCACTGCGGGGCCCCTGTCAAGAGAGATCAGCACGGCAGGCAAAGAAGGAACCACTGCTTAGTCATTAGGGAGACTAATGGGGTAGGTGTAATCTGATAAATGTACAAACATATCAGATTATGTACAACATAATCTGATAAATGTACAAACAATTGCTGCATTCAGATATGCATAAACTACAGTGCATGATGCAAGCTGAAGAAAACATGCTTAGAAATTAAACATACATTTTGTTGAGAAGAATCTGAAGGCATATTAGAGAGAATATGATGATAGAAAAAGGAAAATTACTGAGAGCTAAATAACCTACTGATTACTGTACTTTTAACCATATTCAGCTTGATTTAAGGACAGGTTTGGTTGCATGATGCTTAGATTCATGGTGTGAGAGCTGGAATAACCTGATTTTACCTTATGAATATTTGGCTCAGTAAAATATTCATTTTGCTGGTTAGCTGGATTTTTAACAATCTCATCTGGCACAGCCAAGAGATGAATTTGAAGGGAATGACTGGTACCAGCCAGCCCAGCTTCAGGCTCTCTCACATGGTTCTGTTCTGTGTATGCTGCTGGAGATGCACTGGTTTGTTTGGGTTTACTCTCAACTCCGACTACACAGCCAGGCAGACTGAGGCTTTGTGCTTTCCAAGGTGTGAAAATTGCTCCCAAACTTTTTGGGGCATATGTTATTTTCTTCGGGAAAACATAAAAGTAAGGAAACCACAAATGTTTGCTTACTCAATGTAAAGCTCCACCCTTGTCTGCAGAATTAGGTTCCCATATGTTTTCCTTTCTGAAGTATTTTTTATGGCAATAATTCCAAAACCAAAATAAGAGTTAAAGTTAAAAATGTTGTCACTATCCAAACGAATATGAAATTTCATAAATATTATGGCTTGTGCTATAGCACTTCAAAGATTCTTTAAACAGATGGGCTAGTGAGACTGCCATTCATGTTTTAGCAGTCAAGAGGCATGTTTTAACTGCTGGTTGAAACACAATATAAGGCACATTCCACATGTAGCATCAGAAAAAAAGAAAAGGCTTGCTTGCTAAAAATCACAAATAATAATAAAAAAAAGCTAAGTGGATAACATAATATTTTATATAACTGTAATTTCTTGATAAGAGAGCAGTGGTCCAAGAAAAAATTACTGCTATATTATAAAAGATCAAAGAAGCAAAAAAGTAAAAGAATCCTGTTTCTCTGAATAAAGTATCACAGTATTTTTTAAATAACTATCTGGATGAAAAGCTCAAAGTTTTGTAAACTCCTCTACGCCAGAAAAGCACAATAACATCCCTAGAAACCAGCTAGAGGAAAAACATTTTCTTCAAGTGACAGCAGTCTAATGGAGATAAAGAATGAGGATAAGAATTTTAATCTATAATTTTAATGAAGATAAAGGTGACAGATAAAGGAAGAGGAGAAGGAGGATTCTGTTCTCTATCTTTCCCTATGATTTGAGATAGGCTCTTACTGGAAGGACATTTGTTAACCTGAATGGTCACACTCCAGAACTTCCCTGTATAACAAATTCCCAAAAGTAATCTGCTTTATATCATCATCTTTTATGTGTTAAAAATTAATAATTTAAAAATAATCTATAGGTCACTTTGATTTTCTAGTGAAGATTTCTGTTCATTTATAAGCTCCACAATGATGAAACACAAAGGTAACAAAATATGGGCAAAAACATTAACTGTAGCCTTATGATACAGAATTCAGTTTCAACTCTCAAATCTAAAGGAATCATTTTGCGTAGGGCACAGAAGTATCCTAGTACAGGTTATGGAAGGGAACAGAGAAGGCAGAGCTGCCTCTGAGAAGGAAAAACTACTGTTGGGAGCTATTTTCTGCATTTAGAAAAACCAAACATAATGTCAGTTCTTCCATTCCCAGCAGGTGAAACAGAGAAAGCCGAGCTCCCGTGTTGTTCCTTGAAGCCCTGTAAGAGATAAGCCTTACACTCCACCTATCTGCACAAGGATGTAAACTGAGTTTAGATAACATCTCCCCCAAGACTTGGTAATCATTCCTGCTTGGGTCCATTATCGGAGCAGGAAAACACATCTCTTCAGTCTCAACAATGAACAATAGCTTAAAGCCAGATTCTAATCTTACAGGCTGGCATTCACAAGTGTTAACAGATGATTCCAGGACACAAGTATAATCATCGGCTATGCAACTCACTTTTTTGTTGAGTCGAACCAAGCTGAGGTGAATACATCTCTCCCAGCTGCACTGGAAACGCTGTTAGGAACTTGGAGCACTTGGATTCCTTTGCCTTCCCCTTTCCAGATCTGATCCTTATTCTGTAAGAGAGTGATGAAAGGAAAAGTAGAGAATTTGTATCGCTATTAGAAAGTGATCTCTGCTCAACTTAGTTAATTAAAGACAGTCAAGACCAATTATTTTACAAACAAAACTAATGCATAGAAAATACAAGTGACTTGTTGGTGTGTCAGGCATGAGAGGCCACTCAGTGTTACTCACCATCCCTTATTTAAGTTACTTCCCTTATTAGTAGACTACTATTTAATTCTTTGTAAGTTCTATTGCTCGCTTTTATATGCTTTGAGTAAACTAATTTTTTGCAATTTTAGGCAGATATGCAAAAGCAGTACTTGAACTCCAATACAGCAATGAGGCATTGGATATCCTGTCATTTATTCTCAGACCTGCTGCTCATACTGTGCTGTGCTGCCCATATGAACAGCATCAAATGAGGGTGTGAGAGAAAAATCTGTGAAAATAGCTGTGAAACACATGGATCAGAAGTAGGTTTAGGCTTATTTTTTCGTTTTTAACCACACTTCTTTTGTCACAGACTCAGACACAGGGATTTTTTGCCCTTCTCCCCAAGCCCAATAAGCTGAGATCTCTACAGGAATCATTAAAGTGCAGCTGTTATTTTCCCACTAATGGCTGTGCTGGACTATATCAGAAGGAGAAAAACTCCATGAAACACCCTTTGAGGAAGAAACTTAAAAATAGAAATTCTAAGTTCCAACTATTATGAGTGACAGAGAGCAGAGCTGAGTGATGCAGGCAGAGGGGATAGCAGCAGCCATAACTCTAACTTTGCTGCCATTAATGTTTATGTTGTGTATGAAGTGGTTTACCAACATGCTGATGGACTGGCATAATGTGCAAGCACATGATTTATTCCTTCATGCAGCAGCTATGGGAGAACACAACCACAAATGGATGTTTCAGTACAGACAGTTTCAAAATAGAGAGATTTATCTTGACAAGTAGAGAACTGCAATAAAAGATGTATTATTTGGTAGAATAATTGGTGAATGCATTATCCTGTCAACATTTAACTGTTATAATCAACTTAAATAATCAAAGCTGCCCTAGAGTTTTTTATTGTTTTACATTAATTTCAGAATAATTTATAATTTTACTTACATTTGCATCAATGTAAATGGAACTAATAAGTTAAACCTCTAAGTTATGTGAAACAAGAAGCATAACACACTTCAACACTGACATGCCTACTCTGCAGGCCATGCATTCTCATACAGGCTGCACTCCAAACCAGCAGAGGACACCAAAATGCTTGGGCTTGCTACCTGTGCTGTTTAGGCTATCCATGCTCACAATGACCCTGTGATAATGACTTTGCTAATTAGGGAGTGCTGGTAGTTATCTTTGGTCCCTCTCTCACCTGAAGTCACTCTGGAAGGTGGCTTGCTGTGACTGGCTCACTCACCCCTTTGCAGACGTGCCATTAATGTGACCTATCCATCTCTGTATGCTTCATTAGTCTGTTTGTTCCACTCAGGCATAAACTGCTGATTTTTGGATTAGCTGCTTTTGTCTGTTAATCTGCCCTCGACTCACAGACTGAAATGTTTTAGCAGTGGAATTCTGAAGCATTTCAACAGTTGTTCCTGAACCACTTGGTGAGTGCCTTTAGAAAAACCTGCAAGCTTTGCCAAGACCTGGGGGTATTTGTAGACTCTCTGTATGTGCACCAAGTAGTACACAATATGTATAAATGCAATGCTTAGATAGAGGCAAATTCAGACTAATGTGGTGTGCTCAGGTAATTATGTAGATCTCAAATTGAAAGCAATAGCATGCATGACTCTCTATAGAACTGAGAAAATCTCTGGCTGAAGATATCAGAAAACCCCACACCAAGTCCATGATGTGTTGGTACAAGCTCTTACACTGTTTTCAGCAGCAGATTCTGGCTTGTAGGGGATTCTACCTTGCTTATCCTTTAACTAGTTGGGCCATACAACAGCCTTGAAGAAATTAAGAAAATAAGGTTTAGCTACAACTTCATTGCAGAAAGATGGGGAAATGAGCATGTAGAATGGTGAAGACAAGAGGGTGCTACCTACACTATGATTTTGATGCCAGTCAAGGCAATGACATCTATATCATTGTTGAGAAGAGAGAGAAAACAAGAATCCATGTAAGCTTTGAGGCTCCCTGGGGGCAGGTACATTCAGCTGAATATTTAATGTGTGTTCAGCACAGCTACCAGGACAGCAGTGTGTGGCTCAACAAATGCAGGCACAGTGTGGCATGTCCTCAATGACAGATCAGGCAAATTAAGAAAAACACCAAGGGTTTGACTGGATACCATCAATAGTTTGATTCATTCTGTGTTTTCCGTCAGAATGTCCAAGTGGGAGAGAAAAATATGCATTTAAATATATTGCTGATGGTTTAATTGCTGAAACTTGCTACTCCATCCCTACTCAGTTGTAATAATGATCAGGGCATGGAGCATTACTTGAAGAATTAATGGCCACCTGAGGTTAACAGCCCACAGCTAAACCTTGAGCCTTCAGCTTTCTCAGCTATTCATTAATCCCCAGGAATTGTCCTGTGACTCCATCATTACTTCTAATTTAAAAAGTGTATTTTCTCCTTTTAATTTTCTTTTCACAAAATGAAAGTACTCAATTAGACTTTGTCATTAAATCACATCTGCATTGATTACCTAGGAAAAATAATGAGAACAAAATTAAATTTGCCTATTTAATCATTGAATCCTGATTAAATATTTGTTATAAACATTTCATTGCAATTAAGGCTATATAAAAATGCATATTAGGCAAAGAATGGTATACAATTCAAAGATGTAACATGTCCAGACTCACTGCTTCTGTTTACTTCCTCTATTCCTTACTGAACAATGCACTACATTTGTGAGAAACTTCACAAATTCTTTTCAGCATCACAAGACTATTAATACATAACAGTAGCTAGGAAACTGCACAAATGTTCCACTGATCTGATAGTGAAATCAATTTAAATCACAGTGATGAAGATATTCCTAAAAGAACCACATGATCACATAATTACTTTCATTTGCATAGACTAAATAAAGAATGAAAGAACACACCCAGGTAAGATTTCAGACAGTGATGCAAATTCTCCAAATTTCTCTCTAGCAGTTGGTGGTCATCAGCAAAACCCCATTTTTGTCTGCGAGTCTGGTGGGATTCCATAGGATTCCAAATGCATCTAGAGATGCATGGTGCTGTGATTAAATGAGTCTCTAGCTCAGTCCCTTTGCAGGCACAGAGAGGACACTGTACCTTACAGCACCATGTGCTGAAAGACCACGTTCTGAATTAAAGCGAAATCAGCCTACTGGTTTTATACTGAAATTCAGCAGGAAGTCCAAAGCTCACAGGGATATTTATCAGCTTAGCACCTGACACACAGCACATTAACAGAGGAAAAACCTTCTTAAAAATTCTGAATAATCACAGGATATGAGCACTGTTGTGCTTGTGCTACCACACCCAGGTGGAGAAGCCAGCTCAGAGCTGGAGAACTGAGCGTGCCAACCAGACTGGCACCCACAGACAAAGGGCTTTAGGTCAGTGTCTGATGTAGGTCATGTATAACCTGGTTTTGTCTAGAGTGTTTAATTTCTCTCTCCACTATATACCAAATATTCCATGTCCCCTTCACTCCCAGTCACAGCATTCCCAGTTTCCTCCGAGTCCCTCCATTTCTCCTGCTGGATTAAGTGAACAGGTCTGTGCATTGAATGTGAAGTGAAGAAGATCTTGATAACATTCCTCCCCACCATATAGGAAATGATTTCTACTAGTTTGGTTTTTTGGTACACAAATAGTAATAGAAAATAATATACAAATATATTTGAGAACATAACTGAAAATAACAATAAAAGTTTAGATTTTTTTCCTCCCTGTCTCATTTCAGTTTCTCTAATATGAAAGCAGATGGAGCAGCACAAAACCAACATCTAATCCTAAAATATACCTAAAAATATTCAGGTTTTCTGAATGTTTTATTGCTCCTTCCAAGTCGTCTTCCAAAATCTCCCTGCTTGCTTTTAGAGTGTCTATATTTAGACTGTAGAAACCACACCAAAGGCCTCATCTTTTTAGCACTTTTTACTTAATAATATGAATTATTTCAGTAAGAAGGCTGACATATTTGGTCACTTCCATGTTTGTGCTATTAAATTAAGTATCTCAGAATAATTTTAGCAGGAACATTCTTAATGAAATTGCATGCATTCTTCGTGCTGTCAATGAATTGATCACAAGAAGTATTTCAGCCATGAGACACTGGATGGTGTTCGTGAAGTAACAGGGAGGTTATCTGGAGATATAACCAGCTTGCAGCTGCCAGATGGTGTTGAACAGAATCACCTGCTATGCAGAGCTGCTGAATTTTTACCAGGTAAGTGCCCCATTGCACACAGTGGTTTTGTGTATTCAGATGGCACAGGGGAATGATAGATGCATATTTGAGCCCATAAAAATATATATTGAATAATCAGCAAGTTCTTTGTGTTGTTTTTCAGACACAAAATTATAAATTATACATGTAGAAACATCTTTCTGTCAAAAAAATCCCCATCCAATAAAAGCAAAAAAATCCTGCTGAAAAAAACTCTAACAAAAAAACCTTTACATAGCCCAACATGAGACAGGCTACTGCAATGCCTGCATTTATTTATGAATAATAATAATAAAAGACATCAACATTTGCAGCTCTTAAATAAATATAACATTTTTTAGATTGAATTATTGATTCCAGTTTCATTTTACAGAACTGCAAACCTATTAAGGATATAAATGAAAAAAACTCACTAATCAAGACTTTGGGTTTGTTCATTTTTCCAAAAAAAAAAAAAAAAAAAGGAATGGCTACCATAATTAAAATTACGGGATTCATTTTTAGATGCAGTAGGCAGAGTGAAGTGAACCAAGGCAAAACAAAAATCCAAACCTCCAAATCTTACTCCTGAAGAGAGAACGGGGGAAACTTTCATGGGCACATATGGTCTCATCTGAAAGAGCACTTCCCACACTAACTTCCCACTAGTACTTTATGAAACATTGGTTCAAAACTGATTCAAAAGAAGGATGACCTGGTGAGTCACCAGCATCATTTAAGGAAACCTAAGAAATACCTCCAAGACCTCGTGCCCTACTGTTTGATCTCATCCCATTTGTAAGACCACAGTCCAGATTGCATGTATTTATTCAAATACATGAGTAGATTAAAAAAAATATATTCGGTCTGGAAAGAACTCTTTCCACACTTATTATGGAAGCAGCTGAGAACTCTTTATTCTCCAGTCTTTGCAAGTAAAACCACAGTAATTTCTAGGTTTATCACTGCCACCTTCTGAAACACTGAAATGCTATGGTTTCATTATAATTACCAAAGCCTAGTTACACATTACTAACACAGCAAGTGTTTACTCTAAATAGAGTTCCTCTGTGTTAAAACCAAATTTATCAACCTGTGCATGTTTTTAGCTTTTACCACAGAGCAGGGTTAGAGGGAAGGTCTTGCAATTTAGCATGATCAGCCATTTGTGAAGGGTGCATATTTCTTAAACTTCACCATTAATCATTATTCTGTAAATAGATGAGGACCTATGCGTGTTTAAAATGAAATTTACACATTAAACCACTCAAGATGATCTTTAATTTCTTTAATAAATTAATTCAGTGCTAATGAAGGGTGAAAGACTGACTGAATCAGTCATTAATTTAACCTTTCCCTCTTGAGAAGATCAGTGAGCTACCACTTCTCACAAGGGTATGTCAGGGGAACAAGTCATTTTATAACAACTCAGTGCAACGCATAAACATGGTAGCATTTAAAATGCATTAGCAACAATTTTACTGAACCACCTTCAGGTTATTAGAATAACTAATTAATTAGCCTTCCTAATGCCATATGGACATCAACCACAAACATTTTAGAGATTCACATTTGAAACTATTTTAACAACTATCATTTTTTAAATGACTATAAGTAAATTATGCTTTTCAAGAGGGAATTCAAGAGCTCCAAGCAGCCTTAACCTATGTAAATAAAGCAATATGTATACCAGTTCCTTGTAGAAGACTTTGGAAAAAAGAAGGAAAAAAAAAAACCAAACAGAAACCTCAGGGTACCATAATAATAAATATAATACCAGCCTAACCAAAAAGAAAGAAAACAAACAGTAGTAGGACAGTAAGCCCAGTTGGAGAAACCTTCACTTACATTATAAATTCAGTCAATTCCAGTCCACGCTTGCCTTCTTTTTTTTATAATTTTCTTCTCTTATAGACTTTGATTTCTACTAGCAACCTGTAAAAAGCCATTCTAGAGAACACACAGAATACTTCAAACATTTGGCTGTATTTTCTAGGACAGACTGGATTACCAAATTCTTGGGAGTTACAAGGCACTGAAGACTGGTTTTTTGTCTTCTATGACAATTTTCCAGAGCACACTGGAAGGCAACTTTATTGCACACTCTACTCGAAACTGAGTTCCCAGTATCACAGTGCTGGCAGCAAAAGCAATATTTGTACAGATAATTCAGTGTATGTAACTACAAGAAGGTAAAAAGTCCTTAAAACTCAATACCATCTGAGGCTAAAGCAAAAGCAACGTGAACTAAACCAAGGAACCAAGTGATAGTCATAATCCTCCTGCTGAACAGCATTTCTGTGCAGGCAATGGCCTACACATTTGCTTAAATTCAATTTTGGCACAGGAAACATCTAAAATACATTCTTTTCAAAGAAGCTCTATGCTTTTGCTTTTCAACATTGAAAGATAGGTTTGGTTTGATTTGATGTCTGATTATATTTTTTTCCTCGACTACTCTTTTGCCTTCAGGTGAGAAATATAAAGGCAAACATCTATTTAAAAAGCTGCACAGGAGACAACAGCATATGCTGTGCACCAGCAAGTACCAAACGCTACTCCATAACCACTGGAAATAAATTTCAGTCATGTTCTTTACATAAAACATCTTGGTATTGTATAATAGTAATATTACATCAAATCAGGGACAGAAAGGTATCTAAAGATACATAAAGAAATGAATTTCAGTTGTTAAAATAAGCTCTGAAAATCTCATTTTCCTAATATTGGCCCCAAAAGAAGACGACTAGAAAGAATAGCCCCCCAACTCACTTATATGAAGGAGCCAAAAGTTTATTGGACATTTTTAACAGAAATCTAAATGCACTCAGATTTATGTAGAGAAGTCATGAGCCAGTTGCAGTTTGTTTTAAATTGAGATACATCTGCACTATATAGCTAAGATCAAACAGCCCCTCGGATGTGCAAATATGAGATATTACAGCCATTTAGTCAGAATGACTTTCTCATTCCAGGAGAGCCAGGAAAGAAATATAAAGGGATCAATAATGAAAAAAGGCAGATTCTGTAAGAATGTCTAGGTTAAGATTATGTTAACACCAGATTAATTATTTTGTAGTTCCTCTTATTAAGAACTGAAATTTAATGCCAATTTTAATATGCTTCAATGGAAAACTAGAGATTAGCAGCTGAAAAAAACAATTTTGAAACAATAAATTAGGTTCCTCAGTCTTCTACTGTATACAAAAAACCCCAAATACATGTTAATTTTAAGCTGTCTGGTTAAACTGCTAATAAACTTATGCTCACTTGTGTACATCATTTATTATATACACGCATTATTTCAGAATCATATAAAATCTGCTATTGGTGTAATATAAGATAAAGTACTTCACTGTAAGTTACTGCCAAAGACCTCATTATTTCAATCCATAGATGGGTTCTGGATCTCTGTACTTTCCTTAGTGGCTTCATGACCATCAGGGCAAAGGGGTGTTTGTCTTTTTATAAGCGGGAAAAATTAACCCTATTAATCTCAATACTTTAAGATCAGCAATTGTTCAAGAGCTTCGCTTCTAGGACTTAAGTGAAGAAAAAGCAATCTCAGTTTACTTCCTGCTGGAGTGCACATAAACAACATTTATCACAATAAGCACTATCTTGCCCGCATACTTGGCTGGCTATCTCAGCTCATCTCCTTTAGACTCTCAGTGAAAAATCCTTTCATACTCTGATTTCATTGAAATAAGATTTATTTTCCTCTCAGTTTTCCTTACTCATTTTTTCTAACATATTTACATGTCTTGCTTGCTTTTTCTCTGGTGTGTTTTGGGATATTTTTGTGTAAGACTCAATTGCACCAGTCCAGCATGTTAAGGGAGGAAAAGGGAAATGAAATGTATGCAAGCAACTACAGATGAATAAAACTGAGGGTTATTGGTGTTACCTGGTTCTGCCCTGACTGATAAATTTCAGTTCCACACAAAATTTGATTGCTGATGGGAGACCTGGCTTAGCATTATGTGAGAGGCTTATGGGGCCCTGGTGACTTTGCACAGCTTTAGGGGAAGTTAATGGAAATTGCTGGGTATTCAGCACTATGGGAGGAAAAGCAACAATTTGCAGGCTGCCTAAATATAGATTTAGGAGTCTGACATCCTGAAACCAAGACAGAGGCCAACTGTGGTCATTTTTTACTAGTGTGTCTTTCCATGGTGTTCAGTACTACATATACTGGGAAAAAAAAAATCTGTTTTCTTCCTTTCATTTCCCTCTTTTACAACATGTTTTTTTCATAAGAGCTGCAAGCAGGATTATTAATATTCAAAACTGGTTCACTGAGCACTGTGTGAAAGCTTCCTCCAAGAGCATTGTAACTCGTTGTTTAGTAACCTCAGCTCTCATGAAAACTGAGATGTCTGTGGTTGCAGATGACATGTCTGCAGTTCTGTCTTCCCACATAACTTCCAAACTACACGCAGGTGCAAAGTGAATGTGGTGAGTTTTCAGTGCAATTCAGATAAATCATTATACAGCCACAAGTCCCAGTCCTCCCAGGCTTACCCTGAGGTGACTTAACTTTCCACTACAGCCAGGATTGATTTTCTGGAAAAACAATGCACAGAAACCAGCAATCCTGTTGCTCTGATTGGTATAAAATTTATATGTTACCTTTTTTTTTTAATTATACCTTGGAATTAAGTTTTTCCAAAAGTAAACCAGGACTCAGGATTTTATTCTACTTCTGGCATAATATACCAAGAAAGTTTAGTACAATGAGACATCCATCTCTGTTTTGTCTTCTAGGCAATCTGAATTTCCAGTGGATTGCAGAATACCTCTCTGAAACACTTGTGTGGTGCTGTGCATCACACCCACCACAGGGCACACCACAGCAGAGTGGGTGTGCAGGAAGGGATTCTCTTGCCTCACTCAGCCTGAGCCTGCTATGGGTTTGCAGAGTTCCTAAGGTACGTTTTCTAATAGTTCCTTTAACATTACATTTTGAGGAATAAACACACAAATTATCAGGCAATCATAGTTGCAATACAAAAACATTGGAAAAAGTTTAAAGAATACAGTCATACTGTAAAGATGAATGTCCCATTCAGTAATAGACACAGCAGCAGTGGTCATTAAGGAGTTCCTGGGAGCAGCCACCGAAATCATGTTTTTGTTGCAAATTGCCTAAGGTGGGTGAGGCACAGTTACTTTGCTATTCAATAACAAATTCTGCTCCACAAACAAGTTCTCTTAGCAAAACCACGTCCTAATCATCTACATAAGCAACCCAGTGGGAGGAGCAGATCAATTCCTCACGCTGCCTCAGATAAAGCCACTTATTGTAGTTGAAGTGTTCCTGACAGGTAAGATGGGGCTACAGCTCATTTTCCTGCTAGTGATCCTTTGTTTGGACACAACACAACCCAGCCCTGAGCACAAACATGCTGCAGCTGGGTTGGTTCATTCCTGAGGATTGGTGGATACAGAATTCGGAATGGAGTGTTACCAATTTCAAGGGGAAATTAATGACAAAAATACTTGGACAGTTTTCCAAAATACTGAAGTCTGTAGGCTCAGAAATAGTTAGGACACTACCTACCACCTACTTGAAGATAACAGCTGTACTGCAGGTATGGAATTGTGTCTCTATTCCAGTGCATTGAGCATCAGCTTCACAGAGTGCTCTGTACCTCACATGAAAAGGAATATTCTGCTTCCCAACAGCAGGCTGCTGCCATTACTGTTACTGTAATCCTCTCTACAATAATGAGAATGAAAAAGGATGTAAAGAATGGAAATAACTTGGCCACACCATCTCATTGTTCCACTCTTGCTTTTGGTACAATTCAGAGTGCAAACACTTTCTTATAAAAACCTTATTGAACTGACTCTGCAGATCACCTGAAAACCATGTCTAGCCCCTGAGAGACTCCAGTCTGGTGCAAGTTAGCACATCACAGTCATAACTTGGAGTATCCTAGTCACCCAAAGGTATTTGTCACCCGATAGGTTTCGTAGGCATGATGTCACAGATAGAATTAACTCTAAAAAGGTCAGGTTTGCTGAAAGAAACAGAAATAAAGTTCTGGTAGGGAAAAAGTGCAATGATCCACATAACAGAGACAATACTGCCAGTAAAAGAAGCCAATATTACAACAGTCATCTAGAGCTCTAGTATGGACAATAGGAGAGTAGACACAGCAAATTATTTGTGTTATCTTGCAGAAGCAGAAAATCTGGACTCAGAATTAGTGAAAATTATTCTACCTTCTCTTTATTATTTTAGCATTTTTCAAGGCATGTGTAATCCTAACATGAAAATAAACAAATGCCAGAAATAGAAATTATGAAGAGATTTACAACGTGGCAGCCAACACATCCCTATCCTAACAACATGGGATAGAGCTAACAGGCCACTTGCTCTGTGGAATTGCTGAAAAATCTGCTATGAGAGCAAACCTTATGGGCTGTATCATTCCAAAACAGAGACAAATCAACTGTGGTGAAGACAGAAGAGTGACCACAACTGATGGCACACAGGAGATCACTGACCACTCTTGGCAGGACAGTCTCATGTCCTACTGACTAACAGTGAAACGGATCACAGAAAATCCAAAAAGCTGCCAAGCCTGGAAAAAATAAGAGCCTTTGGCTTCTCAGCATCATTCTGTGCAAGCAAACACGAGCTAGTAACTGCTATTGATGTGAATGATAGGGCCATGAATGAAAGCTCTTTCCCAAAGCTGGGCCAAGCACTCCTGACACTGGACAATTTCAATTTTCCCCTCACTAAAAGAGGTTGCCCGGTTTATTTGCTAACATTTTTCCCTTTTTTTTTTAGTTATGCCTTCCCCCAGTCACCTTCACAGCAATTTCTGCAACCTTTCCTTACAACCCTGTTTCTTTTAGCTGCAGTTGTTTTCATTCTTTGCCCACTATTTCTGCAAGTGCTTTACTTTGTGATGAATGTAGACTCAGGACAATTTTCCAAATGAGAATTTACAAGGGTTAAACAGCCAGATTATTCAACATTTTACCAATTTACCAATTATAACTCTGTTTATGCATCTCAGAATAATTTTGTTCATCTTTTCCTCATGGCTGACATGTAGTCAGACTTTTGTCTTTCAAAAAATACACCGGAAGTTATACCAAATTTTACATTTGTGCAGTTGAATATTGCTGTCTGTAACTTCATATTTATCAATCACAAAATTGCCTAAATTAAAAAAAAAGAAAATAAGTAAAAACAACAACCTTGGGAATTATTTGTAGTTTTAAAAGTCCTTCCCTGTTGTATGAATTAAGAACATTTTGGATCCTAGTCAAATCTCTGCAGAAATTTCTCAGGATGCTCTTGAAGTCTGATAGAGAGAGTGTGATAGCAATTGTGATTAGTCAGTCTTCCAAACATTCTCATCATAGCAAGGTAACCTAAATATATCCTAACTGATATATTTATGGGTTGCAATTGAAATGTGGCTTTTTGGCTTGGGAAATTTTACTTCATTTTCCATCACACAGGCACCATTCCATGGACTTGACAGCCCTTTTCATCCTTATGTACTCCTCTCTCCAAGCTTTTATATATATTTATTTTGAACTGAGAACAGTAACTCTATAAAGCACACAAGATGTGGTCGTACCATGAATTAGTACAATGGTACAAAACAATGAGATCTATTTTATTCCACATAGGAAATCTGAGAGATGTTGGAAACGTCTAAGACTTCACCACTACTAAGACCTGAGCTGTCTGTGAAAAACTGAGGCTCTCATATCTAATTTTAATTGTAATCTCAGAACCTATCCTTTTATATGCAAATTTCGTGTTCATTTCCCCCCATGTGCGTTGTGTAAAGCACACACCAGCTGAATGATCTCAGAACTGGGAGATTTTTCTCCTGACTTTTATGGTGTCAGCCACCCACAACTGCTCCTGGGCTGGCTCTAGTGGCCCACCACAAAAAATGTAGTGAATAATAAATGTCTAATACAGATGGCTCAAAAACCTTTAGGAGCTCTGGTGCAAATATAACAGACCATGCTCCTCCTTGATCTCATCCATTTCTAGACTCCTCTGAACATAAATCTTTCAGTTCCAAAAGGAGCAAAGTACAAAAGAAATGCATCAAAGAAAAGATAAATGTAAGTTTTCAAATGGAATTAGGAACCTAAACATACAGATTCATAAAAATAGATTTTCCATAGCAGTTGAGGCTGATTTTGATAATTCTGTCATGAGATCATCAAGCCTTTCAAAACCTGATCCTATCAGAGGATACAGTGAAAACATAACATTAACTAAACTTTCCTCTAGTCCTAGCATCATATTCTGAATAATACTTCCTGAGCGTATGACAAGCAGAAACTATTCTGCCTTTAAGGACAACAGATTGTATTTCTGTACGTTGTTTTGCATATTAAGATGAAAAGTAAAAAAATATGGCCAAATTAGGTTGGAAAATCCAGAACATCGTGCAAAAAAACTGTTCATCAGAACTTAGCATCTGTCAGCATGAAAAATCATACACAATTAATTTATTTTTATGAATCTATATCATCCTATAAAACTGCACAGCTTGCCTGCTTCAGCATATTAAGGCCACAGGGAGGTAAAGCGCAGTAGTCATCCTTCACAATCAAAATGTGTTTAACAAGATTGTTAAGGGAATTCTCTTAACATCCCCTTAGTAGCTGCACGGGCAACTGGTCAGCTAGTGAGCCATGGTCATGTTTGCACAGTGCCTGCCCCACTCATCACCATCCTGCCCAACATCTGCACTTAACACTCGACATGCTTCCCCTTTCAGCGCCACAGGAACAGATTCACAATATCAGCCCAGCCCTGGAAACCTCTGTGTTATCTGCTTCCTCTGAGGTGAAAATTAAACCAAACCTGGTGAGTTTTGCCTGGTGAGAAGCAGCATAAAGAATTGGGAGAAAAATAAAATATGATCCTTTAAAATAGTTCAATATTTCAGATGATTAGCTAACACTGCAGAAATGTCTTAAAATATACATAAAAAAAAAACCCAAAACACCAAAACCCATTCCAAAGGACAAAATTCTTACAATAGACAGTATTGTCCTTGGAGCACAACCCACTCTGTAATTTTAAGTCAAGGAAAATTGCAGAATATTAAAAGGAAAGGATATGCTAGGTTGGGCTTTCAACTGATAGCCCTTTCTAGCTTATTCTCATGGTTATCTTGAAAACAATTTCTTTTCCCTTCCCCTGCATGGAATCTGGTATTCCCAAGAAGGAAGTTCAGAAGAGATGATGAAGACTTAAAAGATTAAGGCATTTTGTGTGACTACAATATGAGAGTCAAATTTTAAAAAGATAAATAGAATAGGGGTGCTATGCAAAACAGAAAACAAATTAGACAGCTACCTTACAGAAAAAAAAAAAAAAAAAAGGAGAAAAAAAAAAATTAAAAAAAGAGTGCAGCTGCTGCATGGAGCACTTCCACAGCTGGCAGACCACTTTTAAGCGGTTCTGCAGGTGTGGAGGACAGGTCAGTGCTCGCCTGGCTGGAGCTGTGGCTGCAGTGGAATCAGGGCTCTGTCGGGTCCCTGCTCAGGATGCTGGCAGGCGTTTGCTCATTTGCTGCGGCTGCTGGTGCCACCTACAGCGAGCCGGTGGCAGCTCCACCGCCCTCCTCCCCCTCCCTGTGCAGGGCAGGCGTCTGAGCGAACGGCCCAAAATGCATTAAAAATGCATTTAAAAGAGCAAAGCAGGTCTTTCATGATACAGACAAATTGGCGTCGCAAATGAAAACAAGGCTATTTAGAAAAAGATGCGGGCAGGCAAGCAAGCAGGTAAAAACAGAGGGAAAAAGATCAATGAGTACTCAAAGACTAGCCTAGTAAGCAAAATGCAAGCCAGATCATCTGGCTTTTGCTAACAGATATGCAAATAAAAAGAAAATGATTATTCAGCTTGTAGAGAAAGACAGAGCACAGATGGGTAAGATGAACATGTATTTCTGACTTTGAATTTATTTCGCCATATCTTTTTTTTTTTCTATTTCCAGAACAGTAACACCATGTCTTTTGTTATTGTTACCCCTTTCTGCATGTGTTTGATAGATGGCAAACGGTATTATCAGCAGAAAAATGCAAAATGGAAACTCAGCAGCGAGAGTATCAAACAGATGTGTTTGGCCCTGAAGAGGACACTGAGAAATGTGAGGACTCATAGCTTTGGCACAGACTTATTTATACATTTCTGAGCACGTCTAAGCAGCTCATCACAGAGCAGTGCAGAGTCATAAACTAGAATGTCCACAACAAGTGTTCAGTAAATTCTGGTTCCTGTGTCCAACACAGCAAATCTGTTTTACAGCATCTCTCTGGGCAGAATTAATGAGTTAAGCCCTGCCAGTGTTATGGGACTCAGTCAGTGGCAGTTTAAAGCCATTCAAGCTGCTCTCAGAGCTAAGGTGAAGTCCTGTCTGCATCAGTACCTCAGATCTGTTCATGCTGCTCTTCCCACACCCTAAGAAAGATAATGTTTCTTCCTTCACCTCATTACTTATCTTTTCTATTCAGTCTGCTTAATCTGGCACAAATGTTACCTTTTTGGAAGGCTGTCTTGTCCAGGACCTATGTGGCAGTGACATGACTGCAGCTGGGCTCAGCTGAGGCTTTTAAATTGTAGTTTTTAAAAAAGGCAACAGAAAGCAAATTATGTACATATTTTAAAGGTGGGTGGAGGTGGCTCCCTTTGCTTAGATTTGCTAGCAAGATGCCCTCATTTAAAGTTATCATTTGCACATATCTATAACACAGAAGGTAGTAAAAGTTGGAGTTTGTGGCATCACAGATGATTCGTTTGGAAAGTGAGGATGTAAATTTCATCATGGGAGTATGATCCTAACACTGGCCATTGTTTGGTGTTTGTGACACTTATAGGCAAGTTCCATTGCTTCTCTCTAAATATCCTGATTTTATTTTCAGTAAATGCTGTGGAGTTGATGAATAACAAGGATTCAGGAAAAAACGTTAGCAGCTGTACTTCAGAGAATCATGGACTCATAGAAAAGTTAACTTTGGCAAGGACTTCTATGGAAATGACCTGCAGACATTTTGCTTAATGAAAAATCCCTGATGAAGGTAAGTTAATCGGATATTGGTGAAGGAGAAGTGAGAACTGAACCTACTCTTCATTTTGCTAGTCACGCACCAGAGGCTCCAGCCAAAACCTACCTCCCATGGTTTGGAAACCCAAAAGAAGACAAGGTCCCAACTTCCTGTTTTATAAAGCTTTGTACATGAGCCTTTTCCATCACACAAATCATTTTGATTTCAGCCCATCTGAGCTTTCTGTACAGCTTTCCTCCCATGCTAATTCTTATATTTCTTATATTTTCCTGAGACTTTTTATTATCTTCAAATATTTTCTCTACATTTTGTCAGAATAGCTGCCCACACTTGGAATGCCTTCATTGTCTTCATCTGCCAATAATTCTTTCCCTGTACCAAGCCAATAGAGCCAGGACTCTTCTTCCCTTCAGTGCTTCTTAAATTATCCTAACAGACTCTTAGCATTTTCCAAATACTTCTCCTGGGCCTCAGCCTTTATCTTGCCTAACACAGATCCTAATTGTCTTGAGGCATGGAACATGTTTTACCTACCTAAAAGCCCTCTAAGTTTACAGCTCATGTAAATGCTTGCTCATAATAACAGCTGTGATATACACTATGTAATTCAAAGATTCATTGAAGGTCAGCTGGCCAAACAAATCACAGGTCATGAGATAACAATCACTAATCACCAACTGCACCTTTTGGCCTGTGCAAAACAGAAAGATTCACTTACGTGGGACTTGAAGAAACAGATAGATTTCAATGGGAGGGAAAAAAAAGCCCAGCCAAGTTAGAATAAGGCTCAAATGAGGGGAGGCAAAATTTATACTAATATCTTAGGATTCTAAAAAATTCTGAGCCTAGGGCTAGTACCAATTAAACTACAGCATTGCATTCAAGTACAGTAGTTGTCTTTCAAATTTTGTGTTACTTAATGTTGCCTACCAGAAAATGGCATTTCCCAAGGTGATCCAGAATTATTTAAGGCTACAACATTTATATTTGTGAGTGTTTGACCCTTACTTGTGATGTTCCACTTAAGCGTCTCTATGATTTCAAAGATAAAAACAGTTCCTTAAAACATGTACCTCAGGTTTGAGTTACATCAGTGTGGAGGATGGGAAGGAGCAGACATACTAACACTTCAGAAGTATTTTAGGATTCTCACTAAAACCCACTGAACTATCATAAGAGAAAATCTAGGAAGTTTCTTGCAGAGACTTTTATCTGTGTGTTGCAGTATGGTCTCATCCCTTAGATAAAATTGCCACCATTATTCATACGATATTTGCTAAATTAGGTGTGCATTTCTGTAAGCATTGTTTTTTCCAGGGATGCTCCATATACATCCCGGACTGCCAGTTACAGTCCCTCTTGAGAGAAATGAAGCTATGAGTAATAGAGACAAACAGAGTGGAAAGTGGCATAAAATGAAAATAAACATTAATAATCTTTAACCTCACGCTGATTCATTGACTCACACAAATCAGCACCCTGGGATTTGGTCCCTGTTACAGAGAGGGAACTCAGGGTATTAAGTCTTTAATCATAAAGGCACTATCTTTAGCACTGGCATTAGAGTAAGGCCATGGCAGTGAGCTGGCAACTCAAAGCATCGTTCTGCACCTGAGGCTGGGCACTTGGGGTGGGTCACTGTGTGGTCCTGTCATGTTACTGCTGCTCATTTCCATCTTTCATACCTAAAGGCTTTGGAAAGGTGGAGAGGGAAGTCCCCAGCACACACAGAAACCTTCCACTTAGCCAAGAAGGGGAAGTGTGCTGGAGTAGAAGCTGGGAAAAGACAGCAAGGGCATCACTTTGTCAGTGTCACCCAGCTGGGAGGGCAAAGAGAGCTGAGTGCAGAGACTGCAGCCTGTGTCAGTCATCTGGAAAAATATTATGAGAAGACAACAAACCACTTCATGCTTTCCTGAAGTTTGGGGTTGTTTAATGGTGAGTACCAGATCTGGTCATTTTCATATCCTGCAGCTCTCCAACTACTGGAAAGGGCAGTCTCTCAGATTCCAGAACTATGAGACAGTAAGAGTTCATTACTACTTTGATCTTTCTATTGCTGTGTAATTTACATATTTATCAAAATATTTTAAGTTCCCCATCTACCTGTGTTCACTTCGTGTATTCATCCATGACAGATTTTCTGATTGCTTTTAAAACACAAACATGGATTTTTTTTTTCTGTGTAGTTATTATGAAATTTTTAATGGAAGTTAAAAAAAGAAGTTAACTTCATTTCCAAGCAGTCAATACCTTTATCCATGTGTTTTAACACCAGTTTTCTAGAAACAAAAAACAGACTACTACTATGGGTTACCCCTCTGGCTCAAACATCCTTCATGAGCATCAACACTGTAGGAAAATATTTTTCTCACCATTACCTTCGAGAGGCCTCCCACTCTTCACAGAAGATTCTCTACAGTGCTGTTGGGTCAAATCTATTTTGCCCTGAAAAATCTCAATTTTCAAGATTCAACACTTCAGTGACCACACACTCAGAGGTACTCAGCCTTTAGATAGTGCAAGGCCAATGAAGGCAATGGCACCAGGTGCTCAAAGTCCTCAGAACTGCTGAGCAGAACTCATAGGATGGCAGCACACAGCTACTAATACTTTACAAACATTGTTGAGCTAGAAGATGAAATTAATCTAAAAATTGTATTCACAAGCAAGAGAATGAAGACAAAAAATTAAAGAGGCTGTAATTTGGGTGTATTTATTTCCTATACTACGCTTAGGCTGAGCTATAAGGAACATGAAATTGATATTTAATTTGAGTAGTTTTGTCAAAAATAAGTGAACAATTATTTTTTTTTTTAATAAAATGTTTCTAAATTTTGGATTGATTCTTGGACTATTACAGTAATCTCAATTTTAAAAGCCTGCTAGTGTGCCAGGTAAGGGATATAGTTGTATAGAGGCTGAATAAAGTGTAAAATCCTGACAGCAAAATGGATTTAGCTATGCGTTAGAAAACATCTGGAAAATAGTTTAAAAGTTCTGGATTTCATGTCCAACCTCTGAATGCAAAAAGAACTGTGGCAGAAATGGCTTTCTGGAGAATTCTTCTTCATAGTGCTAACATGAAACTCCCACCAGGACCAACTGCCATAATTTCGAATCAGTACTTTCTATATTTTAATTTAAAATTAGTTCATTAGGAACAGAGGTGAAGCAGTTTCAGTCTCTTTCCAAAGTTCAGTCCTTCCATGTCAGTGTTTTATGACTGCAGCCTGCAGTAACCAGCTCTGCTTAGGGACCCCTGCTCCAGATACACGTCACTGGGACATTTGGAACACACCACTGTCTGCATTTCTCCCAAGACAATTCAACTGCAACCAACACACCCATCCTTGGAAAACTCCTCCAAAGACATTCCTCCACAGCAGCAAGAACATTTTTAGGGCATTCATTTATAGACATTTTTGGCTAAAGGTAGACAAATATGATTTAGACATTCTAATCCTTCCATATCAGAGTAGCACTTTAGGGCTTATGTTCTTAAGCTGGGGAGGGAGTCAGCCAGAGGAAGGTGTGAGGAAAAAACCCCACAAATATTGCTTTCTGCTATTTTGTGATTAATTTAAATAAACCTCTCTCCAATTTTCCAAAGCTGCCTCCCTCTACAAGATAAACCATATAAATATATTAAAAAGTGAAATATGTTATAATACATATTTAATAAATAGCCAGTGCTGAAACTTAACCTTTGAGGCTATTCTATTCATTTATAATTAGTGTAGGAGCTGGTTTTTGTGTACTTCCATTACACAATCTTCTGTAACCACAGAGATTAGTGTCAATGTCAGTGCAGTAAAAGTAAAATTAATTTTTTAACAAGCCTTTATTTTTACCATAATTTTTCCTATCGCTGAAATGCATGTGATGCCAAGAAGGGTGACATAACAACTGATACGTAGTTATGATAAATTATATTTCCCCCTAAGTAACTGGAAATGTCACATGTAAGAACTAGGAAGGTCTGAATGGGGAAAGAATTGCGGCTGCTCTATGAAATAAATATCACTGAAGCCATATTTTTAAATCTAAAATTTTTTTACTTTTGTAAGAGAGATACCACAGCCAAAGATTCATTAGAAATTTCATCAATCCCATGCATAGCTGCATTCTCCCTGACATAGCATGTGATCCTCTTGTTACTCAGGAAAGTAGAAAACCAAAAGCCCTCCTTTTGAGCACATTGATATAAATATAGAGGAACTTTACACAGAGCAACATATGACACCAATTTAGCTAAGCAAAGGCCACAAAAGTCCCATAAAGTTTTATTGCAGGATTGATTTTGTGTGTATGTCTGTTAATATGCTAAACATACAATAGCATCTGGCTTCAGTACAGACTGAAAAAATAGGAAAGGCCAGCAAGACTGAGGACAGCTTAGCATCAGAATTGCTATGGAAATAATAAGGAAGAGGTAAACAAGCCAAATTGGAGTATTCTGAACACCTTTTGAAAGGTTATTCCTTTCAGTTAGAATTTTTCCAGATAAAATATACTAGACTGTGACCAAGAAATCCTAAAAGTTCGAGGCAACAAAGGTAAATCAAATTTTAAAAGCTTGTGATCTGCATAAAATTTCATATGTAAATATAGGAACTAAGCATACCTTTGAAGAAGAATTATGACAACGAAATTTAAAAAAAGATGCAATTATTATACAATGTAGTCACAAGGTCTGATCTGCCCTTAGTCAGACCCCGAGTGTATTTCTGGAGAACAATGACAAGGGCTTGAAAAACCCTTAGGCCACAGCGGCAGCTTTTATCCAATCCACTTTATCCATCAGTGCAGCAGCACAGCTTTGTACCATTGTGCTTGTGCTGAAGGTCGCCTGGACCTCCCCCAGCCCTCAGGGCACAGCTGATGACAGCTCTTCATGCAATGCTAGGTTCTCTGATGGAAACAAAATTTAAAAGGAAAACCTTTTCCTTTGGAGTAACCACCACCTGCACTGCTGGGGATTTTCTCTTGGAGACCTGTACTATTCATGTTTTATATTTGATGCGTTGAACTCAATAGACCATTACAAGGTTCAGCTCAGGGTTTTTGGCAGTAGCTCCTTTATTTTTAACTTTCAGTGCTGACAGGCATCTGTGTCTCCTCTAGTTTGCCTCCCTACCTGCTACACTCATTTTAGTTAACATTTATTAAAATAACCACTGATCAACAGCTGAACAGGACTTGCCTGGATACCCTAACCATAACTTACATAAAACAGCTATTAAGCATCATTAAGAAAAAGAAAAAGCAAAAAATTGGAAGTTACTTTCAAGCTCTCCCTGCCCTCAGAAATCCCAGAAGATGTTGACTGGGAAGCCCATTTCCTGAAAGCTCTTTCAGGTCCAGACCTCCTGAGTTTGGTTCTTGAACTCATTCCAGGTGATCGCACTAATCTTGATGGATTTACTCTAGGTCTGCTGATGGTGCCTTGAAGACATGATCTCATGGCTGCTTCACATTCATCGAAGCCCACAAACAAAAGGGACAGTCCTGCCTTCATTTTTACCTTCTTAGAGCTGTCTAAAAAACCCATCCTGTTA
Source organism: Passer domesticus (assembly GCF_036417665.1). Classification (NCBI taxonomy): domain Eukaryota; kingdom Metazoa; phylum Chordata; class Aves; order Passeriformes; family Passeridae; genus Passer; species Passer domesticus. Next base: position 33,286,032 of record NC_087481.1, read on the forward strand.
TTCCTACCTACGCAGCCACCCCAAGCCAAATCCTCTTCATTTTCACAAGCCATACTGGAAATTAGTTCAAAGCACCCATACCAACTAAGATACTTCAGGTGCCACCAGCAGGATGAGGGGCCAGTCCTCTTTGAAACACTTTATGTGATAAAATTTGGTCTTCTTTTGCTCTTCATTTGCACTGGAGAATGCCAGCTACCAGTTCCAGATACTTAGATGAAAGAGGAATGACAAGATTTGACAAGTGTTTCCTTGATCTTAAGCCTCATTCTTTAGAGTATTTAACTGGATATTTTACTGGACTTCATTATTACCTCACTATTGCTCAGAATAATAACAATGAGTCATTAAATGAATGTCTGTTCACTTTAAACAATAGCCAGTTTCTTCTCCTACTGCTCTGTATTTTGGTCCATGAAAACTACCTGGTAAATGCTTTGTCCATATTAGAGGTGTGCAACATTAAAAATTGTCTGATATCTTGCTGAAAGCTCACAAAATCTTTTCAGCTGAAAACTACAAATCCCCAGAATAGCAGTGTATATTTAGTGCAAAGAGAAAGCAGTGGAGAGGATGAGTGGTTATTTAATTTTTAAAATTTATTGCTGTTCTCAGCAATTTACTTCACTGGTCATGAGACCATATCCAAAGGACATAATTACTTTGGGCTGGATATGATAAAAATGGCCTCATGATGAAAGTTTTCTTACTCCATGGATGCTTGCATTATTTTATTGCTTGGCTAACAGTCTATTAAAAACAAAACAAAACAAAACAACTCTACCAACACTATTACTTAGAAATATTCATTGCACAGAAAACTTCAAATTAAATTGAAGTATATTATAAAATCAGAGAGAAATCTAGACAAACTTTAATGAATTTCTGGGTAAAATTAAGAATTTTAGTTAAGCCTGACTATTTTTTATCAAAAGGAGAAAAATTGAAGGAGGAATGATGGGGCATTTTTTGAAATCACCCTTTAACTGACAGTCCAAAAGAAATTCCTGGGCAAAGCATGTTTGACATCAAGGCCACCCTTCCCCTGAGGCATTTTGAACCTTTCTCTCTCTGACACTCTCCAGTCAGAAACTGAGCAAGAAAAGAGCTTTATTCCCTAAGACATGCACTTGCAACACGGGATACAAAATTTCCAGATCTTCTGAGACTTCTGATTGTGGAAGTAATGGTTATTACCTCAAAAAGCAGGCAGAGAACCCACAGAAGATTGACCAAGAGCAGCAGAAACATTAGCAGTGATCAAGATAATCTTTTGAGAAGTGAGAACTGAGCCAGAGTACTGTGCTTTGTATGTGTAAACAATATTACTTTAAGTATGTAAAATGTGAACACTACTAGTCTTTCTCTTCCAGCAGGTTTTTGATTGACATTTATTTTGCTATTCTTTTGAGAACAAGACAAAATATTCCTTTGTTTGTAGTTTTGTTTTTCTTTTCAAGCAGAATGTTCAATTCAACTCCCAAATTACTGTTCTGGCATCAAGTACATGAGCTTTTTTCCCTAATTGGAAATGATATTTGTATTATTATAGGTATTATTAGTCTGCCCAAGTGATTGTCAATTATTTGCATAGCCTTACTTGCAGGTTTGTCACCAGCCTGGAGTGAGTTTGTATTTGTTGTCCCAGAAATAAGCTGTGTAAATGCTAAGAATGCAGAGAAGGCCATCTGCTGAAGCACACATGATGGCTGCAGAATAGTTACACCAAAGTATGCAAAAATACCCCATAGCAGCAAAAAGGCAATTTCACTGCTGCTTCAGAGGTGTTTAAGCCTTTTGCTTCCCAGGGAGATCTCTCCTCAGCATTTCCTGGCTTTACACACAAGCCTGCTCCTACCTTTCAGTTTATGCACTTTACTGTGAGTTCAGTCTTGAGACAATAGCACCTTTTCAAGATTCAATTTTAAAGAGTCAAAGAAAATAAAAAGAAGAACAATTGAGAAAAAAATTGTATTGTTGCTGTATTTTGTAGTTTAGTTGCTGAAATCAAACGGCATTTATTAACAAGTTAAGTCTTAATGAATATATTTTGAGGGGAATAAAAGTCCAATAACAATAGTAACAGTGAGTTGTTGAAAGGATTATAAACAACCAATGCTAATTTTGCACCATTCTGTAACACCCAGTATTTCAAAATACTTTGTCTTCATGAACTCCTTTAACAAGATGAATAGGATTGATTTTTTTCATATCCTTAATCTGTTCAGCATTCCATTGGTTCACAGGCCAATAAATTCCTTTTCTCTGCTATCTTCCTTAAGTCACTTTTGACTTGAGATCACAAGTTTGATCTTTTTTCGTAAACAAATTCCATTTCCATACCAGAAACTTGAAAAAAATCCCAGGACAAATGAGAAGAAAGCTTTTATCTTTTTCTTAAAAGACTGATTTTAACACATTAGGAAAATCAGAATTACCATCTGAATAATGACAAATGATCTTCATTTTCAACCATTAGGTGGAAATTTATTGCTCCAAGAGATATTATAAAGAAAGAGGAAAGGACATTAATAGCTTGGAGTGTGGTTAGCTTTACTCATTCCCCTTCTGCAGTGGTGTCTGAGGATAAGCCATTTTACCCTTTTGGAATTACAAGGAGGCAGAGTTCATAAGATGGATGTACCAGCAGTGACTGATGTAACTCTAGTGAGAAAAAGTCACTAAGCATCTCTAGTTTGTATTTGGAAGGGTATGGTCTTAGGGCAATTAATTTAATAAAAGGTATTGATACCTAGAGATAGTACACAAAAATAGAAAAAAAAAAGATGCATCAGGAATGACACTTGGGATTTTTCTTCCCACAGTTCAATTCCCAACTAAGGTCACACAGCATATGCTCATTTGCTTACATGGTTTCCTTCTGTAATGTGCTATTTAATTTTGCAAGCAGATAAACTGACTTATTTTGTCTCCAAGAGGTATGCAGAAGTGGATAAATTTGGTACAGCTCCCCATAAAAGTAGATAAACGCGTACTCTTGCCCACAGTGCTGTATTTACCAACTTGAGTGACTTAGAGTTTGCAGGCTGGTTTGCTCAGTCCCTGAGAGACAGTGCTGGATTCCAGACTTCTCCTACCACTACAGTCCCATTTACCTATATAGGTTTCTAGGAATTTGCTTGCAGTAGTCAGAAAAGCTGTGATGCTACTCCTACAGCAGATATTTTGTGTAATTTTAGTTTTACACCTTCACAAATCTGAAAATAAGATATAGTGCAACAGCAGTTATAGCAGAACCCATCTCTAATAGATCCAATTCCCAGGTGGTTTGACAACACTTTTGAAACACCTGGATGTCCAACATTTTAGCTACCTGCTTCAACTTCTGACTAAATTCAGTTTCATGTCATTTAGGTCTCTAATCAGCAGTTTATCTTTGTAACTGTCAATGGCTGCCTGCTGAAGATTCTTTATCAGTGCACAAGCTGTTAAGTACTAAAGCATCACTGCAACACATATCTTCCTAAACCTAAAAATACTTAGTGAGGGAAGAATTCGTTTGGTTTCTTTTAAGCAATGCAGAATTTGCTGAACTCAAATGCTATCCTGGCTCTTTAAAAAAGCTTGATAATTTTCCACCAGGTTTAACGTATATTTGATTAGAAAATGTTTCCTTACACAAATTTCAGCTCAAAACGGAAGCTAAGCTATTTGCAGACAAATAAGGAGACAAGGCCACAGAAAAATCCTAGAGCATGCAGAGAAAACAAACTCAGGCAAGCATATGGGTCCTGACATGGGTGCAGAGGGGAAACATATGGCTATGCTCACTGAAGATATTCACTGCATCCTGACATGTTTCGAGTAGAAAAAGGAAAGCAGTTTGAAAACAAGCTGTGCATTTTGTTGCACAGTCATAGAGGCCTCCTTCTCTACAATACCTAATATTAAATTATATTACTGCAAATTAAGTGTCAATGACAAGGAAAATTCTAGAAATAGAGAACCATGCACTTCTGTCATCTGTGTACAGAACAGAGTAGGCCAGATGTCCACTGGCACCGAGTGACCAGCTCCAGGGAAGGCAGCAGATCATTTCTGGATGGAAAACAGAAGACAGTTCTCCCCTCAGTTTGACAGAAGGCACTGTGATGGGAGGGAACATTGTTTGAGTACTGCCAGAATCTCCAGCTTGCTCCCTGGACACTTGCACTGATTGGAAACACCGAGATACATGGAATATACTCAGAGAATTTTTTAACTTTTAATGAGATTTCTAGCATGTGCTGCTGTTTCAATGATTCTTTTTCTGAATAAACAAATAATTCTCTTCAAAACTGTATTTGTGCAAGTCTTGCAACCTCTGGGGACTCTATTATCCAAGGTGTTATTGCAGTACCTAATGCAAATGAAACACCATCAATAAATAAAACATAGTTTTACTAATACTTCCAATTGGATCTCTTTGATATCTGTTTAAATCAATTTATATTCAAATCAGAATTCACCGATATTTCTATAACATCTTATTACTTTAATTCTAAACATTTCAGATAAATTAATTTATGGGAATTCCACAATAATCTTTCCCAGATACATTATTTTCATTTTGCAGATGTTAGATTGGGGCACCAATACTAAGAAATATAACTAAAGCTTAGTAAAATACATTGAAGAAAGATAATTCATATTTCCCAAATTTCAGGCTAAACGTTCAATCGAATACAGGTTCTTTTTTTTTGGGTTTTGCATCTTTCTGAATATAGGGGAGAAGACCCTTAATTAAATGCTTAAAACTCCAACTGTTTGAGTGTCAGATAGTTTCTCTTCCAGCATACATTACTTGCAATATCTTTATATTCCCTGGAAAAGACAAAGCCTGTTTGTACAAATATTTACCAGGTTACACCATGCACAAATGCAGCAATTAGAAAAATTGCAAGCTGCTCTATTTAAATATTTTAACCTCATAATAATTCATTGATATAATTAACATTAAAAAATAAGAGCAATATATTACTCTGGTGTTACTATTACTGTTTCTACCACTTCATTTCAGAGAATTAATTATATCCATTATCTTACTGCCGTTATGAACCTGTCAAAAGTTTCAGGAGTCAAATCAAATTTTCCTTTTTAATAATAAAAAATTATCAAGTCTCTAAGGTCTCTAAAATTTCAACAGTAGCTGCTGCAGAGGTAAATAGAGCTTTTTGAAGTTGCTTATTTTCCCCTCAGCCATAATTTTTGGAGTGTGCTGATGGGGAGAGCGGGTCGCTCCCAGCAGAGGGTTGGGGACAGCTGTGCCCCTGCAGATGCAAACCCAACTCTCCCTTCTGGCCAGGGCAGCTGCCTCCGGGGTGCTGTGCCAGGAAACACAGCCAACATTTTTCTTCCTGCATCTGGGAAGATTGCAAAGAAATTCTTAAGTTTGGGAATTTTATGTGAAGTCACTTCCAAATGCAGAAATCCACATTAAAAGGAGACATGAGACCTTGAGATCATTCTCCAAGCTAACAGAGCTCAGTGGAAAAAAATGGGGGTATTCATTGGATTAGCTCTATTGACAGCAGACAAATTCTGACACTCCCTGCAAGTACTTGTTCAGAAGGTACTATTATTTAAGCCTTTCTTCAGGAGAGAATGTAAATCCTCTCCTGAAGAAAGTAATTATATGCTCCTATAGGCTTCTAGGCTTTAGTTAAAAAGCCATTTTTCTTACCAAGAACTCTTTAGAGCACACAAACAATTGTGCAAAAAATTTTATGCCTAAACTAGCTGTGATTCAGAAATATATTACTTTATTTGGAATTTAACCTGCTTGCAACAAGAGAATTTGGCCTTTTATATGAGTGAATTTTGTTTGAGATCACTATTCATGTGATCCACTATACCCTTACCCCTCCAGGGAAGAATTTAACTGTGTGGATTAGAGAGCAATATGAAGTTAGTTTTACTTTTCAGTTCAAATCAATGAAACTTCTGATACAAATCTAGTTTGCAAAGAAATTGGACACCATTTATGTTTTAAGACCCTGCCTTGATATTTTTCATTAGACCCTGTGCTGGTGTTTTTCACTGGAGTAGTATAAATGTAGAGCTGTTGCACTTTACCCAGATTTATGGGAATGTCACAGAGCTCAACTTATTACAATTAACATTCCAATTACATTTCTAGAAGTATTTTAGAAAGGCCATTTAGAATGCTTTGACAGGAATTTGATGCACAGTTCACTACCACAGCAAATCACACTTGGAAAGAGAGCTGGAAATTGTACATGCTTTGAATCTTGCATACTGATTTTGGCTGAGCAGTCACAATGGTTACCTTCCAGAAAATTCAAGAACAAATTGTCAGTGTGTGTTCCACCAGCTTTCCCTCTAAGTGGAAAATACAGCTCAGCAGACAGAAAGTGGCATGTATGTAATTGTACTCACATGCACTTCAACCACACAGCAATCTCCACTGATGTACTCTCCTTACACAGCTCATTTGCAGCCTTGATTGAAAATAATGAAGAACTAACATACACAAAATGCTTTAGGGTGTTCTATACCTTATCCTTTATGTTGGGCACTTAAATTTGATCTACCGACTATTATCCCTAATTATGTCTCTGGAGCTCAAGAGAGGGTGACACACCCTGAAGTGCACCACAGGACCACACTGGAGAAGGAGCCCTGATGGCTGGGGCAGGCTGTGGTGGAAGCTGTGGCCAAGGCCAAGGTGGATGGGCTGGGCAGGGACAGAGCTCACCTGTGGGAAGCTGCAGCTGAGTTACAGACACACAGCCACAGACTGCTCAAGCTGGAGAAGACATTTAAGATCGAGTCCAAGTGCTAACCCAGCACTGCTGGCTTTGAACACCTGCATGTTTTTGAGCACTTGAGGCAGAAGAGTTTTGGCAGAAAGTGAGCAGATTATAGCCCCAGGAAGCATGAGTAGAAAAGCAATGTGGGCTTAGACCTTACAAGAAACCAATGATGCAAGGAGGCAAAAGCAGCTGGAAACCGCACTTTAACAAATGGGGGGAGAGCTCACAAGACATGGAAGCTGGAACTTGTAACTTCTAGTAGCAGGAGAAATTCTACTCTTCCCTTACACCTGAATGTACATGGTTGGGTCAGTTCAGTTCTTGGCAGTTAATAGCCAAGGAAAGGGAAGAGAACAAATTTCATGAAAGGAGGCTTAAAAGACATCTCAGTTTGTAATGGCCACCAAGAACCCTCTCATCTCAGCTATCACTTGAGCAGCTCCAGCATTTTGCCAGCTGCCTCCTTTACTGAGCAGTCAATACTGGATTTCCTTTCAGTTAGGAACCAAATCCTAAAAAACCCTGCAAAATTTCAGGCAGTCTAATAACATTATGCTATTGCACATAGAACACTTGGAAAATCCTTCATGCACACAGCTACTTCCCAGTTTGAATGTTTAAAGGATTTCCCAGCTCAGCCATGGCTTCCCTTTCAGGTACTGATGGTAGCTGCTGCCTGCAAAATCCAGTGTATTTGATATTTTCACATGTGCCTTTGATTATTATCTTCTTTACTGTTCTAGTTTTGTTTTTCTTGTCTTTCACTAAGCATGTTTTTAAGAAAACCTAAGTCATTATGTGAAAGGATTTTAGCAAGTTTCCAGAATTTGCCTTAAAGCCAACACTTAATTGGAGTCACACCAAATTTCATTAGGCCTGATACATAGTATGTGCCTGCCATGCATGGATCATTTCCCCCACTGGAGTTAACTCTTGGCTGGCATGAGTTAGTGCCACATGAAGATAACAGCACTACATCAATTTCCAATTTCCAGTTCTTTAATGGTGTATAAGTTAAAAATAGTACAACCATCTACTTACAGCAATGCAGAAACACTGCATGATTCTCCAGGCTGAGAAAATTTTATCTTATTCCATTCTGAGCTGGGATTCACAGACCCTTTATGAACCATGTTCATGGACCTTAAGTGGTTTAGCTCCCCTCACCTCACCACATTATGTATCTGGAACCAAGAGAGCATCTATTCTTACACATTAGTGGAAAGTCTGAATGGATGTAAATATTACATGACATAACTCACTTTGAAATCAGGATGTATTTCAGGGGAAATGCCATTCACAGAGATTCTCTAATTGCCTTAGAGAGCTAAAAGATTGCCCTGTGGATTTCCCCACTCAAAACCTTTGAGTATTTCCTATGATCTGCTGCTTCATTTATTCATGAAAAACTTTGGCATACTAAGAAAGATCAGTATCAAAATTAGTTTTTAAATTAGACAACAACATAACAAGACAGAGTTACTCACTGTATTTATCCTCAACCCACGAGTTTTGCTGCATGGTTAGGAAGGGCATCTCCATGGTGTGACTGTTTTTGAAGCACTCTGTCCTGTCCTCTGGCTTTTGTGCCATGCCAGGATGGAACCTGCACCTTTCCCATCACTTTCTGTCAAACTTTCATCCTTGCAAAGAGATGAACAACAGAGAAGCTTTATTCCTAGCCACTCCTGTCATACTGGGAAGTGACACCTCAGGAATTCAGCTCCCCCATCCTCCTGTGGCCTTATTCCACACCAGGTATTTCAGCGCCTGCTGCTCCAGGTCCCGTGCCCTGGCTCTGCTCTAGGAGCTGGCAAGAGGCCCCACTGAAATCAATGGTGGAATTATTCCTTCCTCTGAAGCTCCATATGGCAATATCCAACTGATTGCCAAAAAGAGAAATTATTCACAGCTATTAGCAGCCTTTTCTCACATAAAGTTTTTTTCAGTTGAAATACCTTGTCTTTTTTATTCTTTTGGCTCCCTATAAAACCCAAAGTTAGAGTGAGAATCCATAAAGGTGTAACATCACATAGGTAATTATACTTTCTTTAGAAACTAAGATTCACAAATAAACATAATTTGAATGAAGCACTGAGAAATCAAGGTCTCTTTGATTAATCTATTTATATTTAGAAGTCTATGACTGATGTGTTATTTTTTGAATGTCAAAACTTTTTTTATATTAAGGTGAAAATACATGCATATACAAGCAGCATTCATTATCTCTGGATAATCAGCACAGGAAGAGACCCTGAATGTCAAATTCACCTGTGAAATTAAGAGAGAAAGTTCCAAAGAGAGAGCAAAACAAATCAGATATGACAGAGCATGACTGACATCTGATCACGCACTGATGGGTTTATATCTCAGTAGCAAACAAAAATATAATAAAAGTGCAGCACAGTGTGGAAAGAAATAGAAAGACTTTATGTGTTGTGCTAATGAGAACAAATAATCTTTGGAATACAGAGCCCAGAGAGAAATGGGTAGAGCCATCCATTATTCAAACAACTGCCAGCCTAGTCTTAGGAATAGCTTTATGAATACACCAAAAATATCTGTATTGCTCCTGCTTTTCTTGAGACGCAACTCATCATAAGTTCCAGTCCTTACTAGGAATGTTATGAGCCAGAATTTGAATTCTATTTCTAATAACAATGGCATGAGAGACTTAGTGGAAATGCCTGGTAAAAATCTCATAGAAAATGAAGTCCATCAGACTGGCAGTATGAAAAAGATGTCAGGAAGTTAGATTTAAAATAAGCTAAGCCTGTTCTTTCTATAGTTTAAGCCATATATTTTTATGGGTTTGTATAATAATAAAAATAATCCTTATGTCAATATTAACATTTGTACACCATTTCTAAAAGAATGCACTCTTGTAAAAAATAAAATAAAATTCTATTTGATTATAGATTTAATAATGAAGTAATAAAGTTTTATCTTTATTCATTGAAATTAATTACTGTGAATGTATATTTCACAGTCCTTAAGTATTGAAGAATAAAATTACTATGTGATTGACATTCAGTCTGTGACATTAGGGTTTTGGGGTTCTGAGTAAAGGAATTTGTTTTTCACAAAGTTCTACGAAGTCGTAGAGCAATGGCAAGATTGTAGTTTAGAAAAGAAACAGGTAGGAGTAAATAAGTTTTTTCCACATGAAGAAAAACTTTATGAAGGATCTGAGAAATGTCTGTAAATACTGTACCAGTTTGCAGTTACAGTTTTTGTGACTGCAAATCTCCCAGAAGTTATAAGCTAAATCAATGTTTATTTGCACATGTTATCTGTATTGCTGGCACTGCAGTAAATAATCTTATAACAAATGCATTTACATGACCCTCTTTTTCATGTCTACAACACAGGGAAATGAAGACTCGAGAAAGAAAATGTACTAATCCTTTCATATTGTGACATGCACACAACAATAACCATAGGCAGAATAAAATCCAAATCCATAATGCATGCTCACATCACAGTAGGACATGGGCAAAATCTAACAGCATAAATTAACTTAATACCATGTCACTGCTTCATTATGCACTAACAAATAAAATTTTAAAAGCCATAAAGCAGAACAATAGTTTACCCTGTTAAAAATATAAAAACAAACCACCAGACATAAAAAATTTCATATTTTTGTCTTAAGGCTCTTCTTTTTTAATGCTGTACTAAAAACTGTAGGAACAGATACTTTAAAACAAGTCCTCCTCAGAGACAGTGGGGAAAAAAACCACTTGAATGAATGGGGGGGGGTGAAGGAATGGGAAAAGAACCCCAGCAGATTAGTCCATTCCAAAACCTTTGGATGAGCACGAAGCCTCATGGATAACAAGAAAAATAAAGTGTAACTCAACCCCTCTGTAAGCATTGAACATCCTCCTAAAATGAAAAGCTATATTAGCTTTCAGTACCCTCCATTTTGGAGGAATTCAACAATACAAAGACACAAACAAAATAATATTCAGCAATGAGAATCTTCATAGTGTGCAGATGTAACAAGTGATGCTAGTTGACCTGCATAAATCTAAAGGTCAGGTTGAAATCTAGTGCTGAGGATTTTTATACCAGAAAGATATCAAAGAAAGTCACAGTACTTTTTTTTTGCAGACTGCCAACTATAGATTATTTCAGCTTGAAATGCAAAAGTAACATAACTCTATATCCTTTTCATTTATGCTCATACTTAGCAAGAAATTCTTGTATTTCTCTGTATATTCTTTTTCTGTTATGCATAATTGTAGCAATTAAAAAAAATAAACACCAAACCAAACAAACACGAAACCAAACAAACATCAAAACCCCAACAACTTTGAAAAAAATCTCCTTGTGGATAGAAATTTTTCATGACATAAAAACAGGGGATTTCCTTTTTTTATTTTAAATTTGATGCTACAGGATCTTGTCATAGGTTCACCTTCTATGTTTATAAGTACTTTAAAATGAAATTTGTTTCCATCCATAAATGGGCCTTTCTAGACCATGAGCAAAATACATGCCAGTCCTATCAGTTCCTTGAGTCTCACAGTAAATGATATTTATATGTCTTCATTAAGGAACGTCTTCCTAAAATTTGCCATGTTATCAATGAAGAAAACTATAACATCTGTTCCAGTAACAAACTCATCTTTGGTCTATGCAGAGTATTGTTCATGTTCAGTAGTTCATTTTTCCACACCTAAGTCTCCTTTTTGCCTTTTCTCTCAGTCCTGAAATATTAGGCATTCGTTTGCCCAAAGGAATTTTTTTCAGCTGCTTTTTCTAAAATCGTGTTCCTCATGAAAGCGTGGCCTACATTTCTCTCTTAGATGTATGCACTCACATTTCTGTCTGCTAAGGTATAGTTAATTCTTTAATTAAATAATTCTTTCCCAGATGGCTGAAGTCATATCTAGGGGATAGTTACAGCCCAAGATACACAGCAGCAGCTCTTCTTCAGCACAGGAAAAATTCTCATGTGAAAAAATTCCCCCCTGAATAGAACAGGAGCACAAAGAGCTGTTCCAAATTCCACTGATTTCAGCATGAAATGGATTCAGCTCAGGAGACCTACAACACAATTTCAATTCTCTGGGTATCATATGGGAAGTGGTGGTGGTGGGGAAAGTACTGCTAATGACAGTGTGGGAGTAAAGCAAAAGCAATTGTTTCCACAACTCTCAAATCAAAAAGCGCTAAATTATGTTTCAGACTGGGAAAAGACTGAAACTGTAAAGCAGAAAAGAGAGGTTTAATTTTATGTATCCAGGTCTTATCAAAACAATAGGAAGAAATTATAAACATGAAAACTCTAACCACAATTTGGGCCCAAAAATCCCTATTAAAATAGGTATAACTGATCGTTTTCATGGGGGAAATGATCTTTTAAGTTTATCACTATTGTGCTACAAGGTTCTGGCTATGATGTACATTTCTTTGTGTGAAGCTTGACAAATCCTCTAGATTATCTGCATACAAGTTAACATACTAGATAGTTTTAGAACCTGAATATACTCATGTTCCTTACAAGTATTTGATAGAACCCCTTTGTTTTGTTTGATTCCTTGTATAACAAGCTCACTTACAGGAAGGCACAAATGGTAGAATATCTGGTTTAATCAGACCTGCTGTTTCCAAACCTTCTTGGTTGAGGGCTTTGATCTAGTGCAACCTTCCTCCTTTGCCCCTTCCTTTTCCACTCTACAGTCTAAGAAACTGCAAATGCATCCAAGAAACGATAATACACAGTTACACTGTTTGCCAACATTTCTTATACATGAAATAGCAATTTAAAACAATAACTGAAATGATACTGCAGCAAAATGTAATTAGCTAGAGCTACAGATAGAACACAACCTCTGAAAAGGTTACAGACACAGGAATATTGTGATTTGGGCATAATGGGTCATGGCTGAGGCAGATCTATACATCTTCAAAACTGATTTATAGCACAGTAAGAGATTCTGGCTCTATTTTCCCCAAACCTCTAAAAAAACCCTCCACAAATCACTTCCTAATGTTCAGACTGTACAAATATGGGTGTCACATATACAATCCTATTTGATTACTTCAAAAACCAAAGAAAAATAATTAATATATTCTTTTCCTCCCTCAATTAAAAACAACAACAACAAAAAAAAGACCAGGGGTTTTGCTCAGATTACGTCCACACCACTGACTAAATCAAACTCATCTTAAAAGGGCAACAACTTCACTCTGCCCACTACCGATACAAGTTTCCCTTTTTAATGATTGCTCATGTCCCATAATAGGTTAACAGTGTGCATGCTTGTAGATGATTTTCCTGTACTTTAGGGATTTCATTTTACTCACAGCTGAACAAAACCCACAGTAACCTCACTGACTGACCGAAGGACAGATCAGTGCTTGTTCTCCAGTCCCCTGCTAAAACCAACGCTGTTAAATGTGGGAGATTCTAACAGGCTTTTGAAATTTCTGTCAAAGACAATGCTTTTCCCCTCAGGGCTGGTATATCAGTAGGTATGAAAGAGTTAAATGCCAATTTGCCACATAAGGAGAGAAGTACATTTTCAGAAGAGGCCAAGAAGCCACGCATTCCTCCACTCCACTTCTGGTCAAACGCCATTTCCCCAGTATTAGCAAGTCAGCCCTATCTGTGAAATAGAGAAAAAGCTACTAATTGTACACAGGTATTCAAAGAAATCCAGCTGCTGCACTTAATCCGTTCCTTGTGGAACCTGAGTTCTAGGATGAGATGTGGCCAATTGCTTGCAGATCACGACTGAAAATGAAAAGGGCTGCCATGCTTAAGCCCCATTCCCCAAAGTGACAGCAATTCTCACTTATTCAGAACAATTCTTGGTAGACGAAGGTATCTTAGAAATAGCTAGGAGCACTATGTGGAAAATAAGGAAGTCCTTGTTAGGGTAATTCTTAGAGGTAAAGGTGAAGTAGTTAAAATATATAACCATCCATTCATAACAAAAAATATTTTCTCCCTCAGTGAGGATGAAAATTGGATTCAATAGCAAAGCAATTTAAAGTGAATTTCCCACTCTGCAAAGTTTATATGGCATGCAGCAGATTATCTTCCGTCTGCAGGTACAACAATTAAATCCACTGAATAAAATTAAACTATCCAGGGTATGCAGATGAGTTCTGTTGCTATTTCTCCACCAATATATTTAATGAGGAATTATGTCCAGTGTTGTGAGAACAAAGGACATTTTTACATTAATTCTTGTCAGCCTTTTTATTTGATAGACTTTTCTTCATCACTCTGGGGATTTATAGGATTTAGTATAATGAATAAAAGAACTAAGTTATTAAGTCTGATATCCAAACCACAGCAGTGACCGCTGAAGAAATTATTTACTCTGTAATATCAAGGAAATTATTTATTCCCTCAGGCATAAATATCTTTTAGTTCTTTTATTTTTGTACATTTAAAAATAATTTTTCAATGCAACCATCACTTATTAAGGGAACTAGAATTTAAAAGTAAAAAATTTTTTGAAAGACTATTTAAATAGACATGAAAAAAACAAAAGGCCTTTGCTCTCTGCGCATTGAAAATAAAAATTGAAGGAAAACTCAAAAGACAGTTTAAAAACTCCATTTAATAAAAAAATCTACAAGAACTATCTTTCTTTTTCAGAACTTTTTTTTGTCTTAAGAGATCTAGCTTATGGAACTTGGCATTAAGATATGTTAGGCCCCAAAATCAAGGAAAAAATAATCAGCTAAAAAGTACTGTCAAGGACTGCAGTCCTACAACTTGTTTTGATTAAACTTCTAATTTTGATAGTGAGCTACACAGTGTCAATGGGGTGAAAGAGTATTCTGGCATTCCACAGGACCTAAATATTATGTTTCAAATGAAAATGAAGTGTGGAACCTACTGTTCCATATCCCTCCTTTCTCCTGCTGAGAGTTGATCTACCTCTCTTATCTGATTTAGGTCCTGTTCTGCAAATCCCCCCCTGATTTGAATCTAAAATGGGACAATCAAGGAAAGAATAACAACAGCACAGTACCAGGAACCTTCATTCAACATCTACATTGAAAAAATTATTTCTACACGCATAGTAATTTGAATTTAAGATTTCACTAAAAGGGTGATTTCTTGAATTTCAATAAAACATAGCACAATTTGATTTTAACATATGCCTTACATATAAATTCAGAAATACTGACAGACTACTTTGGAAGTCTGGGAATCACACTATAGGTTGGTTTTTTTTTTGGTTCTAACCTTTTCATCACAAAATTCCTAGACTGGATGACTGCAAGATGCAAACAACTGCCTGTTCTCTATTCTCTTGAAATAAATTAAAGCAAATGATTCAGTGAGAAAAGAAAGGAGAAATGTGTCATTCTTACTATTATGAAGCATGCAACTACTCTTTCTTTTCACAGACACACAGAGCCCTGCTTGTGGTGATGTATTTTGGCTCCACTTGTGGCAGACTGCAGGGGATGTGGCTGGTTACAGCTCTGCAACACCTGGAGCTTCAGTGTGGGGATTGTTAAGGACCAAGCACTTCTGGGAAGCAGCAAAGAACCAGTTAAATGGTCAGGGATAATTCCGAAGGGATTATTCAGTCAGAAGGTGAGAAGCATGCAAGCGATGCTGGAGGCAGCAGGACACACACACAAAGAACCTCATCTGCAATTCCTTCTGTACAGAACCATGCCATGATGCCTCCGAATGCTCATCATCATAACAAACCATTCACATTTCTTGCTAAATACAGTAGGAAAAATCCCTCTTGGGAAGACAATGGATATTGCTTCAGAAACCTGAGCAGAAACACAGTAAGTCTGTAAAATTATTTTGTTCTACAACTTCTTGGACACAAAGCCAACAACTGAAGTATAACTGCAAGTTCCAATTGCAAGTACCATTTTAAGGAATGACATAAAACTACTTTTTTGCCCAAGAAATATCAGCCTTTCATCCAGGTAGCTCTGTTCTCACAGGAGGTTCTCAGGGATTCCTTTATAGCTCCCCTCTTTGCAGGGACACCCTGTAGCCCAGGTGACGCGGGTGATGGCATCAAACAAGCACAACAGAGAACTTTCTACCTAGAAAGATTTTATACTCTGCATAAACTCTTGGCAGGCAATCCCTGAATCAGGCAAAAGACAAAGGGGTGCAGTGTTTGCTAAGTGTTTGACAATGACTGAACAAGACAGTATGCCTCAAATGAGTTAATATGGTGGATTCTGGTATCCAGGAACCCAGTGACATGAGCTAACAAGATCTGACATTTCTGTCAATACTTTTTTTTTTTCCCCCAAAAACTGTGGTTTTTTACAACTTACAGAAAAATTTGACTCAATCACACAAAAATATTAAAAGGTAATTTATTTGAAATAAATTAAATTCCTACATTTAATGTCAATAGCTACCATTCACCCAATGTCAACTAATATGGTGATCTGTAGGGGATCTTTGTTTCCCCAATGAACAGGCACTAATTAAATTACTTCAATGACTTTCACACTGTAAATGGTCAACAGTGAGAGCTACAGTCAATTCTCTCAGCATTGGTTGGGCAGACTCCCTCTGGAAAAACCTGAAATCTATGGTAATTATGTAGTCTCCTTTCTTCTGCCTGCATTAAAAAATGCCATCAGGCTTAAAAGGTCATGTGCCACTTCATCACATTTTCAGCTGGTGCAAAGGTCCATCACTGAAGAATGACAGAAACTTCTAAGGTATTCTAATCTGTTTCCAGGGTTATACCTGCCCATGGATTGCCTCACTTTGTAGTGTGACGCTATTTCTTTCTTATTTTGCCCTTGGCAGAGCTGAATACAAATTCAAAGTTATTTCCTTCTCCCCTGCTTCTTGTAGATGGAAAGAAATATCAATGGATTTCAGCTGTCTTTTGAATTTACATTGATGAGTAAAAGAGAACTTAAAAAAAACCCCAACAAAACAACAAAAAACCCCAAAGTGAGCAAAAATGAAATATAAAGGCTGCCAGCCTTTATTTGGAACTCTGAAGCACTTCACAATAAAAATTGGAAACTGCACCTTTTGTGCATCTGGTCCAGAGTTCTCTTTTCTTTCTCTCTCTAGTTATAGATAAGGAAATAATAAACAAACCTAGAAAGACTGAAGGCTTAAAGGACGTCACCCAGGGACTGGTAAAATTCCTTTACAACTTTTGGATACTCTTGAGCTTGCAAAATAGGTTCAGCAAATGGCACAGCCGCAGTTTGGAAAGCACTTAGTGGAGAAAACTCCTGGGCTATTACATCACGACTTCAACTTTGATTCAGTTAGCAATGCACCTAGGTAGTTCCATATATGTGTTTATGAGTATGGACTTGAGGGTGAAGAGATAAAATGCCCAGTGTCTAAAAAACCCCCACATGAATTCTGCCTGGCTAAGCAAAAATCTTTGAATTCTTTGAAATGTACATTCTAGTCATGTTGCTTAAAAAAGCTTTTTTAGTAAAGTAAGCTTAATCTAAATAAAAAGTAATCCAAACTGCTACAGAGAATGCAATGTTTCAAAGAAATTCATCCCCACTGTACTCTTCCCAATAACATTTTAAATTATTTTCAAAACTACTTTTCAGGTTAAAAATTATTCTCTTAACAAAACTAAAAATCCACATAGATTTTTAACACAATATTTTGCATGCTGAATAAATATTTTATAGGTTTGACAGTGTCAATGATATTTGTGTATGATTATATTGTATAAAAATGCATTTCTTTGGCACACCACAGAGCTTTCAGTATGTCAGAGGCTGCAGAGAAAATGTTGCAGACATTATTTAATTAGCTGCATTCAAATAAAGCTTTGCAGAGCAAACATTAAAATATGGAGCTCCTTCTTTACTTTCCAGAAGAACTGTAACAGAGTATAATTTTCTACTTATTATGAAAAGTAGAAAACTAAACAGTACTGAGACCTTTGCAATACCAATGGTAAACCAAAACCTTTTATCATATATTTATGGATATAAAATTTAGCAGCACGCAGAAGAAAAAGTTTTTATTTTGCTCAGGTACTCCCAGCATTAGACCAGATTCAACTATATTTTTTACTTATTTTTAATATTCTTTTTGGTTAATCAATGGTCATTCTTACATTTATTTAACCCTAATTCTGGTATATTTTTTAATAAATGGGTAAAATAATTATCCCTAGTTTGACAATACTACTGCCTATAGCAGCCAAATGTAGCACTGAATTTACTTAGGAATACATTGCCTGATCCTGCAGCTGTTGGAGTTAGTAGCAAGATTCCCACCGGATTTTCACAGACAGGATTTTACTCTGGAGTTCCTGGCAGGTCATCAGGCTGCCTGAATTAACAGGCCTGTTCTCTCAGGGAAACTCACAGGGGGTTTGGAGCTCATTTTGTGAGCTGCATGCAAGCAATCGCTCCTTGGCTCACGTGAGTTGGCCATGCAAACTCCACAAGCAAACTTATTGAACAGGGTGCAATTCCACCTGCATCCAAAACCAGCTTCTGCCATCACACATGCACAAATGCTCTGTTCTAACACTACAATAATTATTTTCAACCAATGTGGAAAATTACTCCATCTAAATGCAGAAAATATTGAATACAAATTTATGTCTCTCAAAAGTTCAGCTTGTTTACTCGTTCTCACTTAAATCAAAAGTGAAAAATGCCAGTATATTCATCCTCTCTGATCAGTACAGTGTTTTCCAGTGCAGTTCCTACCACTAAGTAGCTCTGTTTTCAAGGAGATACTCAAAATAAGTAGATCACCAATATATCACATCACTGCATATATATGCACATCACAGAGGTGCTAACAGAAAGCCACAGCCTTTCCCTCCCTTTGCCCACAACATCCACAGTGGAATTCATAATCCAGTTTTTACCACACATATAAACTATTTCACTTTCAAAGGAGTATAACCTATTGGTGGCAACACATCTCTTCCAGAGACTTAACTTCTGTAGGTATTTGCAGAAAAATAACGATTTTCTTAAATTCTTAAGGTAGAACACTGATATTAGAGAAGTGCACAAAAATAAATAGAAGACATGCAAGGCCACCAGTGCTTGGGTAGAGTTTGCAATTGTCATTTTATGCTCCCCCTCATCACTACTTGTTGGACATGCTTGTAGAAGGGTTGTTGGGACAGCTGAAGAAAAACAGGATTATTATTATTAGTGAGATCTGCACTGTTTTTACAATGTTTCTTGTGTGAGAACTGGAGAAGGAGAAAAGGCAGGTTTCAACCTAATCCTAACTCTGCCAAAACAAGGTACTAACATAAGGAATGTGACCTTTATTAAATTACTGCAGTTATATGTTATATGTTTGCACAATATAGTAAAATGCCAAATACCATCATCACCCACTTAGTACCTGGAAAGACTAGCACACTACTGAGCCTCATTCCTCATGTCTCTGTGGAAGAAAATAGCTGAAAAAGTCAAAAGTATTACAGGATTTTGTAGAAAAGTTTTTTCTCTATTTTTTGTATTAATAAATCACAACAGCATAATATCTTAAAAGGTGTGTCACCCTGTATGTCCAGGTGGGTTAGAGCAAGATTATGATTCTTTGATCAGCAGGATCTCTGCTCTTTAGCCTAATTTCTAAAAGGCCTTTTTCAGTAGATGTCAAAGGATTTTAAGGCCGTAAAATTTCTCTTTAAAATATGACAGAAAAAAATCAGCTTTATAGTTGCAGCCTCCCCAAGTGTAACTGTTCCTCTTTCCATAGAAAGAGGATTCCTCTTCCTTTGGAATACTGTGTTTAATATCAGTCATACTACCTGGAGCTGACATACTTTCAGCTAAGGAATTTTACTTATAAACTCTACCAATCTGTTCCACAGATGATAGCTGATTTAGGTCAGATCTTGAAACGAAGGTGGTTTACATCTGCTTACCCAGGGTGCTGAGGCAAAGAAACTGAAATTAAGGCCAGAATCAGTTCAAGTAATGATGTGTTTATAAGAGAACTACTGAACTAATATTGTTTGGCCCCATCTCTTCCCAGCTTTGTCTGTCTCTCTTTTTTTCCCCCTTGCAGAACTGACTTGCTGGTGCTCCTTTGCCTGTTTCATGCTCCCACACATGATAATTCCAGTATTTGTGCCATATGCAGCCTTAGCATTCTCTGTACAAAATCTAGCTATGAGGCCTACAAAAGTTCCTCCTTTGCTATTCACATCTGATCTGACACCAAAAAAAAAAAAAAAAAAAAAAAAAAAGAAAAAAAAAGATCCAGACTTTGTTTTGGATGGAAGACAAGGATCTGAGTTTCCAGAGGAGAAGACAACAGTTGCCAGAGCATATGGTTAAAAGTCAGAGCAGTTCCTGCTCCAGTGGGGTTCTGGGTGACAGCAAACACTGCTGCCAATGCAGGGCAGAGCCCGAGGGAGACAGACAGACTGACACCACATTTTGTGCGGATTTAAAGGAATTAAGGATTTTAAAGTTTATTTGAAAGTGGCAACTACCAAGTATACACACACTTTGATCATAACTCCAGGATTATTTTAGTGTTTCTCAGCCTGCCAATAAATCATCGTTAAGGTAGATGTAACACTGCAAATCAGAGACATGGCTAAGTATTATATAAACAGAGCTCAATGATCTCTGACTTGCTATAGTTCCTGAATTAAACAATGCAGGTGTTTGAAACCAAAGCTGTGAAACTCTTCACAGCCTGAAGGCAAAAAAAAAAATAAAAAATTATAAGCTCATTTCTAATGCCACAGTTATCTGTACAGGGCTTAGTTTAAAGCTTGTTTAATTCTGCCTGCTTCAGTAGGGTCGAGTTCTGCTTCTTGCAGGCAGATGGCAACAACCAGCACCCCCCACCCCAACACCCCCACCCAAAGGAGATACCTACATAAATCCAGGATTCTCACCCACCAGCAAAGATAGAGGTTTTTAGCTCATAAAGAAAAAGGCACATTTATTTAATAATCTGTTGGAATAGCTATGTTTAAGAACAGTAAGAAACAGATACAGGCATTACAGATGAAAACCATTATTCCCGTAAACAATATGGGGAAAAAATGCAACAAATGCTGTACAAGGTATAACAAATAGACATGATATTAGCTTAACATGCTCTTTGAAAAGGTAGCTGATTAGAAAGCAGAAATTACGAATCTGAATTTTAGTAACGATTTTTATATGATTGCACACAAATATTAGTTATGGTGGAAGAGGAGTAGTTTTAAAGAGCAATGGATAGTGTTATTTAATGAAAATATTATTATGGGTAGGGATAAAAAAAATAAAATCAGATTGTAAGGAGGTTACCAGTTCTTGAACAATTGATATGAAGCTTGATATGTAACATTAACTAACATGAGGTAAGAATGCATTAATGACAGCCATTATTGACATAAAATGTGGCATTTTAAAACAAATGTGTATTATGATTTTACAAAGATAGTCTGACTGGCTTTTGGAAAAGAAAAAACAGAAATGGGATTAATATGAAGGGACTAATTTCTGTTATTAAGTGTGAAGCACATAATTTGGGATGATAGGGGAGGAATAGCTCATGTGCTAATTGATAGTCAAATACAAGTTTGGAAAAAGAAGACATTAAGAAGCTGAGAAAGTTTACAGCATCAAAGTGCACCTGTGATATTGCATGAAGTGTATATTCAAGAGACAAGAATTTATATCAGAGAACAGAAGAGCTTAACCTATTTGGTACAGTAAACATAAAATGTCAGAGGAGATGGAATTTCTGCCTGTAAATAAATCAGCTGGGTAAACTCTGGGGGAGGCAGAACTGGAGAGAGAACTGTTTCATGGTTATTGCCAGCCTAAAGCAGAACCAAATGATGTGGTGAAAACATCACAGTGTTCAGTTTGGTGTTTAAGAAAGGGGTATCATTAAACAGCCACCAAAGACTCTCCAGTGTCTCCAAATGCATCAAGCAGGTGAAAACCTTAAAATTTAATTAGGTATTATTAATTAGTGAACCCTGCATTTACAACTTAGCTATCACTCTTCAAAAGATATCTAAATATTAATCTTCCCGCAGAGCTTCCCAGCCTAAAAATCTCATATAGAAAAACTGTATGGAACACTTCTAACTTTGAGGGGGTATGAGAAGAGGGTTTACACTAGCTAATTTTATTTTAAGGTTATTGAAAGTAGAGCGCAGAAAAGTCACAAACATGCCATCTAAGTATAAATCATAGTTTCCTATTACATACACCATGAATTTTTACTGCCCTTTAACACAAATACAGTGCTCAGGCAATAGAGATTTCAACAGGCAAGAAAACTTAATAAACATTTTCTTCCCTTATTTTCTTGTTGAAACAAGGAGACAATTAAAAAGCATGTTCATAATGTTTCAAATACTCTAGTTGCCTCTGAATTGATTCATCTGGTGTTTATGCAACAAGAACTAGAACAAAAAATCAGATAAAACCCAAATCCAAATAATCACCCTTCTCAATTACACACAAATGTTTTAGTTCTAGGCATATATTGATAACACTGATCCAATAGCTTTCTGGCAGAGGACAAAGTACAAAAATCATGTTGACACCATGTGCAGCTTTTTTAAAGGCATAAACACATATCTGATGCAATAAACTTTTCTTCAGGAAATTAAAGATTATTCTGCTACATGATACTGTTTTGGTAGTAGCAGGGGTACTAGATAATCACTATTTATAAAGAGATGAAAAGTGGTTTTATGTAAGCCATGAACTTAATCCCAAAATTTCAGTGATGGTTAGAGGTAGCTGGATATAGTTTATCCACAATAAATGAAAATAAACTAAAGGATGAAAAAAGGTAATTAATTCTATTAAGCTGTATTAAATTCAGATTCTGAGGAAAGATGTAAACAAGCTGTTCCAAATTACTGTATATTTCAATTGTTATCTATATTTATGCACCCTACAGCTACACTTCACCTTACTTATATCACTTAAATCATTAAAACCTTGTATTAAAACAGTCAAAACTTTCAACATCTGTTCAAACCAATAGGGGAAACACAAAAACTCAGATTCTTTCAACAAAAATCTTTGACGTCTACAATCTCTCTTGAGAGGGCTGATTTAAAGACTGACATAAGTTGAAAAGACAAACAATATTTGAATGCTAGTATACTTTCCTTTAAAGAACTGGTGTTGGCCTACTACTACTTGCATTTAGCCATTGGTGGCATTCTGTTTCAGGGCCATATATAAGCAAACTACAAGTTTGATTCTATTTGTTAGCTTATGATAACCAGCACAAGAACTGCCTGACTTGAAAAAATCTAAAACTGTGTTTAAGATCAGTGATGGAAGACAGAAGTAGTTATGTTTTCATTTTTTTTTCTTCCCACCCCTAACCAGAACTCCTTTGCTGTTTCCTGCCAACAGAAAAATAAGGAAATATTTCAGAACTAAAAAGTGTTACGGGTTCACAGCATTCTTCCTGCTACCTATTAGTGATAAACTTCTATTGATCAATGAATGTTATCCAGCCTTCAGCCCCAGAAGAAATTGGATCTGACCATAATGTTTAACGAACAGATATTTACTAGGATACTCAGTTCTGGGACTAAAAAGTAATTATTCTGAGAGCAATTCACTACTATTTATTGTCTTGACTGCATGTTAAGGCTCTGAGGAAAAGCAGGAACTGCCTCAAGCCTCGCTGGGGCGCACCAAAGCTGGGCAGGTGTTCCCCAGCTGTGCTGCTGCCCTCAGGGCTGGAGCTTGGTTGTGGCAGTTTGTTGTTCCCTGTGCCTTGGAAGGAGAGGAAAGGAGCCTGCAGTGCACAGACAGAGTGATGTGGACAGAGAAAAGGGGGTGGCTGTGCCTTTGGAGGCGAAGCTGTGTCTCAGAGCCTCTGCCCATTCCTACTGAGTTCCACTTCCTCAGCATTTCCATTTCCTGAGCAATGCCCAGGCTGATGGTGGAATGAATGTGACCCAGGCTCTCAGGTTGTACTCGACAGCAGAACTAATCCCATTCCCCTCTCCCAAAAAAACTGCAGCTACTGTGAAAACACTTATGGCTCCAACCTTGCCAGATTGTCCTGGTAAAACATGCATTTTCAGAACCTGACTGCCAGGTTAGCTAACATAGTTAAATTTATATCCCTGCATTTCAAAAGTATTTCTATTTTTAGTATATTGGCATTTTTTAATCTCTGCTAGTGGGTTTTGAAACATAATGTCTCATTTGAATATATTAGCATATCAGTACCACAAGGTCATTTCAGAATGCAGGAGAAGAAAGCACTTTTACATGCTGTTATTTTCCAAGAAAATTGGGAGAAGCAAGAGAGTAAATAGTCTACCCAAACCAAAAGCACATAAACAGCAAAGCAAAACAAACAAACAAAACCTCAGAAACAATTCAAACAATGCATTCAACAGTCATTTGATACACCTGCGTCATGGATAGCTCTGGTCTAAATTGTTCTGGATCCTTTTGCTTTTATGGATATTAAAAACTCCTAATATTGTTTTTCACATGTAAACATCACAAAAGTTCTATAATGACAAATACAACAAAATTAAAAAGACTCACAGTATTTTACTCATTGTTGCTAAGCAACTTTACATTTGTAGACCATTACATTTCTGGTCAGTATGAGGAGCAGAGCAATCAAAAAAAAAAAACAAAACAAAAGGAGCAGCCTGTTCAATTCTTCTGCTTAGCTGAGAGTGCTGAGAGTGCACCATGGTTACTGGACTGGGCTTGCTTTGACAATCATTGCACCAGGAAAATCTTTTAACCAACAGCGGTACCATGGCAGAGTTAATTACAGTCCCCTGTCTTTGTCAATTCAAAGCCAGTCTACCAGAGATGACCAATCCAAGAAAGGTGAATTTTTCATTATAATATCCAACTAAATATTTATCTGCAGTAAATTGGCAGATTTAAAAACTTCGACAATTATACACTGCTTATAATCATACAGTAATCCAATCCAGAAACACATTATGGCACTTCATATTACAGTTATCTAATACAGTCCAGTGGAATGCTAACAATTAGAGGCATCTAATTCTGCCTAAATCTCTAATTTGAGGTATTAATTCTGAAATTGTTTGTCCATTATGTAAACACTAACTTTAAAATTTGCCAAGAAATTTGGTTTTTAACTTGCTTGCTCTCATCGTGCATCTAGACCCATGGCTATAGCTTGGATCCATCCATCCAAAGTATGTTTGAGAGCACACAAACCTGAACAGGAAATGGATCAGTAGAAAATAAAAAGGTCATCATCAAATTATAATTCTTTTTGATGTTATCAAATTCCTTCATCTTTCATTTGCTTTCATTATTCTTCAAAGAGACTTTAAAAATTACTCCTCCCTTTTTGATCAGTACAGCAATCAGAAAGTCCACAGGTTAATATTTTCCACTAATATATTGAGAAATTAAGGTGAAAATTAATTTAGGAAGCAAAAGGGTTTTTCTTGAATTATAGGATATTTCAGAGGGTACTTACACTGCTTCTTGAACTTGCAAAATCTAGCTTTTCTAGAAAGCTCCTATTTGCACTTTATAAAGCATTCATGTATCCAATTAAGATGTAGCAAAGACTACAGAAGTTTGTGAAAGAATCCAAGGAAATGATTTGAGGATTCAAATGAGGCTTTCTTTCACTTTTTGGTTGTGGTGGGAAAATAACATACTTATAAGTATGGCACTTTAGGGAAATAGAAACACCTGTGTATGCTTTGACCATTTAAAGCACAAAGCCTAACATTTCAATTTTTTAAAATTATTTGCTATTCCTCCATATCAGCAGAAGTGCCCTACTCCTCCTACCCCTCCCTCCTGCCTGGCCGTGAGGAGCAGGCGAGCTGCTCCCCCAGCTGTGTGCCAGCTGCTGAGCCAGCTCTGCACCCCCTCAGCCACTGCTCTGGCCAAGAACTGCCCCAATGGGGCCCAGGACAGAGCCCTGTGCTTGGCTTGTCTTACAGGCACTGGGGAGAGTACAGCCCTGGGTGTAAGCATTCCTTACTCATCTGCTCATCCACCCATGCAGACTGCAGCATCCCAGCTAGGAGAGAAGGTTGCTATGTGGGACTGCATTAAAAATCCCTGTAGCACTTTTTTTAAGCTGGCAACTTGGCCATCTGAGCACTGAGAAACAATACAGGTTCACAATTGTTAATTATTTCTTTTCATGTTCTTTTACGTCTACCTGCTCTAAAGAATTTTATGCTCATGTATACAGCAATTATTTTTCTCTCACAAGGAAGAAAAATTAACATCTAAATTACTTCAAAAAGCTAATAACCAGTAAAGCTGTTTGAGCTACTATGACTGCAGCAAATTAGTAGAAACAAATGAAGAAGCAAAATATGATTGGACTTATTTTTAAAGAAGAGTATTTAATTAAAACAGGTTGAATATATGAAGACTACCTTTTATCTGACAGTGTGCATGACTCTAATCTATTGATATTTAGAAAAATCCTTCTTTTGTTACTATATTTGTAATGAAGAGAATTATCTCAGCAAAGTAGAGCCAGTTATCATCTTATATTCCAGACCCAAAAAGAGGTTACTTAAAAAACCTTTAATTAAGAAAAAGAAGGCAATTCATGAAGATTTTAATAGCCATTTTCATATCAGCAACTTTCAGTTAGCAAAAGGGAATTTTTTTTGTCAAAAGCTAACAGAATCCACAAGTCCAGAAGCAAAGTGTTGGCAGCAATTATTTCAGAAGGGAATTACCAACAATGTTATATAAATTTTTCTCAAGGGAAATGTAAACTCACGCTACATTATTTTAAAGTAAGTTTTAATGTCTTTCTTACAACCAGAATTTGGGAGTTTAAATATAGAACATTCACATTATTACCAAAACATGCAGTTTTTGCTGTAACTAAATACAAAGAACAAACACATACAGGGTGTTGCAACTGATTGAACATATTTTAGCAAGTTTTCCAATGACACCAAGCTGTGTGTGCTGACACAATGGAGAGAAGGAACCTTGAAAGGTTTGAGAGGTGGGCCCACACAAACCTCAAGTGCAACAAGGCAAGACAAGGTCCTGCACAGGGATCAGGGCAATCCCAGCACAAACACAGGCTGGGCTGGATTGCAAAAGGGAAGATGGATTGAGAGCAGCCCTTGGGAGAACGACTTGAAGGTGCTGGTTGACAGAAAGTTCAACATGACCTGGCAGTGTGAGCTTGCAGCCCAGAAAGCCAGTCATGTGCTGGGCTGCATCCAAAGCAGAGTACCATTTAATAATTTACTTTTTTTTTTCTTTTAAGTAAAAGGACACAGAAAGGAAAAGCACATAATCAAAACTCTGGAAGATGTGAACAGAAATTTAAATATTTTAGCATACAAACATTTCTGTGACTAAAGCCTTAATACTAAAGCAAGTTTCAAGTCATCTGAAAATGTGTAGTTGAAGTGCAGTGGGAATTATAAAATAGATCTCTGCTCTCATATATGTATATATTTGTAATGATACCATGAACACATTACCTGTCCTAGGGTGTAGGACTATTGTCACACACAATTACACTATCTCAGCACAGCATTTACTCCCAAAGCTTATACACCTCCTACTTTCTCTGAACTGAGAATTATTAATTCCTGTGACATTATTCACCACAACATCTCAAAGTGTTTTATAAGCATCATTGGACAGATGGGGAAGCTGAGACAGAATCGTGAAGCAGCTTTCACAAGGTCATGCAGCAAGACTCCAGTTAAACCAAGAACAAATGTCATGGTCTTACCATCTACATGTGAGACACACAAATTCACAAATATTGCATCCTTCATCATTCCCCTTACCTTAGATTTAAAAGCAAAGATTCTTGTAGAGATTTGTTTACCTTCATAATATATATATTTTATAGTCCTTCATATATTAAGGATTTTAAGTTTATCTTACCTTTTGTCTTTGTTCTGAACTACATTTTACAGAAAATATCACCCATTTTATTCTTATAGCTTGGAAAATTAGCTCTAGGAGCAGAGACTGAAACCTGCCAAGTGATGGAAAACACAAGTTCTTATGATCAGAGGCAGTCACAGGAGATTATTCAGCAGCCTGACACAGCTGGAAGAATACTGGATCAAAGACAAAGAACAATATCTAACCCTGAGACAGCCTCTAGCCCTGCTCGTGCAAGGACCTGGGGGGGTGTACAGAATAAAATGCAGTGTGAGTGAATTTTCTGGCCTCTGGTTTCTGTGCACAGTCTCTCCCTGGCATTTGTTTGCAACCTGTGGTTCCCACTTCTCTAAGGAAGCAAGGACAAGTGTCTCTGGAATTTTTGCATACCAGCACTTCATGGACCTCTGTAGTTTTATCACTGAACCCCTTTGGGTTGATGTAATCCTTGAACTCAAACCCCACCAGCGAACATCACTCTTGTGTGGGTCTTGTTCAACTCTCCTGGGGAATTTATCCCATCACTGATCTTTCAACATTTAAAATAGCTTCTCTAAGCATCACAGCAGTAGCTGTTTCAGATAATTTTATCAGTACCTCTACTGCCTCTTAAGATGGATTCAGCTTTTTTGCAAGCATGCTTTTCCTGTAGCTTCTAGATAGTAGGGAAGACTGCCTATTTTTCCAGTAACTCCATATAGAAATGAGAGACATGGTAATAAGTTGATTAATATTAATGTGGTTTACTCTTGAGGAAAATGAGGAAATTGGCAGTTTTAGCAACTTCTTTCTAATTAAGTTTTACCTTTTACAGGCCATTAGTTACCAAATATTTCTATAGCTTCAGCTCTTTATACACATTTTTTTAAAAGCAAGTTATAAAAGTCTGTAATATAAGCCAGAGGTATTACCCAGTCCATGACAAATACTTTTGGGTATTTCATGAAGGTCAGTTCACCAAATGTGTGTGTGTCTCTCTGCTTGATACCCCAGCTATCCAACCTTCAATATATATGAATGTGTTCAATCAAGCCTGATTATCTTCTCCCCTTTGGTTTAAGTTTCTTAACTGCAGTGCCCATAAATTCTGTTGATATCGACAAGCTCAAATTCTAGTAAGATAAATTCAATGTCCCTTCATCTAGAAATACATTAAAACAAAACACAGTGAACAAAGAAGTGAGAGAAATAAAACTAAAAATACAGCTCTCCATGACTCTGAAATTAAATTAAATTTGCAGGGACAAATTGGGACTTGCCTTATGGTAAGCACGAAGCAGATCAAGGTTATAGAAGCCATTAGTCTCCCAC
Organism: Passer domesticus; assembly: GCF_036417665.1. NCBI lineage: Eukaryota > Metazoa > Chordata > Aves > Passeriformes > Passeridae > Passer > Passer domesticus. The sequence goes on from NC_087481.1 coordinate 33,314,972, forward strand.
AGAGACCTCCTCTTTCCTTTATTCCAGTGAGACCTTTGCTGTGTGGTGTCTCAAAGGCACAGCATGAAAATTTGAACTACAGATTAGTTTTCTAACTCAGCCACAAGTGCATATTTATATATTCCCAAGTGGGCAAGTGCCTCAGTGCCTTTGGGCAGTCCTGAGAGCCACAGACATGCCTTGCTTAGAGCCAGGCCAACTGTCCTTAGGCAGAGAAAAAGTTTTCAATGGGTTTAACAAAGAACAACATTAATGACTGGCTCTGGGAGTTCTAAAATAAAACATTGCTTACATGCTCAATTCTTGCTCTGTAAATATGCTGCTACAGTACAATAAATAATTTCCAATTGCACTGGACCCTAAAGTGATTGAAATATTTATATAGTGGTAGAGTTAGAGGAATTAGTGTAGTGAAAGATTTAATTATCTTGAGAAAGGTTCCCAAAACTGAATGGTTTGAGAAATTGCCTTTCTTAATCAATTTTAGAGATACTACTAAAGTCTTGATTATGGAAAAGACAAAGATTATTCTGACAAGGTAAAGCCCCCACAAAGATGTAGATTTGTTTAGATACAAATATTGTGCAATGAGTAATTACAAAGCTAAGCCAAATTACACTTTCTTCCTCATAGAAGATTCTAGTGCATGAGCAGATTGAGCATATTTGCATGTTCAATATAATCTCCTCTTTTCCTCACTTCAATGCATTCTGATATGGCCATTATTTTTTTTGTCTCCACAAACTACATTTAACCTCCCCCAGTTCAGAAAAGTCATGAGAAGACTATCATCTTTTAGAGCTCTCTGAATTTCTACATATTCATTTTACTTTTCTGACATCTCCCACACATATGAATTATTTTAATTTTTCTAAACAATTTTTAGCAGGATGATGAAAAGAAATGTGAGAGAAAAGAATTGTAATATCCCAAAGACTGTTAAGTACTTCTAGAATTGCACTAAACTACAATCACATATATTCTTCCCAAGCTTATTGGCAATCAAGAAACAGATATACAACGTGCAAACTAAAGTACCCTTAGGTGAACAAAGCACAATTCAGAATTATACATGTATAAGCCAAAATGTCCTTTTTAGTTAAGACAGATTCAAATCACATACAAGCTAGTTTGATAATATTTTAATGATTTTGAGATTCTTATTACCTGGTTAGCTACCACTGATTATGTACCTGTACTACAAGAAAACTCACATAGTATTCTAAGGGCAGTTCTGTCCCAGTTTTAAACTGGATTTGTCAGCAATGGCATAGATGGGAGATTATTTTCTGTCACACTAGAAACAGAAAAAAAAATGAATAGAAATAACAAGGTACACAATGCTGTTAGTAGTGTTTACCTTACTGTGCATGATACCCTGCATAGCTTCATTGCCTCACTTCTGCTGTAAAGATAGCAACACTTAGGGTTTGGTACCTTAATAATTAATGTATACACAAATTCTTGCAGGATACCTAAAACCTACCGTGCATAGGTGGAAAAGGAAAACATTTCTCAAACACAAATAAGTACACTTTCAGTGCTGAAATCCAAAAAGAGCAACAAAATACAAATTGGACTGGGGGACCTTGCTCTCTCTGCACGGTTTTGGCCCAGAGAGTTTTGATGTTGAGCAGGTTTCACACACATCCACTTGTCAGAGTCACTGTGGACAGATGTTCCCTGTTGTACTGCTTTACACGAGGTATTAAGATCAAAGATTGCCAACAGGAATGGTCTTTCCCACCAGATCCTCTCTACAAACATGAAGAAAGCAGATAAGAGCCATCTGTTATTTTGCCAGTACAGATGTTAGTTTGTTTTATAAGGCCTTTGCTGCATATCCACTTCAACTGGGATAAACTTCACTTTGTTTACACTGGGAATGAGGAGCAGTGTGTACATTCTGAAAGGCAGCTAACAGCCCTTTAATGGAACCATATCTTTTCATACTGAGACAGAATGGCAGGAAGTACAGTTCCAAAAGCAATACTAAAAATAAGAACCAGTCAAAAAATGATAGTTGGCAAAAATTTGTGTCACTTTTGCCAAGAATTTGATTAAATGTTTGCTTGAAAACTTGGTTTGTTCAATTTTGAATATAGCCTGATTAGCAAGAATATTCAAGGGATCTCTCAGCTACATGGATATTCCTTTTATTTCTATTTTCCCTTGTTTCTCTTTTCATTATAGTTTCTTAAAATTATTTTTGCAATAAAAGTCTTACAGCTCCTTGGTTCCTTGTTATATACTAACCCAATCATCCTTCCTATTTTAACCAAGGTTTCTGCTTTGAGTCTTGGCTTTCTGTTAGGAATTCTATCCCATTTTAATGTCACATGTTTTTATCTCCCCAGCCAGAACTGGGGAGATAAACCCAAAAGGAAAACAACTAACACAAAGTTCCACCTATAGAAGTAGAACAATCTGTTCATCCGTAATCTCTCAAATTGATGCTATTATTTGGTCTCTGGAGTAAAGCTGGGATAAATGCTAATATTCTAATAAGAGCCTAAAATATGCATATATATTTGCAGGGAAAATATATAAACATTTTTGGCCTGCAGCCTCAGAGAACTAACCCAATTTTAAGCATACTTTCTTAATACCAGTCTAATTGTTTCCAAATGTTTTGTTTTCATACTACTAGAATAATGCAAGTCCTTCTAAATACAATATTATGAAATGCTGCAAAAGCATTTAACCTCACATTGGCAGAAACTTACAGATAGTCACATTCCTTATTAAAGCCCCACTAGACATTTGAAGAACAGCCAGGAAGGTCAGAAGCACCACATCACACCATCAAGATGAGCACGCCTCCAGGAAGAGCTTGTCTCAAGGAGGCACATGTCAATTCTGAGCCTCAACTCTGCTCTCTCTTTACAAGCCATGTGGATTCCCCTGAAATATGGCTGCATTTTTACTCTGCTCTCAGGGACACACATTGCAGTGCAAATACAGAAGTTGTATGACAATTACTTCAAGATTCAGAGACTAAAGTTTCATTTCTGCCTTGATTTTCAAAGCAGGAAAAAAGTGTATTTCCCGTCACCTAAAATTTAAATTGCCATGCACCTTTTTTGCATAGTTTTATCTCCTTTCTTGCATAGTTTCACAGCTCACCAGTCAGAAAACCTCATGCTGGTTGATTGTGAGACTAATCAAAGTTCCAGTTCTGTTTACTTACCAGGTACATACAGAAGATTCTTTAGCTGAGCCAAAACTTAGATTTTTTTTTTTCTTTGTAGTTTCCTTACTGCACCATAGATCAATCTCACAGATTCAGAAATCATCAAGAGACTTTGATTTAACATTATGAGACTTTTCCTTTTAAATTGCTATTAGTGCCATTTCAAAATATCTGTCTTTTCTGACAACAAACTTAGCACTTAGAGAAATCTTGGCAGAACACAGACTTTTATTATACCAACTAGAGATAATTACTGCACATACTTGGGACCATTACATGCCATACCACCTTTCCTTAGGCCTAACCAATAGAAGAATCAATATGTAAGCACAAAACACCAAAGCCAGCACAACAGTAATCTAAAAGACTCTCTATTAAGTAGCATATTGTCGCTTTCTGGTTGGACAGATTGAGACACAGCAAGTTTTTCACTCAGTAGATCTGATCTGCATTAGCTGTGAGCCCTGCTCTCTAGAAGACATTGTCACATCATGCAAATCCTCTTCTATTCCAGATGTAGAAGCACAAGCTAAACTTCTGATGAAAAATAATGAAATTGGAATAATGAATATTCCAATCATTAAATTATTTTAATTCTCCTACAGTATTCACATTGAAAATAATGCAGTAACATTTTTGAAGTTGGGGGAAAGACCAACTGTCACATTAATATACACTTGTGCCTTAGTAGCTTTTGAAAAACACATCTCTTCTGCCTATTGTCAAAGTACTGAAAATAATTAGCTGATAATGACTAGATGTGGCAACTCCAGGACTTCAGACGTATAACATTTCCATTTAACCATCTATAAATACAGTCATTAAAAGTAAGTAATTACTCCGGAGTGATTGTCACTTAGCACATGTGAGTCAGACTTCAGAAATACAGAAAGATCTTGTTTCTACTAATGCCTGGTCCAAAAACATTTTAAATAGTGTTCTCCAACATAATTAAAGTACAAAGACATTTGTTATTCCAGTTGGTATATCTGGTGGCTAGTAAAGTAAACTTTAAAAGCCAATAAAAGCATCAGTTGCAAAATATTCCTTTCTGAAAAGGAAGTAAAACAAAAAGAAAGGAAGCTGGGAAACCTTTCAGATGTTGTTTGTATTCCTCTGTGCAATCACAGCTCTCCAACAACTCTGTCCATACTCCCAATCCCTTGGGCTTTGCATTTATTGAGCTATTAGATCTGCCCTGCTGCCAGCCTGCTGAGAAATTCTTACACAGAAGTGCATTGATTAATTTTGGTGTCTTGTAGAGATTATCTGGTTAATATCTTAGTCCAGAAAAAGGGTGAAAGAATGAACATTGAGCACCACCATCACCAACCTGATATTTAGGTTAGAGTGTCCTTGAATTAAAGAATTTAGTCCAGTACTGTGAAGAAATATAGGAAAGTACAAGCAGTGAATGTTACAAAGGCCTTTGTTATTAAGGATGCCTCATCTTCACAAAAAAGAATGGAAGAACTTCTCCCTTTTTCATTTCCTCTCCGTTTTTCCCAGCCCAGACACAGCACTGAGTACCCACTTACTAAAGAAACAGTAGGCTCAGGGGCAGACTGGCTCAATGCCACTTAATGCAGTAACAAAGTCCTTCCCACACATTGAAGTAATGATCAGGGAGGTTCAGCAGCCAAGAGAATAGATCTGAAAATTATAAAAAGTATGAAGTTTTAAGTTCTACCCTTCCACAGTTCCTCCTTTTTGGCTAACACCTGCAGTTATAGTTTCGATTTTTAAGTAGGAGAGAAGACAGCTTTCTGCCTTCAGAAAGCCCTGTACATGTACCGTGGAAGCTGATATCCAGTTCAGTTACATGTGCTAACTGAGGAGGCTCTTGTGGTGATGGTCCCTCCTTTTCTTCCTCTCACTAAAGAGAAAAGATAATTTGCTGAAGCTGAGAAAGGGCTTTAGTGACAAATTCAAGAAACAGAACACTGAGTAATTTCAGAAACAAAGAATGATGACTTTTCATACCAGAAAAAAACGCAGTTTTAAACTTTGATGGAAAATTAGGCAAGCATTTCCATATCCTGAAGATGACAGTGGTAGGTATGATGAGCGAGGACTAAGGAATTAATAGTCCAAAATAAATCTGGACTATGATCCAAGTCCTTGCCATTCTCCAGCTTTAAATATTTAAGATATTGTATTAGTTATTCATGCAACTTCTATTTTCTTTTCCAGATACAGGGAAATGCAATTGTGCTGAAGATTTTAGCAGCATATTTTAGCAGATTCTAATAATTTGTTTTTAATCCATCCTAGGTTTGTGGATTAGAATTTATGGAGTTATATAATATTATTTCATGCTATGAGTATCCTGAGATGTGGAATTGTATGTGCTGAAAGGACTAAGTAAACAGATGACCAAAGACAATGCATCCTCACTCATATTTTAGTCTCTACTGAAGTTCTTCTGTGTGTTTACTTGATAATTCCTGGCTCCCCCCGAGGATGAGGTACCTCATTTCCACAGCAGGATTGGCAGCTGTACAACTGGTGTTACAAACAACACTTAGATCAACAATACTCCAGAAGTGATTAGACTCAATTACAGATGTGCCTTACAGTAATTCTGCATTTTTTGTTATATCCTCTTAACAGCAGAAGACAATCTGACAATCTTAAATCAGATGACAGAAACCTAAGGAGTCAGAAAACAGATGACATATGTGACCCCGGATTAGAGTTTAGTGGGCACATGAGAATCTTGTAAAAAGATTATTCTGTCACTACTGAAAAGCTTCCTGAGAAGGGAAAAAAGAAATTCTAGCTAAACTCTATTATATTTCCAGTGACATTTGAACATGCACAAAACAGAGCACAGAGCAATTTATGTTCATCACCAGAAAGCACAGAAGAAACAAAGCACCCTTGAACACTTTTTTGAACGAGCAGACTGCTTGATGTAGTTTTGTTGAAATTACATATGAAAAAGCTTGCTGAGTATTTATCTTGTTGAAGATGTTCAGACAGCTATATAATATATAAAATATATGCATTATAAAATATACATGAAATATGAGTCTATGGGTACACAACAAATTCTGAACAAAAAAGTGCAAACAGCCCACAGAATGTAAGCCCTGATTTCTCTATTTTTGTCTTCAGGGATATGCTGTAAAACCTTCCCTTTTCATATTTATCAGGAAATCTCTAGCCATTCAAAACCCACTCAAACATCAAGGACTAAATGTTTCCACTATTTATTGAGTGCATTTCAAGGATGCATGCAGTGAAGCAATTTGTGACTTACTAGGGCAAATAAATAGTGTTTGTCCATCTGTACTTTTTCCTTTTTTTTTTTTTTTGGTTAGCTGGTGTTGAACTTTCTGTCTGCTTTAGAAGCTTTCACCAGCTGGAAGAACTGAGAATGTGTTAATTAGAAGAAACTGACCTCAGGAAGAGCAAGCATAAAGTGTAGACACACTTAAAATTAATGCCATTTGAAAATCTCATCCAACATCTGATTCCTTCAAGTAACCATGGTTTGTTTGAATGCTTTTTGATGAGTGAAAGAATAAAGATTGCTTACTTTTTTTCTTCACAGAATATACTAGATGTAATCTTATTCTTACATGAAAAAAGCCCCAAAAGATCCAAAGAAGTCTGCCAGCAAGGTCATATCTCTCAATGCTGCCTAGCCTAATATAAAAGAACAGTGAAAAAATGAAGCTGGTCTTCCAGCTCTAATACTGATCTGTTGCATGTCACCAAGAAGTGAATTCATTATATTGCTGCATTTTTTTACCTCTTTGACTTTATACAGGTTACAAATTCCTTTAAGTGGACATTGTTTCTTCCTGTACTTAATGCACATGTTTGGATGAAGATTTCATGCACTTCTGCAATGTAAGAAATAAAGACAAACATAACAAATAATAAATTTGGTGAGCATACTACCATTTAATTTTAAACTGAGGGCCCTTAGGCACTTAGATCATATGAAAGCCATCAGAATGACTTTCAAACGCAGGTCAGGTCTACTTAAAAGCAGCAACGCTTTGCACCACAAGAATATCTATAAAAGTTAATGGAATTTCTGACAGGAAAACACAATGGTCAAATGAATAGTAGGACCTTGTCCTATAAGATTATCAGCAGAACCGGGATTCTAAACTCTTTATGCATTTAGGTGTTGGGTTGTTGTTTTTTTTTTTTTGCTATTTCTTCCCAGGATGAATTAATTATTAATGATGAATCTGTATGAATAAGCTGTTCTAGGTCAGCCTAATAAGATACATCAAAATGGCTTGTTAAATATTAAAAAGGCACTCAAAGCTCTATTCATTCCAGGGCTATACGTACACAGACTATCTGGTTTTGTTGTTATTTCTATTTTTAAGAGCCATTAGTGCCCTTTTCCAGTTACTTTAGCAACATATTTATATACCATATTAAATATCTAGAAACTAGAACTAAAATCTCAAGTATCCTGAAACAGAAATAAAGACTGAAGGGCAGACAAATGTTATTGAAGCCAAATGTACATTCTTTTCTATTATAAACAGAGGGGGAAATAAGCTTATGAGTTGGTTTCACAGTGCTCAGCTCTGGAGAGTGTTTAAATTTGCTGAGGGCTAAATTTTCAAAGAAGTTTTGGCAAATGGCCCTCAACAGCCATGGCATGTCACCTTCCCCACCCCCACACACCAAACTCCAAAGAAATAGGTTCCTGTATCATACAGATCCTTACTCAGAATTTTAAAAGATTAACACAGAAGTCTGTGGTACCTCTGCACTAGCGAACTAAATATTTTAGATAGAGATTGTTCTGAGTTTCAGTCAAATGGTGCTGAATCACTGGCTTCCCTCAGTACCCTGAATAGAAGGGAACAGAGAATACCATCTTCCCTAAGGAGAGAAGGATCACAACACTGACACATTTTTTTGTACAGTTAGCAGCCAGCAAAGAAATTCTGGCATAGTATCAGAATTAGAGGAATAATCTTACATTGTTTTCAAGAACGCAATACAAAATGTTAATCATTGTCAGCTCCTAGAAGATGTTATGCAACACAGACACAATATCTGCCAAAATTAATAATATGGGTGAACATCCTGTCAAATTCTGAAGTATCAAAAGCACAGAATGCCTGGAGTTGAAAGAAATCTTACAGATCAAATTCCAGCACAGTAGTTGCATCCACATTAGAATGATTTCTCTGTGGCTTTTCCTACTGCAAGAACTCTGGAAAAATGACCAATTATGGCCAATTACTATTCTGTTGCTCTTCCAAATTAATATAGTTTAAACAGTGGTTTAACTGTTTAAACTAGATGGTTTAACACAAAAGCAAACTTACAGCAGATGACTGGTTTTTCTGTCTCCTAGCATATTGTGAATAAGAAAAAATAAAGAAAAATCTTTTAAATGTTGGATGAAAGTTTCTTTGGAAACCAGAGCCCAAGATATAGACATTTTTCTGTATCCTGTCTAAGCACTGAAATCAGACTTGATGCTCAAACCTTCCCTATGCATAGATCTTCTCCAGCTTCTCTCTTTAACATAAGGTAAATCTTCACAAATGTGTGTAAGGCAGGCACTAGAAAAGGAAAAAATGGTCAAACAAGTCCCATAGTTTATATGAATTTATATGATTTCTCTCTGCTTGCCTTATGTGGCTTTTCCCTCTTGCCCCCAAAAGATGGGAAGGAGGAAGAATGTCTTTCCCATAAGTCCTGAAAATATGGCTTTTTTTTAACTGTTCAATTAAAATTTTAAAGCGGAACTTTTGAAAGCTCCTGCCAGGAAGAAAAAATAGGAAACCATTTTTCATGAAGACCAAATTTCTGTTCAAAAGTCTGCAATAAACTCGAGTAAGGAGAGCTATAGTGAGGTTGCCAGGCTGACAGATGAAAGTGTATCTTGACAATTTGTCCTGGCCATGAGAGACAGCTCCGTGCTTCTCAAGTTTGGTGTTTAAAAACTCAGTAAGCTCCTGCCAAAGCAAGAGAGGAGATGGAGTTTCAATTTATACCAAACTGTGAAAATTTTATTATCAGTGGTAGGGAAAATTCATGGCACAGGTCAAAAAAATCAGCCACCTTTTCTCAGTTTCTGGCTACAACTGCACCTGCTTGGAGGATCATTGCCTCCATTATTACATCATCTGCTCTCTTTTGTCCCACTCAGTCAGTCCCCAGCTTCCTTCCAATATTCAAGGGGTATCATTTTTCAGTACTACTACACAGGACCCTATCTATATTGTCCTAAGCACTTTCCAAACAGAAAACAGACAAAAACATTTCCCGGGGTTGGAGGGGGAAGTGCCTTCTCTTAATTCCATTATATAGTTCTGATTTCGCAGAAAGCATCTTCACTTCTACACAGCACAGAATGTAATCCTAGGAAAAACAAACACACAAGAACAGAAAAGAACCCAATAACCCTGAAACACTGCAGCATATTGGGAACACATTTTGAAGACAGCACAGTGGCCAAGAGCTTCCCTATTTTCCATTCCACAGGCTTGGATCCCATGTGCACCAAGATTGTACACTAATATTTGTACAACTCTTCTTTTAATTTTCAATTTTTTTTTCAGTGAGTAAAGGAACAGTGTTTTAACACTTTTATTCTGTTATATATTTCTTTTGAAATACATGAATTGAATTCTATACTGGAACATTACAGCATTTGATTTCACATTACCAACATGTTATCTGAGTGATAGATGGAATGGAATGTCAAAACACCTTGGAGGCCTGGAAGTGTGCTTGGACAGTCACTTAGCTACATTCTTCCTCTAAGAAAGGAATGTTTCCTGACTTGTAATAACAAAACTTGAAAGACATTTTTTAAATTAATTTTGACAGTGTATTTTTGGTCTTTTTCTCATTTACATTACACTTTTCTTTTTTCTATTCCTTTTCAACAACTGTCATATTTTCTCAAGTCCCACCTATGTTTTTCACTCTTTACCTCACATTTACCTTACCATCGACTCTAACAAAACATACACATTTTCTTCTCTTTACCAAGATTGTTAGATCTGAATTCATAAAATGTTTAAAAATATATAGGATTGCTTTTGGTGGTTTGGGACACATAACACCAGCCATAAAGCATATCTAAATCAATACACTTCCACATATCAGAACAGCATGTGGCAGTACAGCATTATGAAATTTATAATTGCATCAGATCTGTGATTTCCCAATAGCTCTGCCTCTATAATAACTAATTTTAAGCTAGAAGTCCCACTGGTGACCTACAAAAGAAAGAGAGAAAATGGGACATTTCACTGAGGAATGCTAAGCTGATGCTGCAAGGACTGTGCTCCACATTGCAGAGTGATTTATTGTACTTTTTTGTTACAAAAAAAAAGAAATTAATGACTTAATGAACATTTATAATCTGACCTTTGCAGATAATTTTAAGGGTTTTATTATCTTTTTTTCCCCCCTATCATTTACAAAAATAACCCTAGCCTGATACACAGAACAGAACAAGGAACAGAAGATAGTAAAATATTATAAATATAAGAAAACAAAATACATTATTTAAATAGCAATAAATAAAAGAATATATAAATAAATTTAAAATAACATATATTCTCTGACAGTATGGGACCTCTAAATCTGAACCTAAGACTTAAACACAGCATGATTCAAGTTTTAAGGTTATTTCTAAATTCAGTCAGAAATGCACAGGGGGAACAAAAGAATCCATAACAGATTCCTGCCACAAATAAACACCACACTTCCTTTCCCCAAGAGGGAAAGGTACACTCATTCAACAGGTAAATGTGCATCATAAAGAGAAAGTTGGGATAATTTCTGGCAGCTATAAGAATAAAAAAACATGGTTAAACATTCCATTCTGTATTCTGAATCACAACATTAAATTAGAGGAAAAACCTTTCAATGTTATTTGGCTACAGACAAATTGTTGACACAGCATTGTGTCCTGCCACACCTGCCTGCCTAGCGTGAAACACACTGCATTGCAATTGGATAACTAGTCATACTTTGTGGCTATATATTAAAATTATAATAACAATCACATGTGACCATCCTTCAGGAAAAACAAAACAACTTAAAAAAAGGGGAAAAAAATTTAAAAAAAAAAAAAATCACAACTCATGGCTGGTGTCCCCCTGCCCTGGTGCCACCCTGCCATGCCAGCACAGCACACTGGCAGGTGAGGTCTGGGACTGCCTGGGGATCCCCTGTGCCTCCCCACCCCGAGGAGACACCCCTGCAGAGCTGTCTGCTGTCCTCCTTTGGTCCTCGTTATCAATCTGAGGGCATGCAAAGGCACATCAGACCAAGGTGCCCATCCAGGAGGAGGCATGGACCCATGATGTGATGCATCTTTGCTTGATCCAAGTAACTCAAGCATTGCCAGGAAAGCTGGAGCACCAGCAACTGTCCTGATGGTGGCACCTCTTACTCACAGGGTAGACTTCACTCAAACTGGTAGTCAGAAATTTGGGCACAAAGCCTGTGGGCCTCCAGAGCCGTGTTCCTGGGGCCATCCACGCTAGGGTACAAACTGAAACACAAAAGTCCCTCAGCTGGTTTTGGCTGGGGCTGGGTTAATTTAATTCACAGTGGCAGATGTGGAGCTGAGTTTTAGATTTGTGCTCAACACAGAGTTGATGACACAGAATGATTTTGTTGCTGCTGAGTGGGTCTTGCACAGAGTCAAGCCCTTTCTGCTTTTCCTTTTCCTGACACACTGGTGAGGAATTTGGGAGTGCTTGGGAGGCTGGGAGGAGCCACAGCCAGGACAGGTGACCCAAAGTGGCCAAAGGGATATTCCAGTCCATGTGACATCATGCTCTGTAGGTAAAGTTGGGGGAAGAACACTCTGTGCCAGAATTCAGCATGGGCTCCTAATGTCCTTGTCACAGGACATTGTTATGGTGTTCTTACAAACAGACAGCTTTCTTTCCCCTGCCAAATGTTTAGCACAAACGTTATGACAGACACTACTTTTAAAGTACAAGTCACTGTAGAACTTTACTTTTGTTAAAAGCCCAAGGGTGCACTTATCTAGAGCACAAATATCACATTATACAAGGGGAAAAAAAAAAGCACAATTCTGTAGACTGAGGAGAAGAAAGAAATTAAACCAGCTTTATTACAGAGATAACCACAGGTTAAATTTTGTTACAGGAGTTTATGAAATTACTCATACACACTCATTACTAAGAGGAATCAGGTTTGCTTTCATGTCAAAACATCATATACAAAGCTCCTTTTCTTGTAATATTTTCCACCCATATATTTATGTATCTATTAAAAGCATCACTAATTATTTGTTATTAAGAATGAGCTAATTAGATCTTACACTGTGTGAAAGAGATACAAAGTATGTAACTTACCATCCATTAAAAAAACTGCAAACAAATGAAAACAAAGACTGTTCCAAGAAAAGTTAAAGAGCTGACAAACCTACTAGGCTTTGGTTACCTTGAATGACAAGCTAAATCACAAACTCACAAAGAATATAAATACCAACAACAAATTAAAACAACCCAAATCTATCATATTTGACTCTTGTAAATATAGCAGCTGAACAACCTGCAGGAGAATACTTCAATTACCTAACATTTATTTAACAAATACCTTGTTCTACCTCCCTTGTGACAGTATATAAATCAAGGAGTTATAATTACAGAATTTATAAAAAATAATCTACCAATTACTGTTGGTTTACTTTGTTAAAATTTATAATTGAGGTTTAAAAGGCTAAAATTATTCAAATCAAATAAGACTTCCTGGAGTAAAATATTTTTAATTGATAAATAAAATGTTTTGAAACAAACCCCACTGTACTTGTAGAACTAAATTTCAGCAGGCACCTTGGGAAAGATGTTATGTAGACCTGGAAGCCACAAGTGGATTTTTGTTTGTTTTAGTTTTGATAAGCTTAATTCTCTTCCCAGTTCCATTTTTAAGAATAACAACTTTTATATAAGGACTTGAAGTAGTCTCTTGTGAGTCACCTTGTGTCTTAGCCAGTATTCATATGTTGTGTTAGAAGTAATTTTTGCACCATTTTGGAGGACAAGAGAAATTTTTGAAGCTCACAGTGTTCTGCTTTGACTACACTACACTCTTCAGATTGGTACAAGAGCCAAAAAAGCATCTTTGAGATGATCCCCATTTGCAGATAAAAGGAAAAATCCTTCAAAACTAAAAAGTTGCAGCTAATAAGGAACCTACAAGTGGAGGTCTGAGGGGTATGAACTTGCCTTCTGGCTTGGAGCCAAAACAGAAGCAAGTTTTAGGCTCCAGTGCTTCCGCTATCTAACAAAAAGCTGCCCCATTAGGAAGTCATCTAACAATTCTTACCTGTTCAATGCTTTTGTCACAGCACATGTCATAGTTGAGACTGCCACAATACCCAGAGTGTCACCACACAATTTCAGAAGGCTTCAGCCCATACAGAGTAACACCATACCCCATCAGAAGGCTGCAAGCATTGCCCTTCTTGTTCTTCAGCCCAGCCTTTTATCCCCTCATGCTGATGCACTGCCCCTGTGTGCCCTCTGCTCCCTTTGGAGGTTGGTCAGTGCCCCTGGGCACTCCCTGGCTCATTGCTGTCAGTGCTGCTCACCTGCTGCTCACAGCTGTGCCCACTGGGGATGAGGCTCTGCCCCACCCCAACCAACACAAACTCTGTGCCCACACATTTTCTTACAAGCAGATTTTAATGAATTATTGATTTTTAATGCAGTCCTAAATATGTGAACAGTCACGGACATAATTAACACTTCTATAAGGAAAATGAAACTCAGTAAATAAATTTAGTAATAGAAAACCATTGCCTTCCTTATATACAGAATCTGAGTTGTTAATGCTTTCACACTGTGATCCCTGAGCATGGATGACTTAGATTTTTCCAAACTACACAGATATAGCCTAAACATGCCAAGATTTTAATAAGGCAGCTGTGTATTAAAAAGAGTCTTATTTGAAAAGATACATTTCTCATATCCTATATTACAACTGGATTTTGATCACGTAACTTAATAGAGGATAACTTAGAAACATAATTATGGATATTTCAAAACATGCAGCCCTGTAAACCAACAGCTTAGCTCAAACACCTAAAGACGAAACAAACAGTTATTAAACACCAAACCAAACAACAGTCATGCAGTAGTATGCAAAAGTTCTCACAGGTCAAGAATAAAGGAATAACAGCCAAGTTTTGTAATCAATTCTCTACATGCTTGTACTTATAGATGTATTAATTAGGTTTTCTTTCTGACAGCAGTAAAGACACATGCCTCTACTTCAAAGAGCTTCTGGTGGGAACAGCATTGTTCCTATGCTAAGAGTCTAGAAAATGATAAGTAAAATCCATTACATGAAATTAACACAGTGTGTCTTTTCAAAACTAATGGAGAGTGGTCATAGGGAGAAACCTCCAAAGTATTGTTCTTCTAAACTCAGAAAATTATGAAGGTGATAAACATTATCTCCACACAAGTTTTGTTTTTTTTATTAACATTAATTTGCTGTAGTAGAACAGCACTTTAAAGGTCAGTCATCTGTAAGATGCAAGCAAAAAATGTCCAAATAAGGAGAAAAATGGTGCCAACTCTGAGGGACACATAGCCAAGATTTTTCTGATGAAATTTATTTACTTATCCATTGAATATCTACAAAGCTATCCTCACCAGCAAGTAAGGGAAGATGTTTAGAATTAGATCTATTCTGATGTTTAGCTAACCAAAGATTGATTAATCTGATATTATCAGACTGATCAGAGGAAATCCTTGAGTTCCCATCCTCTGAGGTTTCTCAGTAATAGCCAAGGTTTTGATTTTACCACAACAAAACACATGAGCTGAATTTAATACTTATTTTACTGCAATTGGTAATATGCTTATTTTGTTAGCAATTGTGCTGAAAAAAATCACACCAAGTCAAGCTAAGCTATAAATTAATTAAGGTTTTTGGTACAGAATACATGCCTCAAGGCGTGCAGCTCCAAATGTCACTGTATTCATTTTATTAGAAACACTTTTTCAGAGGAATAAATCTGTTTTTCAGCCTGCACAATTGATGTCAGTGTTATATAAAGGTAAATACTTCTGGTGTGAACATCTGATAAAGAAACACATTAGTAAAACATGATACGTCACTGCCATTGTACCATCTGTCAGGTAGTGTGTAATTATGGCAACATCATTCTTATCAATCCCTTGGATGAGAAGAGTGGATCTGGCAATCTGGCAAAGATGGTGAAATAAAAGCAGCTTCAGTCTGCAATCATTAAGTCAGTGACAGTTTTGAAATTCATTCATGCCCGTTTCTACAACTACAGCATTGTGCCAGTTACAAGCAATTGCTTTTTAAATTATGATGTAATTTATACCAGGTAACTTCAGAACTGTAAGTGATGGCCATAAGCAAAAATTTTTAAAGTCTCTGTCAAAATAGCTCTATATGAAGAAAAAGCAGGGTTCAAATATCACCACTAGCTCCCCCTCTATATGACAAACAAGTTATCATCAGCCATGATCCATACAACATGTTGAGGAACAGATCTGCACTTTAATGTATATGCATATGTGTGTCTAGATATAGTCAAATACAAATAGATATGCATATTCTTAGCTGAAGAAACATAAACAAGTGACTCATTCAAAAATATATATTCAAAGACATCATCACATAGTTCTAAAATCTGATATGCTATTCACTTGGTATGTCACTTTGTTGACAACTAAAATTCATTATTTACTTAAAAAATAAATACAGACAAGAATATGTTCTCCCATTAACTTTCAATATTAGGGATTGAGCATAGGCTTGAAAATACAAATGTTACATTAATCAAAACTGGAAAAAATGCTGTTATTGAAAGTTTTTAATCACCAGTTGTGGATGACTTATGGAGATACAAATCATCCACAGAACAGGGAAATAATGCCTAGGAATTTGAGAGACAGAGCACTTAGTTATAAGATCTCCTCCTTAAATAATTACCTTTGTTACATTTTTATGTGAACAGAACTGAACCATGTATTTCAACAGGTTGAACTCAAAGTGTCAAATCTCAACACATTTTAGATGCCAGAAATTTAAGAAGTTTTTGTTTGTTTGTTTTTTCTTTCAGTCCTTTTAGAGGATGGTTCAAGTTGCAGATAAGAGCATTTGAACCCAATTATTTGACCTGAACATACTTTTAAAGAGTACTTTCCTCCCTATGTACCTCCCTTGTAGAACAGAGTACTACAATTCTTGTGCTGGTGTAGATATAAAAACAATGAGCCAACTCTATCTTTTGTACTAGTTAGTACAAAAACTCATCTTTTGCCTGTGGAAATAAAATATACACATATATAGTCTGAAAAATAGACCAATATGTAAAAGGCACTGAAATGCTCCCATTAGGTGTGAGTGGACACCATCCCTCAGGGATTTACCTTTCCCAGAGGTTAAGTGTATTCCTGAGCCATGTCCCCTCCAAACTACAATCATCATTGAAGATTACCCTGCTCAAGCACAACTGCGTGTGCCTTGTATGAAAGTAAATTGCTGGGACAGCCTTAGTTCCCAATTCAGCCTTAAACTGGGGAATCAGTGCTATTGAAAGCAGCTGCTTTATTAATTATTTATCAGGATTCAGGTTTAAATGCTGTAAATTGAACATCTTGTCCTATCAGATATTTCACAAGGCAATAGAGATGTCCATGCATCCTACAAGAGTAAAGACGGTTTTGTGGAAGGGTTTTGGGGTCAGGCTTTTCTTTTTTTGCAGTGAGGATGTTTTTGTTTTGTTTTTTTAAATATTATTTTGTTTTTTGCTGTTTGGGAGGGTTGTGTGGTTTGTTTTTTTTTTAAAACGCTTTGGGTTTTGATATAGAATTGCTTCAGGTGATAGAAAATAGTGGCATATGAGCATTATTTAGCTTTAGCTTTCATAAACTCTAAATCTATTGTCTAGGAAAACCCATACTGCTTAATTAGTTATAAGTAAAAATATTGCTAAAAACTTGAAAACTCCTGTTAGGAGAATGTAATAGACTCCTAATCAAAAAAGCTACCCTCACATCTATTAATTTGTAACCTTTTTTTAATTTCACAAGACCCCACATAAATCAGGGGAATATAAACAAGTACTTTAGAATGGCCAGTGAATACTGCACGCATACTGCAAACTTCCTTACAAGAGACAAGATTTATTCTCTGCATTCAGAGTGGCCCATCACTCTTAATTTTGAATTAAAATTTGATTCAGCCTCATATCACTGGACTGAAATAACTGCAGCCTGGACATGATTAAATCTTGGAGAAACAAGCAGGGCAATTCAACACATTTGCTGAAGATTCTCCACATGCAAGAGACCACTGTTGTTATTTTTGTTTGAACAGCTTCCCACTGCAAACTCTGGTTTCTGAAGGCTCTTTTTCCCTGTTAGACAGTATCTAGGCATAAAAGTCCCTAATAATATGCCCCAAAAATCTTGGAAATATTGTATACTCAACTTTCCACAGGAAAAAGAAAATAAGTTTCCTGTAAAGTATTATTTTTGTTATTTATAAGTCTGGTCTCACACCTTCCCTTTGTAGTTGCACTATGCCATCATACAATATAAAAAAATGCTCTAAATAATCAACTTTATATCGCATTTACATTGTATGAGAGGTGACTATTAAGAAAAGCTGAAGCCAAGAAGAGAAAAGTGACTCTGCACTAGATTCACCTGCAGTAGTTTGCTGAAAGAACAGCCTGGAGACGCACCTATGGCAAGAATTTAACTTGTTAAGCTTGGACTTCAAGGGGTTTCAGTTTAAAGTTACTGCAATCATGTACAAGAAGATGATGTCTCATCAAGAGCATTCCAACTTCAGCTTCTTTGGTGGAATCTGTGCAGTGTCTCTGCAGATCTATCTCTGAATTTGATAGTGGCATGTGTAGCCCTATGCTGGATCTGTAACTTCAGTACCCAGGCTCATTACCAATCTCCTGAGCCATCCATTCTTCCTCAGTTGTGAAAATGTAATAAATTGCCTTTTTTTCCCCAGTGTATTTAGCACTCATGAAAACTGACAGACTGACAGCTGGGAGGCTGAAGTACTCTGTTTAAATCACAGAGAAAAGGAAAGAAGCAGCAATGACAGACTAAGGAACCAAAACTGGATTAACCCTTTGCTTAAGTAGCCAGCTGAAGACAGAATGGCAAGGACTCAATGGAGTAATCAATGGCTTTTGACAACAGAGATCTTGGTGATGGCAGATATAAAATTAAATGACCCACCACATTCCAGCACACAATTATATTTGCATATTCATGTGCCCAGAAAAATGTCTGGCCAGTTTACAGTAAAATTATGAAGAAAATCTTAACCCGTAAGATATTTGACACATCAGCTCATTCAGAAAGTGAAACTTATCAGTTGCGCTGTAAGTGCAGTGTACTTAACCTGCAGAGTAAGTTGAATGGCTAGAATATAAAAATAAATCCTGCTGGAACATTTTCACATTTTACTCATTTTTGTGAGTTTTTAAAGCAGCTTTTAGTCAATCTAAGACCAAATGTCTACAAATTCAATATTCAGCCATCACACAGCTCATTAAAAAAAGCTGGATTTTGCAGAATATTTACAAGTCTATATCTTCTGCTAATATCTGTCAAAATTTATGAAGAAATCTTTCCCCAGCTTTCAGCACCAAGATATAGTAATGAGTCTGAAATGGTAGAGTCTACCTGTTTATCTTCTAATGGGGAAAAAAAAATCTAAGTAGGGAAAGGACTTTGTTTAATAAATTGTCTGCAAAATTTAGAGGCCTCCATTTGAACACAAACTAAACAGAATTAGACGAGTGAAACTTGTGCACATTAGCAAAGGACCGTTGTGATTTAAGCATTAGAAGCCAATCCTCTGAGGTCTAACTCTAGTGGTCTATTTTATATGCTACAGCTAAATAATATTTCCCCTGCAGAAGAGAATGAGCCTGAAAAGTTGCTGAAAACATCACAGCCAGTCCCATTAATATACCTGCCTCATCACATGTGTCCTGAAAATGGGCTGTAGTCACCAAAATTGAAAGGTCCTGTGCCAGCAAGGACACAGGCACAGAACATGCCTCAAGTGCTCACTCAGCCTGGGAACTGGAGCTGCCTATTCTACTCCAACTTAAAAAAAGACTCCAGGACCCATAAGGTCCCCTGTAAGATGTCTCAGGAAAGTTAATGCTGCTTTAACACTACCATCTGAAGACACCTCCAGTGCCTGGACTCAGAGTGGTAGCCAGATTTATTTATTACCAAATAGACACCCTGGGACACACTTTTAATCAGTGCTGTTCTACAAAAGGACCCCAGAACAAATCTAACTTGGAATGGCTGTGGAACGATGTAGAAATGTCACTGAAAATAAATTTCTTAAGATTCTCTAAAACCAAACTTCACGATAGTGACAAGGATAGCAAATCATACAACACTTTTTAGACAAACGAAGTTAACCATCAGCTTCAAGAACAGTAACCTATCACTGAGTCTGAAAAATACATGGCTTTCCACAGTCCCTTTTCACATCCTGCACAGTAGAAATATGCAGAAGGTTTTTGAGATTTACAGAACAGTTCTGAAGTAATTTTCAGCTTTACTTCAACTGTAAAATCACAATTGTGATCACATTTACTTATCAAAAAATACAACCAAATTTATAAGAAAAATGAAGTATTATTCCCTGAAATAATATAAAAGTAATATTCAGAACTGCAATTTTCAACTTGAAGCTATGCTATAATTACAGCAAAGCAGAGAGTATATAACTATGTCTATCCACCTATCTATTTCTATCTTTAAATAAAGCACAAGCAAATTATCCTGTCTCCCAGGTTCCATACAACATGCTGAGAACATCTCTTAAATAAAAAATGAAAAAAATAAGAATTTCTTTCACCAGAAATTTCTTTGATCTTTAAAGGTACATCACAGAATTGTCATCACAGGTGACCAGGAGAATATTTTTCATTTTCTCCCATCTCCTCCCTTACTGTGAATAGGCTCAATCACTTGTTCTACACCAGCAGGCACCACTCATGTTCTGCAAGAGCACAGATTTCACTGACAAAAGGCCTTCTCCTGAGAAGGAGCCTGTGGGTACTAATGTGCACACCCACTTAATATAACAATACAATGCACGGGTCACTGATGCCACTTGTCTCACACTGCTCCTTCTTTAGTCCTCCTTCTGTGAATATGTAACATGAGAATATGTTCAAAAACACCAAAGTTGTCCAAAATTGTTTTTTAGATTAAATTTTACAGAAAATGGCAGAAGGCAGCTTTGTGCTAGGTTTTGTAACAGTAAAGGACAACAAACCCAAGAGATTGGTTCTAGCAAGACACAGGTAACTATTAATGAAATTAATGTGGAAGCAGCAGTGATTCAAAGGGCAGTCTGACTGTAACATGGAATTTAACTCCCTTTTTCTGATTTTGCATTGTTTGAGTTACACCCCCACATTATGTTTGACATTCAACCCTACAGTGCTGGGCAGCAAAGCCCAGTGGCTTAACCGGCCCCAAGATTTTGACAGTTCCAGGGATGAGCTGTGGTCATGAGCACCAAGGAAGCTTCCTCCAGCTCTGGTTGCTCCTTTGCAAGGAGCTCATTTCCTGCTTTGCAGTGCAGTGTTTGCCCTGGGGAGCTGCACACGTGTGCCAGACTCCCCGCTCGGGGCCGCGCTGCTTGCGCAGGTGATTTCCAGCAGACAGATGTTTCCTCCCTTCTGTTGGATTTTAATTTCTCAAGTGGGTGGCAAAAGCAGATGTTACCACACATGTATTTATAACGTCTCCTCTTTCTCACATTATTCTGAAAGAAACAGGGTATTGTACTGATGGCTTGATTCAATCTGCAGATTTCATAAACAAAGGTTAGCCCACGTGCACACGTATTCAACAACACATGTTAATGTGTTCACAGGTCCCAGGATGAGGGAAGATATGAATCTGACTCCAATATTTCTTAGAAGACTGATTTATTATATTATGATAATGTATTAAAAAGTGCTATACTAAAGCTATACTATAGAGAAAAAGGAATACATCAGAAGGCTAGGGAAGGAATGAATAATAAAAACCCATGACAGACCAGAGTCCCGACACAGCTGTACTGGGATTGGTCATTAAGCAAAAATAATTCACATGGAACCAAAGATGCACATGCCACATTCCAAAGCATCAGATAATTATTGTTTACATTTATTTTCTACGGCTTCTCAGCGTCTCAGGAGAAAAATCCTGGCAAAGGGATTTTTCAGAAAAATATCATGGTGACCTACATATGTCTTCAAATACATATGGCAGTGGTACATGCATATAGTATGACAACATATAAATAAGCTTGCATAGGTCAACATATAAAATTTTCTAGACTGAACCAAGTCCAAAGCTTGATGTGCTACCTGTTTCAGAGTATTTAGCATTCTGGGTGGCATAATTTATTTTATGCATACCTAATTCATGTGGAAAAATTAGACATCTCTGCAATAGATGACAGAGAAACTTATCTAGCATCACCTATTTTCTCTTTCTCCGACAATGCCATCTATTTTATGCATTCCAAGAAAGCTCAGGGAAACCTGAATGACAAGTAGGTGCTGAAGTCCAACCACAGAGAACACCCTTGACAGTAAGGTTTCAGTATAGTGAATTTTTATATTCTAGCAAGTTCACTGCTGTCACTGGGATTGCTCTCTGCAATGTTATTAAAGCTCAATCTAACAAATTAACCCCTTAATTTCCTTCAGGTCTCTGATCTCTTTCTCCTTCAGTAACTAAGCATGACAGCTACCAAAATGTAGTGGGAGCAGAAGAACAACACACGTGCTCATGTGCCACTAGATTCCGTCCAAGTCTGCCACTTCTCACTTAGCTGACAAATGAACCAGCCAACAGAGCAATGCCCACCACAGCACAGACATGATAAAGTGCAAAACCCCCCCAAAAAAGTGTGTCTGTATTAAAGAAAAAAATTCAGAGTTCTCTGTCAAAAGTCTTCCTAAATTATGGCACCAGTCTCGAGGAAAAAAAAAAAAAAAAAAAGAAGAAATCTAAGCTTTATAAAACATAGGCTATTAATTATAAAAATGATTGTGGCTGGATATGGTCCTGGGTTTTAGAAGGTTTTTCTTTTAATGAATAAAAGCACAAATCAGATCTGCCTTTACTATGCAAGAATCATTAGAAATTACTAACAGACCTTTAAATATGTTGCATAACTAAAAAGCAATGGAAAAGCATTGTGCTTATATTATCTTCTGTATTAAGCTTAATTCCTACCATTATGAAATGCAGCAATTGTGATTTACTAAATGTCAACTTAAAGCATTGCTTAGGGCTTTTTCTTTTGTTATTGTTGTTATTTGTTCTTTAGAGTTCAGAAAATCTTCCGTAAAACAAAGAAATAAAAATCACTTGAAGTGCTTTAAAACAACAGAAAATTCATGTGGAATGCCTGGCAGCTACAAATGAAAGTTACATATAATTCCAAACTGGCATTTGTATTACTTCTGTTATTGTACTGAAAATAACACACTTTTAAAAAAAGAGATACAGAAATTAATAAAGTTGAGTCCTATAGTTTTGTCAGTAGCACATGCTGAAAGGGAGAAAGAGAAAGATCACTAATTGCCAGTGATTATTTA
This sequence comes from Passer domesticus, assembly GCF_036417665.1. Lineage (NCBI taxonomy): Eukaryota > Metazoa > Chordata > Aves > Passeriformes > Passeridae > Passer > Passer domesticus. Next base: position 33,337,810 of record NC_087481.1, read on the forward strand.
ATTTGTAGGAGAACTTGTAAGAGTAAAACATTATTTAATCTGTAGGAATAAAACACCACTGGCTGCCTATGTCAAATGTGCATAAAGGATGAGAATGTAAAAGCAATGCACACATTCCAAAGGGTAGGCAAAGACGTACTTTGTTCAGAATTTTAAGTAGTATTCATCATGGTGGCAAGGAACCTGATGTGGCATTTAACAACATTTCACAGAGAATATTCCAGTCTGAGTTTGCCTACTTGAATGACCAGAGCACTCCTCTTGGCACACTAAAAACACTTCATTCATGAAGTCACTCATGTTTGTTTTTTCTCTAATCATAAAAATAATATTGCAAAGGGATTGCAGTACAGTTTACTGTCATCAGCTAACCTCACAGCTTGATCAACATCATTATTTTGAAAATGGAAAAAATTCTACAATGTGAAAAATACAATAACTGAGATTCCCACTCATAAATCCCAGCAACAGAGATGAGAGACTAAGGGCTAACTGCCTCTCTAACCTCTTTATAAAGAACACTTCATCAGCATGAATACACAATATGCTTTCAAAACAGACTTGTTTAGTCTATTGCAGTGATTTTTTTGTCATTGTTTAAAAATAATAATTTCTAATGTTATTTAAAAACCATAGTTAAACACTTTCAATTATATCTTGATATTTAATTTTTTTCAGGGTCACTATTTGGTTCTCTGTCCTTCCCATTCTTATATACAAAGATGACTTTTACATCCAATATCATTCAGAATTGCTCAAAAACAAGGTCAAAGCATACAGAAGTTGTTTCTAACAGGAAGCTGAATGTTCAAGGGATTAGAAGATTATAAAGTCAGTTTTTGTTCTATCCCAAGGAGCCATCAATAAAGGTAAGAAATAGAAAGTAACTTCACACATTCTCTCTACTGAGTTTTCCGTCATCAATCAGTTAGGAAATGATATTGAATCTCTTTTATGAATTCTTTCCCATAATTATGAAGATCCTGGCTTTTACTACTCCAGATAGAGATAATTCGTTTGACTCTAATTACTTTTGGTTGCTGTAGAATTTCCTTGATAATAAAGAATACAGTGGACATTTGTATGTAAAATATTAATTTTACAGAAAGAACAAGATTATCTACCTTCTCAGCACTTGCACACACACACACAAAAATTTGGCATTCCACAATCTGCTTTGGGTTTTGCTTTCAGAGGATAATGCACATATGGACAGCCATCAGCATGGGAATCTCTGGCTTAATCAGCAGATTCTTTAATATTTAAGGCTTTCATATTTTTATTTGTTCAAGAATTGGAAGTTGCAACATTGAAAAATGTGGTGTGTATGACACTTTTGAATGGAGCATTAAAACAATCAGGATAATCCCCAAATCGTGAAGCAAATGAATATTTTTTAACATGTTCTTCATTATACATCCTGTAACAAAGCTACCTTACAAGAAATGTGATCCTAGCACAAACTAACAGAAGAGCTGAACCACAAATCACCTCACAACTTTTCATTTTAATGATCTCTGTATCTTTTCTGTAGCTGTAGAACCTGCACCACTCAAGTGACTGGTAGGCACTGAATCCATAGAATAGTTTCGTTTCCATATTTATCAGGAGGCTTAGCAAAAAATTATTCTTTTTTTGGTTTTTTTTGCACAATAGACATCTGCAAATATCTCCAGTCTCAACTGGCTTCCACAATTCAGTTGCCCACATATCTGACTAATATTGCCTGCAAAAACCACAGTGAGTGGCTGTTCTGATTGTCTGAGGGAGCACTCCCCTACCTTCATTTCTTTCACTCTGACAGAGTTTAGCTGTGCAAATCAGCAATCCAGAGCACACACAACAAGCAGAGCACATGGCAACACCTTTACATCAGCTAACAACATCTGCATCTTGTTGTCCATGTTGAACTGCTGTAAATTTTATTAAAAAATGCTTACGCTTTTTCTTCATATGTGTAAAAATTCATTTTACTGATGTCCTGATTTGAAAACGCCCTGTTTTTTCTCTGCATTTGTTATATTGCAGGGGAAAAATTATGTTCAGTACCTTTTAATGTATTTTTAGCAATAACGTAAAATTAATAAGATTACTATTTATTTTAAATGGTTTCTGTGGCATTACATGGCTGAGGTTTTATCTATTTGGGTAATTTTCCACACAAAGGTAATCTCCCACTTTATTATCCCATGCATTAAAATAAGCATCCCAGAAATCCAGCAGAAACCTCAGAGCACTTACATGAATATAAAAGTGATATAGCAGAGGAACGTAAAAATCAAAACCTATTTCTGGTTCTGCTACAACCCAATATCTCCACCTCTCTTTCCAGTCTCTCCTTTTATCTCTCTTTTCTATTTAGTCTGTACGCTTTATCTGTCATTATGAGCAGCATATTATTGATCTAAGTGTAAGTTTTGCTTTAACCACAACAGATGATATCAATAACGATTATTTTGTTCAAACTTGAAGATGGCTTTAAATAAATAGATACCATCTCTATTTATTATTCCTTTGAACTTAATATTACTGAAACTGTGAAGAAAAATTTCACATGGTCACAAAAATGGTTAAAATATTTCCTAGTATTCCTAGGTGAAATGACCTGCAGCTTGAAGTTGCCACATTCCTAGGATTATTTTATTCAGAATTAGTACTTGTCTGGGCATTTTTGTTCCATGGGGCTTCCATTTTCTTCATTGTGAGTTGAGAGAGCAAGACTCAGGAAACATTAATTTACAAAACTACGTTAAGTTCACCTGACACATCTGAACTGCAGGTAGTTGTTTGTTGCAGTAATTAACAATATTGTTTAGGATTGGGTTTAAAGGATTGCTAAAACAGTCTAAAAATTAATGATAATTTTAAAGTAAATAATAATAATAAATATTTGAGAGATCCCTTTGTCCAAGAGACTTTCCCAAGTTATTTAAACAATGCTTGGTGTCATGCTAGACTTGTACTAATTTTCTACACACAAAACTCACATTCAAAATCAGATAGTCAATAGATGCTTTAGGAAAAAAAAAAAAGGGATAAGCTAATTAGCTAAGACAAGTGAAATTTTCATGATCTACAGCATGAGAGGAAATCTGTGTCGGTGGGGTGGATGTTAATAATTTTCCTGAATATTATTTTTGGTGAGGAGGGATGGGGACAGACACACAGATATGGATAGACATGACATGACCCAAACCTGAAATTCTCAGATCCTAAACGTGGTTACATGATTTTGCCAGCATTCCCACTGGGCCTGGAAGTGCTACACTGCCACTGCTCCAAGTCAAAATGACTCAGCTGAGCAGACATTGGGCAAACATGCCCAGCCTGGTTATGAGCCTGTCCTGGCCTTTCTCTGCCAATTTGGTGACTCTGAAACTGTTTCATTCCCATGCTATATTTGTAAGCACAGGAAAAAGTACTGTTAATATATTTTTGAACAATATCTATGACTTAATATCTTTAGAATGTGAAATACAGTCTAAATTCTCATTAAAGGATTTTCAGTACTGGCTTTTTATTGTTCTTTTTTCCTATCCTGGTAAATGATATTAATTAAATAAGTACAATCAATTTTATACGCAAGTTGTTTTCAGAGTAAAATTTATATTTTTTGGCTCATCTATTTAATTAATCAGAATACATTAAGTAATGCATCAAAGAAATATTAAGACAAAAGGTTTTTCTCCTAAGAAGCAATAAGCAAAATAAGCCCATAAATCCATGCCTTGTTCTTCTGAATGTCACTGAAGTCCCTGGTTCGCACTATTTTATGATCCATTTTTGAAGAGTGCTTTGACTCATTTACTGTGCTGCTAAACATTTCATAGGAATGCCAAGTAAGATATAGGAGCATTTAACCCATAAATGTAAGTGAAAACATCACATATTTTAATTGTGGCAGTTCTTTAACTGAAAGGCCCTATCTTCCCTGAATTAGGCAGCTCTGTGAAAGGAACCGTTATTCATTTTCCTACATTAGTTGTAGGAAAGTAACGTCTTCCTTAGGTTTACCCTGGGAGATGTACCATACAACAAGAAATGCCCCTTTTGTTAGAAGCAGACATCATTTAGACAAAGTAGCCTGAGAAAAATTCGGTAAACTGAAACAAAGGATTTGATTTTACTGTAGTATTCATTGGCATAGAGTTTCAGTGTAATATTAATTAATTTCCCTGCCTGAAGACAATTCCTTGAATTTCAGAACTTCAGACTAAATTTTAAATGAGGTCAGATACGTAGTATAACCCCGCACTTTTATGAGCTCTCCATGTCATTTGTGATAACTAAACAAAACTGAGTTTTTCAAGCTACTGCAAACACAATCATCTACCCCCTCTTAAAAACCTAATTACTGACAAAGAAAAGTCAGTGTCTGGCTAATGCACAATGCAAGGATGTCACACAGTTACTCAATAGGGAAAAAAATAAAAAAAGGGAAAGTCACTGCTTTGGTGAAGCATCACCTCTCCTACATTTAAACCAGATCTGAAAGTTATGGATATGACAGACAAAAACATCAGGAAAGAGGCCAAGAAATGGGGTAACAGGAGTTCTGTCACAGCCAGCTCCATCACCAAACTTTTCAGAACACAGAGTATATCAGGAATTATCTCAAATTGTCATTTAAGCTGCTCTGACCTCAAGTTCCAGATGCAGAACGAAAATTCGCAGAAGTACAGGGAATATAAATGTTTTACACAATAGTACTTGGCAAATATCTCTACAAATTCACACCAAATGTAGATACTACAAAAAATAACTGTCTAATCCATATATTAAGTTCATTCTTTTAGCAATACAATCATGGTTTTTCTTCTAACCTCTTTTCCCAATTGAAATCACCTAACTTTAATCCACTTGTATTCCAGTGTAACTCTTAACAATGAACTTGTTGTAGAGCAGTTCCTAATTGAAAGAGCTTGAGTCCAAGTCTATAAATTCTTTGTGCACCACTGTACACATAATAATCTTATTTTGTTCCTGCATAGCATAAATAAATTCAGGAAAACATGAAGTTTTACAATATTCTCCTTGCTTTTCCAGACATGTTTTTATTTTTGATAAACCCATGCAGAATTGTTTTTTATATGTCATAGATCTTCATACCCATAAACTAAAAGAGAAGTTATAATTACAAATTGGTTTGACCTAATATACAACAGAAGCATTACAACACTAACTGGCTGCTTACCAGTGCCCTGAAATTGCTACTTGACTGGTAAGGCACTAATTTTTCAACCTAACTCAATAGGTAGGAAACTCTTGGCTAGGAAATGACCCTGAATTAATATTAGTAACCATTCAGAAAAGGTCAAATACTTTGTTTTTTTTATCATTACGTTCTAACTGATCATTTATAAACCATTGAATTTCAAAGGCAGGTTATTCTTAATGCACTATCTGGCAAATATATACTATAGAATAACAATTCTCAAATATAAAAAAGAAAGAATATTCTATCCTCTTTTAAGAAGAAGCAGCATGACTTCACAGAATTTCTCAGACTAGCACAAAAATCAATGTCTTTCACTCCAAATAAGAGGGAAGGGCTTTCACATTGGGTCTGTTCTTGCTTCCAAACCACGAATAGATGATCTCTCTGCTGTTTTAATTCCACTGTCTTCAAATAACAGGCAGTGGTGGTCTCTATGCCAATCAAAAAGGGATAATTAAAAGTGTTTTTAAACCCCCTAATTTGCAAGTCAAATGAAAAAAGAAAATCACTAAAGTTCTGATTTTACAATTTTTAGACAGAGCACAAGCAGTCAGTGTAGACATAGAGAGAAAAGAGGCCAAACATCCTCACTGTATATCAGCTCTGAAAAACATCAGATTTCCAATGAAACGCGGACTCCCCTGATCAGCATCTTGCAGCACAGGAATAAGTTGTACAAATCATCAACATCACAAGAGCAAATCTTGGTACTTCCTTCTCTTTACAGCTCTGAAGAAGTACATTTCCATATTATTTCCTGCAGCAGGAGAAACTGCTAAAAAATGACTCCAAGACTTCCCACCCCCTTTATCAAAATTATGGGATAAAAATCTAGCAAATATTTTCAGTTAGTTATTTGGCTTAGAAAATAATTTGGTCTTCTCATTTAGGTGTACAGCACAGGATTGTATCAAACTATTGAGAAAAGTACACGAGGGCTTTTTCAACAAAAGGCACAAAAGAGAATGGAGGAATTAGAAGCAGTATGAAGTCTTATCATGGAGATTATGGAGAAAAGTCTGACCTATGGCAACCAATGATGTTACTGATGTTAGACTCATCTGTTTGCCATTAACACCACTCATACCAACAGCTTTGAAAGGCCAACCAAAAGACACTGCTTCTTTAAATTCAACACTTTGCCTGGTGTTATACAGAAAACTCCTCCTTGTTGGGGCATATTCCTTCAGACAGGTTTCAATTACCACACAGGAAACCCAGACTAACTTTTTGTCTGGCTATTTACAAACAATCATGTAGAAAAAGCTCTTTCTCAGGATATGCTTTGCTTAGAATTTTAAAACTAAATTTCTTGACCTGACTACAAGAGGGAGATTTACCCACCTACTATCTGTAGAGCCACAGCTGTAGAAGAGCAATATCTGCCAAAATCACGTAATAGTATAAATTGCCACATCAAGGATGAGAACAGGAAAATAAAAAGCACTCATGCATCACAAACTACCTTTTGTAGGCCTCCTGTGTTGGGATAGACACTCTCTCAAGACCACTGAGAGTCCACCTTTGATGCTCCTCTCCCTTTAGCTGCACGACATGTCAAGTCCCAGCACTTCAATTGAGCTGCTGGAGAGTTTGCAGTTGTGTTGGCTGAGATGCTCCTTCAGAGATTATTTTAGAGGGAAAAAAAGACAAACAGGCATCATCATCCCTTCAGAGTATTTCAGGTGCTCCATATAATTTATAGGTAGTGCATAATCTCACTGTCCTAATGAAATTTTAAGTATTTTGAACTTTGGGATTTTCCCAAATCTTCTGATTTAGCAAGCTGAGTACAGCTGGTTTAATATTTCCATCCCACAGCCCAGACCCCACACTACCCTACTCTACAGAGTTGCTAGGAGTACATTTCAGCATCAAATACCAGGCTATGCCTTTCTGTACCAAACTGTAAATATCCCAGTCTCCAAAATTCTTCCCCTGGGAGACTCAAAGGCAAAACTTTGTTTCAAGCAGAAGTTTGTGTGTGAAATTTGCATGTGAAACCTGTGAAGCCAGCAGGCACTTCCCAAGGCTGGCATGTGGCGAAAGAAGGTTCTTTTTTTTTTTTCAAATCCAGCATTACAGAGAGCAGGAGAGACAGAGAGGGGGAGAGAGAGTGCTGTGCCCTCACCCCACGTGGGGACAGGGGGACCTGTGTTCCAGCAAGAGCACAAAATCCAGTGCCAGGCTAACTCAGGCTGAGCTCTGTCCCTTGAGCATCTGGTGATGGTCAGTGCTGGGAATGACTGCATTGCTCACTGTGAAAATCCAGCCTTGTCCAGGGCTGCTTGGCACCTCCCCTAGCAGAGTGCTGCGCCAAGAAACACACAGCCAGAGGGCAGTGCTTTTTTCCATGGTCAGAAATAATGACAGCTCTCAGAAACCTGAGAAAAGTTAATTATATGTTTCTGGTTTGTACCTTACAGTATTGGTAAGCAATAGAAATTCTGAGTGGTACAAAATTAGAAGAGTTTTTTTATCATGCTCCTCAGTAATTTTACAAGCTATTTTTCCATGCTTTAGAGCATGAGTTTTATTCCATTATCTAATCCATGCCTACTAATTAATCAAATTGCTTTAAACAGTGAAATTTGATCTAAAATCTTTTGTTCATTTGCAATCAAGTAAAGTTTGATAAGAACAGACAGTTTGGCAGTGCCTGTAAATCCTTGTGGAGCAAGGAAATTAACATCTTGGCACTCAGCTCTGCAATGATGTGCCTGATTTCATGGAAAAAAGACAACAAATTCATTTCCATACCTCAATAATGCTTCTCTTTTGCTTTAGCTTAATTAATTCGTTCAAGAATGAAAGCTGAAATTTTTTTAGGCATACCTAGAATGTGCAATAGGGTGGAAAAATGATAAATCTGAAGCTTTGTGATAAGAATACTTCAAGGCAAGAAGCATTTGTATGCTAGGAATAAATTCATTGCACTCTCAGTTGTAGCTGGAGTCAACAAAATAGCTAGAAGTACTTTAAGGGTTATTTTATATTTCTGACTAGTTCAGCATTGACAATTTGCATGAGCTGTAGCCTGCTGCTCATTGCAGAGTTCCATAAGAAAGGGAGAGGAACATCCCAGACAAAGCTGTGAAAGGCCTCCTAATGTTTGTTCTCCTCACTGATTGCTCTAATGCAGGGATGCCCATCAATATTAAGTAAAATAAAGGGAAATTATATTCCTTGTAATACTGGTCTATGTATTTTCTTCTGTTTATTTCTTCTCTTCCAAGAGCATAATACAACAATATTTAGCCTTTCCCCAGGCATCCTTGGATAATCTGAGCCCTACATCTGGTTTTGTGCACTTTCTTTATATATCCCCTCTTACTGGTGAGATACCTCAGGATAAGGTTTTGCTATCAAGTAGGAGATGAATTACCATCCAATAGTTTTAGCTGTTTGTAGTTTTCTTTTCTAAAATAGTATTCTTGAAATGAAAAGCATGATATTTACTATTTTCACATTTGAAGCACTGAGTGCAAGATATAAACAGATATTCAACACATTCCATCTAATCTGCCCAAAATTTCTAAAATGGTACTATTAATATTTCAAAGAAACTCTGGCTTCTCACACAATCCACTATAACCTTTACTTTTCCTTAACTTCCTCCTTTTTAGTTTCAAATATGGAAACATGAACATTTCTGTGTCTGGAGGATCCTGATATATGCAGAGCCATGGAGGAAATAAAAAAAAATACCACCCAACCAAAAAACTGAAGTCTAAATGGTTTCTTTAAAAATACCTAAATGGGGAAATCATGTTCCTAGCGGTTGTGGGTGTGTTGAGTTTTAGTCAAATAAAGGGTTTTTTGGTGAAAAGTGAATTCCCATCTCTTGGGAAAACACCTAACAGATAATAAAAAATATGGAAAAAAAATTCCTTCTGTTTAAACACCCAGAGAACACTTGACACACCTTACATACCATCTGGGACACTCTGAATTTTGTTTTGACCTGAATTAATAAAAGTCACATGTGTAGGAGTCAAGTTTTTAAATGTATTTTTATTTGAATAGTATTTTCCCAATTGCATACTAAAAGTGACATTTAAAATGTTCCTATTTTCATTGAGACACAGAGGTTTCCCTAATGGCCTGCATGTGAGGTCAACATGAATAGTTGACAAAAAGCCATGTAAAGAACATCACTCAGGAGCAACATGACCTGAGAAAATCTTGTTAATATACTATAGAATGTTAAAGGAAGCAAGTCCCCTGAATTACAAAAATATATGATAATAAGATTTGGAAAATTGGGACAGAACATTAAAATACCACACATGAGGATTGTTGAAAAATAATGTCTAATTATAACTTCATTTTGGAAATATTTCCTTGAACCTCATCCCCACTAGCTGGGTCTTCTTTTGATTAATTTCTAAACATTGGAAGCAACACAGTCCCTTCCTACAGTCCTTAGAGTTTCATATCATAACTATAATATGCCATTTTCAGAGGTGGTTAATTTCAAATGTTAATTTCTTTTCAAGAGTTACTTTCAACATCAAATCACACATTTATGTATCTAAATTTTAAGTACCTATCCTTAGATACCCAATTTTGAATATTCAGGGATTAATCTTCACATGAATGAAATTAAACTCACATTTTGTGGCTGGAATCAATTACTCTTTAACATCCTTAAAATGCTGGTATGCTAATACAGTAAAAACTAGAAAGAAAAATGATCCAAAGGAACCTATTTGAAAGGAAGGCTGCCTTTGACCAAGCAAGAGAGGCTGCGTTACAGTCATGGGCGCTTTATTTCTGTAACACCAGAGGTAGCACCAACCTACAGGCAAGTTCATTAATCTCCCCAGCGCCAAGGAAATGGAATGTCATGCACTGCAATGGATTCTTTATTGCTATTCCTGCATAGCTTTTCCATTAGGTTCTTTGTTAAAGATAAAATTGAGGAAGGTTTAGATGGGATTTTAAGAATTTCAGAGGTGTAATGTCACAAATATTCTTCTCTCAAGATCACCCACAGTCTGTCCAGCTCTACAGCTTATAGGGCAAGGATGTAAAACATGGTCACTAGAAAAGTTTTACACTATCTCCTCATATATCAGGGCAGAGATAAAATAATTACGTGTATCCATCTTATAATGAAACCAAAGAAGCCCCTAAATTAAGACACAAACATCACAGTCCCCTAATTACATTCCCAAGGAAAAAAAAACTCTCTCAAAAGATCTAGAAATTGGTAAAAAATGAATGCTCACTGAAACCAGTGTTTATAAAGTTAATGAAATTGTGTCACTGCCTTCAAGGACTTCACTTAAAAAATTCTCCTTGGAAAAACAGTTTGTCTAATATCATCCTCCAGAGCATCCTGTAACTATAATGAATTCATACAAAAATACTTTTTTTTTTTAGATCTACACAACAGTCTTATTACAATGAAAAATTCAGAGTGTATTATTTATTTCCTAACACTATTTGGATAATAAAGAGGATATCAAGTTACATCTGCTACTAATGTCATAATAAATTAAAATCTTGGTCTAATTTAAGTTATTAGTATAAAATCAAGTTTATTTACTACTAAGCAACTTAACAGAAATACTAGACTGTGAAACCACACACCTGTGCCCCCACTGTAAAACAAAAATATCTAGGAGCTTTATGAAAGTGTTTTCCAAGGATTTTCAACAACAGAGTAAGTGGTAACTCTCTTAGTAAATTTTTCAGCTCCTGGAGAGCTGTTATATTGGCATCCCATGGATCATATTGTTCATTTTAATGATGTAAAATGCTGGCATTGACTTTCACATAAATGGTCTCCATGAATTTGAAATGTGGGATTGAGGCCTTCTGCTATAGATTGGTAAATTAATTTTCCCCTAATGCTACAAATGCTGTCCTATTTATCTTTACTAAATAAATCCAATATTTCAGTCATTAAGAATTCCACACTGGAAACAGCTGGACTTTTTAGATTTAAACCAGGGAATAAATTCACTAGAAAAAGTCTATAAAACACGGTCCTAAGTCTCTGAAGGATGTTAGAACCAATCAATCAGCTCTTTATTAAGGAAACAGTATTTATGGAAACTTCAAGAGTTCAAATTAGCTGTAGCCTAAAGAAAAAGGATTTCTTTCTCCCCTCTTCTCCCTTTTTTTTTTTTCATTTTAATTTCTCAAGGCTTAGACTCCTCCAAAATAAAAAGCAATTTCTACTGTGTTTTCAAGGAATGGAATGATAGCAGAGCTCTAATGCTTAAAAATAGATTGCCCTGCTAATCCCACATCATATCCAGGTTATTGTATTTGTTAATCTTATTCACTACCAAGGAAGGATTTCCTGTCAATGGATTTTAACATGTGATATAATCTCAGATTCCAGCTTTTTTACTATGTACAGGGGGATATAAACCTGGGGGATATCTACAGGGATGGGTTAAAGAAGTGAACTTTAAGATAAAATAAATTTCTTTTAGAAATATGCAGAATGAACAGGAGTCAAGTTCTTGGGTAATGGGAAGCATAGTGAAGTGTGTTTTAATAAAACATGAAACAGATCTCCTAGAAATTCTTCTTGTATGCATCTGTGCTTTTATATTTAAAATCAGTGCATATTAAGAGAATATTTTAACTGTGCATTTCAGATCTTCAAGATATTGACAGCGTAAGTGTGGAATATCCACCAGAGGTGCAGACATTTAGAGGAGATTTTCAGTATCAGACATTTTTTAAGTTAAGCTATTCCTTATTAACTGTTCCTAAATGTTTTCTATTTGTTGACATTTGCAAAAACTCAGTTATTTGTAATTTATGCTTTTTTATTATCTTTTATCCACTTATATTTAAACATTTTATGCTATGAACAACTTAAGCAAATACTATTATCACACTGGGGAGTGTCAGGAGTGCTGAGTCGGGCAGACCTTTTGCAGTGGGGTAATTTTGTGGATGTTCTGACGTACCCTGTTTGAGGGCAGGAAAAGGGCAGCCCGCACCCCTCAGTGTTTTATATTTTCCAGTAATTCAACAAGCTGTATTCACTAGCATCTGGCAGCTCTCCTCTTGTCTAGTGCAACACTAAACACTGCTTTATGATTTTAATTTATATTTATTCATTATATTGCTAATAAAAGGTATAATTAAAATAATTTTAATGAGAAAGATATCCTCAATTTAGCATTCAAGATTCCAGGCTGCTGGAGCCAGAGGTTTTCTGCCAATATTCCTCAGGAAACAACACAGTATGAAATATTGTACATTAATTTTTTCGGTGTGACTATCAGGCACTAACCTTGGTTCACATTGCATGGAAATCAGAGATCCTTTTTAAAGACTTTAGAGATACCCAACCAATAGCACAGATTAAACCATCATTGCAATAACTCCACTGACACAGCAAAGAATTAAAATCAGAATACTTGCAGCTACAATATTAATATTGCTCAAATATGCATACTGTGAGTTACTTATTTTCATTTTGAAAATATTCATAAAGAAGCAAAATAAAAGAAGCATAAGAAATGCTTATAATAGAAGAATGGGAGACATCCTAAAAGGGAAAAGAATTTTTGTGGCTAATCACAATAAAAGTAAATTATTAGACATAGTGTGTCTAATAATTAGACATAGTGTGTCTTCCGAATATTAAATGCTAATAATGGGAATATTGTTGAAATTTTAGGCATAATCTCAAGGAAACTATTTTCATTCAATATTTTTCCATTACTATGCTATCTTTCCACAGAAAAAATTTTCAACACATGTATTTCTAAGTACAAATCTATTCCTTATTAGCAATGTTATACATATAGAAATAATAGCACCTATTTAAATTTTACTGTGGACAGGAGGGCTTTGGAGTTTTTTTCAAGTGAAATTAAAAAAAAGGGGAAACAAACAACAAAAACTCTGCTGAAATTTTCCATCTGCCATAATTACAGAGAACTAAATTCCCAAAATTTGGAGCACTAAAAATCTGGACCCAAAATCATTGAGCCATTATTTTCAACCACAGACAGAGCTGTGTTTCACACGTGCCTGTACTTTATGAGGGATGCACGGGGTGGACAGACTCCAACAGCTGAGAGTGAGCCAAATCTGAGCAGCACCTTGGGGTGGCCATGAATTAAAGCCAAGACTGGGGTTTAGGAGGGCACTGCCCTGCCAGGCTCTGGCAGCAGCCCTGCTCACCCCATCTGCCCCACCAGCCACACACATCATATGTGTGTCTGTACCCAGTGACGCCCCTCATTTCAGAGCAGGGAATCCCATATTCTGCTCCTTGCAAATTTCCCACTAATTTCAATGTCCAATGTCTGCAAAAATGGCATGAAGTCCTTTGAACAAAGATTGGGAATGTCATCCCCATCTTCTTAGCCCTGCAGTGTCCATATTCGTCTCTAGAATTGCAGTTGCCTGCTCTCTAACAGGAAGGAATATCTGCCTTTCCCTTGAGACACACTCAGGTCCATATTTCACTGTAGACACACACAAACCCACTCTCTAAAATTAGACTGAGAAGGTACCCTTAAACTGAGCACAATCTACAGGAGCTGTTTTGCAGACTACAGTTGAGCAAATTGTCCATCCATGATGAACACCTTTAATTGCTAACTGAAATTCTTGTGGAAGTCAGGCATGCTTTTAAAGTTAGCCCATACTCATGAATTTAATTAAAAAAAACTTTCATACCTTGACACTACTGAGAGGTGATACTGCCTAAGTAACTGTCAGCTTCTTCAGGTTAAAAGTATCTGAACCAATTACTGATACATGGAACCATCCTTAAAAAACCCCAAAAACTATACACCAGCTGTAAGCAACACATTTGCTATGTATATCACTTTACATAGCACCTATTTTTAATTAATTTTAATCCATTTCTAGGTATTAGTCATTAGATGGCAAAGTACCATAACATATGCTCATTCTTTTTTAACAAAAGCTAATATCACACATTGCAGGGGGACAAAAAAAAAATGGAGGAGTGCTCCTTTAAAGTATCATTATTTCTGACACAGTAGAAATGGTAGATATATATTTCAAGAAATCTCTTTAACCAATACAATATAACTGCATCGCCTGCTGAAAGAAACACCATTTTAACTCCTAGTGCCACTGAGCTTTGTTTTATGACCAAAATTATTCCAGAGACATGTAAAAATAACCTAGCTCCATAATTTCACCATGAGGCTCAATAGATTAATTTGTTTCAGTAATTGTTTTCTGTGGAAGTAGCTGGCCTAGTTATCCAAAACAGAAACCCCAAATCAGTTTTTGTGTGGCATTCACAGCAGTTAAAGAGAAATGGAAGAAATTCTATTTTCCCCCAAATTCAGGCAATGTTCAAGTTTCTATGGAAACCTTGAACACCTCTACAGAGATAAGCAGCAAAGGGTAAAACCGTTCTCCCTGGTTTTCACCATTTCCTCTTTTCTCTTTGATCCATGTGCAAGTGTTTTATGTATAATTCACTTTCTGCTGTCCCTTGTCTCTGCTTCACTCTTCATGTACCAGAGGGAAATCTGGGGAAATTTCCCTCATTATTTGCTTTCCATTGGCAATCCAGAGTATTTTGAAGTGCACTGACTAAAACATTTTCATACATCTGATTTTATACAATCATTTATTCCAAGTCACCTGAGCAGAGAAACCTACTAGAAACTCTAAGAAAAGCACTCAGAAACGGCCACTATGACTTTGATCATCTTGTGAGAGTTTCCTCAATGGCTGCTTCCAAACTCTGGGCTAAACTCCTGTAAAATCTCAGCCATCATACCAGACACAGCCCAAAATGGATATAAATGACACACATCAAAGAGGCCCCTAAAGAGCCTTTGAACAGTTACATTTGCTTCTCCTGAAATGAGAGACTACAAACTATGTGAGCTAAGCATAAAAAACGTTATGAGCTAAAATGCAGTTTTATCTGCAGACCTCAGATGACTGAGGAAACAGACTAGAAAACAGCACAAATGCAATTTGCATTTTGTCATCTAGATTTTCTTTCATGCTTCTCTCAACCCAGGTGCAGCTCAGCTCTGCCCACACGCATAAAGCACTGGAAATTTCAGTTTCACTAGAGCCAGTTGGGGAATGAGTTGGAAAAAATCTACTTATTGAAGGTAAAGAGTACAACTTTCCACACAAGCTGCTATAAGGGCCAACTAATTTAGGGTTTGTAGATCATTCTAGATCACTCTGATGAAGGTTTCTCTAGGCCAAATGATTCTTCCCTGACTTGCATTATTTTTTGTGAGACTGATGCCCACCCACACAAGAAAAAAGTAATGCTGACTCGATAAAAATTTTAAATGTTGAACATTTACATGGTTGAAAATCTACAAACGTAATTTTTAGGGTGTGATCTGGATAGAAATAAGAAATACAATGGGAAATCATGCAGCTTGCTATAACTTGTAAATAATCATATTTAAGGGGCTTCATAATGGCTTAATTCTAAAAGGCCCAAAAATAAAGTGACATTTTAAAAAGCCTGTAAATTAAAAATGGGTCAAATTTGGTGGAGGACCTCTAATTTTAAGAGCAAGGCCCTTCACCAGATAGCCAGAAGAAAAGAGTTTCCTGCAAAAATATGTGACACCTTTCACAAATAGGGATAGACATAGGCAGTGCTTTTTGTGAGGGCATGAAGAGCCAAGCGGTTTTTCTGGTGTTGTACACAAATTCACTGGACAACTACAGCACTTGATCATCATCTCTGGAGTGATAGAAATGCTCATTTACTTGCAGTAACACCAGATGAAAAAACTCTGCTACCCTTCCAGTACTTTTGATCAACTGTCCCATTAGAGCTGTGCAGCAATCAGAAATGTGTAATTCTGCCATTGCACATCTGCACAGCTCTGCAGACACACCCTGCCCAGTACTGACCTAAATGAACCTCAGGGAATTTCTTTCTGTGCTCACTGCTCAATCCTGTGTTCCTCCACCACCCTCTGTAATACTCAGATTCTCTTTGGTGCAGGTGTCCTGCCAGAGGGCACACCCAGCTGCCCACCTGTGGGTGTTCACAGCCAGAAGCTGCTTGCTTTCATTTGTTTGCTCCTGGAGCTTTTCTTACACCAGGTGATTTTATACATGCTAGCTAATTCTTGTCTTCAAAAGTCGAAATTGTTCTTATTATTACACTTCTGTAGTTTGATAAATTTGTCCCACGCCTTCAAAATATTTTCTTGGCAGCAGTCAAGCGAATACAGACTGCACTTGCCCTGTTAGTTCTCCATGACACCAAATATTTTAGCAATAGCACCTGTAAGAAACAGGCACACCACAAGGCCATTTCTGTCATACTCCATTTTCACCCAAGAATGTGTCTAAATATTTTTAGAAATTTGTCTGGCTTTTTGGATGTGATATTCAAAGTATGGTTCCATTAAGAAATTAGAGTGGTATTGGAGCACAGTGCACAGATGCCAAGTTTTCATGTTTATTTAATATCACTGTAATTTTAATTTCTCACAATCAGCACAACAGTTTCTCACTTATTACTGCTGGCACATTTCAAAAGGAAGTGTACTTTTTTCCAGACAATTTTAATTTTTATCTATTGCATTATAAACAATAGCTTGAAGGTATAGTTCACAAGCTGTCAATGATATATACATATAAACAAAATTAATAGACAGCTTCAACGATAATTTGACAAACTGTGAACTGAACAGCATTTCCCTGTGATATTACATAAACCTTTTACAGAGGAAACAGTTGATAAATATATATGTTACTAATGTTTGGAAAAATAGAGATGCAGATCTTCAAAAGCTCTTGATTAGGCAAGTAAGTGACATGGCATCTCCAGAGGTACAAATGCTCAATTGACAACAGCTGTCTTGTTGGCACACCAAATCCGTATTTTGTCAAACAAATTCCAGAACCTTCCTTGTGTCACATTAATAGTTTTCAGTGGCTCATCTCTTCCCTGAGGCTTAGGAAAGAAGATAACCAACTGATAAGGTTACTTACACTGCAAAGCTTTTCTTTCTGACCAGGGTGACGTTGTCTCCTGATGAATTATTCACAGACTCGTGTGACTAAGCGTGCAGCTGATCTCAAGTGCCATTTATGTAAGAAGTGTGGTACTAACAAAATGGCTGCATATTTTCTCCTAAGCTACTTAATTAGAAATGTTGAAAGCATTCTTTTTGCAGATGCAGCTTATTTCTTTGTGATCAAACACAGTTAAAGGATTTGGTACTTCCCTTTGACGCTGTAAATTAGACAAATTTCTCCACGGAAAGCCTTTTAAAAATTATCACAGTACTTCTAGTCCACATGTAAATCAGGAAATCTGTGTGGAAATAAAGCATTCAAGCCATCCATTTGAATAATAGAGCTACTATAAAATGCATAAAAATGCAAGTCATATTGATGTCATTGCTTCTTGGCATTTTGATATATTAAAAATAGTGTTTAATTGGATAAAACTTTAAGAAATAGAAAGCAAAACCTCTAAGGTTAAAGTAACTCTTTAGAAGTGCCCTCCATGGTAAGAAACCACCAACACAAAAAGTTTAAAAGAAAGAAATCTTGAATATTTACAGGATAGCTTTTTCTCCTTTTCAATATTTCTATTGGTGATTTCCTCTCCTGGGAGAAGCTTAGCAACCTGTCCCCACAAAGGTCTGCAAGTTGCTTATGTATAAACTTTTTGCCTTCCTAAGGGAGTACTCAGTTACATCATGTGTGGTGCATCAAAACAGAACAGGTATGCGTGAGCAGAGCTCCTCTGAGACCTGAAGGATAACTTCCAATGGGGCCAGAACTGCTCTTACAGATTAATTTCATAAATTATTTTCTAATCTAAGAACTACGCACTCAACTTGTATTCCATAATTTCCCACTTCCCTGTTTTTGAATCAATTTGGAATGATTTACATACCAGTTAAAATCACAGTGGTGCCTTGGAAGATACAGTGGTACATCTTTTACAGGCCACACAGATATTAGCATTGAGAGTGCTGCTGAATGTTTAGCAAATCCTGACTAGGAAAACTCCTTACAAGAACAAAGAGAAGTTGGCAGTGCAGCACTTCTACCTCGTGTTCTCTGTTAAAAATAGATTTTAAATATTGATACTATCTCAGGTTATGATTATTACACAGCAGAAACATTTTGAGTCACTGAGCTTCTGATTACTTGTAGGCATCATTGATGAAGTAAGGAATGGCTTTTACTGTGTTGAGGTTTACTAAAATCCAAGTGGATAAAGCAAAGGAAATATTAACTGACTCTTCCATTGTACAGTTATGGTAATTGGGATATTCAGATATTGTTGGGCAACATAGAAATTGAGGTAGAAAAGGAAACTTTTCTCATTCCAGCTAAATGTCTCATCCACAGGATTATCTCTGCTCTGCAAAGGAGAATGTTTTACATATCTATCTATATCGACATGTATTATAAGAAATGTTTCCAACTAAGGAGATAACTTCATTAAACACTATGAAGCACCTTATTTACTATATATAAAGCACATGTTAGGTCACAAACACTCATAAAATTGGACATGAAAAGAGCTAATTCCTTTCATTTTTTCAATGCCCTATTGCATGGATCCCAGTATCTTGTTATTTTGGCTATTTTTGTTTTGAGTAAATATTAGTGATTTATCCTTTGATCTTTGTCATCATTGAATTTGTTTAATACTGTGAACTGAAAAAAGCAAAACAGTCCCTTCTAAATTTAAGGTCTTTACCAGTCATGGACAAAATTGAACGCTGCAATTATGTTTTGGCAAATTAAAGCACATTAAACAAGCCCTGTTCCCTCCAGTCCCAACTCACTGCATGCAATACAATGACACACATTAGTTTCTCCACCAGGGAGTTAACATGACGAGTTCCTGCAGGCCAGTGCAACTTGACACTTCTCACTGGCTTTCTCTTGCACAAAATTCCTTCCAGTTTTCTCTAGATGACACAACACAGTGTAAAGCTCAAGGAAGTTAGCACTTGTCATCACAAGGGGTTTTATGGCATTTAATTAAACAGGGCAGAAATGTGCAAAAACCAAGCCAGACTCACACTTTTCTGCTTTCTGTCAAAACAGACACAACTCAGTCTGGGAGAGAGTAGAACTTGGTCTAATGATGCACACAACCTATTGACTCTTGCCATTAAATGAGAAACACATTCCTTTCTTATCCTGCTGTTACTGAGCAATGGTAAACTGTGGCCACTTTCACACAGGTTTATAATTAATTCATTAAGACTGCATGACCCTAATCTCTGAGGCTGCATAATCACTGAGATAATTCATATAACACACAAAATATTGATGAAGCATAACACTGAACAGCTACTTAACTTCCAAGCCTCTGGATCAGTGTATTAACATGAGATGACATAATAAGTAAAACAGTTACTGAGACTAAGCACTGGCACATTTACAGTACCAGGCTTTATGACTTAAACCACTTAAAAAACAGTTTGAAAGATTATATATGTATATGTGTGTGTATATGACTTTTTTAGATTGCTATAAAATGGCTCATTGTTTTAAACTGCATGAAGAGACTGACAAAATAATTAAAATAGTAGAGGAATTGTTCTTGTGTGTGCACAAAGACATGATGCCACTATTATGTAAACATATATGTGGGCACTGGGAAAGGCAACTAGTATGAAAACAAGACTCTAATACACTTCCAGGGTTTTCAGTTAAAATATTCATTGCTTCAGTTTGCCACTGAAATAACTTCACTTCTTTAGTTTCAATACATTACCACATTTGCAAAATGCAATGGAAATGTTTTCTAATAACCTCCATGTTCATTTATTTCCTTGCATCACTCATGACACCAACCACTCACTACTGGCCCTGAGCGTGATGCTTTTGTCCTTAGTTGGCTGAGAGACTGTAAGCCAAAATCAAAACCTTCATCACCTTGCAGAATGTACCAATAAAAAAAAAAAAAAATCACTTGCATCAAGAAGGTTCCAAGTTAGGAAAAATTATATTATTTTTGCTAATTTCCTGAGCAATATGCAAGATTAAAGACAGTATTTTTCTCTATTTTTTCAAGCTCTTGATTTACAATCACTCATTATTTCTGAGATTGTTTGTCTCAGGACATGCCAAAGATTCATTAACACCCCAGGAGGAAGGCTTCTGCTTCTTCAGCAACAGAGTCCAGACTGTGGAATAAATTTCTCCAGGACCTCAATGCATTGTATCTTTTTTACCTTCCTACCTCATACACTGTCCCTTTTTTAATTTTTTTTTTTTCCCCACCTGAAGCATGTGCCAAGTAATAAAGCCCAATATCATTGGAAAAACTGCTCTAATGCCTTTAAAATTTGAGAGTCCCCACACTTCCTGCTGAAGAGGAGGTGAAAGGAGTGTAAAGCCCTACAGCTTTCTGGACACCACACAGACAAAGATGCTGACAGCATGCCATAGAAACCCATATGGAAAAGAACATTTTGCATGTTGAAAAGATACAAGCAGCATCAAGCATCTCAGGATGCACTAACTGTGAATTTTGTCACTTTGCCACATATCTAATTCATACCTTCCTCCCCAGCTTGAGAAAAATACTCTGAAACAATTCCCATTTGTTACATCCAATTAACAACACCAGAGCATTTTGACACCATCAGCTTTGCAAATGACATTGACTGATATGACTGAATTAGAGAATGGCATGGCATTTTTCTCTGCTAGAAGATTTTCTCCATTCAATGATCAACTGAGTAAATATTACAAAATAGTCTGTGAATGAATTTGCAGCAGGAAGGAAACATCATTCATGATTTAGAAAAAGCCCAAGGAATTCAGAACTTGCTCAAGAACATACAACTGAAATAAATATTGCAGGAACAGGATATGTAATTAAGAAATCCCAGAGTAAGAATGTAACATCATTTTCTTTCATCACTTAGCCACCACACACTTAACCTTGGACCTCTCTGCCCTGCTGCTTCCTTTTGCAGAATTGACAATGAGGATGGCTGACAGCTCACTGAGCTCTCCATCCCTTGCTGTGGAACTTTCAGTGTGCAAGTTCACTTGAGCTGTGAACAAAATTTTTAAAAATCTATTTATGTGAAGTTTCTCCATACTTAAAGTTAGAGGCACAAGTTGTAGTTAGCAGTGTAGGTTGCAATGAATAATAAATAGCTGTCCAAACCAGCTCATGTCAAAATGCTGCCTCTTACTACTCTTCAGGATTAATACAGCAGTTTCTAGCATTTTGGTTTTATGGTTATGCAGTTTCTTGAAATAACATTTATCCTGTCACTTGCAGCCTACATTTCATTTACTATTTTGATGTTCTACCTAGAAAACCTAACTTCAGCTAAAAGCAAAAGTTAGTCTATGATCTTTTGTGTCATCATAGAAACAATTCTGCCCAGTTAAACATAAAAACACCCTTTGTAATTTTCTTGTCCAGTGGGTACCACAGTATAGCCAGTGTAATTAACACCAGTAAAGTCTTCAGAAAAAAAATTAATTACATGGTCACAGTATCTCCAGCAGGACAGTACCACCATCAGGAGAAGAAAAAGTCAAAGACAATTTCAATAAAACAGAAAATCTCTACTTTAGACTCATTTAAAAATGGTCTAATGGGGAATGATTTTTAATCCATAAAATGACATAAAGAGAAAGGAAAGGCCATGTACATACTCCATGTTAACAGCTTTAGCATTGTTTCTATACCTGTATAAATATTTTCTAAGTTTTTTGTTTTCATTTGAAAAACCCACTTAATATACCATACATGATGATTTAGAAGGGATCAATACTGAATTATTTCCTTAAGACAAACTACATTTATGGCTGTATCTGGCATTTCCCATGGTGAATGGACTTTGAATGGATAACATGGATGTCTTTGCTGTTAAAATAAAAAATTTAAGTCAAAGCCAAGAAAATCCCTTCTTGTAAGTAGCAGCTATTTGCTGTAGTGTCTGCAGCATATGGAACAACGCCTCAGGCTGATGTACCATTATCCACCAGCTGTGAAGCTTAAAACATTGTTAAGTGTCCTTGTACTTTAGGTGTGAAAAGAACAGGATGCTGAAGAAGCTAGGTATGTTTCTAAAATACCACTATAAAGATTCAGAAGTTGTGAAGATGGCTGTACATATGTAAAGAAATACAGAGTCCATTTGTATACTGCAGGACTAATTTCTGCCAATATCTTGTCCCAAACTTTTGGAAATATTAACTGTATCTACTGTAAATACTGTAATTTATAGTGGCAAACAACAGAAATTGCTCTCAGTCAATCAAAAATATCCTGGTATGACTCACTTCCTTATAAGACGGTGGAACCATGGTTTAATAGTTTACAGTAAGCACACACAATACAGATCTGAGAAACAGATTATGAATTGCGTTTACAATATTTACACTATTACTCAAAACACTCAATACTCAAAGATGTAATTAAATATCATTAACTTGGCCAGACTGGACCATAATTACTTCTAAAATAAAGGAACAATATCATTCCTGAAACAAGGTAAATTTGATGTTGCAGTTTACTTTGCTTTCAGTTGCAAATGAAAAAGAAATTGAAACAAATATTTTCATAAACATACAATACACATTTAAAAGAAATACCGTGCTCTAGTACACATAGAAACAAATGATGTTATGGAAAGAAAATTTGTGTTGCATAGATGAGTGCTGACTGTTTTCCTGGCTAGCACAGTAAATATTGAGGCAGCTAGAAAGAAAATTATTTTTCTCCTGCTCTTGTTAAATAAGAACCCTGATAATAATGACAGAGAAATACAAAATGTGTCATCAGCTTTCTGTTCAAGCCTCAGGGTGATTAGGATCTATTTTTATAGTGGCTTAAAACTTCATTTTTGTGTATGCCACAAATTTCAAATGAAGCCCAGTGAGAGACTAGAGGAAGGCTATAAAAATACAATCCTCATCTTGAGCATTTCAAGTCTAAAATTATTGGTTTTAATTTGATCTTTTGAGAAGCTGGGTGGTCTGAATAATTAGAGGGAATGAGATACCTTGACAGAGTTATTGAGTCCCTTCGCAAAGGATAGTTTTGCTGGTTATGATGCAATTTACAGTCCAATACATTAAGGATATCAAAACTGCTTTTATTACTGCTTCATCTTACAGTGGGAGCACAATTTCTGTTGAGCTGCATTACTTGCCCTGATTGCCTAAACTAGCTCTGGCAAGCACAGGCATAGGAAGAAATTGATGCAGACACCCCAAAAAGATCCCAGGAAAAACCAATATGTAAAACCTAAATTAAACAATTTTATTCCAAATGAAAGCTGAGCTTTAATATAATCTAGTTCTGAAAAATTCATATGATCTGTGACTAGTTTTGTTCCCTTGTCCCCTTTGATTCTTTCTTAAGCTAACCACAAAGGGTTAGGTCCCCTAAAGACTTTTGTCTAAAAATTTGTTCAGCAACCCAATCCTCTTGCCTTTTTCCTAGGAAAAAAAAGCCCCTTCCAGAGACTAAAATTTATTTCTGACCTAACAAGATACCTCACTGTACCTCAGAGCACTTCTCTCATAAATAATATGGGATTAAATGATTCTTAGGTTCAATCTCAGGCTGTTCAAAACATAAGGGAACACTTAAAGCTGTCTGTTGACTTCCACAGTACTGTCAAATTTTTGAAGACTCGTGTCTTCAAAATTAAAGGACACAGGTGGAGCTAAACAACCCCTGGAGATCACTCCAGCCGAGGAGTTCTCAAAGCCCTGAAATCACATCAGCTCACCTAAGTGAGATACCCCAGCACCAACCTCAGCCCAAACTCCTCCAACTGCTTTGCCATTCCTTGCCCTCAGGCGAGGTCAGGGCAGCACAAACCCTGCTGCAGGGCTGCTGTGGAGCCGTGTCTGCTGTCACACTGGTCCCTGGGAGCAGTCCCCACAGCCTGGCCTGCCCTGGTGCCCTGGCTGGGCTCAGCACCTCATGCATGGCCAACGAGGGCTGCTCTTGCTACTCATGCACTCCCAGGGAGCAGAAAGAGGTTGTAAGCTCAATTTATTAGCCGAGTTTTCCTACGTTAATGACCTGATAAGTTTAAAACCAAATAGTAGCAAGCTGCACTCTGGAGAGCCCACCTTGAATGGGAAACATCCCTCCAGCCTATACAGAAACTAACAGCTTGCTTTTGCTGGAAAGGAAGTCTCAGCACAGCTATTATCTATGGAATTGCCAGTAGAAGTAATGGGTTTTTTAAATCTGAGAATAGGACTAGTGAAGGAAAAAAATACATTTCATTTAAGCGAAGTTAAAAATGTCATTTCTTTTTCTGTCAGCTTTCTCTGTTAAATCCAGCTCTTTTCAGCAATTGGAACTCAGAACATGGGGGTAAGGTTTGTTTCTAAACAAGCCATACCAAGCAAAGAGGTTTTCCTTGGCAGGTAAGCTTTTCAAGTTCTTGCAGTTTTATTTTAAAGCAATTCTTAGTTTCTTAGATTCATATTAACCTTATGAGAATGCTCTGGTACAGAGAGAGAATTGCAAATATAGCTGCATATAAATTACAACAGCGGGTGACAGATTTCACAAGTTGACCATAACCAAAATGTTTTGTTGTTTTTCTAGGCCAAGAATCATATAAACTATTTTTTTCTTTAGAAATTGTGATTATTTGATGTATCATGTCCAATAAGCTTCTAAGGGAAAAGCCATGAGAGTTGTAGCTGCTTGTGTGTTAATTCCCAGAGATCAAACCAGGGGGTACATTCAGATTGGAGTCAGGCTGTAGAAGGGCAACTAAAATAATTCACAGTTTGCAAACTGGTTAGTAAACACTTCAGT
Source organism: Passer domesticus (assembly GCF_036417665.1). Classification (NCBI taxonomy): domain Eukaryota; kingdom Metazoa; phylum Chordata; class Aves; order Passeriformes; family Passeridae; genus Passer; species Passer domesticus. Next base: position 33,362,796 of record NC_087481.1, read on the forward strand.
TATATCCATAGCACTGATACATCAATGAATCAAAGTAAAAAAACCTCACAGATCCAAAACAGTAATTAAAGCTGTTTTTCTTCCTGCTTTTGTTTGTGTTTAGTTTTCTAAGCAGATTTCATTTTGATGGAGCTTTTAGAAAAAAAAATGGTGGGATATGAGGTTATAATAAAACTCAGGAAAAATAAACACATAAGAATCTAACTGCATAGTACAGATAGGGTAATGACATGGTGAAAAGTATTATATGAATGCTTCAGATTAGATTAACCCAATGCCTTATATAACCTGGAATTGTGATGGATTAAAGTTCCAGTTTGAGAAAAGAATATACATCTGGGAGCATATTGCTCCTTTCCCAAGGAGCACAGCAAATATGACATAGTGGAAGAAATGAAAAAGCCTATAGAGACTGAAAATATTTATAATGAAATATCAGTTATCCTATTATTTGGGTAATTAGGTTAAAGGAACTAGAGGAAGATGCTGATAATGAAATTTTAGACTTGCATTTTATATGTGTTCAAGGAACAGCCATATAGAGTCACAGGTTTTTGCTAAGTCTCCCAACTTAGTTCAAAATGGTATGGAGAAAAGGTATAGGGCTGCAGTAATTAAACATCCTCCAATTTGTTAATTGAAGTAATCTGACTCCAACTGAAAGTTCAAAATTTTCTGTTCTAATCAAAGATCTTGAAACTTTGAATTAACTGCCTGTAAAGCTTGGCAATTTCACCAATCCTGAACAGGAGTTCTGTTAATTTAGTGAAGACTTATCTCTCTACCCTTACACCCCTCAAAACCTAGCTTATTAGAGAAGCCTTTATTCAGGAAGAAAAATACCTGGAAAGAAAAAGCAAATAGTGCATCCCTAGCAGAAACGTGAAAATTAACACTAATCCAGGCATAAAATATCCACACAATGACAAATATAATTTTCCCCCTTTCAGTTTGCAGGTCAGGAATCACAGAGAAAGAGCCAGTCCCAGCACCACACCACAAACATAACCTGTCCCATAAATTAAACCTTTTCTCCTAAGCAGTGACAAAAAGCTTCCTCCACATTACCTGCCAATGCTGCCTATAGATTACTGATGGCTTCTAGTTGCTCCCTTGCACCATGCAAATTTATCACAATAATCAGGAAAAGAGCCATTTCAGAGGAACCAGGCATCCTGATGTCCCTGGGATCCCTACATCTTCTCCCTCCTCTCTCTGGGTAGGGAGAGAAGTAAGGGCAACAGTAGGCTTTTTACTTCTACCTCTTAATTTCAATTTAGCCTAATATATTATTAGGATTATTGCAAAAAGTTTATTTACTCCCAAATATTTCCTTTCCCTGGGAGATTAAAGCTCACTTTGAAAACTAAGATGTGCCAGACACATCACCTTTTACAATATGCATCGTACCCCAAACCTCTGAGTGCTGAAAAGCAACATGGGACACACAGAGGACCCCTCTTGTACAAATCAGTCATTTCCTATTTCTATAGGGAAACAAAACAAAAGCCATGATTCTGCTGAATCTGTCACGGGTGTTCAGTGCTGCCTGATGAATCTTTGAGTAATTTCTTTGGAAGATTGAATAGTTTCTTTTACCACTGACTGAAAGTGAACCAGTCCACTTTGGACTGATACAAATGAGGAGCAGGAATTAATTCTGTTTTGCCAAGTTTTTCTTCTACTAATCACCAGAAAGGGTTTGGTGCAAAAAAACTAATGACATCTTAAAATCTGTGAATTACTAATAATTGATTTAGATGTGTTTCATTTACTGCTTTCAAGCAGAAGTTCATGAATGGCTGCATGAGGAATGAGGGTGTTACCACACTGCAAAATTTCCACAGAGTTCCTTTCACTTGGAACTTCACTACTTACACTGAACATAAATTCACTTCATAAAAGCTGAGAAAAGAAAACAATTTGGATCTTGCAAATAGTTTCCCCAACATTGAAAAAAATGGATATTTCCATCCAGTTTGCACTGTGTTTGGAGGAGAAATTATGTAGTAATTAGAAACTTCACAGAACATGGAGGTGAAGAAGAACTGGAAAAACTCAGAACTAAATGAACATTTTAAATAGCAAGGACTGACAGCAAAACGAAGGGAAGGCATTGAGCCCATCTTAGTTGTGAAAACTTATGACCAATTTGAAAAGTGACAGAATAGTGAAGCACTGGCCTCAGGGTATCAGAGAAAGCTCCAGTGACTAAGTTGTTTGCTTTGCAAGAGGTTTCACCCCTGACTTTGCAGTGTGGCCAAAGAATGCTGGCACTGGCTTGCCAAAGCCCTGCTTGCTGCAGAGCCTGGGGTGCTCAGCACCATTCCCCTTCCTGCTGTGGCCACTTGGGACAGCTCCCACGGGGATGGAGCAAGAGCTCCCTGCTGGGGAGGCTCTGCACCGGCCGTGCATGGCTTGGTGACAATGCCAGGAATTACTGGGATTACTGCTAATAGGCTGCAGCTCCCTCATTTGCATGAAGGGTTATGGAATAAATCCCAGCATCTCAGCCACCAGTGTGAAGAAACTGTTCTAGCAAACACCAGGTTTTTATTGTCCTTTCCAACCTAACCTGCTCTGCATTCCACAAATATTTATCACAAACCAATCCTAGAGCAAACACTTTTTCCCATTCCAATTTCTTCAAGTTCACTCTCAAAATAGGGATTTAATCAAAAGAATAATTTTAAGAATCCTCTAAAGGCAAGAAAATTCTGAACTTGACTGCACCATACAAGATTAATTTCATACTATTGATCTTATAAGAGCTCTTTTGATAATGCTACAAATTATATGTTAATAGAAAGTTCAAATGTCCATTATATGTCTGGAAAAATTGTGATAATAAGGATAAATATGAGGACTATGGTCTAAAAGCACTTAAATAGAAGCCTGGTAATTTCCATTTTGAGAGGGATGTTTTTTTCCCTTAAGCTTTAGCAATAAACCACTGAAAAATCAAAGACAAATCCAATAACAGCAATGAAATAATTCCAGAAGTAATAATTTTTAAAAAGGCTTGTTTTCTGACATTTTGGGAAAAAATCACTGTCACATTCAAACCCTCATAGTGACTCTCTAAAGAGAAACAATATGAAAGGCATCTACTCCCCAGTTCCTTTTTTATCTCTGATACTGTATAGGCATACTATACCCAGAAAAAAATATACAATTCACTCTATTTAAGGTGCTTATTCATGAGCACACTCAGCCAGATGAGAAAAAAATTCATATCTGAAAGTAGGTAGGGAAATTTAAGTACTTTCTTGAGGGAAAGGTGAAGATGAAGGCAGAGTAAGATAAACTGGAGAACTTCATAATAAATTTTAAAGGCACTACATTTTAATCCTTGAAATCACAGTTTTTCAGATTTCGCTGAAATTCCTGACCAAACACTGTTCTCACTTCCAGTACTTGGTAGCACTTAGACTTGAGCTCTAAATGATTAAATACTTGAGATTGTGCATGAGAAATTTGTTTTACCTGTATTTTCTACTCGTTTTTCTATGCAAATAATGGTATTTGATTTTTTTTTCAGAGCATCTTTATGCAAGTAGTCAGGAAGAGTTTAACTAAGATACCTACAAAAGAATGAAAAATTATCTTCATCAATCTGCCAGAGAAGAGAAATTGGAATTGTTACAGCTTAAAATTTTATGCAGGTTTTATTAGACTCTGTAGAAGCTTCTCAATAAAATTGATTGCTTTCCACCTACAATGGCTGGAGACACAATCCAGAAGGTGAAGCTATCATTCAGCTCTTATTGGCATTTTACATATTCAGGCTGTCTTTTGCTCTGTGGTTACAGAGTCAGATAGGAGTGTGTGCATAAATGAGCAGCTCTGGAAAGCAAAGCTGCATTCTCCCCACAGTCCCTGCAGGGCATCTTGTGTCAGGAGGATTCAGAAGATAACTTGGTCAGTCTCCATCTGCCTCATAATATTTGAGCCACATGGAGTGAAAATCTATCCCAAATCAGCCTGCAACTGAAAGGCAATTTCTAATACCATGTTATGATAACCTGCTTCAAACACCTGATAAAACACTGGGTTTATTGCTAATCATATCCCCAGTGATATCACATTTCCAATGTAAAGAAACATAAGCATAGTTAGGAACACTGAGAATCATTCACTGCCTTTCAAATCTTTGCACTATCCTTTAATTTCTAGTCCCTTTCCAATACTCAGGTTAAATTCATACCTTTATGAGTTTACGTTCAATTATTAAAATTTATGAATACAAAAGGAAGGATGTTTATTTCAATTTGACTCTACAATCTCAAGTATCATTTTAACAAAATCAGCTAGTTCATTAAATCTTTATTCCCTGGAATTTTCCCTCGGTTGAGCCCATAATGCTTTAATCCTCCCCTAAAACACTTAAGATCTGGATATCTTTTAGCAGTGAACATTTACTGCTTTACAGATGGACAATGGTTAAAGCAAGCATTGTGTAAATGCATTATTACTCATGGATATGAGCTTAGATTTCTAACTGGTGTACCTCTCTTCTCCCATCTGCCTGCCTTTGCTTTTTCCACACAAATAGAAAAATAATTTTTATTTAATTACATCTTTTATTGTTTTACTGACATTTTCCCATGTCATCCTTCAAAAATAGGAACAAACAATAACACTTTTTACTGGCTTTTGGACACCTCATTTACTCAAAGCCCAATTTGCTGCAGTTTGTTGAAGTCCATGAAAATAAGACATTTTGTGAAAGCTAATCAAGTGCCAATCTGCTTCCTG